>NC_090445.1:1616927773-1618127773 GCF_031143425.1 Pleurodeles waltl | reverse complement strand
TGGCGGTGCCTCCTGTCCACTAGCGCCGGCGGAGGTGGTGGGTAGTTCATCATCCATGCTAGTGTCAGGGTCCCCTTGTAGTGCCACAGTGTCCCTCCTGGTGTTGAGTACTTCATTCAGCACCCCTACGATGGTGCCCAGGGTGGAATTGATGGATCTGAGTTCCTCCCTGAAGCCCAAATACTGTTCCTCCTGCAGGCGCTGGGTCTCCTGAAACTTGGCCAGTACCGTTGCCATCTTCTCCTGGGAGTGGTGGTAGGCTCCCATGATGGAGGAGAGGGCCTCGTGGATGGTGGGTTCCCTTGGCCTGTCCTCCCCCTGTCGCACAGCAGCCCTCCCATTCCCCTGTGTTCCTGTGCCCACTGCCACTGCCCCCAGGTCCCTGTTGATGTTGGTGTGGTGGGTTAGCCAGGGTTACCTGTAGTGGTGGACACACTGCTGATTGACGTGTCCTGGGGACAGAGGTCTGGGCCCACTGGGTGGGTGCTGTGCTGGTGTTTCCAGAGTGGGGAAGCTCTGTAGTGGCCTGTGACTGTGTGATGGGAAACGTCTGTCCCGGGGTCCCCGATGGCCCGGGCTGGTCATCTAGATCCAGTTGGACAGAGCTGCTGTCATCACTGTGGGCCTCTTCTGTTGGTGGTGTGGACATGTGTGGACCCTCCTGTCCGGTGATGTTGGGTAAGGGTCCTTCAGGGGTATAAAAGGATGTTTATTACATCTGTGTGTGCCATGGTGTGCAATGGGTGGGTGACCGTGTACCCCAGTGCTTGCATTCCTGTGTGGGACCTTGTATGATGATGGTTTAGTGTTAGCAGGGCTTGGTGTTGGAATGTGTTGTTTGTGATGTTGGGACATTTGTGAGGAGTTGGAGTGATGGGGGTGAGGGTGGGGGTATGTGATGGCATGCAGGTAGGGGTGGGATGTAATAGTTAAGATTTGACTTACCAGAGTCCATTCCGTCATCTACTCCTGCGAGGCCCTCAGGATGCAGAATCGCCAAGACCTGCTCCTCCCATGTTGTTAGTTGGGGGGAGGTTTGGAGTTCCGCCGCCAGTCCGCTGAACCGCAAGGTGGTGTCTTGAGACCACGGAACGCACCTTCCCCCGTAGGTCGTTCCACCTCTTTGGTGGTGTCCCACTGCGTTGACCCTGTCCACTATTCTTCGCCATAGCTCCATCTTCCTTGCAATGGAGGTGTGCTGCACCTGTGATCCGAGTAGCTGTGGCTCTACCCGGACGATTTCCTCCACCATGACCCTGAGCTCCTCCTCCGAGAACCTGGGGTGTCTTTGCCGTGCCATGGGGTGGTGTGGGTGATGTGTGGGGTGGTGTGTGTGGTGATAAGTATGCCGATATGTAGTGGGGTGTTGTGTGAGGTGCGTGGAAGTTATGTGGGTGATGGTCTGGTGTGCCTGTGGATGCTAGTATTGTTGATGGTGGTGTCTCTCTGTGTGCTTCTTTCTCAATTGTTGTCGTAGGGGGTTGTGGGTGATGTGGGTGTGTGTTTTATATTGTATTAGGTGTATGAGAGTGGTGTGTGTATGTGTATCAGGTGTGTGTATTTTGAATTGTCCAATGTGGCTCTGTTTTGTATGTGTGTGTGTATTTTGAGCACGGCGGTGTGTACCGCCAATGGAATACCGCGGTTGAAAGACCTCTGTGTGGATTAGTGTGTCGTGATAGTGTGGGCGTATTTCTGTTGGCGTGACGGTGGAGGTTTTGTTTTTGCCAGTTTATCACTGACCTTTTGTGTGGCAGACTTGTGTGGGTGTCTGAATTTTGGTGGTTTCCGTTCTGTGGGTCATAATAGCTGTGGCGGATTTCCGCGGCGGTGTGTTGGTGGTCTTCTGCACGGCGGTAAGCGGCTTTTACCGCCTATGTTGTAATGAAGGCCTCTATTTCTTTGCAACTTTTATTTCATTGTACACCAATTGGCTCTGTTCCCTGAGTTTTTATTTTCCCCGCCTCCCTCTGATACGAGAGGGATCCTTTGGTTATAATTTCCTCCTCTTTTCTCATATTAAAATTGTCTTTGAGGTTTGTTATCAATGATTTTATAGCTTCTGGGAGAGTGGCCAACTTATCAATTATCAGCTTGCAAGTGCATTCTGTTATTGACATTTCAGCAAGATTCTGAGCTCGCTTAATCAAGTTGTGTAAATTAGCCAATTTCTAGTCAATCCCTGCTACTGATTTAGCCATGGCATTCGGTATATCCACCTGGACATCCATTTTAGAGGACTGATAGGACTGAGCATCCAGTGTTAGCTGTGAAGTTTTAAAAAAGATATCCCATACCGCATTTTGATCCAGTTGTTCATTGGTATTTTGTGCTTGCAGTGAGTCCCCCTTAATTTACTCCTTACCTTCAGATTCACTTGTTTTTTTCATTTAATAGGGATCTGCATTTAAGGGCCGGGATGTCCGTTTATGTTTCTGAGACTGCAATTTTATCTTCTTGCAGGGACACTCCAGTCTCTTTGTAAGACGGCTTGTTAAAGATGTATGTGGTGGGGCTCAAATGGCTATTTTGGCAAGAAAGATTTAGGTTTAATGAGTCCAGATTATTGAGATTTTCAGAAATGTGATTAGATTCTGACAAATGATTCAATTTCCTCCCTTTGCCATGCTCCTATGGCCTTGCAGCAGGTTCACTTGAGGAAGAATAATTTGCTCCTTTGATAATCAAATTTACCTCAAATGGAACTTGAGTACCTAAATAGGGAAAGTTAATTTGATTTTCCAGGAATGGAATGTTGGAGGTAACAAGGGAAGGTAAAGACGACTTGAGGGTCAGTAATTCTAGGTCCTTAATTGAGCCCCAAACATTTTCTTTAGGATTATCTTCAATTTGATTGTTGTTTTTTCCAAGGGTAGATTTTCCAGACTGCCCTTCCTCCTCAAACCTACTTTTATCATCTTGCTCATATAGCCGGATGCATTCACTTTTTATGGGGGAGATTGGATGAGGTAGGGCAGCGGAGCCATTAGGTAGAGAAACAATTGCATCCAAAGGGGCCTTTAAAAAATCAGTTTTATGGGGGACCCTTACCGATTTCTTAGGCCTGCTGAAAAAAGGGGTTGTAGGGGAGATCAGGGATTGATGCTTTGTCTTCGTTTTCCCTTCCCATTTTGGTGTTATTGGTGAAAGTATGGGCTTCGATTGCTTCTTGTTTCTCTTTGATTGCGGCTGAAGTGCCCTTTCCTTCCCTGACCTCATCTTCACCGTCTGTGAAGATTTCCTTTAGATATTCCTCCTTACTTTATCTGATAGTGCGCCACACCTCTGATGTGAGGAGCAGGAACACGCGTGATCCTCTTCAAATGCTGCCCAAAATGAGCTGCTGGCTCCTACTAAGGCCCAAGTAGTCTTCTTTCCTTTTTTCTTTTCCGTCAGACACGCCGCCACACCTCTGGATTGAGGGGCACGAGCATGTGTAGTCCTCCTCTGGTATTATCCCACTCAAAACACGTTTCAGGTCACGGAGGGGTTTATTAAAGGGAGTCTGTGGTTAAGGTAGCAAACCGCACCCCTGGGATCCGTGGCCGCTTCTGTTGCCCAAAAGAGCTGCTGGCTCCTGTTAAAGTCCAAGCAATCTTCTTTCCTTTTTTCTTTTACGTCGGATAGACACGCCACCACACCTCTGGGTTGAGAGGCACGAGCACGTGTAGTCCTCTTCTGGTACTATCCCAGCAAAAATATGTTTCAGGTCACAGAGTTTGTTAAAGGGAATCTTTGCTTGAGCCAGCAAACCGCACCACGGAGATCCGTGGCCGCTTCCTCTGACCAGACTCTGTTGGACACTCCTGTGTGTACTCTCTTTTATGGAACCACCCCTCTGGAGCTCTGGGAAACCCTTTGGGTCGCCCAGGATCCCAATAGTCTTTTAATTTTTAACCATTTAATATTAGAGCTAGATTGCCAGCTGGTTGGGTAGCTAGGCCTCCCAGCCTGGAGTTCAGCGTCTTTATGTCCTTCAGGGGGGGCAGCGTGACTTAGCACAAACTTAGCAGTCTTGCGAGCTGTGGTGCTGTCAGGGTGTACAGTATTATACTCGGCCCCTCAGGGGGCCGGGAGCTCGGGCACCAAAGGAGAGGCGGAAGGGTGGCTTTCTACAGCCTACAGTCCACAGTCTACAGCCTGCAGGTAGGTCAGGTAAGGCCGGGTAGGGCAAGGGGGGGGATGCTGGGGAGCAGAAGAGCAGGAGAGCAGAAGATCACCCAGGCGGCACTTCTGCCTCTTACCGTAGCTTTCCTGGTCCTGATCCCGTCAAATTCGTCCTGGCCAGCCGCTTGCTTCCCTGCCCCTTCCCTGCCCGTGGTGTGGTGCTCGCTGCTTTGGTGCCGGCTCCTATCCGCGTCTTGCGGTACTCCAGGCCCCTGCTGTGGCTCTGTAATTCTCTGTAATTCTTGCTGTGCCTAGTGCCGTGGCTCCTGGCTGAAGTCCTCGCCCTCACTTCTCCTGCGGCGCTGCGCTGCTCACTCGTGGCTCTCTCGTCTTGCTGCCGCTCCGCCATGAACCGAACCAGATTCCCCTGACATGGCTTCACCGCTAGCGCTTACGTCTCTTGCCGTCTCCCAGAGGCATCTTCACTTCCAGCAGAAGATCTTTATCACCCGAATGACTGTAAAACAAGAGCTCCAGCCATGAGATTCCTCAAACAGTTGCTAAAGATATAGGCAAGTCAAAAAACGCAGACACAGAAATTCACAAGTTATAGTTAGTAGAGCTATCTGTAACTTGCAGCCCCACCTGCACTGCTTATGACATTACATATTACTTCACTCATGACATGTTCTATGACATCATTTATGACATCACTGATGACATCTCAAATGGAACCATTGAGGATATTATCCAAGTTTCTTTTGTACACATTGCTCTATAAACGGGTATGGCATTAGACCTATGAAAGCAAGTGTAAATTAGCTCAAAACAATATGAAGCAACATTACTGCTATCACACAACCCCCATAGGTGATGCAAGCTTGTGTTATGTGCAAAATTTACCTTATACCATACACTTCATGGGTAGCTGAGTTCATGTTGACTTTGAACCATAGAAAAACGGGTAATCTGCATTGACCATGGTGTTCAATCTGCATGCAGCTGTTCAGGGAAAACCAAGTTCTTTCAAATACTCAACCCCTTCTCTAAAACTAATGCTCTACTATGGACAGCCTCTTTCTGTATCAAACCCCTTACGGTCAATGATTCTACATTGAGAAATGAAGTTGATATGAGTAGAAAAGTGAGTACTGTAAACCATGCTTACTCTCAGGAGATAGTTTACTCTGTACCACACTGTTTGCAAAGATTGAAACTCCCAATGCGAAATACACTACAGACTAATAAAAAGTATCTACTAAGAACGTGGTTCACTCTATACTTTATCCTTTGTTTTCTTTCAGTGAATTTCTAAGGTTTTATTTAAACAAAAACAGTTCTTTTTATCACCCCTAACTATAGCATTACTTTCACCTTCAGATTTCTCAGTGAATGTCTATGCTTTTTTTAATGTAAAGTAATATTTCATAACCATATATAAAACCAACACCCGCCGTGCATGGCCGTCACTGGGTAGTTATAGTTAGGCCAGCGTTTACATACTTTGTATTGATAATAACTTTAGCACCATTTGATGGCTTTCCACAAAACTTTCCAAAAAATGCTATTTTTTGCTTAGTTTGTAGATGGAAACTTTCAGGGGGATCTGTCAAGGGGGACTGAGGAAAAAGGGAAGTCCCAAAATGCAGAGTCCCAACGCATTTTCAATTGATCTCTTTAGGTAGCTCTACCGCAAAAACTGCTGAATGAAGTAACACTAAATTTGGCAGGAAGCTAGATCTTGGTCTGCAGATTGTGCTTTATGTGATTTGGCATAAATCAGTTCAGCAGTTTATGAGAAATTTCAGTTAAGGAATAATTGCATGCCTGGAAGGTTGGGTCTACGAGAGGCTAGCGAGAGTCTTGCAGGACTGCCAATTAAAAAACAGAGCATTCTGATTTGCTCAATGAGCTTTCTTTCCCTTAAGCCATCATGCTCCTGCATGGTTCAGACGATGGAGTAAACAAGCTCTTTGGTTGGATGCCAGCACCATGAGAAAAATGTTGCTGGCACCATTTACAGGACTCAATGACTTAGACCCCTGTTCTGAATTCGCAAACAAAATGCTATAGAAGAGTAGGGGATAGATACTCTGCCCCCACAGGCCCCATGGGGGTGGCTGAGGGACAATTGGCAAATTTTGCAGCGATCCCACAAAAGCCCTGCAGGATTTTGGCAAAAAAAAAAGAATTGGTGACAGACATTTTGGGATATATATGTGGTGATGGGAGCATCAGTAGAGCCCCATTCCCCAGCCCATTTAGGGTCCCAAGGACCCCATCCTCTGACACCAGGTATAATTTAGGGGAGTGGTGTACTCCTTGAGTTGTTGTAGTCTCTGGGAACACCTTCTCCTGATGTCCAAAGTATTAATTAAGGAGAGGGGGCACACAGCCCACATCCTTGAGTCTAAGGAGTCCCAAATACCCTATCCCTGGGTTAAATTCAAAATGGGAGGGGAGTAATGCAGCCACCCTCATCAAGCCCCCTTATACCTTTAATGGCACAAGTGGCTCCATTTCCCATAAGTCACTCACTTACTGTGTCCAAAGGAGCCAACACCTGCCACACAGAAGTTTCCCTGCCTGCACTACAGCAGGCAGGGAAGCATTGGGTGGGACCATTTTCAAATCTTCCACCAAACAGGAGCAAACACTTAGGGCCTGATTTAGATATTGGCGGATAGGTTATTCTGTCACAACAGTGGCAGATATCCCATCAGCTGAAATCTAATCCCATTGGCAGACAAGATATCTGTCACTGAGGTGATGGAGTAGCCCATCCGCCAATATCTAAATCAGTTCCTAAGTCTGTTTCCAGCCAGTGGGAGATTCCATAACGTTCCCACCGGCTGGGAGCAGACTTGTTCTGTTTCCCTGCCAGCACTGATGTGGCCAGGAAAACAAAACACGTATTGCTCCAACTCGAAGGGAGCATGCAAAAAAGCAGTTGCTCCCTCCCGGCAGTAGCAATGCCGGCACCTGCATGATGTTGGCCTGCGGGGGTCCTAGGTCATCCCCTGTGGCCTCCAATATATCTGTTGGTAGGTGCCCCAGTACACCCACAAAGGCAGGCCTGGAGGCAGAGGGCCCCCGAGGCCCAAGATGGCTAGGAGAGGGGGAGCATGTGGCTCTCCTCTCCTTTTGAATAAAATATGGCCCTAGGGAATGGGGTCTCTAGGGCCTGTGAAGGCGTGGGGAGACGGGTTGCATGACCCCTTCCCTTTTAAAATGCGTAAGACCCTGTGGATGGGATCCTAAGGGCTTAAAGAGGCTCAGGGAGGCGGGCCGCATTCTGATATTGATTCCTGTAGATATTCTGGCTTTGATATTCTGTACAACAATCTACATATAATATGTTTACTATTTGGGTGAGCAGACAACTCTCTTTATTCATTGGCCTGGCAGTGTGTCATTCACATTTGTGTTCCACACACTAAAGTCTATAACATGGGCACAGCCATCACATATCAGCCATTGGTTTTACCTATCAGTGAGTAACAGCATTCTGCTCTTGTACAATGTGAATTAACACACATAAAGCTGTTTCCATTTAAATAACTTTACATAAAACACTTGATAAAATTGTCAATACCAACGGTTGACAGCCAACGGTTGAGTTACTGCTGCGTCTTGTTGTGGTTGCTGGCTTGTGTCCTTTGCTCACTGATTTGTTGTATTGTCACCTTTTATGTATGTTATGTTGTTTTGTTGTATGCTATTTTGTTGTGTTCTCTTATGATCTGTCACAAGTTAGAGATGTTAACAAATGCTATTAACATTCCTTTCAAAAGAAGCACATTCTTTTCACGTTACACTGACAAAGAGTTGTTTACTACTGTCTATGGTGGTAAAGTCAAGTTGCTCCATCTCTTCAAGTTTGGGTTGATTGAAGACACCAATCAACCCAAACTTGTGGCAGAGACCAGTCTTAAGTTAGCATTATTAGTGCTAACATTATTTAGTACGACCTAGGGGCTTGATCTCCTCATCGGAATGCACTTGAAATTGAACGGTGCCATGTACCCCTGAACTCATGTTCCTACTTATACATTTTTTCTGGTAGAACCCTGCTGTGTTGTTGCTCAACTTTACCTTCAATCACAAAGATCGTTTTATCATGTTGTCTCTCTCCAGTATCTTAGGAAGCTGGGCATTGAGCTATTCCTGCATCCTAGTGTTGACGGATTTTAGTATTTGGGAAGATGCTTTCAACACAGATGATTTACCCAGATTCTTGGGCATTCCTGCCGTCCATTCCACCTCAGTTTTCCCTACTCTAGCAGGGCATAATTAGAGCTTCATCTAAAGATAAATGGTAATGAAAAAATGTTAATTCTTGGAAAAAATGCTTAATCCTTAAAGAAACCTCTGGAAGAATTTTCTTCTCTATATTAATAACCCTGTTGAGAAATAAACACTGGAGGATTTACAACTTTCTCTATAATACAAAGAAATATATCCTATCATCATTCTGTAAGGCCTCAGGGCTCATTAGTTGGGGCTTGGTCGTGCAGCAGGATCTCCTTGCCAATCCCAAAGTTCCCCTGTCTTATTTAGTTAGTGGGGAGGGGATGAGGGGTTTCGGATGGCAGAGTCTCTTCTGGCCCAGCCGTTAGAAGCCATTGTACCCACGGCCTAGCGTCCAAAGTGTCTCAGGGTCACAGTGATTGAACCCCCATTTTATTTGGGATGGGCTCTGCCACTGATCTGTCCTGCTAGGACCCACCATTCCAGGCATAGTGTATGCAAGCATGAAAAAAAAGAAAATGTCTCTTACATACAAACAAAGGAATCATTGAGTGTCTGGGACAGTTTTAGGTTGAACCTGACCCAGCGCATGTGCTGCATGAGCTCTTGCTTGCGAGACGTATTGTTTACAATACGGGGCTTGGAGCCTACTCATTGTTTATTGTTTGTTGGCTTCTGTGTCACTCTTCTTTGCTGCCTCCAAATTGCCTTTTTCTTCTTCTCTGACCATCCATCTCTTCTTCATGTGCTGCTCCCTCTTGGTGCTCTCTCTCTACTCTCCGCATCTCCCTCATGCTGCTTTTCCCCTCTCACGTTGTTGCTGCTCCCACTCTGCTCTCCATACCTCTCTCATGTTTCTCCTCCATCCCCCACCCACTTTTTATTTTACTTATTCCACAACAGCATGGGCTGCTGTGCAACCTGGCTTTAAAAAGTGCTGTGAAGTGGTCAACACTGGTCACATCATAGCACTTTTTTCTTGGCTTCAAGCCATGTTGAACAGCAGCTAATGCTGCCTTGCAACAAGTTTAAATTAAACAAATATTGTCAAAGAGAATAGATCTCACACGAGTGAGACCCATTGGCTTTGTCAATGATTGTTTTCTTTTCTCCAGAAAGTTTCTTTCTCCAGAACCAAAAAATCGGCTGAGTGGGAAGTGACAATATGGCAACGCGTCTGTCATTCAGGTTTGACAAAAGTGCACCCCGGCACCGTCTGGAATCTCAAAGGAGTGAGATCTCCCCCACTAGCCTGGCAGGGGAGAGGGCACTCTATGCATGAATTATCCTCTGAGACAGGCAGTTGGGTTGTTTCTGTAGAACGTATACATGGGGTGGAAAGTATGTATGGGTCCTACTTTGATAGTTTTAATTGGCAAAATACCTCATCGTGCACAAAGAACATGTTTGTGGACAGTGTACGGATTTCAAAAACCTAGAAAAGAGATCCTAAATCAAATTGTTTTCAAGGCTACGACTGTTTAAGCTATAATGGAAATTTTTGAGGGAAATAAATTGTCAGATCTCTCAGGATAGTGCCGGGGACATTTTATCCTCTTTGCTTTGTGTGTTTTCATCTTGGAAAAAGATAGTGTCTGAACGACACAAATGGAGGAATAAATAAAATTGATGCCGAACTCAAAACCATAGGAAGATTTTCGTGAGCTAAAGGATTTCAGCAAACTGCTGATACAGAGGTGGGTTGTACATTATATTAACCTATTGTGTGTTTCTTACTTCTATTGTATAAGGCTTTGTGGGTGAAACTATTTTTCTCATGTTGCTCTGTATATGTTCCCTTTCCCAAGACTACTATCAACTGGCTGAGGTTTGGCTTCTTAAAGTCCTCATAGGGGGAAAGTCTGGTCTTGGGCAAGACACTTTGGGGGTCATTATGACCCCGGCGGTAGGTGTAATAGTGGCGGTAGTACTGTTAAAAGGGTTGGCGATACAAACCTCAACTATTATGACATTGGCCGTTTGGCCAAAGCCAAACTGCCAAGTTAACACACCGACCGCCACGGCGGTAAAAAAGATGTGCTATGGATGTCTGTAGAGAGTTGCGTGTCCTCCTACCTTAGTAATCAGTTTACATGTTTCAGCCCTCATGGTTAAGCTAAACTGGGTCTGAAGCTTTTGTCCAAACTCATATAGAGATGCCCTATTAGTTTCAAACGTTAACTCCTACTCGGTTAGAGTGTTGGTAAACACAAAGACAAGTACAAAATTAAACATGAATCAGGCCTACTTGTTTGAGTTCTAATTTCAGTCTCCTATTAAGGCCTGTGTTTGAAAGAAGATGGGATATACAAGTAGAAAACTGGTATTCACAAGGTTGTAGTTCATTTTCTGTACTGTGACAGGCACACGCATAGCATGCACACTGCAAACTAATATGCAAGCATTCCATCGTGATGTGGCTATTACACAATCATTATATCATGCACACACATAAAAAACAAACATTACAGGGGTATGCTTTGTGTCCACTGAAAATGCACGTAGTGATTGTGAAGAAATGTATATTTCACAGCGATAACATTCTGTCCTTATCCTTATTGGTACATCATACTACTCCATTGGAACAGGTGGAGATACACCACTAGCGTGGAATGCATTTCATGGTTTATTTTCTCAAGATATTATGTATGTTCCCTGTCGTTAAATGTATTTCAGTTAATTAGTTTAAAAACAAATATTTAAATGCACGTGTATCTGCTTTGTGTTTATAGTTATGAGTTCCTTGCTTTTGATTAGTTTGTATTTCTTCTGTGCATATCCTGTGGTTGGACTCCTTTGACCACTCCATACTGGCTTCTTGATACCACTATTTTCTCCACTTTAAGATAACAATAGTAATATATGGTGGTTGTATTTATTTTGATCGTCCACAATAGGAGATAAAGAACTGTGTTGAAGTGACTCCTGTGCAAAGGCCTAGAGTTTTATGGGAAAGATCTTCGATGACACTCTGGCGGTCATTCTGACCTTGGCGGACGGCGGAGGCCGTCCGCCAAGGTACCGCCGTCAGAACACCGCACCGCGGTCGAAAGACCGCGGCGGTGATTCTGACATTTGCCCTGGGCTGGCGGGCGGCCGCCAAAAGGCCGCCAGCCAGCCCAGGGCAAATCAACCTTCCCACTAGGATGCCGGCTCAGAATTGAGCCGGCGGAGTGGGAAGGTGCAACGGGTGCAGTTGCACCCGTCGCGTATTTCAGTGTCTGCAAAGCAGACACTGAAATACTTTGCGGGGCCCTCTTACGGGGGCCCCTGCAGTGCCCATGCCATTGGGCACTGCAGGGGCCCCCAGGGGCCCCGCGGCACCCCCTACCGCCATCCTGAGGATGGCGGTAGGGGGTGTCTGAATCCCCATGGCGGCGGAGCGCGCTCCGCCGCCATGGAGGATTCAGACGGGCAGCGGAAAGTCGGCGGTACCCCGCCGGCTTTCCGCTTCTGGCCACGGCTGTACCGCCGCGGTCAGAATGCCCGGCGGAGCATTGCCAGCCTGTTGGCGGTGCTACCGCCGACCTCCGCCCTGGCGGTAATTACCGCCAGGGTGAGAATCAGGGCCTCTGACATTATTAAAAAAAAGGGAGAGTTTCTTAGGTTCTGTTCAATAGCTTAAAGGAGCAACTAATACACAGCTAAACTCATATTTTCCTCCTCAACCATCCTGTCTGTGCCAATATCCGATGATGTTCACAGTTATGGCGATAATGGTCTGAGCATAAGCGTGCCTCCCACGGTGCTATATGAAAACAGGGGTTTCTAAGGAGGGAGAAATCCCATCCATATGGGATTATGCAAAGCTGGGGGTTCTCATGCACTGACCTCCCATTGATTCCTCATTTGAGTTGTAAGTTGCAGGTTTTATTTTTAACGAATGCTGAGTACTGATGTTGACTTTTAGCCCTTCACAGGCTGTGATCAAACAAGTTGTTTTTTTCTTCAAATCTAGGTGTACCGAAACCACAGATGGCCAGCTCTGAAATCGTGGCCTTTAACAAGCAAGGTCACATATCACCCTGAAAAATGGATTGGAGTTGACACTAAATATCTACAATTCCTTGTTCCTCAGAAGCTTAAAATTCAAAAGTCCTTGTCTATCACCCGCCTGCCTTGATTTAAACAAGATCAGGCGTCCGACATACAAATTGCTGGCAGAAAGTCGGACTCAACGAGTCTCAGATTCCATAGCCATTAACTGAAAAACTAAATAAGCCTGACCTTCCTATATGACATCTATGTTTTGGAGTTTTAATATTGTCTGATTAAATTATTTCACTTATAAAGGTAATTTCAAACATATCCATCATAATGCTCTATGAAACTAAAATAAAACAATAAGCTGGAATCCTCTTTGTGCTGCAACATTCGCTGCCACATTAGACACTTTCGATTTGTTCTGCAACGCTTAGCATATTTTCATGAAATGCAATCTTCCCCGGTGACTCCTCCCCTTCTTAACTGGGTAAGAAGTCTTCAGTCTTAAACCCATAGCACAATGAAGTGTGCTACATCGTTGCATTGTTGCAGATGAGGAGACATGATTGCATCTAGCCTCGTGATGGATAAAATGTGGTTTTAGGTGACAACATACAGTACATTCATCATCCCTTTTGTAGGTAGGGACAAGAACTGGATGAATGACTATGAAAAGCAATGAAAGCAACAAACGCTCATGATTAGAAAGCATCAACCACAGAATGCACGGCTCTGACATAATCAGAAATAGTCAATGCAGACTACATGCAGATTCATGCGAGTAGAAAGTAACAACCAATCAATGCATGCAAATGTATATGATTAGAAAGAAACCACCCCCAAATGCACCTCCATTTCTACGGTTTGAAAGGGCAAAGCGCAGAATGCATGTGAATTCATTTGATTAGAAGGAACAACCACAGAATAAATGCTCATTTATTTAACATGGTTTGAAAGCAAAACATACAGAATGCACGCCCATTGATATGGCTAGACAGAAACCAAAATTAATGCATAAACATTAATGTGACTTGAAAGAAACCACAAAAGAATGCAGGATCATTCATATGACTTGAAAGAAATCACAAAAGAATGCATGATCTTTTATATGATTGAGAGAAAAAAACACTGACTGCATGCTTATTCCTATGGCTACGAAGAAACAATTACATCATGCATTCCCATTCTTAAGAACAAAAATAAAAAACAACGGAAGGCATGCAGATTTTTAAAAGCGAAAAGAAATCATCAGATAATAGCCGCTCATTCATATAGTTTGGAAGCAAAAAAACGTAAGAATGCATGCCCATTCATGTGATAAAGAAAAAAGGTAAAGCACTCTACATTCCCAGCCAAACTATTTGAAAGGAACTTCCTCGGAATACATGCCGACATATGATCACAAAACCGCAACCTGGCTGAATGCCACATCTGTAGATAATAATGAGGTGACACCTTAATCCGGCAAACAAAATCAAGTATTTAGAAGCTTTCTAGCTAGAATGTGTGAACGAAGTAGTAAAAAAAAATCGCATTCAGCTGATACTGCAATACATCCAATCTCTGCTTCAATGTGCGTCCTCGATTTTTAAAATTAGACATACATATTTAAAGCCTAGACCTTGGGTACACTTACTTTCAAATACTGTGTCAGACAAGTTTTGTAACATGATATATAATACTTGATTTTCTGAAAAGTGTTCAGACACTTAAGTGTATAATTTCATCATATCTGATTACCAATAACAGCCTTTCAGAGAAACCAGAAAGTCAGAAGACTGACTGCCCTATGCATGTCGACCTCACAGAAATGAAATTGACATATGGCTGTCTCTTCCACTAGACGTCATGCCCTCTAAGCATTTGCCTAGTGTGTGACAAAATCAAAGGCTAGTGTACATTCTATCTGACTTAGTTCTATGCCCAGCATCTTTTCAGAGTGAAGCCAAGGGTTAATTTAAGCCGGTGGTTTCCATTGCTCGGCCTGGGCACACAGTTCTCACTTATCGTCACACGGTGGCGCTGTTTATCTAATTTTGACATGAGCACAACAACAGAGTTGGTGATGATTCAATATAAATTGAAAATCAATAATAACTCTTGCCCATGCCATTCTTATCGATTTGGGTGTCACGGAGTAGTCTGCATAGTCATACTTGCAGGAGTGTGATGATTAGTAGTTTTGTTATTGGCAGTGCTGACAGAAGCAATGGGTTGTGCAAACTGTAGAAGACTCCTGGGGAGGACCCTGGCACTTATATTTTTACAAATGAAGGACTGGTGAAGTCCAAAAGTGCCCGAGGTTGCATCTCCTACTCTCTGCTGACATGAACTGTATTGTAAATGGTTGGCAAACCAGGATGCATGCACATCATGCATGCAAATCCAAATAATGATCCGGACATTGATGGTTTAGGATCCAGCATACATGGAAATTTGCGTTGATTGTACGTATGTCCTTACAGAGGCATTAAAGTAAAATTCTAAAGTGTGACATTAAACCAGGTCTGGCCGGACAGAATTTCTTCTTAAATATCCCATAAATCACATGGGCACAGAGAAGCAGAATTATCCAAAGTTGCTTCACACACAGCCTGACCAAGTGAAGCGTTCGTCAAAAAGGCGTGTAAATAAATTATTTAATTAGAAATTACTTGTTTATATTATAGCAGAATTCGAAAGTATGTATTTGAAAGAGCTGTAGGAAATAATCGTCCAGGGAGATGTGGTGAGCAGAACACATTTCCACATACAATAAAGAAATACTCTTCAATAGTGAAGTATTTGTTAAATGTTCTAAATAAAATATTACTAGTGGTGGGCATAACTCGTGTAATTAGCTAAAGTGTAATTACTTGAAATGATAGCATAATTGAGCAAAATTATGCAGAATTATGTGAGGGGCGTAACCCAGCACTCAGCACGATTTTTGTAGTGAAAATTGCACCCTCTCTTACAAAACGGACCCAAGGATGCATTTTATTCTAAGATAAAAGTGCTAAATGCAACAGAACATGAACAGCAGCAGCCTGTACCCTTTCACACTCTGTTCCTGTACCCTTGCCGTAGGCATTTGTGCCCCAAATTACTTTGAAGTATGCAAGAGGGCATAGTTGCATAACTTTCGGTAATTTCAGGTATACAAGTTCACTCAGACCTGAGTATTAGGAATCACAGGAGGATTGAAACTTACCCCATTACTATTGAGGACATGTTGGGATGGCACTTTAAATTAGTATCAGAAATTATTTGTGAATCTAGTCTCAATAGCAGCAAAGAAGGACATTACACAATGTTGAGCAAGCCCATCAACCCCCCTCTACAGTGGAATGGAAAAACAATATCCATTGGTGTATGGGGCAGAAAGGACAATTTATGTAAGTAGGGCATGGCCTAGGAAATCTGATTTTGAATGGGGTGCCTGGAACTAAGGTGATGTAATAACATAAAAGGAAACAGACCGTCGTGAGCGTAATGCGGGGAGATGCCGGAGCCTTTAATTACAGTCACCAACATTAATTGAGAAGTTTTATTTACAAAAATTACTACTGCACTTAGGCCCTACAATGTGTTCTGAATATTAAAGGTTAAAATATTTTGGATCTTGAAAATATTTCAAATGTGATCGTGAACTAAATATTACATAGACTATTTTGTACCCCATAATGTTTAAATATGTTTTTAAAAAGGATATCTATTTGTTACTACCTTTATACAGTTTCTATTTATACCGAGGAGGTAGAGATGAGCCTTTTTATCATTCTCTGTCTTTAAGGGTTAATCTTTCCCGATGACTGGTGGGCTTCATGAAAATATATAAAGCTTGTATGTACTTTTTATTTGCCGCATTAATTTGACACCATGAAGTTGGATAATTTATTAGCCGAGGGCGTACCAGTATTGTAGATAAACCATTAAACTATTTCTTACAGACACCTCATTCTGAATAGCTACATTTTCCATCCAGGAGAAGCTCTGGGGTCACAGTAATGTTTCATGTAAAGCTTCTGGGTTTTGCCCTTAGCCTTAAAAGTACAAAAGATGGGACTAAAGACATCACCACTTTGGCAACTTTGCTCTTTAGGTTCATGCACCTACTGCAGATATTCATGTGAACTCATTAGGTGTCAAGCTTATACAGTGGTAGGCCTCATCCATCTATCAGTGTTCAAAGGTGGTTTAGAAGACTGTCCTGCTCAGAGAAGGGAAGAAGGCTTGCAGAATGTAAGGCGTGCATGGGTGGAACCTGTGATGAGGCGGGAGAGGTAAAAGGGGCAGGGCCGGTAATGACTTTCAAAACCCAGTTGAGAGTTTAGTACTGTGCTCTGCTTTTGACAGATGGCCAGCCCACTGATGTTGGGAAATTAAGGTGAGTGTGAGTTTCAATCAGGTTGAATAGCTGTGGAGAGCGTGGAAAACGCAAGTGACAGGCTTGATAAAGTGTCAAGAAAGAGAAAGAGACATGGAGAATGAGAGATGAGACGATGATCACAAGTAGATCTAAGAAAAGAGATTGACTTGAGTATGTCTCATAGATTTATGCAGATTTTTCAATGTTCACTTCTCTTTAACCACCTTTGAGTCCAGTCATTTCAGATCCTTAAATTTAAACCTTCTTCCTCTTGACAAAGGGCCCCACATGGCTCTAATTCCTCTACGTTTTACAAGCTGGTCAGATGCAGAAGTCAGGCCACCCCCTTATCTTATTCTGACAAGTTGACAGGTACGGCGGTACTGTGGTTTTTCAACACACATGCTGGTGAGAACTTTTTTAGTAAATTATTCAAAACTCATGTGCAGCCCCATCACAGATGAGATCATGGCTGCTCCCTCCTCAAACCATTTCACCGTTCTCTTTTCCTTGACTCCCAAAGCACTCTGAAGTGACTAGTCTCTGAATCGTTAGTGCTGTCCCATAGCAACTTAAGGTAGTAGACCTTGCAGTGTCAACGTCAGATTGTGTCAAATTACTAGAAACGCCACAAAAATTGTTTCTTTTCCCAGTGTATCAGCAGCACCTTACCTAGTAAAATTCTAATTTGCCTGGAAGCAATTTAGAAGAGAAATGTAGCCGTCTTTCAAAATGTATCTGGTTCAATGCACTCCAAAGACAATCAGATAGTGTGTAAACTCATGCATCAAGATAAATTAGCCACAGATTTATTTTTAACAGCTTCAGTGACATGGATGTAATGGTTATGCCCATGGCTGCGCCCGTGTGGCGTCACCATTATGACCATATGCAGGCCCTTGGGGGAAGCGCTCCGGGTCACCCCCTCCACCCCCAGGTCAGGGGTGGAAGGGGAATAGCTTCCCCTTCTAACCCGACCCCCCCAGTTACGTCTGAAGAAAGTGTGTTGACCTCATCAGAGGTCACCTTCCATCGCGCTGGAAGCATGCTTCCAGCCCGATGGCGGAAGAGAAATGCTTAACATTTAGGATGGGGCCAGCAGAGACATGAATCTTTTCATGTCTCTGCAAGCATTTCTGCTGCCCGATCGAAATACCCACTAGACACAAGGGATTTTTTTTTTTTTTGGCAATGGAAATAAGAAATAAGGGGAGTGGCCCCTTGGGCAAGGGCCGCTCCCCGGGGGTGGGGGGAATCATTTTCAGGCCATTTCTGCCCCCCCTGGGGCAGATCGGCCTACTATAATTAGGCCGATCTGCCCCCAAGGGGGGTAGAAAACCCCCTACACACCAGGGATTTATTTATTTTCTTTTTTCTTTCTTTTATGTTTAGGGAGCGACCCCTTCAGCAAGGGTCGCTCCCCAGGGGGCAAATTGTTTCTAGGCCATTTCTGACCCCACTGGGGGCAGATCAGTCTAATATAATTAGGCCGATCCGCCCCCGGGAGGGGCAGAAACCACTAGACACCAGGAATTTTTGTTTTTGACAATGGACATAAAGAGAGAGGCCCTTTGGGCAAGGGTCGCTCCCCAGGGGGGCAAATCATTTTCAGGCCATTTCTGCCCCCCTGAGGGCAGATTGGCCTACTATAATTAGGCAAAACCTCCTAGACACCAGGGATTTTTTTTTCTTTTTTCTTTCTTTTATGTTTAGGGACCGACCCCATCAGCAAGGGTCGCTCCCTGGGGGGCCAACTTGTTTCTAGGCCATTTCTGACCCCGCTGTGGGCAGATCAGCCTAATATAATTAGACACCAGGTATTTTTTTTATTTTTTTTATTTTTACAATGGACATAAAGGGAGAGGCCCCTTTGGCAAGGGCTTCTCCCCGGGGCGGGGGCAAATCATTTTCAGGCCATTTCTGCCCCCCCGGGGGAAGATTGGCGTCCTATAATTAGGCTGATCTGCCCCCGGGGGGGGGAGAAAACCTCCTAGACACCAGCGATTTTTTTTTCTTTCTTTTATGTTTAGGGAGTGACCCCTTCAGCAAGGGTCGCTCCCTGGGGGGCCAAATTGTTTCCAGGCCATTTCTGACCCCCCTGAGGGCAGATCCGCCTAATATAATTAGGTTGATCTGCCCCCGGGGGGAGGCAGAAACCACTAGACACCAGGGATTGGTGTGTGTGTATGTGTGTGTTTTGTTTGTGGAGCTGCCCCTTGGGCAAGGGTCGCTCCCCATTGGGGCCCATTACTGTTGGCCATCAGCCTATTTTTGGAAGGCCCATCTACCCCCAAGGGAGGCAGAAAGCCCACCAGAGACCAGGGAATATTTTTTTTCAAAATAAGAGGGTGGGGGTATGGCCATACCCCCACCCCTAATAAATGGGGCCAAAGTTGTTCTGCCCACCAGTGGGCAGATGGGGCAATTACCCCCAATCCACACCCCGGGGGTGGCAGAAAGTCTACTAGATGGCATGGAATAAAAAATAAAAAAAATAGTAGGGTAGTGGTTACCAACCAGTATGGACCTGCTTTTGCCCCCACCCCAACTGATGGGAGTAACAGTCTTTCAGCTCCCCCCCCGCACAATAAAATATTTTATCCCACAGCAAGTAAGAAGACATTTGAGTTTTTGGGGTTTTGGTTTTTCATTTGGGCCATGAGAGCTTGGTAACACTCAAAATTGTCCAACTTGGAATGGTGAGGGCTGCACCTTTTAGACATTGGGACGCTGCCATGTAGAAAAATCCACAAGACCCTGACACATCTGAAAACTAAACATCTGGTTGATTCCAGGGTGGTGTGCTTCACATGCACCCCCACACTGTTTTCTTACCCACAATGCCCTGCAAACCTCCAACTTTGCTGAAAATCACACATTTTCCCCACAAGTTTGTGATGGAACCTTCCGGAATCTGCAGGAATCCACAAAATTCCTACCACCCAACATTGTCCCATCTATACCGATAAAAATTCTGCTGCACTTGTCAGCCTAAAAATATTTTTTTCAAACTGCCCTTTTGGACTCGCTTTGGTTCCCCCTCAATTTCGACATGTTTTTGGCTCTTCCCTGTCACAGGCACTTGGCCCACCTACACAAGTGAGGTATAATTTTTACTGGGGGACTAAGGGGAACGTTGGGTGGTAGGAAATTTGTCTTGGTGCAGTGATCCCACACAGAAATGTGGGAAAAAAGTGATTTTTTAGCTAAATTTGAGGTTTGCTGAGGATTCTGGGTAAGAAATCATTGGGGAATCCACGCAAGTCACAGCTCCCTGGACTCCCTCGGGTATCTAGTTTTCAGAAATGTCTGGGTTTGGTAGGTTTCCCTAGATTGCTGCTAAGCCCAGGACCAAAAACGCAGGTTGCCCCCCCCCCCTCAAATGCAGGTAGTTTTGCATTTGATAATTATGATGTGTCCAGATGGTGTTTTGGGGCATTTCCTGTCGCGGGCACTAGGCCTACCCACACAAGTGAGGTATCATTTTTATCAGGAGACTTGAGGAAACACTGAGTGGAAGGAAATGTGTGGCTCCTCTCAGATTCCAGAATTTTCTGTCACCAAAATGAGAGGAAAAAGTGTTTTTTTGGCCAAATTTTGAGGTTTGCAAAGGATTCAGGGTAACAGAACCTGGTCAGAGCCCCACACGTCACCCTATCTTGGATTCCCCTAGGTGTCTAGTTTTCAAAACTGCACAGGTTTGGTAGCTTTCCCTAGGTGCCGGCTGAGCTAGAGGTCATAATCCACACTTAGGCACTTTGCAAAAAGGACCTCTGTTTTCTTTTGGAAAATTTGATGTGTCCACCTTGTGTTTTGGGGCATTTCCTGTCACGGGCGCTAGGACTACCCATACAAGGGAGGTATCATTTGTATCGGGAGACTTGGGGGAACGCTAGGTCGAAGGAAATATGTGGGTCCTCTCAGATTCCAGAACTTTCTGTCACCGAAATGTGAGGAGAAAGTGTTTTTTTGCCACATTTTGAGGTTTGCAAAGGATTCTTGGTAACAAAACCTGGTGAGAGAACCACAAGTCACCCCATCTTGGATTCCCCTAGGTGTCTAGTTTGAAAAAATGCACACGTTTGGTAGGTTTCCCTAGGTGCCGGCTGAGCTAGAGGCCAAAATCCACAGGTAGGCACTTTGCAAAAAACACCTTTGTTTTCTTTGGGAAAATTTGATTTTTTCACGTTGTGTTTTGGGGCATTTCCTGTTGCAGGCACTAGGCCTACCTGCACAGGTGAGGTATAATTTTTATCGGGAGACTTAGGGGAATGCTGGGTGGAAAGAAATTTGTGGCTCCTCTCAGATTCCAGAACTTTCTGTCACCGAAATTTGAGGAGAAAGTGTTTTTTAGCCAAATTTTGAGGTTTGCAAAGGATTCTGGGTAACAAAACCTGGTGAGAGCCCCCAAGTCACCCCATCTTGGATTCCCCTAGGTGTCTACTTTTAAAAAATACACAGGTTTGGTAGGTTTCCCTAGGTGCCGGCTGAGCTAGAGGCCAAAATCTACATCTAGGCACTTTGCAAAAAACACATCAGATTTCAATGTAAAAATGTGATGTGTCCATGTTGTGTTTCCTGTCCTGAGCATCAGGCCTACCCACGCAAGTGAGGTACCATTTCTATCGGGAGACTTGGGGGAACACAGAATAGCAAAGCAAGTGTTATTGTCCCTTTTCTTTCTCTTCATTTTTTCCTTCCAAATGGAAGACAGTGTGTAAAAAAGACGTGTAATTGAGAAATGCCCTGTAATTCACATGCTAGTATGGGCACCCCGGAATTCAGAGATGTGCAAATAACCACTACTTCTAAACACCTTATCTTGTGCCCATTTTGGAAATGCAAAGGTTTTCTTGATACCTATTTTTCACTCTTCATATTTCAGCAAATAAATTGCTGTATACCCGTATAGAATGAAAACCCATTGCAAGGTGCAGCTCATTTATTGGTTCTGGGTGCCTAGGGTTCTTGATGAACCTACAATCCCTATATATATCCCTGAAACCAGAAGAGTCCAGCAGACGTAACGGTATATTGCTTTCAAAAATCTGACATTGCAGGAAAAAGTTACAGAGTAAAACGTAGAGAAAAATGGCGGTTTTTTACCTCAATTTCAATATTTTCTTATTTCAGTTGTTATTTTCTGTAGCAAACCCTTGTAGGATCTACACAAATTACCCATTGCTGAATTCAGAATTTTGTCTACTTTTCAGAAACGTTTAGGTTTCTGGCATCCAACATTGGTTTCACACCCATTTCTGTCACTGACTGGAAGGAGGCTGAAAGCACAAAAAATCGTAAAAATGGAGTATGTCCCAGTAAAATGCCAAAAATGTGTTGAAAAATTGGGTTTTCCTATTCAAGTCTGTCTGTTCCTGAAAGCTGGGAAGCTGGTGATTTTAGCACCATAAACCCTTTGATGATGCTATTTTCAGGGAAAAAACCACAAGCCTTCTTCTGCAGCCTTTTTTCCCATTTTGTTTAGAAAAACGTAATTGTCACTGTATTTTGGCAATTTCTTGGTTTCCTTCAGGGGAACCCACAAAGCCTGGGTATCTCTAGAATCCCTAGGATGATGGAAAAAAAGGATGCAGATTTGGTGTGGGTAGCTTATGTGGACAAAAGGTTATGAGGGCCTAAGCGCAAACTGCCCCAAATAGCCAAAAAAAGGCTTGGCACCTGAGGTGAAAAAGGCCTGGCATAGAAGGGGTTAACTCGGGCGACTGTAATGAAAACAGAGAGACAAAGGGAGGAAATAACAATGAGGAGAATCTAGTACTGAAGGACAACTTTAATATTAGATAGAGTGCAAGATTGGAATGCACAGCAAGTCAAAGTTTGGACTAAGGGACTGAAGGAGTGAGATGCAGGACATGGAGGTAGGCAGACAACAGAGGATGCCAGCGTGAAGGGGATAACAGGAGGTGAGAGCAGGATGCAAAAAAACAAATACAACGAAGACCAACTCGGAAGAAGGTATTATGAAAGAGGAGACTACTAGAAAGCAAAGGGGTAAGTAGGAGGAAGTTCGTAGGATGGAAGAATAACAAAAATGAAGAAGGTAAGTGCAGCGAGTGTGAGATAAATACCGGTGAAGAGGAGAAAATCTGCAGAGTAAGAGAGAAACAGAAAAAGTAGAAGAAAAAGAGTACGGGAATGGTGTATGGCAGACATTACAAGGAAATGGAGTCAGATGTCAAAGGGAAAATGAGAGTGGATGAGAGGATAGAGACAGTGGGAACAATGAAAGAAATAAACCAACAGATGGGAAAGAGGACAAGCCTAAATATGCGATGGACAGAGAACCAAACAACAAGGACGGGAACAGTTGGAGGCAGGGGAGGAATGGTGGAGGTGATGAAGGAATTGAGGCAAGAGGAAGAAAGTTTGACTGAAAGAGAAAAACAGAGTTTGAACGATCTCAACATAAAAAGGGAAGGTGATAAAAAAAAAAAAATTGGACAAAGAGTACAATGCAGAAGAATGAAGCATGAAGGCAAAAAAATAAGTAGACAGCAAAGAAGAGAGGTACAGGGGGAGAGCACTTGGGACATGGGAGATAGGATAATAGGAGAGATGTACTTTGTGTTGAGCAGCAAAGAGGAATAATGTGAGGAGGGGGATAGGTGAAGAGGGCGGGCAGTGTTCAGTGAAGTGAGTAGAAATGATTAGAGGGTAAGATGGTGTCAGATGCAATGCGTGGAGCTGTGGTTGTTAGAGAAGGCAGAGAGAGCGAGAGCCCTCTGGATTCGCATTCTAGGCACTCCATAATGTGATGACTTATGAATGGCTGGCATGGAGCCCACTGCTGGAGAAGTTTCCAGGTCTGATCTCAAGTCAAACATCTGTCAGCACTTTTCAGAGAGGGCCGTTTGCAGCTGGAATGCTTCACAGTTTGTCTTGGCCCCTTGTACCCCTCCCACTCCAGCCCGCTACTGAACAAAGTGAGTCTGACATTAAAAAGTGTCCAAAGTGGAATAAAAGAGGTATATAGGGAAATACTATAACTGTGCTCTGAATCTGCCCTCCTCTTGTATTTAAAAATCAACAAGCATCGGCAAAGTCAATAGGTCTCGCCAGTGTAAGGGCTTTTGGCTTTGCCAATGTATTTGAGCCATATTATACAGTAGCATAGCTATTGTTCAGCATGGCAAAAGGTTTGTGGTGAGCCATGGAGTGGTGTAGAGGAGAGATGCCTAGAGGAAAGTGGAGCAGAATGGCATGGAGTGGCATGGAGTGAAGTGGCATAGAGTAGCATAGAGTGGAGCTGAGTGGTGTACAGTGGAGTGGTGTGGAGTGACATAGAGGTGAGTGGTATAGGGTAGAGTGGCATAGAGTGGAGTGACGTTGAGTGGAATGACGTACAGTAGAGTGGCATAGAGTGGTAGAGTGGCATAGAATAAAGTGTTGCTGAGTAGATAGGCATAGAATGCAATATAATGGAGTAGATCAGAGTGGCTTAGAGTAGACTGACGTAGAATAGAGTGGCATAAAATAGAGTGGAGCAGAGTGGAGAAGTGTAGAGTGCCACAGAGTGGCACTGCTTGGAGTGGAGTAGTGTGGAATGGAGTGGAGTAGAATAGAGTGCCATAGAGTGAAGTGGAATAGAGAGGCATAGAGCAGAATGGACTCGATATGATTAGTACAGAGTGGAGTGGCATGGAGTTGCATAGAGAAGAGTGGCGTAGAGAAGAATGGCATAGACTAGAGTGGCATAGAGTGAGGTAGAGTGGCATGGAGTAGAGTGGCAGAAGTATAGAGGAATGGCATAGACTTGAGTGGCATAGAGTAGTATAGAGTAGGGTGGAGTGGCAGTGAGTGAAATGGTGTAGAGTACCATAATGTAGAATGATGTAGAGTAGAGTGGCAAAGAGTGGTGTGGCATTTGTTGGCAGAGAGTAGAGTGGCACAGAGTGTAGAAAGTAAAGTGGCATAGAATGGCATTATGTGGAGTACCATGGCATAGAGAAGAGTGCTGTAGAGTAGTTTGGCATGGAGAAGAGTAGAGTGGTGGAGAGTGGCACAGAGTGGCGAGGAAAAGAGTCCCATGGTGTGGCAGAGTGAAGTGGCTTGGAGTGGAGTAGAGAGGTGTAGAGTGGAGAAAGTAGAGTGGCGTATAGTGGAATGGCATAGAGTGGCACTCTGTGGAGTGGCATTGTGTGGCACAGAGTACAGAGGTGTAGAGTAGAGTGGCCCAGAGTAGAGTCATATACAGAGGAGTATAATGGTATAGAGTGGTGTAGAGTGGAGTGGGGTAGAGTGGCATAGAGTAGAGAAGTGTACCGTGGCATAGTGTAGAATAGAGTAGCCTAGAGTAGTACAGTTGGGGATGTAATTAAAGCATCAATGGAGATGGTAAATAGGGTGAAAGCAACATAAATAAGGAGCCATATGCCTGTGTTAAAAGTAGGAAAGCACGTTGCACAACAAGGAATAATTCTGAAATACTTTTAACAAAGAAGTGGATGGACAATGGTAAGGAAGAACACATATACGTGATCCATGATCCTGGGTGGATGCAATACAAGAAAGTAAGGCAGGTCTATGGGAGCTAAGCAATAGAAATATCGCAAATGAGAGTGACAATGAAGTCAATATATGGTATGCTGTGGGTAGGTTGTAAGCCCAATGAATTATAAACAATACATCTCACAACACAGTATATGTGTTGCGTGGGCAAGACCTAAAATGTATACTGGCTCCGCTTTTAGACAGAAGTCGATCTCTAGCAGTAGCACAGCTCTGAGAGTATGCTGTCCAGTTGCCAACTTATTTCTCGCCTCGAGGATCATGAGTGGCATGAAGCTACCATAGGCCTTGACTGTATCCACTGTTTTAAAAAAAGCTAGCGGGCCCATGGGCTACTCAACTATTTGTCAACCTGCTATCTGGTGGTGGATCCAGTATGATCCTTTTCCTGAAGGTGAAATTGTTTCAATGAGGTCCTTGTGTACGGGCCTGACTACAAGTCTTTCATTCTTTTTCCAACCCGTGTATAAACCCCTGTTTACTCGCTGGCTAGAATTATGAGTTGAGTGTAATTTAATGCATCTGGTAATTATTGGGTTGTTAAATACCCCAACCTATATTACATTTCAGAAAGTCAAACCTGCTGAGATTTAAAAGGGGAAATTCATATGGTAATTACGATAACATGCAGATTTTGGTGTGCATGTTATTCCCCAGAGACTCATACTAGGTGTGATTGATCTCATCCGATAAATAACAAACAGAGTGGTATCCTAATTTACCTGGTGCAATAAACAGCACCTACACTTGTAATCAGGCCCTATGTGTTCTTCACTGTGAGGTAAGTACTTCAAAATGTCTGCTGCTATGGTTGCTCCACTGCCCCTTGGAGCACATCCATGGCATGCCAAGTTGCACAATGGTGCCGAGTATGCACCTCAGCTAGGTGTAAAATCAGGGGCATAGCTCCAAGGGGATGTTTGCGGTGTTACACCTCCTAACAAATTTCAGAAAATTAGTTGGGCACAGGTGCTTTCAGTCAGGTATGGTGATATGTCTAGGGATTTCACCAGGAATTTTGACATATATACAGACAAAAATGTGCATGGCACACACATACACTGTTTTGAAAGTCTTAAAAAATGTTTGTTAGTTTACAAAATATTGTTTTTTCCCTTCCGTAGTACCCCACCAATCTGCATTCTTCAACCTTTCACTGCCCGTTAAGCCACTCTCATATGCCATGCTTGTTATCTAATGCAGTGGTTCCCAACCTGTGGGTCGGGGACCCCTGGGGGTCCGTGAAGCCTCCTCAGGGGGTCCGCGGCTGCTTAATTTTTTTTATAATATTAGGTCCTAGCTATCAGTAATGACTCCTTGGGGGTCCCCGTGTTCCAATAATGATTCAGTGGGGGTCCCCGGGCTCCAGTATTGATAAAATGGGAGTCCACAGAAGTCAATAGGTTGGGAACCACTGATCTAATGTATTTTAACAGTATATGCTTGCTTGATTGTTGGAAAACCTGAAGCTCACACCACCCCCTAATCTTACTGACCAAGTTACGCCCCTGAGTAAAGTGGAAAGAGAAGATTGATTCAAATCTGGTGGCTCAGATGAACGAAAGCATTTTAATGGCACAATTTGGCCAGCTGGGGTACTCATCATTACCAAAGCTTGTGCAAAGTCCACTGCTGAGTCTTCAGATCTGCAGTTCTGGCAGTTGGTGGAAACCAGTAATATTCTTGCTCTGGCATCTGTGTTTGAATAGGAACCGGGTTCGAAAACATCCCAGCGATGTAGCGATGCATTGTGCACATTTGTGTGTTTGTGTGTGTGCATGGGGTATTATCTCCTTTCCAGCACATTCTGCTGGAAATGGACTCACTTCATGACACCCAGGAATTCCTTTTGTGCAGGTTGTATACTAGTTGACAGGCAATATAAGAAGTTGAAATAGAGCACATCTGGAATTCATTTCAGTATGGATCAGTCATGAAAGCAGTTTTTTTTTTTTTTTACTGTCACATGCACTGTATGAAATTGCATTAATGATAACATTTAATACAACATGCACTACAAACGGAACTGTTTTTCAGCAATTAGTAGTAATTGTTGATGCTACCAAATATAATCCATTTTATTATCTGTAAAGTGACAAATTGCCCTGGAGGTTAAATGCGGCTCTGTGCAGCAGATACTCAATTCAGTAAACTATTTTAGTTTCAGTGTAACTTGTGAACAATGGTTAAATAAGGATATCTACAAAAATGTATTAACCCTCTGAGTTTTATTACCAGTTATACAAATCTGGGACCTACACAATATACACAATGCCGTACAGTAGTCACAATAACCCTTTAAACTTTTTTTTGTATTTCTAATTTATGACCAGAGATTCCACACAGATCTCAAAGCAATTATAATAATCACTCGTTATGTTTCAAGATTTAAACCTTGAGATTTGCTGGGACCAAATATGCCTGCAGCAGTTGCCTTAACACCAAACTTATCTTATAATTCAGTCTTCTTTTGTCAAATTGAGACAGGAGACTTTCACTGCCATGTTTTCACACTGTGATTTTCTTTAGTGGCAGAGACTGACTGTCAATGACCCTTCTCTTCATGTTGCGGTACCTCCTGATTCCATTCAATTTCTGACACCCCTCTTCCATCTAATTGGTGACCTCCCTGAGTTAACTTTTTGCCCTTTCCAGCACTGCCTACCTGGATGGCCTGTGTGGCGACGCAGGCTTCTCAGCGGTGCTTGGTGGTGCAGAAGTTACAAGAAGACTGTACACTAGGTTCAACCAAGCAATAGACGTCGATTCACCACAGCATGGAAGCAAAAGTTCTCGGGGTAACATCAGCAACTCGTCTGCTTGGTATAGCAGCATGAAGAGTACAGAGACACTAAGCAGTTTAGTTAAAAATAAACCAGGATAATTTCAGAACAGCAGTCTCTTGAAAAAGTTTGCGCATTCTGCTGGACATGAGAAGGTGTTGAGAAATGGATGGAGAAATAGAATCACTAACATTTTCCACAAGGAGTGCTTATTAAGTCTCAAGGTCACAGCCAGTGGCAGGCCTTTTCAGAAAGGCTGTTCAGCTTACTCACTGCCTGGGTTTGGTACCAGAATACTATGGCATAAATATTATGTATAACAAGATAAGTGTCACATGCATCAGTTCCAAATATAGACCTTATTGGAGATAATAACGGAAAATCTCCAATTAATGTGCATTATATTTAGGCCACAATATTATGGCACACAATATTTTTGCAATCCATAAAACGACATACGGATTAGTGCATGACACACTGACTTGACACCAGGATTACTGGAGTTTATCAGTGAAAGGATATTTCTGTTTTCAAGGAGATTTCTCCAGAGAAGCTAAATGGGTGCAAACCTCACATCTGGATTTATTGAACAACTCAGTGCAAAAATTAAGGCCATCCCTGATTTATAGACAAACTAAGGGCCAGATTTACAACAAACTGGCACCGCGCAGTGCTGCTCCAAAATTAGCAGTGCAGCGCTGTGCCAGTTTTGAAAAGCAGGAATGCGTCGTAGTTACAAGTACACGGTGCACCCCTGAGTTTCCCTAAGCGCTGGCGCTAAATTAAGCAGCCTTCACCAATGGTGCAAGGGTGTCTGTGTTGAGGGGTGAGATTGTTTATGTGCAGGTTCCTTCCTGCACACAAACAATCATTCACTGCCATTTGCTCTTTCTGTGTGTGCTGCAGAATGCACCACATGTGGAAAAAACAAAACAAATGAGGAATAAAAGCATTCCTCCTTGTTGTGCCATGCTAAGCCACCCGTGGGGTGGCTTTATTTTTTGCCACTGCCATAGATTTACGCCTTCTTATAAATCTGGGGAGCACCAAAAGCAATGGGTGTTGCAGTGGAACGCCCACAGCAACACCCATGGCACGCCCCTCTGACACAGAAAACTGCGTCGGAGGGGCCCATATTTAGAAGGAGGCGTAAAGCCACAAAAAGTGGCATTACACCTCCTTGTAAGTATGGAGAGGTGGTTAGCGCCACCGGAGTGTCACAAAAGGTGATGCACGCGTTGCGCTAGGGCCTTGTAAATCTGGCCCTAAGAATGAATGTTTTCTGCCTGTCCATTTTTCCCACCAGAAAACAACTGGACTTTACACTAGAATCTTCTATCTAGATTGTAAGCAATAAAGCAAAAGCCATTAGATATCTCCATTATTTTTTTTAAAAAGAGCAAATATTCACTATCTGCCTATCACCTGAGCATTGCATTTTATGCCACAAATATCTTATATCTTGAATTCTGAACTGCTGTCTGTTAGAAGTTGGGTCTCCAGTTGGCAGAGGGATACACCATGGCCAAATAGGGACCACAATCCTAGACAGGGTAAGTCACTACACAGTTTAAATTAACCTGTGCTCACCCTCTGGCAGATTGGCACAGAGCAGGCAGCTTAACATAGATGGCAATGTGTAAAGTATTTGTGCAACACTCATGCAGCAATCACAGTGAAACACCACAGAAAGATGCCACACTGGTTTAGAAAAATAGAAAAGGCTTATATGAATAGATCAACACCAAAACGACACAAATCCAATCAGTACTTCAAGAGATATTCACTTTTAGAGTACATCAAAGCAGTACTTTACACGGGGTGGGATTTGGAGACTTCATGGTGCTCGTGCAGAATATGTTCATTTCTCTGCAAGGAGTGCAGCAAGGAAAGGTTGGGACCATGTGGGTCCAAGTTGAGATCGTTATTGCACTGCCGTGGCCCGACATAGGAGAAAATACCAGTTGAGTGACAAGGTTGCAGCGGAGAGAGAAGTAGGGCTGCAGCCCCACTCACAAATCTGGCAAGGAGCAAGTGCGTACAGCGCGTTACCGTTGCCTGGGCAACCGGACGAGGCACCTCTGACTGTAGCGCTTGGAGAGGGCTGCAAAAGTGCACTCCACACATCAGTGGGGGTCCTTGGGGCCAGCTGATGTTGAGGGTGGGGCGCAGTGACATGTTGCACTACCCTGCGGAGCCTAGCAACAAGGACGTTCTCCTTCTCCTGAAGAGGGATGAACAGGTCAGGTGTGAGCCGCACTCCAGATACAGTTATTAGCAAAGAAAGGTGTTCCCAAATAGATAGAGAGTCTTAGCTGAACCGTGCAGCAAATTCCAAGTATACCACCCACAGAACTTGTGGTGATCAGTGCAGCAGAGTCAGATTAGCAGCTCACAAGGTCTTTGATGTTCCTGAGACCTTGGGAAAGAACAGGGTGCAAGTCAGCAAGCCCTTGGAGTCACTCTGGGGTAGTCCTTTGTCCTTGGTTATCAGGGCAGAGATCAGCAGACAGCAAGGCAGCACAACAAGGAAGAGCAGCAGTTGCTGGGAACAGTCAATCCTGGCAGGGTGGCGATTCTGGCACACAGCAGTCTTTATGCCAGCAGATTTTCCTTGAGTCCAGAAGTGTACTGATTTTAGGGGATCAGAAACCCAGTAAGTATACCAAAAAGTGACTTTCATGTGGGAGACTACTTCAAAAGGTTTCTGTGAAGTGCACAGGTCCTCCTTTCAGCTCAGCCCTGGTTCCAGACTATCAGTGGGAGATAATCAGACCCTTTGTGTAGGCTCTGGTCACTACCCTTAGAAATATAAGCAGGGGCCTTTCCCAACCTTCTCTCCAAGAAGACTCATCAGTATGCAGATGCAGTTGAGTATCCTGTGTTGTGGGTGCCTGAAGGGAATGCACAAGTGTAGCTATCACCTAGCCCAGGCCAGGTGTGTATTGGAGACAGGCTTTGGGCACCCACTACAATGGGGGCAGAGAAATGCCCACTTTCTAAAAGTGCCATTTCTAAAATAGTAATAATTAGCCCAGTTTTACCAGTAAAGAGGAATTAAACTTATCTTTCTAATAATACTAAACATGACACAGCTACTCCTCTCTGTTCAGGAACAACAGCACAAAAATATTTTGAGAATTTCTCAATGCTGGCCTATGCGAGGGGTAGGCCTCACAGTAAGGAAAAGCTTTTCAATACCAGGCCATGTAAAACTTAAAAATACATGTCCTGCCTTTTACTTAAATGGCATCCTTCCCTATGGGCTATCTAGGGCCTACCTTATGGGTGAGTTATATGTAAGAAAAGGGGAGTTTAAGTCTTGGCAAGAGGTTTTAAGTGCCAAGTCTAGGTGGCAGTGAGATTGCACACACGGGCTGTACAATGGCAGTCTGTTAAGTGGGTGCACAATCAGTGCTGAAGGCCCACTAGTAGCATTTAATTTATAGGTCCTATGTATATGGTCTACCACTTCACAAGGGTCTTACATGTGAATTAGATGTGCCAGTTGTGGATACACAAATGTTACCATCTTAACAGGGTTGCTTAAGTGGGTTGCACAATCAGTGCTGCAGGCCCACTAGTAGCATTTAATTTACAGGTCCTGTGTATATGATATACTACTTTACAAAGGTATTATGTGTAAATCAAATGTGCCAATTGTGAATAAACAAATGTTACCATCTTTAGGGGAGAAGCACATGCACTTTAGCACTGGTTAGAAGTAGTAAAGTGCTCAGAGTCCTAAGGCCAACAAAAAGATACAGCAACAAAACAGGAGTTAAAAGCAAAAAGTCTGGGGTAAGACCACCCTAAGGATACCAGGGCTAACACTATCCTAGTTGGTTTGCAATTCAATAATTCCAAATTAAAGTAGTTCTATACTCCACAGCAATCCTCCTCTATCCGACAATATGATCACTTATGTTAAATATTAAAGGACCTACTCTGGCTTTTCAACAAAGAGTCTTCAAGGCAGATTTGAATGTAAGGTTTGCTGCCTGATCGACAAACCCATTCACCAGACGAATACACGCTAACAGGTTTAGAAAGTCATCTAGTATTTATCAAGACAGTGGAGTTGGAAACATTTTTAAGGCAGTGCTGGCCATATGCATCAGTTTACTATATTGTTTTAAAAACCTGTGTTGCTGAATAAGTGTGTACTGTGAATTCACCAGCTCTCTACCTTCTACGCGTTGGGTACCACAACCATTGCATTATTTTAGCTTCCAGTGGTGACAAATTTGTAAATTGACGAGGAATAATTTGAATGTAGCACAATAATGACTGGTCATTTATGGTTAGTACATTCTCCATCAGACATTTCCTAAAACAACTACTGGACGGAAGCCTCACAGCCTTACCGAGGTAACAGCGAGCTAATAATAGCTTCTCCCAAATAATAACACACTGCACATTGACCTCACAATTTCAAGTACTCATATCTGTTGTCCATGAGAGCTCAAACAACTTGTATATGCTTATGAGTGCCATGTTATGCAAAGTTAGAACACTGAGTGCCAGATGTGCAAAGCACTTTTTCAGAAAAATGCTTTTTCCAATGTACCAAAGGCAAAATGCGACTCTGTAACTTTTTATTGAATCACATTCTGCTTTTTCGATTCGGTATTAGGAAGGGGCATGCTTAGGGTATTCCTTCCTAATACCGATTCACACTGGTATGTGTGAATGTTTTGCGACTGAAATTCAGTCGCAAAACATTCACATTTCACTGACTCCTTGAAGGAGGTGTTAACACATTTGCAAATGGGAAAGGGTCACCAAGGAACCCCTTTTCCTTTGTGAATGTGGGTGAACATATTTTTAAGACCAGTAAGTGGTCCCACAGACCACTGCCTACTCTTAAAAAATGAAGAGAAAACTTTTGTTTTCTTTTTGAAACACATCCCATATTCCTTTGAGGAAAACAGGCTGCATATAAAAATGCTTTATATAAAAACAATCACAGACATGGTGGTATGCTGACCCCAGCAGGTCACCATCCCTGTGATTTTGGCCATTCCCTATGGGTTGCTAATTGCAACCTTCCTCATGAATGTTGATGAGGCAGTTCCATTTGTGACCCACTGGGAATCGCAAACAGTATCAAACACACTGTTGTACATTGCTGTTTGCAATTTCCGAATAGCGAATCACTAAAATCTGCTATTATGAATTTGCAATACCGGTGATTTCGTACATCTTGGCCATCAATGAACTGAAATAGCATGCTATTGATGCCCATTGATACGATTAAGCCCCATCATAAGTGTAAGAAGAAAACGATGGGCATCAAAGATTATGGTTAAAAATGGCACGGAGGTACTGTTTGAGGAAAATTACTGTCATCTATCAAACCATTCACACAGATCCTGGAAACAGCACAGTTATCTGGAATAATGGGGGTGCGACCAACAAATTCTGAGAGTTTTGGGGCAGGCAAGTGAATGGGGGTGGGTTCGAGAAGGGGATACATAAAACAATTAAAATAAATAAAATAAAAATAACTTACCTTTTTTGCAAGGTAACGTCCTCCTCGCTCCCGTTTCTGTCTTCTGCCCAGGCTTCAACTCCCTTATCCAATCCTGGCGCTGTTCTCATGCTGTTAACCATCATGAGAGAAGCGCCAGGATTGGAGGGAGCGGCCTCTCTTGATGCTCCTGAGGGCACTGGAGGACTGTGCTTGCTTTCAACCCAGTTGTCTTCGTCAGCTAGGTTGAAAGGTTTAGAGTGCCTATGTCTGGCTGGCCAAAGGTACATGCGCACTTTAAATAAGTTTCCAGGCAGCTCACCACTACTCCCTCCTGTTGACACTTAGGTAGCCCCGTCCTGTCCTGACACTCGGTTCGGGACAGGGGATGAAAAATAAAATGGTGATACATTAATTTCATCACCATTTTATTTCTCATATCTGGGGAGAGTCTGGGGGCATTTTTAATAGTGGGGCGATGCTCCTCCGCTATAACGGAGGAGTCGCTCCTGATAATGGCCCTCGGAATTCAGTGCCTTAGAACAATGTTTCTACAATTAGCCTACAGCATGAAAGAAGATTCATGGTCCATGAAGGTCTGGCTCGGAAAATTGCATAATAGGATATCTGACTCGTTGGAGCTATTTTCCGACAAAAGACAATGTTGTGGCAATACTTGCAACATAAATCTGGACAAGTAATCCTTGTTACCTGGTAGCACACACAGTAAATCTGACTGGCGGAACATTTCGTGAAGATTCAGCCTGTTGTTTTTACCAGTTTTAGATGGGATAAAACGGGCAAGCTCTAGCTGTGGACGAATTATGTGCTGCTATTCTGTTGTGCTCTCACATTAAACAGTTGTTTTCGTTCTGAGGCTCACTCGGAGCTCTGTTTATAATATCTAGTTACACTGACAGCTCTGCTCATGTCTCAACACTCAGAGCTCTGCTTATGACATCGAACCATTCTCATACTTCTGCTCATAGTATCGATCCACACCCAGAGCTCTTTTTCAAAATCAGGGGTACCTTAATGCTCTGTGCCATATAACCCAGGAATTGCTATTTATGAGCCTAATAATGAATCTAGTTAATTATAATAAATTTAAATTAATTATAGCATTTCTCCTAAGAAAATGTAGAGGCGATCAGACTTTCCACTCAATACTTCTGTAAAACATTCACAAGCTCAGAATTTCCCCATTTAAGACACATCACAAAAGAGCACTCTACTTAGGGAGACATCCTTATTTATTCATTCACAACTTTACTTTTTGAAATACTCGAAATCTCTGTTCTTGATAATACAGATGTATTCTTAGCTCCTTTCTTAAAACTATATAGCGCCAAAGGAGACCTGCTATTAATATTACCCACGATAACTCAGATTTTCTGTTGTCGTTATCCAATTTCACCTCATTCAGAGCTCTTGTCTCATAATATTCAGAGACACTCAAAGATCTGTTCCTGGTAATAGCGGACACATTCTGCACAGTTTCCGAATTCTGCTTTTGATAATATAGGCTCCGTAAGAGTTCTATTTGTAATAATTCCTAGAACTCACGTAATTTCCTCTTGATAAAACACAGACTCACTCACAGCACAGCTCTACATGGGGTTCTGGACCTAATTCCTAATGTATTACAGTGTTTTACTATTGTATCATTCAGGCCTGACTTTACTCTTGAACTGTAGGAGTAAAGAGGGAGTAGGACAAGAGTAAGTGACACAAACACAGCAAAGCCTTTGTGAATCAGGCTTTCTGGATCACTTGGAGCAGGACTTAAGGATGTAGCCTGCTATCCACTGTTGGACAGAAGAGGTCAGTGCAAGCTGTGGGGACTTTGTTCCCCGGTGCCACGATGCGTTTCCAAAACACAATCAAATGTGGACAAAGCCTTCATCTATGCAAATTTCTCATAGAGTATAGCCATCCTCAGGCAATGATCAAGACTGGCTGCCCTATAATCAATCATCAATGGCTGATGAGTGCTAGAGAGACTCTCTATACCCGAGGCAAGTCATCCTCCATGGGAAAAAGAACAGAACGTAGCCCTCCCATCCCCATGCAAAAAGTTCCTTTGATCTCCACTTACTCAACTCGATAAACCCTAAGCGAGTTATGATGAAAGTGTAATAATTATTTTCTATCATTTTCTATGAGATGCTTACTCTTGAGCGTATGCCTTTGTGATACAAAGTTTACTTTTGGTCATGGAATAGTTATTTCTCTTATTAGTATTAAGTCAAATGTGTGAATTTGTTTTTATTGTTGTAGCTCCTAACAGTCTTAGGGCCAGATTTACAGGGGCTTAGCACCTCCTTGCGCCACATTAGCGTATTTTTTTTAATGCTAATGTGGCTCAACGAGCCAAAAATCGCTGCGCCATATTTACAAAGTGCACCAGTGTGCCACTTTGTGACCCCTTGCGCCACATTATACCTGCTCTGGCATTAGGAGGCCCGCAAAAATGGGGCAATGAAATCTAAAAGATTTAATTGTACCATTTTTGGTGTCACTTTTAATGCCTGCTCAAAGCAGGCATTAAAATGACTTACCCACTTAAATCAATGGGCCTCCTTGCACTTTGCTGCACTAGAATCAACATTTTTGACACTAGTGCTGCAAAGCACCACATTGACGTAAAAAATGTTGACGCTATTGACCTAACGTGTGCCATGGTGCGCCGTACTGTAAATAAGGCAATGGTGTCGTCAGGTGGCAGTGGGTGGTGCAAGAAATTTGGTGCATCAGTAATGATGTGCCAGCTTTTTGTAAATCTGGCCCTAAGTGTGGTGCATACTGTAATCCTGGGATTCTCTTTATAAACATTCAGGATATAAAAAATATATTTTATTTGCAGCAACGGCTACATAAGTGTAGCCAGCCATCGAGCGGGGGAGGTCAGCAGCAGAGTCAACAGTTGAGGGCATGCTACTGCTTTAGTAGTTCAGTGGGTTTATGTGCATGCTGCACAGACACAGCAAAAACCCAGAGGGAAAGAGCAAAACAACAGAAGACAGTATATAACAACATCATATTAACTTGTTTTTAAAGACTGTTTAAAAACACATTTCTGTTGTTTCTAAGCGCTGCATGCCAATTTATAGTTAACAATTTACTGACCTCACAAGAAGCTTTATCAGCCTTGCTGGCATTTGAATAGTGAGCTATGGGCCACAACATATCTTAGAGGGAAGTTGAAATCACAGAGCAATTCTACTATTTCCATAGCAGGAAAAACCAAGAAAGGAGGTTTCTGCCATGGGCTTAGTTAATTACCTTACATTGACCAAACCTGGGTTCTTCTACTCCTATTTTTAATAATGACCAAATATTGCATGATTTTGTACCAACCAGTTTATCTCATGTGATTCAAGTTATAGAGGCAATGCTTAAATGAAAACGTGCGGGTGCTCAAAGTCCTCTTAAACACGTGGCTTCTGCAATTAAATGTGCGACCATGAAATACAGAGGCAACGTAATCCTGAAGCCATCTCAGGCCTCTTCAATCCATTTAAAGCCACTCCCTGCCGCTTCAGCTCACTCTTGCAGCTTTCTGCTTTCTGCCTTGTTAATGCTTTCTCGATTTTCTCTTCCTCTGTCTTTCCCATATGTGTCTTTTGCTCGTAGTAAATGTATGTTTGAAGCAGAAAAATAAGCGCCGGCCCTCAAAAATAGGTGCCGGTGCTCAGCAACAGAAACAACAAGCACAAATTAAGCACTGTATAGAGGTTTAAATATGTGTGATGCAAAAAAAACTGTGATGTATAGCGCAGTCACGATTACCTGTTCCCTCTTTACATGTTCCCATAATCCCTCTCTATCGCATAATCCCTCTTTATTACATTCTGGTTTTAACCAGACTGCACACATTTACAGCACTTTGTAGTTGAGACTCTTCTGCTGCATAAAGTTCTTTAAAAAGTGTGCTGCCACTCTTACAATATTTCACAGTAGATTAGCCTTGCGTTTATAACACAAAGGATTAGCGTGTGCTAGTTTGTTTTTTCACTCTACTGAAAATGTTTTTTTCCTGGCATATTTAAACAATATGTCTATTGTGCTTCCATTCATGCATATTTATTTTTAAATATTAGTAAATGGTACAGAAGAAGCTACGACCTTATCTTTTTTACATCAGAGTTGTTCAGTATTGTTTGTCACCGCCTCCAATGTTCACCCTCTTCTTCATCCCAAAATGGGTAGATTTGTGGAGTTAAACGTTATTTAATCACCACCCAATGTAATGATCAAAAAGCGCGGAAATGCCACACTGATGGCACTTTTGGCATTATACAAATGCGAAATATGAACAAAAAAATGTTATTTTTCAAAGTGAAGAACACTACTTGAAAAAAATAATTACAAGTAAATGTAAGTTACAAGAAAATGTCCCCGATTCGCTCGCATCGAAATACAAACTTACATGTGCATGCTAAGAGATCTAACTGTAGATTATGAAAACTAGTGTTCCCACCTTAATTGCAGTCAACCTTTAACCATCTTTCAAATGCTGCCAGGAAAATATACCCGAAATGACCTTGTATTTGGTGATACTCAGTGGCGCTGCCACTGAACAGGGTGGTGGGCAGGTGGTGGTGGTGGTGGGAGGAGGGGTGGAGGGATATCGGCATTGCAAAAAGAATAATTAACAACAAAAAAAAAATGAAAAAAAAACACTCACCTCTCTCTTCCGGAGTCTCCTCTGTCCTCTTCCCGGCAAAACACAGGCTCCCTGCCAATCACGACGCTGCTGTCATCAGGATGATGGCGTCCTACTCTCGTCCTAGCTCCAACCTGCAATGGTGACCAGGAAACAGTCCCGCCAAATACTGATGCTGGTTTCATGCTTGTAACCTGCATGAAACCAGCATTGGGATTAGTGGGAGCGGCCTCTCTCAGCCCTCAACAGAGTGCTGGAGGCCTGTGCTTTCTCTAAGCCAGCAGTCTTAAAACAGCTGGGTTAGAGAAGTTTAAAGTGTGCATGTCAGGCTGGCCGTCGCAAGACGGCCTGCCAAAGGGACATGCCCACTTTATACTAAAGTGCACAGGTCCCTACTGCTGTCACTCAGCAGCATAGCAGAAGTCGCCCACCCCGTCCTGACACTCCGTTCAGGACGGGGTGCTGAAAAATTAAATGGTAATGAAGAACGTTTATTACCATGTTATTATCAGCTCTGGGGCATTTTGGGGGCATTTGTTTTAGTGGAGCGACACTCCGCGGCTCTTGTGGAGGGGCAGCCCCTGTGTTGCACGCCAGTATTCTGAAGTTTATATTTTGGTGAAATTCTGCGGAAAGTGGTTCTCTAAATTGGATCTGTTGCAGAGTGCCACCAGCTGCTGTATCATGCAGAATCCAGGTATATCACTTCTTTCTCAACACATGTCAAACTGTGGGAATTGAGATGTAGTATCTACAAAGACTTCCAAAACACCCTTAGGCAAGAGCTTGCCTGATCTACTTCGAGTTAACTTTGAAGAGAATGAGACTGAGACCAAGTAACTGAGTGCAGTATTAAGATGTCTTAAAAAATGCAGTCTCATTTTACACAAAGGATATCACATATTCCTGAAATCCAGCGTAGAGTTCTTTTGATGTACACTGATGAGGATCATTGCACCCTACAATGTGTCAGGGAGCAGTGCACAGTTATCTGAGGATTGTAGCATTTTGAAGAATGTTCATCCAAAACATGCCAAACTTCACAGAGGTTTTATGTGATACCCTAAAACCTCGAAGTGGTCCTGAACCAATCTGCACCTAGCATGTTTTTGGGCAGCCAAAGATCCATTTGTCACCTGCATTACCATGGAATTCTTGATCCAGGGTGGCTAAAACAGCTTGCAGTAGACACCAGTCCAGTGTATGGATCAAGAGGATGTAAAGGCTAATTGTAGTATTTGACCTTCGCGAGCAGTGCACTAAGCCTCGGAAACTTCCTGAGGTGTTTTTCAAATATCCATACAGTTTTGGAAATTGAGGCCTATAGTTAAGGAAAGTTAGCATCACCTTAGCAGCGCTTAATTTGTGCTTGTGGTATCCGGTGCAGGGCACCAGCACTTATTTTCGGAGGCCGGGGTTTATTTTTCTGCCTCAAGCATTTACTGCGAGCAAAAGACACATATAGGAAAGATGGAGGAAGAAAAAAATGAAAAAGCGTCACAAATGGAGAAAGCAGAAAGCTTCAAGAGTGAGCGGAAGGGACAGGGAGTGGCTGTAAATGGATAGAAGAGGCCCGAGATGGCTTCAGGATTACGCTGCCTTAGTATTACGTGTTCGCACATTTAATTGCAGCAGCTGTGTGTTTAACAGGAGGGCTTTGGGCACCAGGACGTTTTTATTCACAAATTAAGCACTGCACCATAGCCTCATTTATTTTTACTCTAAAATGGCGCTAACATAACTCCATATTTATATTTTGATGCTAGACCTATCGTGCATCAAAATATCGGAGTTAGCACCATTTTTAGGAAGCACCAACCCACCTCGTGTCTCATTACGACAATGAGATGCAAGGTAGGTGCTTCCTTCCTAAAAATGATGCTAGCCCCCCCACCATATTTACCTCCCGACACTGAAACAACGTGCACCTAGGAGGCGGACATTAGGAATGGCGCTAAGCCCCATTAGCGTAATTATTTAACGCCTCGTGAGACTAGACTTTAAAGTGCTGGAAGGCCAACTTCCATGGGGAAACACCATGGAATGGGCACATAGGTCACAACCCCGACACCTAGCATCACCACTACCCTCACCACAGGGACACTACAGGTGGAGGGACCCCATCCCTGGAAGGTGTATGTGTGTGGTGTGCCACTGGGGGTCACTTACATGGGGCCCCCTGGCTGGCACTGGGTATGTTGGGCTTGTCCTGGGGACACTGGTTACCTGTGGTGGACATTGGGATTGCGGTAATGACTCCTGTCTATACTTAGACAGGAGTCATTTTTTTGCCACTTGTGCATCAGAAAATGATGCTAGGATGACTAGTGGCAGATATTTTGCCGCTCATCAGCCTACCCACTAGCGTCATTTTCCCTAACGCCTTCCATCAACGTCTAGTGTCTTTGTTTGAGACGCTAACCATTCTTTAGCTCCATTGTGCGTCTTTTCTTAAATATGGTGCACGGATGGCATTAGGGAATGGCGTTAGCTTGCAATGAAAGAATGATGCACACGTAATTTTTCATAAATATGGGCCTTATTGTATAAACAATATTCTGCAAATGTGAGGTCTTCATGAAGTCACTCTGCAGGAGGCCAATGCTAGCAGGTGAATTTTCCTGTAAAAGGCTTTTTACAAAGAATTTCTTTAGCAAAGCCGTGTCTTCCTTAGTTTTTGGGGGAGGTTGGTTGCTTCGTTCTTCTGTAAAGGCCCAGAGTTCTGGTGATAATGCTGTTTGAAATAACCGGGGGACTTCAAAGAGAAATCACGTCCGTATTTCCCAATAATAACAAGTGTATAATGTGATGGCCACATGTCCCCTGAGGGTTCCTGTTACCACAAGTATTTTCCTTGACTACAGAGACGTTTAAATGTATGGGGAAAGTGGGAAATTTTTCCGGGCTGCCAACTTCAAAGGGGCCAACTGCAAAGTGAAATTTCACTGTAGCTCAGTTCTGTGTATTTTTGTACATAAACGTTTAACGTTGTTAGCCAACACAGGACGTGAATTAGCTAAACATGGGTAAAAAAAAATCAACATGCTTACAAAGGGCCCTCTCAAAAAAGATTTATTGCCCAGGGCCCCTAAAATCCTCAAGCTGACACTGCATGACTAAACGTCTAAGAGATACTGCCTGATAAAATCTTGCATCACCAGTGGATCTACAGTATGTACTAGTACACACTTCCCAGTCGGGACTACTGTAACCCTCTCTATCTCAGACTTCCTGCTTCTTCTGTTGCTTGTCTCTCCAGAATGTGCAGCTCGGGTGTCCTTAAATCTCCCACACCATGCTCATGTCACCCCAAGTCATATAGGGGGTCATTCTGACCCTGGCGGTCATGGACCGCCAGGGCCAACGACCGCGGGAGCACCGCCAACAGGCTGGCGGTGCTCCCATGGGCATTCTGACCGCGGCGGGACAGCCGTGGTCAGAAACGGAAAACCGGCGGTGTCCCGCCGGTTCCCCGCTGCCCTGGGGAATCCTCCATGGCGGCGCTGCAGGCAGTGCCGCCATGGGGATTCCGACCCCCTTACCGCCAGAACCTGGCTGGCGGTAACAGGTGTCGCGGGGCCCCCTAACAGGGCCCCACCAAGATTTTCAGTGTCTGCCAAAGCAGACACTGAAAATCGCGACGGGTGCAACTGCACCCGTCGCACCCCTTCCACTCCGCCGGCTCCATTCGGAGCCGGCATCCTCATGGAAGGGGGTTTCCCGCTGGGCTGGCGGGCGGCCTTCTGGCGGTCGCCCGCCAGCCCAGCGGGAAACTCAGAATAACCGCGGCGGTCTTTTGACCGCGCAGCGGTATTCTGGCGGTTCCCGCTTGGCGGGCGGCTCCCACCGCACGTCAAGCTCAGAATGACCCCCATAGAATCTTAGGCTCGTATTTATACTTTTTTAGCGCCGCATTTGCGCCGCGCTTTGACGCAAAAGCGTTGCAAACTTACAAAATACAATTGTATTTTGTAAGTTTGCGCCGCAAATGCGGCGCTAAAAAAGTATAAATATGGGCTTTAGTGCCTCTGCCTGGTGTAATGTGATTTTCACTGTACTGGACCTACAAAGGAAAAATGTTTATTACGCTTGTTTTTGCTCTGGCTACTTGTTTATCTGCCTTCAAAGGCATTGATTGGTACAAAGCAGCACCTTTCCGTGCACATGAGAGTACATTGCACCTTTAGGGGCATATTCACAGGCCCCTAGCGCCACATTGCGCCACATTAACGTCATTTATTTTGACGTTAATGTGGCCCAACGAGGCCCAAATGCATGCATTGTGCCACTCTGTAACCCTTTGCGCTACATTATGCTTGTATCAGGCATAATGTATGCAAAGGAGGTGTTCCCCCATTAGGAAGCCGAAAAATGGCGTCAGAAAATCTATGAGATTTCCTTACGCCATTTTTTACAGCACTTTTAACGCCTGCTCAAGAGCAGGCATTAAAAGGGGCCTTCTATTCTTTATACTGGGGCCTTATCTACTCTGCCGGAGTAGCGCCAATATTTTGGCGCTACTCCTGCAGAGGACATCAATAGCATCATGAAGGATGACACTATTGCCCCCTACCCTGCGCCACAGTGCACCCGTTTTTAAATACAGCGCACACATGGTGGCGGTAGGGAGGTGCTAGGGGGCGCAGGGAAAGTGGGGCTGCACTCAGTGCAGCGCCGCTTTCCAAAGATCTGCCACCAATTGCAACGGTGGGTCACAAATTCTGATGCAAAAACGTCTTGAAATTTCAATTTTTTTAGCTAAAGACAAAAGGTCTTTATGGTTTTAATGTGACATATTTGAAACAGTCGAATTTTGACATTCCTTTGTTAACTTTAAACCAAGGCATGACTTAGGAATGTGTGAGTATGTAAAATATGCTGATGCATTTTAGAACATGAACAGTTTGTGCAAAGTTGTAATCAAGTAGGGAGAAAATAGGGTGTTATAGCAATTACAGACACACAAATTGCAATCCAGCTCCTCATGCAAAGTAGCATTGTGGTGCAACTTTGCACCAGAACAGTGTATGTTGCCTGACCCTGCCACATACAAAGCCTTTCGTGATGGGAGAAAAACTGTCTGGTTCTGCATTATCTTGAAGGGATGCTTCTACGTATTAAAAAACTGTGTCTGGCAATGCTTCTGTTGGGACATGAATATTTATGATGTACATCATTGACTGTATTATCTGGTATCCTACTTTTTGATTCTGGTCATAGCCTTACACTAATCTGGATGTGTGTGAAGACCTAGGTCTGTCCCTGGACATGAATGAGGTCTTGGACCTGGGCTGAGAACTTGAGGGTTGCAAGAAGCACACATTCTTTGAACTGACTGTGGACTACTGTGTGTGTTGTCTGTAAGTTGCATGGAGGGGTGGTGGCAGCATACCCTGTTTTGTGAATCCATAGTTGTGACCAGATCTTTCTTTCTCTGTCACTGAAGTGGAGGCTTACCAGCTAACTTGTGTAAAGTGCAGCTTTTATGCTCTGACCTTTGTCCCAGAGCTAACATCTCAAGTGTGTGTTCTACGTGTTTGTGTATATGGCCCATATAGCACATACATTTTGTGTATGAGTGAACTGAAGTATTAGCAGTCTAATGGATCAATTTTAGATTGCCTTTGGCCTTTCCTTGTGTCCAAGGTGGAGGTGAGATTGCGTTCCCAAACAACGGAACTCCATTGTGACATTCTCGATTCTAGAGAGGGGAAACCTAGACACTGAAGTGGGGAGGGAGAAGGCGAAGCTCCTTCAGAAACTCAATTAGGCATTTTGCTGATCAGGGCTAATGATTAGTCTTCTGTAGCATTACAATTGCTTAGATAGGGTGAGGGATGTGTGAAGGGTGCGGCTGCAGCCTCTGTTATTCATGATGAAAGGGACCTGTTAGGTGAGGCCAGCTTTTTCTCTTTCCCCTGATCATTTTTGAGTGTTGCTGATAACAGTCATGTATAGAACTCACACCTTTTCATGCCTTTGTTGAGGGTGCTCCAGGTTGGAGACCTCCCTGATCTGAGGAGCATCACTTTACACAAAAGGTGTGTCTGGCAGGCAGCCTTGACAGGCCACTTTCAGTTAACCTAACATGAACTGACTAAAAGCCAGACTGACTACTGATGGAGGGAAGGAGACTATCAACTCTGCAAGAGGACTGGCTGTCCCAGTGGAGTCAGGTGCAGTGGGACCCCATTGTTGGTGGGGGCTGCCAGAGAAGCAGTACGGAGGAGAACAGTCTGTGTGCCCCATATGTCAGTGGGTATAGGATTGTCCAAATGTTGTTCCCGGGGGGAATGTGAAAAAATTTGGTTTGACCAGCACAGCTGTGACCAACCTGTGGTTTTATCTTCACCTCCGTGACAGAGGGAAGGTTGTGGTTGAAATAAGCTAACATGCCCAAGAGAGAACCATGGCTCAGCATGAGCAGTCTTGCCGACAGAAGTGTGGCCTGTTGGTGGCCTTGCTACCTTCTTGAAGTTGACCTGTGCATGTGTATGTTGAGACTGGTTGTGTGGGTCCTCTATGAACTCAGAATAAAGCCAAACTCTTCCAAGGGTGATGTAACATAAGCAGAGATGTTTGCTCAAGCCAGTGAGGCTGACATCTTCCAGGAGTAACCTTGTGGAAGACACAACTGCAGTGCTTGTGCCTCAAACTCAGACGAACATTCACCGGAGTCACTGGTTCTCATGTGCTTCTAGAAGACAAAGAGAGGTGGCACGGAGATAAAAGTTGGCAGCCACCTGACCATGTCAGAAAAACAAAGAACTGATCAGCCAAAACTCAATCAGTTAGAACAAACCTTGAGCAGTGAAAGCCCGAGCACACTTTTTATCATAATAGTGGTAATTTGAACCTGAGCCTAATCAAGCTAGCACTTTTCCAGAGAGTAACTGCATAAATAAGAAAGTGGGGTACCAAGGGAAATTATAGTATAGTTGTGCAGCCAACCCCAGCACCCAGAACACTAATTTGCATCTTGCCAATATTGTGTGTGTAGCATTTAGTTCTAGTGTTTATTAACATACTTTACTTCCAAAAAGTAAAACAATGATGTGAACAATAAATTACTGCACTGCTGTGTGATTGTTGAGCCTCGAGCACCCCAGCACTACTTTCAAGAAAAGCCTTTGAGCGCTCACCATGGATATCACTGAGAGCAGTGATTAGTTTGTAAAAGAATGAGTGCAAGTGCCCACCGCTTTGGCCAGAAGCCCACAGCTGGTGCAATTAAATGTTGGTGTCCCTAATACCAACACTATAGTCTTGAATCCACCGCTCTGCCCCTCTATCTCACTTTTACAGGCACCTGCTTTCTTCTTTTATGATCTTTTGCTGTCTTTCTCTTTATCTGTATTTCCACTTTCTTGTTTTTTTTCCCCTGTCCTGCTCTTGGTACATGTCCAATGCAGAAAAATAAGTTCTGGTCCTCAAGAATGAGTGCTGGTAGGCCACACCGACAACCATCAGGACAAATTAAGCACTGACTGAGAGTCAAGTGCTGAAGGAGTTGCACTTGGCCTAACTTTGCAGAGCTATGGACAGACCCTAGGATATAAGAACAAATGAGTCTAAACCTAACTCCCACAGTTGAGGCCCAATTGCTTTTCATGTGGCCTCCTTGAGAAGGGGCTGACCAGTCTCATTTCAATTATTTTGGGGGCCCTGGGCAAGATATCCTTTGGGAGCTCCTGTTACTTTTGCATTGTATTAGCCATTTTCTACTGATTCGAGATCCACTATGTCAAACAATATTGAATATGTTACAGGATGAGATAGAGAAATAGATGTATGTTAGGTAGAAAGAATGTTTACTTTCGCAGTGGGGGCCATACGCAATTGTCCATTTTGTTCATGCATAAAAAATTCTCTGAGTCTGATAGTTGCCAGTGCAACTTGAAAGGTCATATTGCAAGTGGTTGTAACCTATCTCTATATATGCCTATGTTTTAGGACTGAATACATTTAAGGCCACAAATTATTGCTTTTAGTGGATGCCACAAGCAGTCATGAAGCTTTATCAAGTCTGGAAGCAGTCTATGGAAAAGACTGAATATGATTGAATGTGTGTGTGTGTGTGCGCGCTCATGTCTGTGTTGGATACAGAGAAGTACAACATTCCTGTCTCCCTTGTATTCATATGTCTCCTTTGTAGGTGCTAGGCTTGAACCTCATTATAAATGTATGTCTATGTGAAATCGTTAGCAAGCAGATGTCATCATAATATTCAGAGATTGGGTAGATTACTATTTTAACTCAAATTCTAGAATATGTGGGGAGAGCCAATAAATCACTCGGGTAAGCGTTGCTAATGTGTACATCACAGAAATGCGCATGGGCTCTGTGCTATGCCTGGTTGGTGCATTCTCCACGACAGTCACCCCACAGAAATGTAGCACAGTTTTTCAGGAGCATAATGTGCAGTGGGGAACAGTCACGGCTCGTGGGAGGGAAAAAGGTCAGAGCGGCGAGGCACAAGGCAAGGGGTGGGGGACAACAACAAAATATATAATAATGAAAGAAACAAACCTTTTTCCCACTCCAATTCGCTCCACTCTGCTCCGGTCTTACATTGCAGGCACAGGCTCCCAGCCTGCCCCGCATCCAATCCTACCACTGCTTTCATGCTGCCAGCAGGATGAAAGCAGCAGTAGGTTTGGACGGAGCGCCCTACCTGGGCGCTCCGAGGAAGAGTGGGAGCGCAAGGTTGGAGAGAGTCTGGTGCACACGTATGTTTGGCCGGCCAGCCAAAAATAAATGTGCACTAAAGGGGAGTGCTGTGTACTATCCCTCTGTCCCTGTCAGGCCCGTGGCCCCACCCTTTTTACAGTAAAAACGTAATAAATGTAGTTGATTATGTTTTCACTATGAAAGTTTTGCAGCTCCTGCTGCTGGCGGGGCGCGATGCTCCTCCGCCATAGCCGAGGAGCTGCCCCTGGTGAGGAAACGTCCTAAACAACACATTGAAAACAACGCAGACGTTTCCTACCCAAGCGGACCAACACTTGCTGGAACAACGCATGCCTTTTTCTCTGCCTTAACACGCATGTGCAAAACTACGCATATGTGTCGTTAAGGCAGAGATCGCAGGAGAGGAAGCGCTGGGGTAAGTTGGGCTGGGGTGGATTAAGGGCTTTATCAGACTATTTTTTGGTTTTAGGGGTGGGGGTTTGGATAAGATTAGTTTTAAGGACTTAGGGTGGGTAAGGGTGACTGGGTAGTTTATTTTTTAGGGGCAGGGGTGGGAGGGTTGTTTTTGTTGTTGTTTTGTTTTAGGGCTCAGCGTTGGAGCGGAGTCGTTTATTTTTCAGGGGCAAGGGTTAAGGAAGGGCAGGAGAGAGGAGGAAGGATCTGGAGAGGATGTGGTGAGGTAAGTGAGGTTGGATTCAGTGCTTAGGGCAGGTGGAGGGTTGAGGTAGTTTATTTGTTAGGGGCAGGAGGAGAGGAGGTCGGAGTATTTTATTTTTTAGGGCTTCGGGCTGGTTGTGGTAGTTTGTTTATTAGTGATGGGGGAGGTTTTAGGGCTCAGGAGGGTGGGGGTGTAGGGGTATGTAGACGGGTCTCCGTGACCGCGTCCTCTCCCTCCTTGCGCCGACACCATTCGACCGGCTCCCTCGATGCGCTTCCGAGTTCCCATAGTAACATGGGAACGCTGCCAAGCGTCACAGACGACGACTTCCTGAGATGGCCGCTACAAGAGAGGAAGGACTACGCCACGGAGGAGGAGAACGCCCCGGAAGAAAAGAACACGACGGAAGAGAGGAAGCTGTACGGAGCCCGAGACGTGGAGACGACGGTGGAGAAAGGCCACAGACCTCCCGAGGAACAGAGGAAACCGGAGCCGATTCCAACTGCGGGAAGGAGCCGAGGACGCTAGGAGCCCGCCACGACCCAGGAGGGTCGTGGCTCTCTAAGGTACGGTCCCTCCTAGGGACGAGGGAAACCAAGAGTGACACAGGCACAGGGGAAGGGAACAGGGGAGGTGGTACGGCACTGAACCACTGGGGAGAGAGTACTGAACTCTCTGTTTGCTTGGCACTTGAGAGAGAGAGAGAGAAAAGAGACGGACCGTGGCACCATATTCAGGACCCATCACCTGCACAGTGGGACATCCTCACCCCCCCTCTGTAAAGTCCCTTCCCACATATATATCTAAGAAAGAAACCCCACCAGACTACCCCAAAAGGACTCACCTTCGTTTTCTTTTTTTTTTTTTTTTTTTCCAGTAACGCTTGGGAGGCACAACAACCAGACGTTCGCCGAACCTAGAGAAGGGGAAAAAGAAAAGGAAAAGAACAAGACGATTAATAGAGACAAGACAATAAACCCACAGAGCTACAAAGAACATAACGGACATTGGATGCTCTCTAAAAATAGAAAAGAAATAAAAGGTTGGTTTTTCTTTCTAAAAATATACATATCAGACTCCGCCCTTTTTTTTTTCCTTTGTACCGCCGCAGCCTACCACAGGGTAGTTTAGTTTTTAGGGGTATGGATTCTGGGAAGGTGGTGGGGTTTATCTGGGTAGTTTACTTATTAGGGGTGGGGGTAGTTTTGGGCCTCAGGGGGTTGTATGATAGAACCACACATGCTGTTTCCGCATATGTCTTTACTAAACCTGCTTTTGCAACAAAGTTAATTGTAAAGGCATGCGTGGTAAAGAGATGCATGGAAAAAACACAGTAGTGGTTCCGACTGTGTTATTAAGGCATGCGTTGTTCCGGTATGCGTGGTTCTGTCATACAACCTGTGCAGTGAAGTGAAAGATCTGTGTCCTTTGCTTAATCTTGAGATGTTGGCTTACGTCCCTACTTTTGTAAAATCAACATTAAATTGTACTTGAAATTAAGCCTGAAGCTTTGTGCAAATGCATTGACTGACTGACAAGGACAAAGTGAAAATGCCTGTCCTACTCACGCTCCTCCATGTGTATTTTCTTTATTTAGTGCCTAGTTTAGACCTCTTTTCTCATAGCTCAAATATCTTTCAACTGCATCACAGTTAGCTGTCATTTCTACTCAACTATCTCTCTTCCCTATCTCACGCTTACTGCAAGCCTCTTGCTTCTACTTATCACACTCATTATCACACTACTGCCCCATTTACACTTTCCCTTTCCTTACTACTTTATTTCTGACACTAAAACCCTTTTGTCCCTCGTGTTTTCCTGTACAACCTATCTCATTCATGCCCTGTCACTTTGTTTCTTAGCCCTCTTGCTCCATCATTCTGCCTCACTTTCCTTCACATTCATTGATTTAAATGGAAAAATAGAACTGCAGATACTCAGTATTTGGAGTGCCTGCTCGGTTATGAGAAGTGCCAGTACTCTCCCATTAAATGTACTGCAGCAGTGCTGGGAAGTGCAGGTACTCTCCCTGTCAAATTAAAGAAGCGCAGGTACTCAGCACCTGCCCATTTATAGCACTGCTCCCATCCCCCTGAAACTGTTCATGACATCTCGTTTTCTTTCCTATTCCAGTGATTCAGTTAATTCCTCCCACTTTCTTTCCCATTCACCTCTACTTTATGCCGCCTCCCTTTTCTCATTTACCCCCTAGTGACCCACTCTCTTTCTTCTTTATCCCACTAAACCTCATCATGACCCACCTACATTCATTTCTGTCCCACTGACCCCCTCCAGACCCATTCTCTTTTTTTTAAAATCCCACTGACCTTCCTTCATGCCCCCACTTTCTTTCCTGCACCGTGCCCAATCTTTGTTGCATCCTATCCCACTGACAACCTCTCAGTCGTCAGTCACCACTTTCCCATACCACTAGTCTTTCATCCTATCCCGCTCTTCGATTACCTGGTTCCCTTAAAACAAGTGATATCTCACCTGCCTTCTTCCATTCCTGATTTCACCCTCCTGGTGTGCAGAGCGAGATGGAATTCATTATGTTATTAAGGACAAAATAACACAGTCGAAGTTGCCACGTGAAATTCGTGGAGGATTACTTGTATCCAAACAGAGCGCAATGAGGCAGAGTAAACTGGCCACATTCCTATATGGCTTTTCCATTTCCTGTCCATGAAGTGCTCCGAGGCTCTCTTTCCAATCTTCACTTCCCTTCAGTCAGCATCCAGCCACTCATCAGCAGGAGCAGATCAGGGATACTTACCTCACATCTGCTTCAACTTACCCTTATCTCTTACATAACACAATATTATGAAAAGTGTGAAGAAACCAAGGTGCCAGACCGATAGGAATGAAAAATTAATTCTTGCTTTATCCACAGATTAGATTGTGGTTGGTAAAAGGCCAAACGCCTTTGGGCATTTTCATCTAAAATCCGCTTGCACTGTGATCAGGAGAGATTATGTTGTCAGAAGAAAGCTGATTTATGCCTGTAAACCAAAGTAACATTTGATCTCATTCTTTCTGCATAGTTTATCGGGATGAAAAATGTTCTGATGTTCCCTCTTGAAATAATCGATATGTCCCTCAAGAGCAGCAATGTTTACAAAATGTGGTCCACGAGCTAAAACCATCAACACTTGCAGTGTCCAAATTCCATGTGGCTCCGAAGAGCTATCTTAGTCGCCAGCATCTGGATGAGAGTTTCTGCTACCACATCATGGTCTTTCTCACCCTCTTTATCTGCCCTTCGAGGTTACATAACCCCTCCTGGATCCTCATGCAAGAGGGTATGGTGAACTGTGATGCCATCACTGAAGAAGACAGATTTAAGAGGTGCAGGATGAAAAATAAATAACTCAAAGATGTCCCACCTCTGGAGCCACAAGAGCTGGAGATGCTGTCTATTAATGGGGCTACCACCCTGAAGTCACGAATGACGACCATGTACAAATCTGATCTGAACTGGACAGAGAAAGTCACTTATAACTTTAGTGAGGCTATTTCGATCCTTCCACTTGTATTCAAAATCCTGTAGCAGTGAGTAGTGGTGGCCATTACAGTTAAGACATACTTTAGGAAATATACTCATTGCATAGACAGGGCAAGATCCCCAGACATACATCTGTCTACTTCCCTGCATATCTGTCAGTTTGCAGTTGGGCACACGACTATTCCACCAGCATGTAGAATGATAGTTTGTCAATTAGAAACCAAATAAAAATATTTGTCAGATTTAACTGACAAAGATCCTCTTAGTTGTCTAGCAAAGGTGCTATGAGTCCATGTAAGTAAGGTAAATAGGCCCCATCACCTGGTTTGGTAAGAAAAATAAGTATAATTGGGTCACCCTCACAATCAAGGGATAGAATGCTACTACACTAGCTGCACTATTGATGGTACGACCCTACAGCTTCCCTTTCGTGCAAACATAGACAACGCACTCCTGGCTTACTTTATGGATATACTATTTTGAGGTGTATAGTCTTATTATGCCCTGGTATACATGATGATAATCGTACACATTCCACAGCAAATGACAAGGCATTCCCCCCAGATATGTGCCATAGTAATATTTGTGTGAGAAACACAAGAGGAGTTAGTCTGATAATGGAATTCATTCCATGTAGTACTGACGGAATTCGAGGCATTCAAGTTTTTATTTTAATAAACTCAGAGTGAATAGATCTAATGAGACCAATCATAAAAGAGTAGGTCAGATTATCAATTTTGAAGTTAGGTTGTGTTTTATCCTTGACTGAAATAGGCTTTGAGGCAAAGGGCCTCATTTAGAGTTTGGTTGACAGAACACTTTGTCTGCCAAACTCCTGCCACCGGAGTTATTAAGGGTTTTCCTCTAGGTCAGCGGGCGGAAACCTAAGTTTCCACAAGCTGGGCTAGCGGGAAACAGGCTATAGCATTGTCTCCGGCTTGAAATTGAGCGGACGGCACTGCTGTTGTCAGCAGGGTGCACCAGCACCCTCACAATGTTGACTGTCTGCAAAGCCCTGTGTCCCCTTGCACCTGTTCTCTGCCAGTCTTTTAATGCCAGTGTTACTGCAATGAAAAGGCTGGAGGAGAATGAGGTCTTAATCCCCAGGGAAGTGCTGCTTGCAGCATTGCCCTGGTGGATTAGGATCTCTGCCACCGCCAGACCACCGGGATCCAAGATGTTGGTGGAGCTGGTGGTTCCCTGGCGGTCAGACAGCCAGGGTTGTTATGTGACAGTCGGACCACGGCATCCATGGTGGTCCATACTGCCACTACTATGAGCCTGGCGGTCGTAATACTGCCACTCTCATAATCAGGCCCAAAGTTTGGAATAGTTTGACATTTCAACAGTGCCTACTGAGGTGTGTTCACATAGATCTTAATATAGAAATGCAGCAATATGTAGTGGCCAAAAGTTGACGCGTCCCGCTATGTTAACCTCTCCAAAAAATAAACAGTGTTGCTGATGGTTAATCCACTCATCCTCATGACTGCTGTCTTTCTCTACCAAAGGGGTGCAGAAAATGTATTATATTTAAACCTTTTTTTTGTAAACTCTGAAACTGCTTTTGGAAATGGAGAGCAACATGGGACATATATGACGAAAAATTCACCCATTTATTTTAATTATTTCACAGATTTTTTTTCGGGCATGGGTGCTCAAGATGTAAATGCACTTTACAAATATACAATAATAAGACACATGGGCGGTCATTCTGACCCTGGCGGTCTTTGACCGCCAGGGCGGAGGACCGCGGGAGCACCGCCGACAGGCCGGCGGTGCTCCAATGGGGATTCCGACCGCGGCGGTAAAGCCGCGGTCGGACCGGCACCACTGGCGGGGTCCCGCCAGTGTACCGCGGCCCCATTGAATCCTCCGCGGCGGCGCAGCTTGCTGCACCGCCGCGGGGATTCCGACCCCCCCTACCGCCATCCAGATCCCGGCGGTCGGACCGCCGAGATCCGGATGGCGGTAGGGGGGGTCGCGGGGCCCCTGGGGGCCCCTGCAGTGCCCATGCCACTGGCATGGGCATTGCAGGGGCCCCCGTAAGAGGGCCCCTAAATGTATTTCACTGTCTGCTGCGCAGACAGTGAAATACGCGACGGGTGCAACTGCACCCGTCGCACAGCTTCCACTCCGCCGGCTCGATTCCGAGCCGGCTTCATCGTGGAAGCCTCTTTCCCGCTGGGCTGGCTGGCGGTCTGAAGGCGACCGCCCACCAGCCCAGCGGGAAAGTCAGAATTACCGCCGCGGTCTTTCGACCGCGGAACGGTAACCTGACGGCGGGACTTTGGCGGTCGGCCTCCGCCGCCCGCCAAGGTCAGAATGAGGGCCATGGTCTTATGTAGAACTGAATGAGTGAGGGTGAAGTTTGGAGCGGCCAAGGTGGACTGCTCAGCTGTGGCTCTCGCAAAACACTGCAGCCAACCTTTGCTGAGGTCCTGGGTAGGTTGCCAACCCAGTTATTGGATGCCTAGACATCAGACCCTTGGGGGTCCCTAAACAGACCTCTGGTGAGAACTGGTAGAAAGTCTAAAGAGTAGAGTCTAGGATCAGTGCAGCTGTGCGGTTTGCACAGCCACCCCTCTAGCAAGCCTGACTCACAGGCTAAAGTGTTAACCACGCCCGCACTGAGAAAGGCATGAAGGGAGCAGTGCAACCGGAAGGAAGACTACCCCCGTCCTCCTTGACTCACGCATTACCAACTGCCACTTTTTTTGTGCATGTGAGCCCAATCTATAAAGGGCTAGAACTTATCAAGCAACTGTGCATAGTGTTATAAATGGGGTTTCTGGTTGGCTAGGGTATGCACCTAAGCCAGGCAGAACGCTCCCACTCTAGTCTAGGAACATCCAAGATAACCCCTGCTCACCCCCTTGATAGCTTGGCACAAGCAGTCAGGCCTATCCCAGAGGCAATGTGTAAAGCGTTTGCACAACATATGCAACACACGTGATGCACCATCCCCACCACAAAGGAAACACAACACCAACTTATATGAAAATATACTGTATTGTACACGACACAATTATTAGACCAAATATTACATATCAGTAATATCCTGCTACCTTAGCAGTTGTCAGAACATTTCATATTAGTTACTCTGCCAAACTAGCAGTAGTCACATATAACACAGAGGTTACTTAATATTCTGCAGCATAAGCAGCAGAAAGGAAACACGTTATTACACCAAAGCACTTGTCATTAGAATATCAGAAATGCCCATTTTAGGAACATTATAAAACGTATGGCAAGTCAGAAAAACATATTAGCATGTTATGCCCACAAAAGGAACATTTGCATACACATATGAAAACATCATCAAATAGGTAGGCAACATATAAATCAATAAAGTATTTTAAAAAAAACTTATATCATATACATTGTCACTTAGGAGTACCTGTGTGAGATGTAGGCTCCTTCAGTGCCTGCAGAACGAAAAATGTGGTGCTCTTCTGCGCCAAACGGGGGCCTCCCAAGGGTCCTGAGGTCGAGGGGGCGGCACACACCCCCTCTGTAATAATGACAGGCCCCTCCTGGGCCCCGCAATTGCTGGGGACCCCCCGGGTCTTCACCGGCCCTCCAATGAGCGGGGGCCAACATAATGGCACTGGCCCACAAGGAGCCACAAAATGGGGCACCGGCGGCACGGGGACTTCCGTCCCGCCCGCGATCCTGCAACAACTCATTCTGGCTCCGGTTGGGCAGGGAGAGGCTTTCTTCTCCCCTGCCCTTCCGAACCCAAGGAGAAAGGGGCCCGGTGGGGTGGGGCAGCCTCCGATGAGGCCTTCTTCCCTGCCTGACGTCTCCTCCAACACGTGGTGGCCCGCCCAGCCATTGGAGAGGGCAGGCACCAGAGTAGGTGCCTACCTGTGCCCCGGGGGTGCTCCTCGAAGCACGCTTCACCCCGGGGGCATGATAGGAGCGCACTCGCTCCTCTCTTCTTTTTGGGCAGTTTTCTCCATGCCCCGGGGTCACAAAGAGTAGAGCGAGTCTGGCGCTTCAGAGGATGCAGCCCGGGTCACGGCAGTGATCTTTCCACAGCCCCAGCGCTTCACAAAGTGCTTCACTCTCCTGACAAGCCTGGGTTGCGGCGGTGATGCCCCCACAGCTGTAGAGCACTTTTCAAAGCGCTAAAAGAATAAAAGGAGCAGTGCTTTCCCAAGCACTAATTTTGTCCAGTACTGAAGCACTCCTCGTGCTTCACAAAGTTGCAGGGGTCAGGGGCCACAGCACCCTGCCCCTGGGAGCAGAGTTTAAGAAAAAGACCCACAGCTAAAGGGGCCCAGCAACAGGCCAGCACAAGAGGATGCAAGCAAGTGGCAGTTCCTTATAGTGACCACGCAGGTCACAGGTCAGCACAGCAGCAGCAGTCCATGGTGGTTCCTGGCGAGTCCTTGTGGCCTTCTGTGTCCAGTTCCAAAATTACTCCAAGAGTCTCCCCATTGTAAGGAAAAAAAACCTGTACTTGTACTCAGTTTTTACAGTGTTTTACAATAGAAGGGGAGAGGAGGTTCTAACCAGTTACAACTGGTTCTGGGAGTGCCCCCTCTCTCCTCCAGCACAGGCTCCAAACATCAGTTGGGGTAAACAACCCTATTGTGTGAGGCCAGGGCACAGCCTTTATATATGTAGGTGTGTCCCGCCTCTTCCTTCTCTCAGCCCAGGGAGACTATTCAGTATGCAGATGAACCTCTGTGACACCCCCACTCTCCCTGTGTACAGTCTGTCTGAAAAGTATGCTCAAAGCCCCAACTGTCATTCTGCTCAGACTTGGATTGGAGTCAAGCAGCAAAAAACCAGAGACATAAGCACAGAAAAAATATGGACTTTCTAGGAGTGGCTTTTCCGTAATAGTAAAAAAAAATACACCTACACCATGAGCAGTGTAGGAAAGTCCTTTTTTTTTGCCTGATCACCCCCACTCTTTCTGGATAGGTACTGGTGGTTACTGACTCTTGGCTGTGCCCTGGGTACTGCTTACCAGTCCCAGGGCCAGTGCTCTGTGTAAAATGGATATGCAAATTAGGCTAATTATAATTGGCTAAGTTAACCTACCTATAAGTCCCTAGTATATGGTAGGGCATGTAGGTTTAGGGACCACAGCATAGGTGGTGCACACCTAGGTGCACTGCTGAGGTGCCCAGTGTCATTTTAAAAGCAAGCCTGCCTTGCTGGCTGCTTTTAAATTAAAGTTATATGCAAATTCGACTTTGGAATTAAAGGTACTTCCAAAGTCTTAAACTACCTTATTTTTACATATAAGTCACCCCTAAGGTGTGCCCTATGTGCCCCTAGGGCTGGGTGCCATGTAACTATAAGCAGGGACTTTATAAAAATAGATTTATAAGCCCTGGTGAGGTAAAAACAGCCAAATTCGTTTTTCCCTCATTGAAGTAAATTGCCTTCATAGGCTAGAATGGGCAGACTTTATTTTAAATTTTAAAGTCTCCTTAAATGTTACATACCAAGAATTTGGTATCAAGTTAATTGTTGTAATAAATCCCACAACTTCCAGTTGTTGGATTTAATATAACTTGTTCAGGTAAAAAGTTTAGACATTACATAAAAAGTTGCCAATTTCAGCTCTGCATTGTTTTTGCTGCTGTGCTCTGATTGGCCAGCCTGCAGCAGCTTCTGCCAGGCTACCTTGATGAGGTGTGAAGTGGCCTGACTTCACACAAAGGAATGTGCTTGGGGGAGAGAAATCTCCCCTCAGCAGATGGTGAGGCAGAAAGGGGGAGGGCGGCCAAACTGGTCTTCAAAGGCAGAGAAGGACATTTGGAGCACCCAGCAACACCCCCACATCCTGCAACCCCAGACAATTAGGTGCCCCTTAATTAGATTAGGAGAGGGCAGGAGATGGGTGTGTTTATGATTTTTAGCCACACCAGTGGGTGGGCTCAGCCAGATCTATCCTCCAAAAATCAGATTCATCCATTTTGGATTTTTAGAGACTGTTGCCTTCTGGGATGGATTTTTGCCACACTTCCCAGGAAGCGGTCATCACAGGGGGACGACCCTGTCCCTAATTGGAGAACCAGGACCCCCCTGCTTTTCACCCAGGAGCAAGGATAAAAGTGGCAGACCTGCACCCACACCTCAGATCCCCACCAAATTTCAAGAAGAAGGAACTACAAGGAGAAGAAGGACTGCCCTGCTGGACCCCTGGCCTGCACCTGGACCCTGCACTCAGAAAGACTGCACCAGCTGCACACTTGGGCTTCACCACAAGAAGGACTTTGCCTGGCTTCAACTGGTTCAAGGAGGGACTCCCTGTTTGCTACAGGTGAAAAATTGCTATCCAGAGTCCCCTGCACCAACTCCTGAAAAAGTGACCAGCTGACCACTGTCCAGGGGCCAAAAAGGAGTTTGCGCCAGGTGCATTCTGGGAGTTGAAGTCCGCACTTCCCAAGGACCATCACAGAACTTCTGGACCCTTGGGGTGAGCTGTGGACCCCAAAAGAACCTTAAAAGAACATCTGGGTGAAGCCCCAGAAGTTTGGAAAAGATTGGAGAATTTTTGAAAAAAAGCTCCATAAAGTGACCGACCCGACGCGGAAATTCTAGCTGGCTTGCCTCAACCGCGACCCGGCCTGACTTCGTGGTTCGTCCCGGTAAAGAAAAACATCCAAAAAAGAGACTAAGTCCGAAGGTAAAAAGTTGACCGGGACCTCCCAGCCATCGTATCCGAGAAGGGCTCCACGGACGTCGGATCAAGATCCAGGTTTACCCCGGTCGAAGGATTTTCATCTCGAAAAAACGACTAAGTCCGAAGGTAAAAATCACCACTGAGGAAACCGACTTCGCGTATCCGGACAAGGGCTCCAGGAGGTCGGATTCAACTGGCAGGTTCGTCCCGGGGAAAAAAAAACATCAAAAAAGAGACTAAGTCAGAAGGTAACTTTTTAACCGAGGCCTCCCGCGACTTGTAGCCGAGCAGGGCTCCATCACGGTCGGCCTGAAAGTTTGACTTTGCCCCGGTCCTGGTGCAACCAGATGACCCGATTGGCGCTTTTTGTTTCTAAGCGCTAGAAAATAATAATACTTTAAAAATTCATATCTCCGGTTCCCCTGAACTGATTTTAATCGTTTTTGTGTCATTTTAAAGATAAAAATATAAGCTATTTTTATAAATTGGTTTTGGATTTTTAAACTGTTTCCTGTGTTTTATTTAATTACTGTTTTGTGATATTTGAATGCTTTACACTTTGTCTCCTAAGTTAAGCCTTGACGCTCGTTGCCAAGCTACCAAGGGTTGAGCTGGGATTAATTTACTGAGACCTAACTGTACCTATGTGGAGGTTAGTGGCTTGTTGCTAGGTGTAGGTACCTACCTGCCCTACCAATAACCCATTTTCCCACATAATTGGAAGCAGCGACGGGATCCTGTACTTGTGTTCAATATCACGTTACAGTTTTAGGTAAAACAAATTAAAAATCCTTTAAATTGTCCTAGTGCAAAAATTGTTTTTAATTTTTAATTTGGATTAATTTCAATTATTGAATTTTTGTAATTTTTCTAAATTCTTGTTTCCAATTTTTGCAAAAAGTTTTTGTTGACACAAAACTAGGGAACCATGGAGCTTGATCTGGCTAGCCTACCCACACTGACAGTAGTCCAGCTTAGGGGGTTGTGTATTGAAAGAGGGTTGCCTGCAACCACTAATCTCAGGAAGGAAATCCTGATTAAATCCCTGACAGCATGGGCTGAGGCCCAAGAGGTAGAGACAGAGGAAGCTCCAGAGGAGGAAGAAAAAGGGGAAGATGCTAGCTCTAACCTTTCAGGGGAGGGAAGGCATCAGACCCCAAGTGAGGAAGAGGAGGAACGGTCCTCAGTGGATACAGTCACTAGGGGCAGACCCAAAGCTAGTGGTAGGAAGGGGGTCCTTTCAGGAGGAGAGAACCCATCCATCAGAGAAAGAGAGCTGGAAGCCCAGCTAGCCTACATAGCTTTGGAAGCAGATAAGCTTGCCCTAGAAAAGAAAAAGTGGGCAAGCAAAGAAAAAAAAGATGGAGGCAGCGAGAAAGAAACTGAGGTGTCCCTGGGTGGGGGTTTTGCCCCCAGATTACCCAAAGGGGTGGTTCCTGCCTATGTAGAGGGGGATGACATAGATAAGTGGCTGGGGGCCTTTGAGAGGGCCCTCCAGATGAGGAAAGTCAAGCCTCAGTACTGGGGTTCACTCCTTTGGGAGTTAGTTCCCAACTCTGGGAGGGATAGGCTCCTAACCATGAGTGGGGAGGATGCAGACTCATACCCCAGTATGAAGAGTTGCTTGACTAAAAAGTTTGGTCTAACCCCAGAGCAGTATAGGCTTAAGTTTAGGGACACCCAAAAGACAAGCACCCAGTCCTGGGTGGACTTTGTGGACATTTCAGTAAAAGCACTGGAGGGCTGGATACAGGGCAACAGGGTAAGTACCTTTGAGGGGCTGTACAATTTGATTATGAGGGAGCACCTTCTAACTAATTGTGTCCAAGAGAGGCTCCGCCAGTATCTAGTAGACTCTAGGTTGACCAACCCCAGAGAGCTGGGGGAGGCAGCAGATGACTGGTTAAGAACTAGGGTTAACCAGAAACCCCCAGGGGGTGATCAGAAAAAGGGAGGACATGGTTCTTCTCAGGGGAAGAACCAGGGGAAAGATGACAAAAAACCCAAAGAGTCCTCACAAGAGTCCCCAAAAACTTCTCAGGGAGGGGGAGCCCCGAGCCAATTCACTTTTAAAGGGAAAGGGTATCAGGGAAAGAATTATGATCCTGCTAAAGCAGGAAAGTTTCAGGAGCTTGCTAAGGCCGGCAAGTGTTTTGACTGTCATCAGCCAGGACATAAAAGAGGAGATGCTATCTGCTCCAAGAAGCCCCCCACTGGTGGGCAATCCCAGGGGATTGCTAGTGTAGGGTTGGGGGTGGAAGTTGGCCCAGGGGTGGAATCAGGGTACACTGAGGTCACCTTAGTATCCGTGGGTGGGGTGGACATTGCAACTATGGCCACCTTACCTCCCATCATGGAGAGGTATAGGCAGAGGCCTAAAGTGAATGGGACTGAAGTGGAAGCTCTGAGAGATACAGGAGCCAGTGTGACAATGTTCGCAGAAAAGCTGGTTTCTCCAGAGCAGGTCTTACCTGGTGTCTTCCACCAGGTGACTTATGCAGATACCAGAACCAAACTCCATCCCATGGCTATGGTGAGTCTGGAATGGGGAGGTGTGACTGGCCCTAAAAAAGTAGCTGTAGCTCCTGCCCTCCCAGTAGAGTGTCTACTGGGGAATGATCTTGAAGCATCTGAGTGGTCAGAAGTGGAAAGAAGGGTCCATGCACAGATGCTGGACCTCCCTGAATGGGTGTGTGCTGTGACCAGATCACAGGCGGCACAACAGGGGAATGCTGGACACTTGGACCCTGGAACAATGGGCCAAGCCTCCAAGAAAAAGAGAAAAGGCACTGGGTCTGGCTTGCCAGCCCCAACAAGTACAGAGGGTCAGGAAGAATCCAATCCCTGAGGGGGAGGATCTGAACTCTGAGGGAGGGACACCTTCCCTGCAAACTCTGCCTGACTTGGCAGAACTGCAAGGGGCAGGTGGGCCCACCAGAGAAGATTTGTGCCAGGGACAAAGAGAGTGTCCCACTCTTGAGGGCCTGAGGCAGACTGCTGCCAGGCAAGAACAAGGGGATACCAGTGGTACCCACAAGGTTTACTGGGAGGATGGAGTTCTCTACACTGAGGCAAGGGCCCTTAAAGAAGGGGCTACTAGGAGAGTAGTGGTCCCCCAATAGTATAGAGAATTCCTCCTTACCTTAAGCCAGTGGTTCCCAAACTGTGCGCCGCGGCTCCCTGGTGCGCCGTCAAAACTAGCCAGGGGCGCCGCACACAGTCTGGAAACCACTCGGAGGTGTTTTGAATCGGTAGCTTTTCCTCGTGGTATTGGAAAAAAACACCCTGCATTAATTATTCTGACCAGCGGAGGGCGCCAAAGTACCATTAATAATATCCCTGTAACAATTTTTTTCCAATAAATGGTTTTCAGCAACGTGAAGGAGAGAATAAAGAAGACAAACGGTAAATAGTGTAGGTACAGGTACAGGCTGGGATTACGTTCCCCCACCCGCCAAAAAAAGTAACATAACGGGGAGCCGTGGCCAACACGGCCAATAGGTCAAAGGAGCCGGGGATCAAAAAAGTTTGGGAACCACTGCCTTAAGCCATGATATCCCCTTAGCTGGTCATTTGGGACAGACCAAGACCTGGAACAGGCTGGTCAACCATTTTTATTGGCCCGAAATGTCAGAAAAAGTCAGGGAGTTTTGCAGCTCCTGTGTCACCTGTCAAGCCAGTGGCAAGACAGGGGGCAAGCCAAAGGCTCCCTTGATTCCACTGCCAGTGGTTGGGACTCCCTTTGAGAGGGTGGGGATTGACATTGTTGGTCCCATAGACCCACCAACTGCTTCAGGTAACAGGTACATTGTGGTGGTAGTGGACCATGCCACCAGGTACCCTGAGGCAATACCCCTCCGGACAGTCACTGCACCCACAGTGGCTAGGGCCCTACTTGGTGTGTTCACCAGAGTGGGATTCCCAAAGGAGGTGGTCTCAGATAGGGGCACAAACTTTATGTCAGCCTATCTGAAAGCCATGTGGGAGGAGTGTGGTGTTACTTATAAGTTCAGCACACCCTACCATCCACAGACCAATGGTCTGGTGGAAAGATTCAATAAGACCCTGAAGGGCATGATCATGGGTTTGTCTGACAAACTCAGGAGGAGATGGGATGTCCTCCTCCCATGCCTGCTGTTTGCCTACAGGGAGGTGCCACAGAAGGGGGTTGGATTCAGCCCCTTTGAGTTACTGTTTGGGCACCCTGTAAGAGGCCCATTGTGCTTGGTGAGAGAGTCTTGGGAAAAGCCTCTCAAGGAATCCAAGGAGAATGTGCTGGATTATGTACTAGGCCTGCGGTCTCGCATGGCTGAGTATATGAAGAAGGCAAGCAAAAACCTGGAGGCCAGTCAGGAGCTCATGAAGCTCTGGCATGATCAAAAGGCTACCATGCCTGAGTATCACCCAGGACAGCTGGTGTGGGTTTTGGAGCCCATGGCTCCTAGGGCACTACAGGCCAAATGGACTGGGCCCTATCCAATCCTAGAGAAAAAAGGTGAGGTCACCTACTTGGTGGACCTTGGCACCCCCAGGAATCCTCACAGGATCCTACATGTAAACAGGATGAAACCCCACCAGGACAGGGCAGACATGACCATGCTGATGGTCACTGATGAAGGGAAGGAGGAGGAGGGTGAACCTCTGCCAGACCTCCTGTCCTCAAAGGCAAAAGATGGGTCAGTGGAGGGAGTGGTACTCTCTCCCAAATTGACAGATCAGCAACAACAAGACTGTAAGCAAGTCTTGGGACAGTTTGCTAGTCTGTTCTCCCTGACCCCTGGACTCACCAATTGGTGTGTCCATGATGTTGACACTGGTGACAGCTTGCCTGTCAAGAACAAGCTGTACAGGCTGTCTGACCAGGTCAAGGCCAACATCAAAGCTGAAGTGGCTAAGATGTTGGACCTGAAGGTAATTGAGCCCTCTGATAGTCCTTGGTCCAGTCCAGTGGTACTGGTGCCCAAAGCTAATCCCCAAGGTGGGAAGAAAGAATTAAGATTCTGTGTGGACTACAGAGGTCTAAATGCAGTCACTAGGACTGATGCTCACCCCATACCTAGAGCTGATGAGCTCATTGACAGGTTGGGGGCTGCCAAATTCCTGAGCACATTTGATCTGACCTCAGGATATTGGCAGATTGCCTTAAGTCCAAGAGCTAAGGAGAGGTCAGCTTTTTCCACACCAGAGGGCCACTTTCAGTTCAAGGTGATGCCCTTCGGGATGAAAAATGCTCCTGCCACCTTCCAACGGTTGGTGAATAGAGTCCTATCTGGGTTGGAATCTTTTAGTGCAGCTTATCTGGATGATATAGCTGTATTTAGTTCCACCTGGAGGGACCACCTGGTCCACCTGAAGGAAGTGCTTCAGGCCCTGCTTCAAGCAGGCCTGACTATCAAGGCAAGCAAGTGCCAGATAGGGCAAAGTTCTGTTGTGTACCTGGGCCACCTTGTTGGTGGAGGCCATGTACAACCTCTCCAGCCCAAGATCCAGACTATCCTGGATTGGGAGGGTCCAAAAACCCAGACTCAGGTCAGGGCCTTTCTTGGCCTGACTGGGTATTACAGGAGGTTTGTTCAAAATTTTGGGACCATAGTGGCCCCTCTAACTGAGCTTACCTCCAAGAAACAGCCCAAGAAGGTCATTTGGACCCCAGAGTGTCAAAAAGCTTTTGACACCCTAAAACAGGCTATGTGTTCAGCACCAGTGTTACTGGCCCCTGACTATAGCAAGGAATTTGTAGTGCAAACAGATGCTTCAGAGGAAGGGATTGGGGCAGTCTTAGCACAAGTTAATGAAGAGGGCCATGATCACCCAGTTGCCTTCATCAGCAGGCGACTACTCCCCAGAGAGAAAAAATGGAGTGCCATTGAGAGGGAGGCCTTTGCTGTGGTTTGGTCCCTGAAGAAGTTGAGGCCTTACTTGTTTGGCACTCACTTCCGTGTACAAACTGACCACAGACCTCTCAGATGGTTGATGCAGATGAGGGGGGAGAACCCAAAACTGTTAAGGTGGTCCATTTCCCTACAGGGGATGGACTTCACAGTGGAGCACAGACCTGGGACTGCTCATGCCAATGCAGATGGCCTTTCCAGGTTTTTCCACTTAGCTCATGAGGACTACCAGGGTGTAGGTTAGTACCCATCACCTTTCATCTGGGGGGGGGCAGTGTAGGAAAGTCCTTTTTTTTTGCCTGATCACCCCCACTCTTTCTGGATAGGTACTGGTGGTTACTGACTCTTGGCTGTGCCCTGGGTACTGCTTACCAGTCCCAGGGCCAGTGCTCTGTGTAAAATGGATATGCAAATTAGACTAATTATAACTGGCTAAGTTAACCTACCTATAAGTCCCTAGTATATGGTAGGGCATGTAGGTTTAGGGACCACAGCATAGGTGGTGCACACCTAGGTGCACTGCTGAGGTGCCCAGTGTCATTTTAAAAGCAAGCCTGCCTTGCTGGCTGCTTTTAAATTAAAGTTATATGCAAATTCGACTTTGGAATTAAAGGTACTTCCAAAGTCTTAAACTACCTTATTTTTACATATAAGTCACCCCTAAGGTGTGCCCTATGTGCCCCTAGGGCTGGGTGCCATGTAACTATAAGCAGGGACTTTATAAAAATAGATTTATAAGCCCTGGTGAGGTAAAAACAGCCAAATTCGTTTTTCCCTCATTGAAGTAAATGGCCTTCATAGGCTAGAATGGGCAGACTTTATTTTAAATTTTAAAGTGTCCTTAAATGTTACATACCAAGAATTTGGTATCAAATTAATTGTTGTAATAAATCCCACAACTTCCAGTTGTTGGATTTAATATAACTTGTTCAGGTAAAAAGTTTAGACATTACATAAAAAGTTGCCAATTTCAGCTCTGCATTGTTTTTGCTGCTGTGCTCTGATTGGCCAGCCTGCAGCAGCTTCTGCCAGGCTACCTTGATGAGGTGTGAAGTGGCCTGACTTCACACAAAGGAATGTGCTTGGGGGAGAGAAATCTCCCCTCAGCAGATGGTGAGGCATGAAGGGGGAGGGCGGCCAAACTGGTCTGCAAAGGCAGAGAAGGACATTTGGAGCACCCAGCAACACCCCCACATCCTGCAACCCCAGACAATTAGGTGCCCCCTTAATTAGATAAGGAGAGGGCAGGAGAGGGGTGTGTTTATGATTTTTAGCCACACCAGTGGGTGGGCTCAGCCAGATCTATCCTCCAAAAATCAGATTCATCCATTTTGGATTTTTAGAGACTGTTGCCTTCTGGGATGGATTTTTGCCACACTTCCCAGGAACTGGTCATCACAGGGGGACGACCCTGTCCCTGATTGGAGAACCAGGACCCCCCTGCTTTTCACCCAGGAGCAAGGATAAAAGTGGCAGACCTGCACCCACACCTCAGATCCCCACCAAATTTCAAGAAGAAGGAACTACAAGGAGAAGAAGGACTGCCCTGCTGGACCCCTGGCCTGCACCTGGACCCTGCACTCAGAAAGACTGCACCAGCTGCACACTTGGGCTTCACCACAAGAAGGACTTTGCCTGGCTTCAACTGGTTCAAGGAGGGACTCCCTGTTTGCTACAGGTGAAAAATTGCTATCCAGAGTCCCCTGCACCAACTCCTGAAAAAGTGACCAGCTGACCACTGTCCAGTGGCCAAAAAGGAGTTTGCACCAGGTGCATTCTGGGAGTTGAAGTCCGCACTTCCCAAGGACCATCACAGAACTTCTGGACCCTTGGGGTGAGCTGTGGACCCCAAAAGAACCTTAAAAGAACATCTGGGTGAAGCCCCAGAAGTTTGGAAAAGATTGGAGAATTTTTTTAAAAAAGCTCCATAAAGTGACCGACCCGACGCGGAAATTCTAGCCGGCTTGCCTCAACCGCGACCCGGCCTGACTTCGTGGTTCGTCCCGGTAAAGAAAAACATCCAAAAAAGAGACTAAGTCCGAAGGTAAAAAGTTGACCGGGACCTCCCAGCCATCGTATCCGAGAAGGGCTCCACGGACATCGGATCAAGATCCCGGTTTACCCCAGTCGAAGGATTTTCATCTCGAAAAAACGACTAAGTCCGAAGGTAAAAATCACCACCGAGGAAACCGACTTCGCGTATCCGGACAAGGGCTCCAGGAGGTCGGATTCAACTGGCAGGTTCGTCCCGGGGAAGAAAAACATAAAAAAAGAGACTAAGTCAGAAGGTAACTTTTTAACCGAGGCCTCCCGCGACTTGTAGCCGAGCAGGGCTCCATCGCGGTCGGCCTGAAAGTTTGACTTTGCCCCGGTCCTGGTGCAACCAGATGACCCGATTGGCGCTTTTTGTTTCTAAGCGCTAGAAAATAATAATACTTTAAAAATTCATATCTCCGGTTCCCCTGAACCGATTTTAATCGTTTTTGTGTCATTTTAAAGATAAAAATATAAGCTATTTTTATAAATTGGTTTTGGATTTTTAAACTGTTTCCTGTGTTTTATTTAATTACTGTTTTGTGATATTTGAATGCTTTACACTTTGGGGGTGATTCTGACCCCGGCGGTACAAGACCGCCGGGGCCAGGGTCGGCGGGAGCACCGCCGACAGGCCGGCGGTGCCCCGCAGGGAACCGCCGCGGCCAGAAAGGGTAAACCGGCGGTCTCCCGCCGGTTGCGCCGCCATGGGGGATTCTGACACCCCCTACCGCCATCCTGTTCCTGGCGGTTCGCCCGCCAGGAACAGGATGGCGGTAGGGGGTGCCGCGGGGCCCCTGGGGGCCCCTGCCGTGCCCATGCCAATGGCATGGGCACGGCAGGGGCCCCCGTAAGAGGGCCCCACAAAGTATTTCAGTGTCTGCCTAGCAGACACTGAAATACGCGACGGGTGCAACTGCACCCGTCGCAACTTCCCACTCCGCCGGCTCAATTCTGAGCCGGCATCCTAGTGGGAACCTTGATTTGCCCTGGGCTGGCGGGCGGCCTTTTGGCGGCCGCCCGCCAGCCCAGGGCAAATGTCATAATCACCGCAGCGGTCTTTCGACCGCGGTGCGGTGTTCTGACGGCGGTACCTTGGCGGACGGCCTCCGCCGTCCGCCAAGGTTAGAATTAGGGCCTTTGTCTCCTAAGTTAAGCCTTGACGCTCGTTGCCAAGCTACCAAGGGTTGAGCTGGGATTAATTTACTGAGACCTAACTGTACCTATGTGGAGGTTAGTGGCTTGTTGCTAGGTGTAGGTACCTACCTGCCCTACCAATAACCCATTTAATAATACCATCACAACCATACCAAACATGCCTATGCTACCCCTCATAAATCAGGCAATACCCCTTACATATAAAGCAGGACATTTCTAATGCAATCCTATGAGAAGGCAGCACTCACAGCAGTGAGACACCAAGTTACGCTGTTTGTCACTACCAGGTCAGGTCACGCAACCTGACACATGTCCTGCTTCTACATACATGGCGCCCTGCCCATACAGCTAGCTAAGGCCTAATTTAGGGGTGCCTTAAATGTAGTAAAATGGGAGTTCTGGGTCTGGCAAGTAAATTTAGATGCCAGGTCCCCATGGCAGAAAACTGCACACACAGGTCCTGCGCTAGCAGGCCTGAGACAGGATTGAAAGGCTACTTCAGTGGGTGGCGCAAGCAGCGCTGCAGGCCCACTAGTAGCATTTAATTTACAGGCAGTGGGTATAAAGATACCACTGTACAAGGGACTTACAGGTAAAATAAATATGCTAATTAGGTATAAGCCAATCATATCAACTTTAGATGGGAGAACACCTGCACTTTAGCACTGATCAGCAGTGATAAAGTGCTCCGAGTCCTAGAGCCAACAGCGAGAGGTCAGAAAAAATAGGATGAATTAGGCAAAAAGTCAGGGGATGAACCTGTCACAAGGGCCAGGTCTAACACATAGCATATGGAAATTCTGTTGAGGAGTTATACACATGGACATAGCTGGTCCTCGACCTCGGAGAAGCGCGCCCCACCTCCTAGAACGAGTGTGGAAGACAGATTTCTCAGGGATATAGCCAGCAGTGGATTGCCTGCTGGGTAACACTACTTCCATGGACCTGTCTACCCACTCAGATTGGACAGCGAATGCTGCCTCCATGTCTCGCCCCCAGGATAAGTTTCTTACCCTAGGCAAAATGACCTCAGCCCTGCACCCCTTGGCAGACAAGCATATAAGTGACCTACACTGAGGCCTTAGACCCTCTGAGAAGACACACCTGATCAGATTAAATGAAGGTTTGGTGCACCCACTAGCCACCTGGTGGGAACTCTGGTGACTTGGCTGCAAAGTCCATACATCGTCATCTCTCTTTTCTTCTAATCTCCCCTATATTATTGACTGGTTTGTGACGGAACTTACACAGAAAGCCTAGAGGCCTCCTAGGGTTCTCATTCTCTCCTCCACATTGGACGTCTCCCAACCTTTGGGACTTCCAGTGTTCAAATGTCCAAAGACAAAGGTAAATTGATGCTGCAGCTTTTCTTCATGGAAGCTGTATGTGGAGAGTCAACCCCCTACTGACATGGCTGACATTACTTTAGACACTCTAATGAGTGAATTGACCTCCATTAAGGCCACAAAAGACTTGATAAGCAAGGGTACCACATCGTCAGCTGGTGACCTTAAATCTGTGTGCATGTACCTAGGGACATTTAGCATGCAACTGGCAGCGATTGAGAAGTGATGGCCCTAGAGGACCACATGTAATGATTAAATGGGGACTGGATATGGGCCAAGTATTGCGGCTGCTGAGGGAAAAACTGGTAGATGTTGAAGATTGCAGCAGAAGAAACTACGTCCACTTGCTGGGAGTGCTAAGTTGGACGACACGACAGCTTTCTATGAACTCTCCTGCCTGAATTGATGAGCTTTGTTTTCTCAGCCCCATTGGAGTTTGAAAGACCCCACCTCATCCGTTTCCATGCAGAGAGACATAGAGTGGCTCCTCGGCTTATAATCAAATGCGGGCCGGACTGGGAACCTAAAGAAGCCCTGGCAAGTTTGCTAGACAAGCCCCTGGGTTTGCAGGGGTGAAGGCTAAAAGGTCAAAGCACTGCTGCTTTTGCTATTGGGGGCCGCTATTGCAGCACCTCTGAAAAACCGGCACCGGTCACAAAACCAGTCCTGCTGCTGCAAAGCTGGCCCCCAACCTTCCAGCCTCCCAGGAAAACATCCGATGTCGGCTACATACAGTCCGGCCCTGATCGAATGCCTATTGTGACCTTAGCAGCTACAGGAACTAAATCTCCTAAATCTCAACAGTAAAGAAACACAATGGACCATTCCCCTACTAAGACGCAAAGATGTCCAATGCAGCAGACTTCTCAGGAGATACTGTGTTGCACAGGAAAAAATTCCTAGCCCTCAGTCCGGATCTCAGGAAATTGAAAATCCTCTACGACCTCCTAGAACTGGCAATGATGCTGCTCATCATTAATGGAGTCCAGAGGGAATTCACAAAACCAGACAAGTTGGAGCAGTTTCTGGGCACATTGGACTCTAGAGCCATGGACATGTTTAGCTCTGTCAAGGGACCAACTGTCACCTCACAGTCTGCATTTGATGGCTCACTGTATCAGACGGCTGACCCTGATGATCATACATTGGAGAGGTGGAATCTGGAATTGGTGTTGAAGAAGTGGGAGGGCAGATATTGTAGGACCTCATCTCAAGCCATAACGTGGCAGGGAGAAGCCCTGCACTCCCTTAAAGATCAGAACAGAGCTGGCCAAGGAACATGCATGGGGGGGAATGTTAGGACACACAGTAAGAATTAACCATGTATATTTTGTGAGGTTTGGATGCGGCAGGCCTTTCAATCCTTTCCAGGATGCTACACAGACTTTCCTCTTACCAGATCACAATTGTAGCTTAACGGCTAATTACGGCACTGCATGAGGACTGTGCTAGGCCTTGGCCCATCCTGCCTTAGGATTCATCGATCCACAAATACTTGGTGTTAGAAATTAGGTTTGTGATTGGCATAGGTATGCAAAGCAGGAACCACAATTCCAGTCAGAGTAAGTTACAAATACACCCTAGTTTAACCTGTGCTCCGCCTCTGGCAGCTTGGCACAGAGCAGTCAGGCTTAATTTAAGAGGCATTGCGTAAATAATTTGTGTAACACAGTAACACAGTGAAAATACCACAAAAGACCCCAGACTAGTTTAGAAAAATAGATTATATTTTTATGAACAAAACAAGAGAAAAATGACTGAATCCAATAAGTAGAAGTCGAGATATGAATATTTAAAGAGTAAAAGGTAAAAATAGCACTGAGAAGCAATAAGTGTCTATGGGGTTATGTGGTCACGCTAGACCAGGGCAAAGTCAAGACTTCAGGCCGATTATGACAGAGTGGATAGAAGGACCATGCAGGGCCTGCTGAACAAAAGTACCTTGATCATTGCTGCAGCACGAAGATGTGTGGTGCAATCAAGTGATGAGTCGATGTTGATCCCCTAAATGGAGTGAGGCGTTTATTCACTCTAGGCAACAATGGCGATGAGCTTGTTCCAAAGACAAAGAGCTATTTCTGAGAAACAAAGGTGCCAAAGCTGATGCACTAGTTTTCGCCACACAATCAAGGGGATGAGTCAATTGTCTCTCTGCAGTGGTGGCAATGAAGCAGTTCCAATGCTGTGGGTCTGATGGCAATGCACTGGTCCCAAGTGCGATGCATCGGTTATGGTCCCACAACAGTGGTGATGTGTTAGTTCTACTCTCACAGCAGAGGATGCATTGGTTCTACTGTAGCAAGCACCTGGGTCCACTTCCAATGGGCCAGGCACAGGACCAAGATGGGAGACTTTCAGGAAACAGCAGGCTAGTCAGCTAGCCCTTGAAGTCACCATGGGACTAGTAATGGTGGTCCAGTCTTTACCCAGTCAGCAAGAGCAGTATGCAGCAGGGCAACACAGCAAGGCAGCAGTCCTCCAGGGCAGCAGTCCAGCAGATTCCTTAAACACATCAGTTTTTCTTTCTGGCAGAGTTGGTGGTTCAGGTATAGAAGTGTAGTGAGTTGGTGGTGTCTGAGGTCTAGTACTTATACCCAGTTGTGCCTCAGAAGTAGGGGTGACTTTAAAGAAGGGTATTTGAAATCCACAGCCATCCTCCCTTCCTGCCCTGGCTTCAGACTCACTACAGAGGGTTAAGAAGCCCATTTTGTAGGGGCAGGACACTGCCTATTAAGGTGTAAGTGTCAGCTCCCCCCCTCCAATCTCACCCAGGAAGGCCCCTCAGGATCTTGATGGCCCATCAGTCACACCTAAACTCCTTTTTTGTATGGCTGTCTAGGGGAATGCACAAAGTCACATTGTCACCCTACCCCAGACATGTATTGGAGACAGGCAGAAGCCACCAAATGGTTAAAGTAAGAAAATGCCAACTTTCTAAAAGTAAAAAGAACAGATGATGGACAGAATGCTGAACTATTCAAACATTCACCCTCAGATCCAGAGACCTGGGTTTAAGCCATTGGTTTTTTTATCCACCACACCACCCCAGTTTGGACCCAGTCATACGCAAATCAATCTTGACCCTGCTCCTCATGGTAACAGTCTAGTCCAAACTGTCAAGCCAAGTCCTCCCTTGATTAAACCAAGATCTTTGTGACTGGAGGTGAATGTTTGCCTTTTTCAGAATTCTGTCCATCATCTGTTCTTTTTGCGTTTGTCACCGTAAGTGGGAGGGGTATGCCCAGATGTGGGTCCCATGCTCACTGCACCACTGGATTCAAGCTAGCCTGGCTGATGATTGGTGATACCCCAAAACCAGTCCCAGGATGATTGTTTCTGGTCCGGGGAGGACTGTTCCCGGGGGGCAGGGTCAAGACTTGATGGGCACATGGCAGAGTCCAAACTAGGGTGGCGTGGTGGGCAAAAAAATAATAATGGATTAAACCCAGATCTTTGTGACTGGGGTGAATGTTTGCATTCTCCAGCATTCCATCCATCATCTGTTCTTTTTACAGCTTTCTAAAAGTTGCATTTTCACAGTTACAGTATGAAATCCGACTTCACCAGAAGTTGTGATTTTAAATTATGATTCCAGAGACACCAAACATGGGGGTCAAATCTCTTCCCAATTGGAAATTACCCTTACCAAATGTAATCCTAATGTTACCCTATGGGAGTGATAGGCCTTGTAGTAGTGAAAAACAAATGTAAACGTTTTTCACTACCAGGACATGAACAACTTAAAAGTGCATGTCCTATTTTTTAAATACACTGCACACTGCACTTGGACTGTCCAGGACCTACCTCAGGGGTAATTTACATGTATTAAAAAGGAAAGTGGGTGGCAAAATCAGTGCGTCAGACCCACTAGCAGTATTTAATGTACAGGTCCTGGGCATAGGTAGTACACTCTACTAGGGACTTCAAAGTAACTTAAATATGCCAATTGTGGAGCCAGTGTTACCATGTTTTAAGCAGAGAACACATGCACTTAAGCACTAGTTAGCAATGGTAAAGTGAGTAGAGTCCTAAATCCAATGAAAATGAGGTCAGAAAAAGAGGAGGAGAAAAGGTTTGGGGTGACCCTTCAAAGAGGGCCATTTTCTAACACTTGGTCACTTGCGGGAAATCTAGAGGTACGTCACCAACATATACAAGGCATAATAGAGTTGCATGGATTCCTCAATTCTAGTACCTGAAAGCGATTAAGACACACTGGCAGAAGAGGCTTGACCTACAATACAAAGACAAAGGCAGTGTGGACCTTTTCACCTCACATGATTGAGCATTATGGGAGGCCAGACTGAAATATATTTATTTTAAGGTGCTGCATGACTGATATTGGACCTCATATAAACTGAGAAGAGGCAAGCTAATGTAGAATGCTGCTGGAAAACAATCCACATGTAATGTGAGTTTTGTCACATGCTGTGATCCTGTGAGTAGCTCGATAAATACTGAGAGGATGTCTAGTGCACAGTGAAAAACACTAGCTGATATCCTTTTGTGGAGCCTGTAAAGCTGGCGATTTTACATGATTTTAGATGATCTGACAGATGTGGATGAGGTCACTTCCTTGTGGATGAGGTGGATGGCAACAATCTTTATCACATTAAATATATGCACCCTCAGTCACTGGTATACCCCAGTTTTAACCATGACCTAGAAGGGACAACTGAACTTTTACAATTAGCTACTTATTAAAGGAGCATCTACAAAATGCAGGAATGACTCCAGCTATTTGATGATATGTGGGGAGAATTCATCCACTTCTTTGATCCACAGCCAATGTACGGCCAACCCTATTTTTGGTGGGGATGGGTTTCTCTTCCCCCTTAGCACAAACATTGGGGACATCTAGCAGATAGGTATAGCATAAAGTGGCTGACTGACAGCCCAATAGCAGTTGACCAATGGATAGAGAGGCGAGGGAACACATAGGGGGTGATTCAGACCTGCCAAGGTTCCGCCGCCAAATGACCGCACCGAGGTGGCCATTCAGACATTTCCGCTGGGCCGGCGGGCGCTCTCCAAAAGAGCGCCCGCCGGCCCAGCAGAAATGCCCCTGCAACGAGGACGCCGGCTCAGAATTGAGCCGGCGTAGTTGCAGGGGTGCGACGGGTGCAGTTGCACCCGTCGCGTATTTCAGTGTCTGCAAAGCAGACACTGAAATACTTTGCGGGGCCCTCTTACGGGGGCCCCTGCAGTGCCCATGCCATTGGCATGGGCACTGCAGGGGCCCCCAGGGGCCCCGCGGCACCCCCTACCGCCATCCTGTTCATGGCGGGTTTCCCGCCATGAACAGGATGGCGGTAGGGGGTGTCTTAATCCCCATGGCGGCGGAGCGCGCTCCGCCGCCATGGAGGATTCAATGGGGCAGCGGTAAACCGGCGGGAGACCGCCGGTTTACCCTTTCTGACCGCGGCTGAACCGCCGCAGTCAGAATGCCCTCGGGAGCACCACCAGCCTGTTGGCGGTGCTCCCGTGGTCGGTGACCCTGGCGGTCACCTGCCGCCAGGGTCATCATGACCCCCATAGTTTTGACACACACCCAGAGGGCATAAAGTCCCACCAGTAGATATTTAGGATCAATAGAAGCATTAATGGGAGAAATTGGAAGTAGTCCTAGGGGTATCAGACCACATTTATGCATGGAAAGTGGTTAACGGAGGACAATTGTGAGTAGCCCTAGGGACATTGGACCACATTTACTCATGGAGTGGCGTACAGTGAGTCAGAAGGTCTCAGCATGCACAACCATCTATGTCACATGCTCAGGGCTGATGGGAGATACATGGATGATAAGGTCAAGATGGGGCAATCAGGGAATAGGTGGGATTGGTTACTAGGTTACTACGTTTGTGGACCATTTTGCTGTTTTTCAAGTTATGGTTTATTGTTGTCATTGCCATTAATATAATAATTCCAACCTATTCTGAAGGGGTAGTGCAGTTTGTGAACATTTGCACACAAACACAATTGGATATTGTATTGCTCTTATTCCTGAAGTGCAGATTGACTGCATGGAGGTGATATGCACAGGGACTGGAGGAATTGACCTTGAATGTACCATGCTAGCAGTATATGGACCTTCTGGCGTTAGTTTTGACTATGTGCTCGGTTTGTGCATGTTTTACAATAGCAGCACTTTTCTGTCCTTTTATATATCCTTTCTGAATAAATAATGAAGACATGTTAAAAAAGAACTAGATTGGTATAGACTATGCAAAGAATGCATCAATACAATAAGGTTCACACAACAAGATGTGGAGTAGGGGAAGAGGAAGGTTGGGGGAGAAGGAAGTAAAATGGAGAGAGGGCAGATAGGAAAACGTACAGAGGGAGCAGAAGGCTGGTAGAAGGGGGGTGTGGAGAATCATCTGAGGGTGATGAGGAGGGACGGGGAAGTGATTACAAGTGGGAGGGTGGAGACTGGCTAGGAAAATGGTTAACAGGACCAGCAGGTCAGACAGAGAGGAATAAATCCGCTAGAACTGCAGAGGTTATTGGGTCAGGTATAGTCTGAACAGGTTAGTCTTTATTAGTCGTTGTAAAGACAGTAAGGTTTGAACTGTTCTGATATCTGTGTGCAAGGAGTTCCAGAAGGAAGAGGGTGCTCTGGAGAAGGAATAAGGAATAGCAAGAGAGGTTCTGAATAGTGGTATTTGGAAGGAAAACTTTTTCTCTGCTTCTCAAGATCCTCTGACTGCCTGACGTCTTGTGAATAATGGTCAAGTAGGACAGAGCTTTTGATTGGATTGATTGGAAGAATAAGCAGTCAATATTGAAATAACTCTGGCCTCAGTAGGGAGGTAGTGGCGATCAGCAAGTTTTGGAGAGATGTGATCAAATACTTTGCATGAGGAAAGCAGTATGGTTGCTGCGTGTAAAAGGAGGGGCCAGGCAAAATAATTGGCCCCAGGAAGGACCATGTTTCCATAGTCTGATTGATTATAGGTAGTTTAAGGGCATGGACGGCCTTTAAAGTGATCAGGTTGAAAGATTGGTTTTAGTTGTTTTCACCTCTGAAGTTGGAAATTAGTGCTTGGTTATGAAAGGGCCTTGCATTAGCCCCAGTGAGTACATTAATGATGACAAATGTGGGGTTGTCGAAAATAGCCCTTTTCTGCAGGGTCATCCCCAGACTTTTTGCCTCTCTCCTCCTATTTTTCTGACCTTCATTTTGTTGGCATTAGGACTCTGTGCACTTTTTCACTACTGACTAGTGCTGATGTGTATGTGCTCTGCGTCTGAAACGTGGTAACATTGGCTTCTCCATGATTGGTATATTTGATTTACTAGTAATCCCCTAGTAAAGTGCACTATGTGTGTCCGGGACCTGTACGTCAAATGATACCAGTAGGCCAGCAGCAGTGGTTGTGCCACCCACTACTGTAGCCTTTCAAACATGCCTCAAACCTGCCATTGCAGAGCCAGTGTGTACAGTTTAAACTGCCATTTTAACCTGGCAAGTGTACCCATTTGACAGACCCAAACCCTCTTTTGTATTACATATAAGACACCCCTAAAGTAGGCCCTGGTAAGCCCCAAGGGCAAGGTGCAGTGTATTTAAAATGTTGGACATGTACTTTAGAGGATAACATGTCCAGATAGTGAAAAACTCTTAAATTTGTTTTCACTGTTGCAAGTACTCTCCAGCATAGACTAGTGTGGAGATTGCCTTAAATCATTTTTTAGGTGTAATATACAATTGGGAAAAGATAAAAAAAGTGTGGTTTTCTGTGGACTCACAATTTAAAAACACATCTTTGGTAAAGGTGTTTTTTAAATTGCAGGTATGAAAATGCCATTTTTAGAAAGTTGGCATTTTCTTACCAAAACCGTCCTATGCCTAAGCCTGCCTCCAGCCCACATCTGGTCTGCGTGAGGTTAGGTGACAGCTACGTTTGTACATTCCATTCAGATGACCATAAATACAGGCCACTCAACTGCCCTTGCATTCCACCTGCATGCTGATGGGTCCCCCGAGGCAGGAAGGGTGGAGGAGCTCTCGCTTACGTTTCAAAGGGTAGTGGACTGAACCCACACAAAAGACTGCTATTTCCCTACAGACCCCCAGGCACACATGACTGGGCTGGAAGGGAACTGGGTCACTTCAAAACCACTCTTTGAAGTCCTACCCACATTTGGGTATAAGTACTGGGCCCCTGACACAATATATACTGCTAACACTTCTGGACTGAGGACATTCTTTCAGGAAGAAAGACAGCAGTATTGTCAGGAGGGGCTGTTACTTTTCTGCTTGCTCTGTTATGTTGGCCTGCTGCCTGCTGCTTCTTGCCTGGGAGTGACAGGACTGGATTCAACTCTCTACATCTTGCAACCTAATGTTACTCCAAGAGCCCGATTTAGCTTGCCTCCTGTTTCTGAAGTCTCAGGGACATCAAAGACTTCCCCTGAATCTTGCTACCTAGGCTCCTCTACTGAGAGTCCTGCTCTGCCAAGTGGTGCCATATTTAGTCCTGGGCCCTTGGAGGTGATTGTGGTGCTGCAACACAAGATCTGACACAACAACACAGGCACGTCACTTGGAACAGATGCATCCCGCTGCAGAAACACCACTTTTGCTGCTGCCTGGACCAAAGCCGTGGACACCCCTCACAGACTAGGCGATGCAATGATCCCTACTTACAACACAGCCCCGGCTTGTCTGATGCAACACCGACACATCAGAACCAGTACTCATAACTTCTGGACCTCGACACATCACTGACATTGCCCGATAAGGAAACGACACATCGCCTTCAAGCACAATGTTATGTTATGTTATGTTATTATAGCTTGTATAGCGCTTTATCTGCCCTGAGGCCTCGTAGCGCTTTACGCTGCCCACTTAATCGAGAATCAGAAACATAACATCAAAAACTTCAGGCTCTAAATGACCATGTTTTCAAGGTTTTGCGGAAAGTAGTTTCCTGTAGGCATGCTCGGATATTTATCGGCAAGCTATTCCAAGGTTTTGCTCCTTGAAAAGACAGGGATCTTTCTCCCCATTTTGCTTTTTTGACTCTGGGGACCTAAGCAAGGCTGGCCGCGGAGGATCTCAATTGTCTACCTGGTATATAGAATGTGGCTAAAGGTCTGATCATCTCGAGACCCAGATTATGTAATGCTCTGTGCATATCACATAGAGTCTTAAATTGAATTCTTTTTGCAACGGGGAGCCAATGTAGAGAGGAGATTCCCTTGCGTACAGACTGATGTTTAGGAATTTTTAAAAGCATTTGTGCTGCAGCATTTTTAACTCTCTGTAGTCTATCTATTACACATTTAGGTGACCCTATGAATAAGGCATTCCCGTAATCAAGCCAAGAGCCTATCAAAGCCTGAATAGTCAGTCTTTTAGCGGTGAAAGGCAGAATTGCCAGTACCATCCTAAGCGTCCTCAAGAGCGCAAAGGAGGCTCCAGCTATTCTGTTGGCATGTTGAGACATTGATAAAAAGGGATCCAGCCACACTCCCAGACTTTTTACAAGATCTTTGGGCGGCGGGAGAGCACCTACCCCATCTATAATTGTGGAGTCTGTAAGTGGGTTCTTAAGGCGTTCGAAAAACATCACCTCAGTTTTTCCATAATTAAGCTTAAGTTTACTAGATGCCAGCCATACGGCCAGTGCTTGTAGGCAAGGTTCAAGCGCTGTCCCAAGATCCGGCTGCTTGGTGGAGAAGGAGACAATAAGTTGTGTATCGTCTGCGTAGGAAACAAGTTTTAAGCCAAACGTTTTAATAATCTCAGCAAGTGGGAGCATATAGATATTGAATAACAGCGTACTCAGGGATGAACCCTGAGGAACTCCACAGCCACTTGAGATACGTTTGGAGAAACAAGATTTCTCTAATACCTGATTGGATCTTTCATTGATGAAGGAGGTAATCCATCCAAGAGCAGTGTCGGTAATTCCAACATCTTGTAGTCTCTCAATGAGAACCTCCTGATCTACCGTATCAAACGCGGCACTGAGATCTAACAATATAATAGCTGTTTCGATCCCTGTATCAAGCTGCATTTTTGCTTCTTCCGTAATCGCTATTGATGCGGTTTCAATGCCTCCCCTACTTGGATGAACGTATCATCACTGAGCATCGAAGCTACAAGGTACATCTGCGTGACTCCTGTATCCAGCCCGCTCTCTATCACAGTTGGACTACACATATGAATTTGTCCCGGTCCGACAGAACCAGATAGTTCTGGTTGGAGGTATTGTCTTCTAAGCACTGCATTTTGATTTAATCTTTCAAAATTGATAACTTGGCTTGTGTATGTTTTTGTTGTTGTGTTCTTGTTTGACTCGTATAAATATTGGCTATTTCTCTAAACTGGTGTGGAGTCCTTATGTGGTGTTTTCACTACGTTACTCTACACAAATAATTTACACATTGCCTCTTTAGTTTAGCCTGACTGCTCTGTACCAGGCTGCCAGAGGGTGAGCACAGGTAAACCTTTAATGTGCATCTTACTTCCCCTGACTAGGATTGTGGTCCCTGCTCGAACAGAGTTCAAAGTTCTGCCAACTAGAGACCCAGTTTCCAACAGGGTGAAATCCTGTAGAACAAGGTGTTGTACTAGATCCAGACTGAAAGGTATTTTTGATTTGAAAGAGAAGAAAATGAATTTGATCTTTTCAGGATTGAGCATAGAAGGTTATTCTTCATCCATGTTTGAATACTGAGTAAGAGTTTTCTTAAGGTGAGGTTGACATTTAGAGTTGAAGTTTTCAGGTTAAACTGGGTGTTCTCAGAATATTGATGAATGGACACATTTGAGTCTTTGAAAATTGTTGCTACTGATTCAATGCAAAGTTTGAAGAGGGTAGGGGTTAGAATGGGGTGGGACTTCATGAACAACATGTGAGGCTGTTGATTTTTAGAATTTGAGAGTGATTGAAGAGGAAGGAGTAAACCATTTGAGGACTGAGTCTTAGAATTTGAAGCAGTGTTTGAGTGGTTGATTAATCTGGAGTGAGTTACTGCATCGAAGGCAATGGATAAGTCCAGTAAGGCAAGCAGGTCGTTTTCACCATCATCTACTACATGGAATATGTCATCCAGGATTTTTAATGAGGCTGTTTTAATTCTGCAACCAGCTCTAAATCCTAATTGATGGATTTCTGAATGATCATTCTGGATGTTCTGTCTTTTGCTTGGTCCTATATTTTTGCTACCTTTGAAAATACTGTCACTTCACCGATAACCAGTGGTAAACTGCCTGGGCTCCTCCTTTAACCAAATTGGAATTATCATAAACCTAATAGGAATTTTTACCCTTTCTGAGAAGTCATTAGTGCATGGTAAAAAATGTACCCAGGCTCTGGAAATGCCACTATGGACTGCATGCAAAAAAAGTGAATCCTTAGAATCTGGGCTTCTATGAAAACACATAAACCAATGATTCTGTTGGAAACAATTTACATTTACTATTATTACTCGTTGAGGGACTGGCGAAGTCCTTCTCATATCATTAAATAAAAGATCAAAAAACACCAATAATAAGCTTTTCGCATCAGGTAAAAAACGTATTACTTATACGACACATATTAATGAGGGGTGTTTCAAAACATTGGGTATCAGTGCTATGGTGCAGTGCTCTTGAAGATGAACAGGCATATAAAAGTGCAAATGACAAAAAACACCAATTGCATGTTTAAAAGTAATAAACTAAATTCTCACTAGGCAAACAGTCACTTTAACCATTTGCCCTCTGATAATTGCCACAATAAAAGTGGTGTTAATATGGGCATTGATGTTTTTGACCCATGAGAATTAGTTTAAAGACCTCGGTCTTCATCAGGGCAAGAGGAACTGGATACACTGTCTGGGGAACAATAAGCAGAGTTCACGTTGGCATAATTAGTCAGCAGACAAGAAATTGCAGGAGTGGGCAACGGGTTTCTGCTAGTTAGAGGAAAGCTGCCTCATGACTGAGCTTGCCTTTCCTGAATGAGTAGCTCCTCTTTCATGAAACGTGAGCACTGGAATGTCTTCTCCCTCCATTGGCCAATATCATTACGTATGTCGAGCACACTGACTCACACATTCAGGATTTCTAAGTCGAGCACAGTGATTCACAGATTCAGGTTTTTTGCGTCGAGCACACGGATTCACAGATTCAGGTCTTGAGGAACGTTTCAAGCCTAATCCACACTTTTGACTCCTGAGAATGTAACTTTATCTCAGGTTTTCTGTGAGCATAGCGTTACAGTGGAAGCATGATTTTTTGCAAGGATGGAATAAAGAGTTTGTATTTGAGATATTGGTCAACAGACAGGCCCTCAACCCAGGTTAGGCCTTAAAACTGATTTAGGTAAACACCAGTTTGCATCCTCATCACAAATATAACCTAGACGTAAATTGCACATGTTTAGGTTCTTGTCTGCACAAAGTTTTGTGCAGACTGTGTATACTAAAGCTCCCTTCCTGTATTCATGCATCCGGAAGTGTGGAATAGCATGTATTATTAGCATGTTATTCCTCATTCTGAAGTGCATAATTTAGCATAGGTTTTGGTGAATATCGCACACACAGAAGCTACTAAACCCAGCACCATCGGTATTTGCAAGATGGACAGTTTGCATCCATGGTAAAATGCAAACTATAGGCCAATCATTGAAGACTTCAGAAAATCATAATCATCTATATTTTAGCAAAGCATCTCACTGACAATGTAAATGGTTTGTGATCACCTTATCTTTTTGGTAGGTGTGGTTGTTGGGAAACAAGTTAAACTGGATTAAACTGAAGGGATTTAGGGGCATATTTATACTCCATTTTCACTGAATTTGCATCATTTTTTAATGCAAATTTGGCGCAAAACTAAATCCATATTTATATTTTGACATTAGACCGATCTAACATCAACATATTGGAGTTTGCACCATTTTTTTATATGTGTGAACCTACCTTGCGTCAATGAGATACAAGGCAGGTGTTCCCATCTAAAACACCATAGCCCCATATTTATCCTCTTGTGCTAAAATGGCGCATGGGTAAGAGGAGAGGCTAAATAATGGCACCAAGCTTGCTTTACATCATTATTTAACACCTGGGTTAGACCAGGCGTTAGAGGACCTGTGGACCCATTTCTATGGTTAAACTCCATGGGATGGGTCCGTTCCACAGGTGCCCTGCTCAAACCTCAGGAACACCCCCACCCACAACAGAGGGACACCAGAGGATGGGGGACCCCATCCCAGGTAAGTAGAGTAAGTGTAGGTAAGTATTTTCTTTTTTTAAATTAAATTGCAATTGGGGGCCCAACTTGAGGCCCCCTGCATGGCACAGGGTGCAATGGCCATGCCCAGGGGACCCTGGTCCCCTGTGCTGGCCATTGGGGTGGTGGGCATGACTCTAAGACAGGAGTTATGTGGTATGGATGGTTTTGCGTTAGAAAATGACACTAGGCTGGTTAAAGGCATTTTTTTTACTCTAACCAGCCTAACGTCATTCTGTGGTGCAAAAAACCCTTCTCCCATCCCGCCACCCCCACCCGGCTAACATCATTTTTTTTACGCTAGCCCACCCTTCGCCCCGGCTTGCATCTTTCCATAAATATGGTACCCGGCTGGCACTCAAGAATGGCGCAAGCCGGTGCAAACCTTTCTGATGCAAGACTGCGTTAGTGCAGTTGTGCATCAAAAAGTATAAACAATCCTCTTATAGTTCTAATTTGGCAAAAAAATGAATGCCCAACAGAAGCTTTAAAAGTAACTCAAAACTAATGTATTTTTCTCAAGCAACAATTAGAAAAGTTTGAGGTTAGGGAAAGTAGTATAAATCCACATTTTTATAGATCCACAGATTTTTATGAATTTTTAAAACTTGGGCCCAGATTTAAAGGCTTTGCATCAGATTTGCAATAGCTTTCTAATGTAAACCTGCACAAAGTGCTCTAGTGGGATTTATAATCTAACACAAATCCCGATTTGCACTGATTGCAACCCAAAGCAGCATAAAGTTCCCCAATATGCACCTTTGCATTATTTTGCATCAAGGGGGTGTTGCATGGGTAGTGCGTGGGGATTCACATGCATCCAACAATGAGTTTTGACATAAGTCCCTATGTACAAAGAATTGTAAACAGGATGTTGTGCCAAAATTCTGCGCCTCTTCTAGGCAGGAATAATGAGGAAAATGTTTTAATTACTGCTTGTTTTTCCCACTTTGCATGTGTGCTGCAATGTGCAGCAAACATGCAAAATGGGAAAATCCTCCAATTTAAAAATTATGCTTCAGACAATGGAGAAACCCTTGTACTAAGGTGAAAGGGTGTCTGCGTTGGCGCACAGCTGCCTGAAGTGTCTCAGCACGGGGGGAGAACAGAACAGAACTACATGTCAGTAGATATAGCACTGTTCTATTCCCTCCAGTTCACACAAAGCTACGCAACAACATATCTTGCTGCCTTACATTGCATGAATTTTATGTAAACCTCTGATCTTCTGAGGATCAGATGCACAAACCTAGGAATTATAAAGCTCCAATTAATTTAGTGAGTAGGCCCTCTGCAAGGTGAATGAGCCCAAGCAGACAATGAGGTCCTTATTCACAAAAGTAAACTTACACTTCTTTGTAAATTTAGGGCCTGATTTAAGAAAAGTGGCACTGCATCCACTGCAGCGTCACTTTTTCTGTGGCCCTTAGCGCCCCCCTAACGCCACCATGTGTGTGCCATATTTAATATATGGAGCACTGTGGCGCTAGTTAGGGAACTAGCGTCAAAATGTTTCGACGCTAGTTTGACGCTTTGCAGGATTAGCGTAAAAAATGTTGGTGACAATCATGCAAAGCACATTGAGTCTCATTATAAATTATGGTGTGCCTCCTTTTAATGCCAGCTCTGTGCAGGCGTTCAAGATGCTGCAAAAAATGGCATAAAAAAATCTTTTAGATTTCTTTGTGCCATTGTTTATGGCCACCCTAATGGGGAAACACCCCCTTGCATACATTATGCCTGGCGCAGGCATAATGTAGCGCAAGGGGTTACAAAGTGGCACAATGCATGCATTGTGCCACTTTGTAAATCTGACACAACGATTTTGGCCTATTTGGGCCTCATTAGCGTCAAAAGATGAAGCTAATGTGGCAAGGAAGTGCTAGGCCCTCTTAAATCTGGGCCTTAGTATTTTTTGGTTTTAACGAACTGCGAGTTAATAGTTTACGGCTGCAGAGAGGGGGTGGATAATTCTGGACATGCCTATCTTGTTACAGATCTGTCCTGTTCATACCACTGGCCTATCTTTTTATGTGAGGAGTTAAATTTACTAATAAATGGTAGTCTGTAAATGCCACAAAAAAGGGCAAGTTTAATTGGGAATCAGTTCCTATGTGTATTATTTGGTACACTAGTGCGGAGTTCAGGCTTACCTGCAGGCTTTCTGTTTTTTCAGTTTTTAATAGGTGAATATTTCCTCTCGTACACAAGTCTGTTTTTGGCACGGGTTTACTCCTTCTTAACAACTAAACATTTTCCACGCAGAAGGGAGGCATTTCTGGCATGTGAAGCCATTCTTAATTGTCTACCAGAGAATTCAAACAACTCTAAATTTAACGCAGGGAACAAATTAGATGCTACTTTGAAGTCCCGCAGTTACTGCGAGTTTGGAAATCAATTCAGACCCTTGTTGTTCTAAAGTACTAATGCTTCTGCGCCCAGGGGGGAGAATGACTTTCTTGTCTTTAAAATAATTATCTTGTGTAAATTTCACAGAGAGAGGTTGTTAAATCCACCCCTCCCGGTGATGGATTCTGAACAGCGAGGCAACAGAGATGAAAGCCTACAGAATGTTTTCTGATTTTCTCATTCATTTCCCTCTCCAGGGGCATGTCCCGTCCTTTTGGGCGCCACAATGGCACTCTTTTCTATTGCTGAAATTGTGCCGTAGCTTCAAGCAGTGTGCACCAGTGCACATTCGTCTTCCTCAGACCTAGACTCGGAATAAGAGTGAACAAGCATTGGCAAACTCAATAGATGCCGCTATTTAAAGATTGCATTGCGTTTTATACCAGCGAGGAGGCTGAAAAGTGTTCTGATTTGCATAAGGTTCCTGGCGCTCTTTCTGAGTGCTTGACTGTTAGGGTGTTGATGTCGTTTTGCCTATGTGGGAGGTTAGATAAACTGTGTGAGAACATGCTCCAAATATGGTGTGGAGAGCATCAATGGGCATAATTAAAAGGCGTTGGTAGAGAGTATGACACGGCAGAGCCTCGAATACCAACCATTTTCAGAGTGGTTTCTTAAAGGCTGGTAATAGCAGTCAGATACATGAAGGTAGCGAGGGAAGAAAAATAGGACATAAGCAAAATATTTGTGAGCCACATGTGTAAAAATGTTTTAAGAACCCAAAGAAGAAAAACTTGCCGAGGAAGATAGTGCATAGAAAGAAAATTAGCTGTCCGGGGTTTGAGACTTGAGGGACGCCAAATGTGAGGTGGGTATAAACAACGTGGAATCACACACTTGGATCATACAAATGTACATTACATTTTAAAGCAGTTTTATAGCAAAAAACATAGGGCCTGATTACAACTTTGGCGGAGGGGGTTAATCCGTACCAAATGTGTCGGATATCCCGCCCACCGTATTACGACTTCCATAGGATATAATGGACTCGTAATACGGCGGGCGGGATATCCGTCACATTTGGGATGGATTAACCCCCTCTGCCAAAGTTGTAATCAGGCCCATAATATCCAAAAAATGCCTTCACAAAGTACTTCTCTGCAGCTGTTATGAGCTGACCATTTCTAAATAGGCCCACATTGGAGTCACATAATCGCTGCGGCCAAGCTGACCTAGAAGAAGCAAGCCCACAAAAAAGAAGAACCTGAAGCTTAGTGCTGCAGAGACATTTTGATGGTTCTCACTAGTGAGGCTGCATGGTCCCTGACCTGTTTTGTACCTTTTTGGGGTGTCAAAATCATCCCATTCGAGTCCCAATTGTTCTGGGGGCTCTCTACTTTCACAACCCCAGCATAGGTTCTGGTCAAATGTGCGGTGGCTCATTAGCAAGACTGGATAACTGTTCGAGCCACCACTCTAGCCTTTAAGGCTCCAGGGACATAATTATTTTAGTTTAACTGAATTTGAAGTCTTGATAATCAGTGGGAACCACCCAATGAATTATTTTAACACTGACTGGTAGCTTTTAAGATACAGACCTCTTAATCTGCAACTTCTAAGTGGCTGGTAACCCAGTTATATATTAGCCTCTCGACAGAAAAACTAATAAACTAGTTTATACTTTAAACGGTTTTAAATACAAGTGAACTGTGTCCTGACCAGACAGCCATAATTGGATCACGAGTAAGCATTAACCTGGATTTAAAGACTCTTCATATATTTACTAGGTTAGTACAATTGTTGTTCAGCTGGTAGATGTTTGAGAAAATGGGCTTTGTTTTCTCTCACTGGAAACTCAGCAGCTGGGACATCATCATATAAAGTTCTCCAATGTTACACCCACAGCCACAGCAATTGAACAGGGTGCCAGACATATAACAGAAATTTTAATGGATGGTATTGTATTTGTCTGGTGTTACGTAAACTACAACACTGCCGTAGTTCTGCAAGGTTTGCTTTCCAACCCAAGGGTGACTCAAGTGAACTTTGGGCCAGATTTACAAGGCCCTATCATCACAGGCGCATCACTTTTTGTGATGCTCCGATGGTGCAAAGCCCTGCGTCGTATTTACAAGGTGGCATTAAGCCATTTTTTGTAAATATGGCCCCTTCACACGCAGCACTTTGTGTAGAAGGGGAGTGCAATGGGTGTTGCTGCACCACCAACTGCATTTTGCCGCTGCCTCAGATTTACGATATTTCATAAACCTGAGGCAGAGCCAAAATCTAAAGCCATGAATCTAGAACATGGGTAAATAACCCATAACCCAGGGACCCGGGTATACACAGTATCGAACACAAATGGCCCCCAAGGGCGACCTGTTGCCCTTGACTTCCACGGCTACTCTGTTATATATATGTAGTGTAGTAGAAGGAACATGTTGGAAAATATACAATTTTATTAAATATAAAAAAAATTAGACTGACATGAGATAGGTGCTCCTGTATAGTGACAGTGCAGTGCAAATTGACAAAGTTAAAAAGTGCATATATAAATAATAATGTTGTCTTGGGATATGTATCCTGAAGATATCCACACTTACATATGGCCAATTTGAAAATCATTCTAAATAAACACTCAAAAATCAAAAACACCTGACTGGGTTGTGGTTCCATGATCTTGAACACGGCACAAGAGATGCATATATATATATATATATATATACATAAATATATATATATATATATATATATATATATATGTGTGTTCATTCGTGTCTATGTATATATGTATACAAAGTTTGTCCTTCGCACGGCACCGGTCATTAGGTGTTAGTTACAGTACAAGCCTATAATGTGTCACCACAGGGGCCTAGTTCTGATAATGTCGTCCCCACTCTAGCTTTAATCTTCTTTTGCTCACATTGAGCTTTCCCTGGCAGTAGGAGAGATATGTAGTCTTTTTTCGACATCAGCCATTAGGTGTCAGTCACAGTTTAATTCTGGCATATCTCACGGCTTGCATTCCTCAAGAAGGTGTAGGAATCACAATGGCGCAAGAGTGGCTGTGTTTGCGCTTGGCAGGAAACTTAGCACCAGTGCTGGGGGATACACAGGGCTGCGCCATATTCTATTAATTATGGCGCAAGCCTGCATTTTGAAATTACAGACCGTGACGTTGTCAAATTTGGAGCAGAGCAGCGCTCCATCATTTTCTAGTAAATCTGGGCCTTAGCTCGATGTACTAGCAATGAAGGTGAAAGGCAGGTTACTGTAGTCCCACAGAACCACACTCAATACATAGTTGAAGTGACGTCCTTGCTTTTGGGTTACTAACAATCCCTAGAAAGAGATCAGGGGCACCGTGGGGACAGTAAACCTATTATGCTCTGCCCAGTATCACACACAGTATTAAGAAGAACAGACACATTTAACTAAAGGTATTTCTTACACCAGGGCAAACCTGTTTCTTAGTACATCTAAAATAGTCACAAAGATTATCATAAAAACAGCAAGAAGGCACATTGTGAACGAGAATAAAATTGACATTTCTAACATGGTTAAAATGTCATTGAAAAGCTTAACACCCTTAAACCTACTTCTATGCACTACCCTAGGGAAGCATGAGTTTTTGAGGGAGAAGTGGTGCACTGCACACCTTGTTGATAGCTCACGCTTTTGTTATTGGAAGTGCCATGTAGTAAGAGTTCCCTGCGAAAGACAAACACACACTGTGATAGCAGCTTCCCTCGGGTACTCAGCTCTTATCAGTGAGAGGCAAGATGCATCATCTTCTCTGAGTGCATGCCATGAATAACTATGATTGTCTTTGAATGGTGTCAATAGTTTATTCGGTCCAAATTTAGGCCATTTTTAAAAGTAAACATACATACATAGAAATAAAAACCATAAACCAATGTATAGTAAAAGAAAGGATAAAAAGGGGTCGTATAGCTAAAATATTTCCATAAATAGTTGAAAAAAGAAGAATACTCAGGGTGGTCTCCGGATCTTGCCCTGTACATAATGCTGGACACTAAAATAATACTAATCAATTATTAAAAAGATAAAAACTGTTCTAGAACCAATCTAATCGATTATTAAAAAGATAAAAACTGTTCTAAGACCAATCACTATATAAAATCAGACATTAAAACTCCAGAAAATAGCACAGATTAAAAAAAAAAGAAAGTTAAGAGGTCGGGCCATAAGGAATGGTACCCATGATTGGTCAGTTCTATTAAATAGATTGGTCAGAATAGGATATAACTTAGCATTTATAAAATTATATAGTTGTGGTAACCCACTAAACAGCATACTTGGGGATACAATCTAATATCCATGATAGGTCTCGGTTTTCGTTAGAGTCCCAGACTAATATGATCGAATGCTGGTTTACTGGCTGCTAGACCGCTCTTCAACTGATGGATTGGGATCTGAAATAATCCTGCTGCGAATTTTCCATGCTGCTGCCAAATATTTGGAAACAGAGCACACTATCAGTATGGAAGTATCATATTTACATATTCTGAGTACACTATTGCGAGATGGCGAGGGCAGTGTTCTGCACAGAGGGGTAATCCACTTCCCTCGAGGACATTTATACAGAGGGCAAAAAAATAGAACGTGTTCATAAGTTTCCTTACATAGGTGACAGTTTATACATTTGTCCGATGGAGAACTGTTAGTCGACCAGCCGGCCGTGAAACTGTTGACTGCCAATGTTCCGTACCTAAGTTGGAGTAATAAGGAGCGAGCGTGGGCTGGTATAGGGAGGTCCAGGAAGCTTTCAGACAGAGGAACATGCTTTACCAGCAGGAACTCTGCTGTCAGCCGACCTGAACTATTTGAGGCGAGGGATTCCTCATAGATCTTTTCCCAATAGTGGTCTTTGATCAGGCGTTTAGCATTGCCAGGAATCATCTCGGGATTCTCCCAATAATGGGATAGACTCAGTTTGGTCCATGCTGCTTTCATCTCCCTAAGCCACCGTACTTTTTCCCATCCATGACGAGGTGGCAGTAGTTCTTTAACTGCTGCCCTGTAGGGTTCGAGTTCATCCGTTTTCCATAGTCTGACCCAGTACAGGAGTGGTCTTAGATATGCTATGTCTTTGATACTGTGTAGACCCAGGTCCAGTCTGAGGGGGAGCATTGGTGTGCCCCTCCCCAGTCTGGCTATGTGTCTGAAGAAGTTATTTTCTTTGGTTTGAAGAGTATCCATTTGAATGGTGTCTTGCAGGACTATCTGGGGCAAAGGACCTCACCACCTAAGGAGTTGAGTATTAGTCCTTAAATGCTAAACATTATCAGGGATGAAAAAATCTGACATGATTTCAGGTATGTGGTACATATATTGCGGGCATCAGAGACAAAGGGACGTCAATTCAAACTACACCTCTTTCGATGTTTCTTGATGGCCCTGAGTTATTAATAAGGAAACACTTATTCCTGACTGATTGTCTCATCAGGTGTTATAACTGGGTAATTATCGGAAAGACTCAGTTCTACGAATAATAAGGGTGGATGACATTCATGTTATTATTGCTGATAAAGATACAACTGTGAGTTGACAAAATTCAGAAGAGACGTTGTCTGAGATGGACTTGACGGCCTGACCGGAATGGAGTCGGACATTAGGGATTCTGTGACACTGGCACGTCAACTTCAAAGGGCTGTTTGAAACATTATAATGCAAGAACCAACAACTTCTGAATTTCACAAGGTCAACCCAAGCCAAACCCCACAAGATAACAGTAGTCGTAGAGCTAGTTCTATAGATATTGTAGTAGCTGCTGGGTAAATGCTGTGAAACTATTTGTAGTCATCATTCCTCAGAGCTAAAGGAGGTAGCACCTTCTGGTTTTCTTAATGTATCACATTTCTTCTACATTTTCTGCAAACAAATGCACTATTATTCAACAAAGGTGTAGCAACTTCTGGAAATTGAGTTATTAGGAATGTTTACTTTGTCATGCTTTTTCTGAGTCTCTAGGCCTTACCACTCCTACAGTAATCCTTTGCTGCTTGATGTCACTTTCCGTGGAGAATTAGGATCCTAAAGAGAGTAACTATGTTATGCAATATGAGTGCACCAGAATTGTGGCCAGGGTACTACTTACCAATGCCTTACTGATGTGATGCAGGACACAAAGAGAATATCTTGCAGTAACACTATACATTTGAACATGGACCCAGTTCATACAAGTGTAATAAGAAGTAAAAAATCTAAGCATTATGGATGCCCGCCTACGGTTAGTGGAAACTGCCCTCTTTATGAGGTTTGACGATTCAGAAGAATTCCAAGGAGTGTGCATCTAAATCTATGAAAAACTGTATGCATCCAAATGTAAGGAGAATTTTAGATTTCAATTTTATGATTATAAACCTACTACCATAATTAATTCAACAAAATACAAATCAAATAACACTCTACATTTCACATTTTGTACATGTATGCATTGACTATAAAGATCTCAACTTTTCTGGTATAAATTTAAGCATCTCATCAAGTCAAGATTTTTTACTTTGCATTCTGGTAAATGCAAAGTAAAAATATAAAATTGATAAACTCCTCGCTCATGAGAATTATAAACATTTTGGGTGATTAAAGGTGAGAGAAGCCACTGTACGGCTTCTTCTTGGTTATTTTAAACAGTCGCGAGTTGATACCCACAAAGCACACATCCTTGTCTTTTGTTCTGCCCAGGCCAATAGTTCTCAATTACACATACATTAATCTGCACCTGCACTGAGCTGTGCATCATTCAAAAATCAAATACCCCATAGCCATAAAATAGTGCATGAACGGATAGAGCGACAGCACGTTTTCCATGACATTTCTGACAAATGGTTTTCAACCCTGGAGCCTTTCCTCAGCGTGTAGCCCACCCTACGCTAGTAGACCCTATTTTGTATTGCGCTTCTGTAATTTTTAAGCACCATTAACAGAAAATGTTGCGATTCCCCAGCTAACTGGAATCATTATACCGACCTTATAAGAGTCGAAGTTGAGTCGACCTTGCCAAGAAGAGGGGAAACGCTTGAGGTGCACACACCTCAGTACTGATTCTGAGATTGATTTTGGCCCTCGCACAAAAACCCGGAGGACACCTGGAGACGTTTTCTTTTCCTACTCTGTTCTGAGCCTGTAGCGCAAGGAGACATGTTCATTGATAGATGCTTTTACCGCAAAAATAAATAAAATCACTTTCAGTTTCGTTTTTTCATTGTGTGGCGATAAGATCTGATGGCTTAGTGAACTAATGTGTTCTCTGTAAGAACCTATGTTTGCCCAGTGGTCACAGGTTCGAGTCCTGGTGGGTTCACTCAGCCTTTATTCCTTTTGAGGTCGATAAAATGAGCACCATTGAGTTGGGTAACAATAGACATATTATTCAGTGCCAAGATGCCCATGGGTGAAGGTGTGCTTTACAAAATGCATGTTATGTTAAAGATTATTTTGTATATTCATGCGCATTGTGAGGGAGTGATAAATTATGAGTCGCATAAAACAATTAAAAATAATCTTATTGCCAGGATAAAAGAAAATAGAAAACCACACTGAACTGGAAGATGTGGCAATGAAGAAACAGACTTCATTAAATCATATGTTAACAATCCTTTCTTACAAAACATTTCCTCCTTTGCAGACACAAGTTGGAAGAAGCCTGGCCTCATGCGTGGGCTGATAATGTGCTGAGCCTGTTAACAGTTTGTGACGTTAATTCAAAGGGCAGCAAGAACACTTAACAAGGCACAGGAGTGCCTGTGTGCTTTTCAGGATGCACTGTTCTATCACCGAGTGAGATTATGAAAAGTGAGAGGCTTGAGTTAACAATTCCCATTATCCTTCCCTTTCCGCACAAAGTATTCCAGTACTTGGATAAAAACCAAGGCTGATACCAGGACACAGATGTAATATGTCAACTGGGCGCCTAAGTCATCCTAATACAATACATAAAATCCGATTGAATGGGAAAAGGTCCGTAAACTGGAGCCCACTTAGGATGTAGGATGGTGTCAATCCAATCCACAGAGGTGGATGCCTGGGGTGGAGTAAGGTTAGTGCTGGAGGCTGCAGTGAATGGGGCAGAACTGTGGACTAGGGATGGACAAAGAGAGTCCCTTAAAATTTGGCCGAAGGCCAGAACGGAAGAGATGGGCATTTCCATGTTGATGTGATCACTTAATTTGAATATAGTTGTCAGAAATGACCAATGCGCCCACATAGAATTTGCAACAGGATTACCCAGGGCTTAGTCTCTCAACCAGCACCGTTGAGGAAGATACTGCCTCCTACTGACTGTTAGATGGAACCTTGATGCTTAGGACCAAGGAGGTCAGGATATGCAAATGGGTCTATCCACCAGTTCTTGTTGGAGTTATGGAGACTGGCTGCTGACACACTCATTCATTCTAATACATATCAGAGAGTCCTTCACAATACTACATCAGTACTCACCATCTACCATCTTGCCACGGTCATTGAGCTATGCAGCACTCTTTAAATGGACAACCCCACAGTGGGTAGCCTTTCAGGTAACTTGTCTTGCTTTCACTTACTTAAAAACTTAGGTCCTGATTTCGATTTTAACGGATGGGTTACTCCATCACAACGGTGACGGATATCCTGTCCGCCGAAATATAAATCCCTTTATTTACTATGGGATTTATAATTCGGCAGACAGGATGTCCGTCACTGTTGTGACGGAGTAACCCATCCATCGAAATCACGATCTTAGTGTTCTGATGTCAGTATCAGTGTGCGTGTGCTTATGTCAGTGTCTGAAGATCAGTGTCCTTGTGTCAGTATCTCAGTGTTAGTGATTAATGTCATTATTCAGAGTTCAGTACCCAATTGTATTATCCCTCTAGTCAGTATGCAGGTGTTAGTGCTCCTGTATCCTAAAGCTGTCCTGGTCTTTTTTTTTAAGTGTCAGTGTCTTAGTAGCCTAGTGTTTCTATTTCTGTTTTCTAGTCAATATCCTCATGTCAGCATTGGTACTCCTGTGCTAGTATCCTAGTAACTGTGTTCTATTGTCTTTGCCCCAATGCCAGTGCCCTTGTGACAGTGTCCTTGGTGTCAATAATGGATAACTGTGTCAATGACACGTTATTACTATCACCAAATCAATACTCCCATACCAGTATTTGTGACTTTGCCTCAGTGTTTTGGTGTTGTTTCCCTGTTGCAGTGTCAGAGTCTTCATGCCATTGTTCGTGTGTCAGTGACCTGTCAATGACCCCATGTCAGTATACTGGTTTCTCATTCTCCCAGTCAGTATCCATATGTCTTACTACTATTTTGGTATTGGGTTCTAGTGTCTCTATTGTTGTATCTGTATCTTGCGACCTAGCAAATGTGTATCATTTTCCAAGTAAAATTACTCCATGCCAGTGTTCTTGCATTATTATTTGTGTCCCTTCTCAACATTCCAGTGCCATTTTCCCATTTCAGCATTAGTGTGTCTACTGACCTCATATCGGTGTTGATTGCCTGTGTCGGTAACCAAGTGACACTGCACACTGGCCAGTGCCTTTGAATCAGAGTCCCCTTGTTAGTGTCCTAGTATCAGTATGCTTTTGTCACTTAACACATGTCAATGTCACTTTGTCAGTGTTGCTGTGCCAGTGATAGAGTTGGTGACCTTTGCTAGTGGTCTGGTGCCAATGTTGGTTCCCCTGTGTATTTCCTGGTGTCAGCGTAGGCCGTGTATGTCAGCGTACCAGACTTTAGGTCTGATTTAGAGTTTGAGGGACCAGGTTATTCCATCATGTGACGGATATCCCATCTGCAGTGTTACAACTCCATTATATACTAAGGCACTTGTAATATGGCAGACTGGCTAACCATCACGTTTATGACAGAGTAACCCATGCGCCATATTCTAAATCAGGCCCTTTGTGTTGCACATGATATCATTTCTTGTTTGTATGCTACTCCTACCACCATAAGTCCACTTTGAAGCAGTAAGGTGAAGGGTAAGCAAAGAGGTCTAAGGATAAAGATATTCAGAGGTGAAAAAAGTGTTAGTATAAGCAACATTTTTTGAGTTGCTTTCAGCAATTTCCTCCTGTCTAGTACGTCACACAAATCCCTTTATTGTTTTCTTTTATTTTCGGTTCCTTCAGGTGTGAGTTCTTAGTTAGTTCATTAGTCTGTGCTTTTGTACTCTGCTTTGTGTTTTCTCACTTATCTATTTCTTTACAGTTCCTGCAGTCTCTGGGGTTTCTTGAGTTGCACAGCTGGGTTCTGGTAGGCTGGGAAGCTCATTAAAGCATACCAATTGCCGAAACGACTAGTGAATTATATTGTCACACTTACCCATTTAAATATCATTGTGAAATTCTTTGTTTCCTTAACTCATAAACTATTGTTTGCTTGTGTTAAGATATTGTTGGGCCTCTGTCTTGCCACCTACTTGCAGGCAAAGTGGAGGACTGTTTAGATTTTGGATCTGGGGGTGCTGAGTCAGCTATGTTATGTCTGATTTTTTTTGGTCTCATTTCATTAAGGCTTTTTAATACACTTATTTTTTGAAATAGGATCATAAATATATATAGTGATGAGTTTAGCTAAAAAAAGTATGAAATCTGCACCTATAGTATAGGAGTACCTATAAAAGTACTCCTTGAATGTGTCAAATTTGCCACTTTTTGGAATTCACAAACATGGGCAGTAGTCGACTTGGAAAGCTGTGCCAGTCTCAACATTCTAGGATCACTACTGACACCCAAAAGGTCAGGGAATTAATGCTTGCAACTAGTCTAACCAGTGGGACTCACTTGAGGTAGCATTCCAACCCATTGTTTTATGCCCACAGTGCCAATCTACGCAGAGGCTCACATAATGCAAATTGGTACTGACCCTACAGCTCACAGCTTTTTTTAGTGAGGATATTTGAGATTCACGCATATCAAAGCTCACTGACTAAGCTACTCCCCTGACAATGGTTGCGATTATCCCTTGAAGTGGGTAGTCACTCACCCCAAATATTAAAATAATTAAATTTCCTTTAAAACAGAGGTGGGAGAGAGAGTGTGTAAGTAAAAATCTCAGGTTCAATCCAACAGAGACCTCACCATACCAAACTGAAAGCCCCTGTTCTAAACCATTTATTAGCAAATACATTTATTAGGGGTGTTGTAGGAAGGTGGTCTGGTGTGTGGCGGGTACCTAAGGTACTTACACCTTATACCAGGTCCAGGTAGCCCCTATTGGTGAAGTGTAGGCAGGGTCTAAAAGCCAGGCTCCCTAGAGGTAGCTGTGGATGAGCAGCCAAGGCTTATCTACGAAACTTGCAAAGCTCATGCAAAACCACTGTAGCCACACAGCACTTACACACATTAAAAATAAAACATTCAGTTGTACAAAAATAAAGGTACTTTATTTTTGGTCACACACTACCACAGAATACTAGAAAGGCAACGCTCCAATGGGAGGTAAGTAATACACTAAAAGTATACACTAGTAAACAGTAATAAGCAATAGTAATCCTAGGGAGTGCCCAAACTATATACTAAAAAAATTGAATATGAATACAGGCTGGGTTTGGAATGTGTAGAGGGGAGCTGGAGGTACTATAAAACACTAAAGGTAAGTACCACAATAACCCCCAGCATCAAGAAAAGCAGGAGTAAAACACTGGATTTTCCCCAAACCACCCACAAGGAAGGAAAAGAAGACACCCAGGTAAGACTGCAAGAAACCGTGGTGGATTCCTGGAGAGGAAGACCTGTGGAGAGAGAGGACCAAGTCCAAAAGTCACAGTAGAGTCCAGGAGGAGCAGGAGCTACTACCCACCCAGATTTACTTGCAGGAGTTGGTCGACGATGATGAAGAACAGGTCAGCACTGCAGCCCTGGAGCCAGAGAAGAGTTCCTGAGAAATGCAGAAGATGTCTCATGCTGGATTAAAGATTGCAGATGGGAGTTGGTGGAGGAATTCTACCAACAAGCTTTGGCAAAGTCAAATTTGCGTTAGTGGAAAAGTAGTGCTGCCGGGGACCAGCAAGGTCCAGGAGGACTCAACCCAGGAGGGGGAGTCACAGGGGGCCCTCAGCAAAACAGAGGGCCCACAGAAGCAGAGGCAGCACCCATAAGAGTCCCACAGGATAGGGACACAGAAGTCCCAGAAGGAGCTCATGCAGCACTACAGAAAGGGTCCCCTGGCTGCAGGACAACCACGCTGAGGGCTGTGCATTGCAGGAAGGAGTGCTGGGGCTGGAGCAGTATGTAGCCTGAAGATGCTTTGGAGGAGATGCCAACAAGCCTCGGCAGCTTCAAGAGACTTGGATCAGGGGGGTACTGTCCTGCATGGGAAGTCAAGGACTTAACTCCACCAATGTTGGACAGCTGGCAGAGAGGACCAAGTGGACTACTCTGGACCACCACCCATGATGCAGGATCCTGAGAGGAGATCCACACAGCCAGTTCTTGTTGCAGCCGGTGCCTGTGGATGCAGGGGAAGGACTCCTTCACTCCAAGGGAGAATCAGGCTTCCTTCAAATGCAGACTGGAGACACGCCACCCTCAGTGGATGCACAGCAAGTGGAAATGTTGCAGTTGCTGGCAGGAGCCCGGGAAACAATGTTGCAGAAGAGTTCTTCTTTTTGGAGGCAGATTCTCGGGTCCTGGAGGGTCCAGTCGCAGTTATGGAGGCCAGAAGTCCAAGTAAAGGTTGCAGAGAAATCCTACTGCAATCTTGCAAGCCGAATCTGAGGATCCACCCCAGAGGAAGACCCTAAAAAGCCCAGAGAGCGGACTTGGTCATCTAGCTAGGTGACCACTAATCAGAAGGTGCCTCTGATGTCACCTGCCTGGCCTGGCCACTCAGATGCTCCCAGAGTTCCCTGCCAACCTTTCATTCAAGATGGAAAAACCCAGGGACCCTCTGGAGGAGCTCAGAGTGCCACCCCTGGAGTGGTGATGGACAGGGGAGTGGTCACTGGCCTTTCCATTGTCCAGTTTTGTGCCAGAGCAGGGACTTTGGGTCCCTGAACTGGTGTGGACTGGTTTATGCTTGGAGGGCACCAACTGTGCCCTTCAAAGCACAACCAGTGGCTTGGAGAGGCTGCTCCTCCCACGCTAGTCACACCTATTTCCAAAGAGAGAGGGTGTTACAAAGAAATCCTTTTTCTGCTTTCCTGAGCTTGATCAGATGAAATGATAGAACGGCAGAAACCTGTTTGTGAGGTGGCAGCAGCTTGGGCTGCCCGGTAAACCCCATAAGACCGGTAGTAGCAATGCTGGGGGTCCTCTAAGGAGCCCCCAGAGTGCATGGAATCATACTTCCAACACCTGCAACAGTATTGGGGTATGATTCTGACATTTGTGATAGCAAACATGCCCAGGTTCATAGTTACCATTATGTAGCTGGACACAGGTAGTGACCTATGTTGAGTACACATATAAAATGTAGTCCCTGCACTCACAAAGTCCAGGAAAATTGAGCTGGAGTTCATAGGGGCACCTCCAGGGCTGAGAAGGTCTACCATAGGGTTGACTTACAGTGACCTGGTGCAGTGACCTGTAGTGAAAAAGGGTGTTTTCCCCCATTTCACGCAGACTGCAATGGCAGGCCTGCAGAACATTTTGCATGGGCTCCCTATGGGTAGAAGAATAACTGCTGCTGCCCATAGGGATCCCCCGGTACCCCAATGATCTGGGTACCTGGGCTCCATATATTAGGGACTTACATGGGGGGACCAGTGTGCCAAATGTGGGAAGAAAAAGGTTCCAGCAACCAAGTTTAAAGGAGAGAGCATAATCACTGGGGTCCTGGTTAGCAGGATCCCAGTGAACACAGTCAAACACACTGACAAACAGGCCAAAAAGTGGGGGGGTAACCATGCTAGTAAGAGGCTACTTTCCTAAAGGTGTAAAACCCCAAACTCCCACAAAGCTATGCTCTTCTCAGACAGTGGTTTGTAATTCACTAGATATTGCTACTGTGATACATGGTATCCAGTGAGGGTGAGCAAACGGCATCTTTGGGATAGTCCATTTGCTTACAGGTGGACTTGGATGAAATATTATTATGGGGTGAAAACTTGTAAATTTCATAGATTCGCAATACATAAATTTAGATTTTTCATTGGTCAGACACAGCGGGATATTCCGCAAAACATTTGCCCACAGGATGCTGGTTTGAATAGCATTTTCCTATTGAATCTGTAAAACAGATGTCTGCCATGGCTGAGAGGGACTTTACGCTACAACGAGTCTGGAGTCTTGCCTCACTTTTGTGCGAGATTTGCTTTTCCATTCAATTTTCACACAATATGCTTGTACATTTCACAGAATTTTGTGTCATTTTATCAAAAAGTACTCATATTTCGCAAAAAAACTTAATTTTACCCAAACCTAGTTCCAGAATACATAAGGATTGCGGCTATTGTCAAATAATAATTGGTCAATATTGATGGCACAAGTGGGAAAATAGATTTTACATGGATAAAGCGTACAGTGGAGAGGACTAAAACCAGCAACAAGTCTGCGGACACTGCTATGTAGCATGTAAGTCTTGCACATCCACAAAGCAAAGCGAGTCAAACGTTAATTCATTCTGACTGATAATATTATTGTTATGCATCTATTATATTATGCTTCTTGTGTTTCTGATGCTCCAAAGCCCGCGTTTTCTGGCAGATGTCTACTACAGCTTGTAGCTGCAAGGTCAAGAGAGCAAGAAGGCACATGCATCCGAGCCGGATGCGGAGCCACATGGACAGACAAGAGCAGAGGGGAACAGATGAGCGTCTCTATGTGGAGTAAGCCTCCCTCCCTGAAACACACTTTCACTCACACTCCAACTTCTTGCAGAACAGTCGTTTGTTGTAGGTGTCTCGTCTTGCTGAGCAGTCTCTCTCATTGGAGGCAAGACTACGGAAGACTCTTTAATTGACTGCTTGTTTCACTTCTAAGAGTACTTTGTCTTTTAGTGAGTTCTAAGCCTTGGATTATAGTTTCACCGATTTGGTGTAAATTCGACTTCCTTCAGTGAATCTCACTCATTTGTGGATGATATCCTCATTCAGTCCACGAAGGTCCCACATTTTGGTGCACTGTCTCACTCATTTGGTGTGTCCTGCACATCATGGATCCCATTCGTTCTCACTGGTCTGATTCACATGCCACTATTTGGGTGTGAGTCTCAGATTGGCACATGGTTTCAACAAATGGATATGAGTTTTTTTTCTTGAAGCACAATGCCACTCAATGAATAAATGTCCTGATGTGGTACAAGGCTCACTGCTTGATTTCACTTATGTAGAGTGAGCTGCAAACTTTGGTGCACAGTGTCACTACTTTGTTTGAAATCCCACGACTTGGCGTAGCAACTCACTCTCTGGGTGTGAGTTACACTTCTTGGTGTAGCAATTTAGCATTTGCCATTCTCGACAGCCTCTTCCCTTCAACAATGATAGGAAGTCAGCACCCATCGAGAAATTGAATCAGCGGTGTGGAGCTCGCCAAATATCTGAGAAGCTGATTCATGTTGTAACAATGCAAGTGATACCAAGGTCTGACACATAAACATGGTAAATGTGCTTATAAGTCTTGGCTCAGGGAGTAACATTATGCTTTAAAAAGTGAAAATCTGATTAAGACTTAACAAAAGTTACTTTAACATTTAATATAGTGTCAGAAAATATAAAATATTCCAGTCTTAATGGCAAAGTTTGAAAACCCAGAAAACAACTCAATTTCAGGAGAATCCAAATGTAGATGCCACAGTCTGCTTTGAGTGGGTGAACAGATATATTGTATTCTCATAGTTACTGCTCTTTTGCTGCTCTTTTGCTGGATCCAGTGATGGTGTGGTAGCATTACTTGAAATAATAGCCAGCACTGACATCATGGAGAACAAGAGACCCCATCTCTGTCCCAGGTGTTTCTGCAGCCTGTGAGTCTTTCTGTGGAATCAATGCTATTCTTCCCCTGCTAACCACCAAAAGAGTCTTTGTGAAAGAATCATGTACTCTCCCCTTTTGCTTTAACTGCACAGTAGTCCCAAGCAGTGCAGATGTGATGGTTGTGTGATGACTTCAAGGGAACAAAGAGCCAAATTCTCCATCCTCCATGAGAGACAGTATTTTCACAGCTTTAGCGATGGCCAGAATCTGCCATTGGTTTAGACAGGCCCTTGGTGCTAGATCTGCGCTGAAGCATGCAGTGCTCACTGCAACTCTCCTCTAATAACTGTCTAATTGGTTACTGGTTGTACTCTTGGATCACAAATTGATATGAATGTAGAAGGCTGGTGACTGCACCCACATGCACATTTCTCATCAGCTTTCAGCACAGCATCGACTTTCTAAACTTTGCTCTTGAGGTATGGCAAGAGTGCCAATTAATACATTCAAAGGCAGAGGAACAAATTAGGTCAGTTGAGCAATGTTTCATAAGACTTTCAGGTTTGCCCCCACAAAAGACTGTGGCAGCTTTGTCCACACAACTTTGCTGACATAGCTCACACAAACCACTAGCAACCTAATCCATACATGGAAAAACAAAACACTTGTTCACACAAAATAATGTCAGCTAAACCCACACAACAACACTGAATTTGCCAGCAAGAGCAGTGCCAAAATATGCACACCATTGCTAACTTTGCAGCAAAGAGAACACTGTTACTTTGACAGTACAAAACATTGCCTACTTTGGACACAGACATCAGTAATAAATTGTGCCATGAATACAGCCATGAGGAAATTCAAGAAAGTAAAAACAGGCAATTATACAAATGTCAATGTTTATTTTTTACAATAATTGCTTCCGACTGCCCACACATACAATAACAATGATGGTTCCAGGGTAACTTCTAGAGAAACACATGGCTATTTTCCCTTCATTTAATGACTGATATCATATTTTGAACTACAGGCACATGCATATTTTTGCATTTTAATCTGAAGGCTTAAGGGGAAAGTGAGTAAGCACTTTGAGTTTCTAGATCTAAATGGGAGTTATATTGAATTGTATTGAGTAGTGAGTACAATCTCTATTAAAAAAAGTAGGATACAATCCCCACGTTGTCCATTTCAATCTTCCTTATGTATGTGAGAACAGGCACTACATCAACTCTTCCTCTCTGCTTCTCTAAGAATGGTATAACTGTTATTAAATCATTTTTCTATGTTCAAAGGTGAGTGAGCATGCCTATTCTGCCCATATTTTTTTTCTTCTCTCTCCCTCTTTTTCTCTGTCACTTTCGCTCTCTCTCACCCTTGCTCTCCATTTCTCTTTCTCCCTCCATCCCTCTCCTCTCTCTCTCAAAGTGTCCCTAGACATGTGAACTCCCAAACATTTCATAACCATGGCCACCTACTCCTAACTTGAAATAGGAAGAAACTGACTGCATTAATGGGTTTAAAGAAAATGTGGGGAGTCAATAGTTCTTATGGAAGACAGTGACAGTGTGTTGGTGGGTGGATGACCACATAATGTTTTTATTTTTATTTTTGGTGTCTCTTTCAGGATGCTTTCATATGACGCCATGAATGTTTTTGAAAACGTTTCTTAAGATTTAAAAAAACGTATACTTATAAAAATATGTAAATATTGAAAATATATTTTAAATAACATCAGAATTCAGAAACACATAGTAGGTAGAGAACATAAAGGTTGCACTTAGACTTACAATTCTCATTTATTAAGAGCGCCAGGAGTTCTCAGGGGATCGGTGTTTAAGAATATATCTGAAAGATGGTTGGTTCAAAATACTATTTCAAATGGGAAACAACCAGAGAATCTTTGCATTGATTAGTCCGGGTGCAGGTATTGCATCAATAGAAATAACTTAAGTTCATAATCCTGATGCCAGTTCTGAAGTCTACACACAAAACATTCACTAATACCCTGCCTCCATTGGTCTGGGCGTTACACATGGGAGGAGTTCTCCTTCTTCCCTAACCGGAGGATTGGCTAGTTAGTACACCTTCATGCCTACAGACAAGAAGGTTACAGGATAGTCTGTCAAATTGTGGGCATCAATTGTGCCTAGAAATAGTCTGACCTCGGTGTTGTCAATGAATTCTCATAGGCTGAATTCGCTCATAACACAAATGTTAGAAAGGCCAGCCATATAATACTAGGACGTAAGAGAGAAATGGAAAATCAATAAACCAGAGTAGAATGCTGTGCAAAACAGAAGGACTGTGTATGGCTCAAATACATATTTATGGTTTCCCAGTGTTTAACCACCTCTTTTAGAGACCAGACAATCATTCAATGTGGGTGAAAAGTGTACAAATTTTATCTGAAGCCAAAACATGCAATATATTCTTGGGTGACTGTTAGACTTGGCATCCTTGGCGTGGTCTCCCCTAACTTTTTACCTCTGCTTCCCAGGTTGTTGATGTGTGCTGGACTTTTATTTTTGCTGTTTTTTTAATACTCTGGGCATTTTACCACTGCTAACCAGTGCTAATGTGCAAGTGCTCCTATGTGAAGTGTATGTGTAATTGGCTTATCCATGAGTGGCATATTCCTAGTAAGTCCTTAGTAAAGTGCGCTAGAGGTGCCCAGAGCCTGTAAATCAAATGCTACTAGTGGGCCTGCAGCACTGGTTGTGCCACCCGGATGAGCATCACTGGAAACATGGCTCAGACATGCTACTGCAGAGTGTGTGGGTGCAGTTTTAAACTGCTAATTCGACTTCACAAGTATACCCACTTGCCAGGCCTAAACCTTTCCTTTTCATACATGTAAGGCACCCCTATGGTAGGCCATAGGTAGCCCCATGGGCAGGGTGCAGTGTATGTTAAAAGTGGGACATGTACTGATGTGTGATACATGCCCAAACAGTGAAATACTGCTAAATTCAGTATTCATTGTTGCAGGGCCTATCTCTCTCATAGGTTAACACGGGGGCTGCCTTTAAATAACATTAAAGTGCAAATTCCCTTTGAGAGCAGATAGAAATATGGAGTTTCGGATCTCTGAACTCACAATTTAAAAATACATTGTTAGTTTGAAAATGCCAGTTTGAGAAAGTAGGCATTTCCTTGCTTAAACCATTCTGTGATTCTGCCTGTTTGTGGATTCCCTGTCTGGTTCAGTTTTACAGTTGGGCTCTTTTCACCTCTCCTCTAGACAGTGACACAAAGGCAGTTGGGGTGCAGCGTGCATATCCTGACGAGCCATCTGTGTTACAGTGGAGGGAGGAGTGGTCACTTACTCCTGAATGGGCTGTATCCACCCACACACAATGCAGTCCCCAACCCCCGGGTGTGTGTCTGGGACCTGGCCTAGGCAAGGCAGGATCTTGTGAACAACAGAGACTTTTTCTTAAACCTGGGCCTAAATTTGACATGGTAGCTGAAATGTACATAAAAGAGACTGACACATTGTACGACAGTGAACAGTCATATCACTTGCCTGTTAATGCAATCACACAATTGTTCTCTTTTACGGACACTTTTATTTATTTCATTAGTTTTATATTGTATCCTCGTTTTTGTTTCCATATGCCTATGGGTTCGATCCAAAGCCCTGTATTTCCATTAGGAATTAATTTACTATAGACACATGTTAAGAATTGTCACTTCTGATTCATGCCAAACACACCACAGAGTAGGCTCTTACTCCAACCTGAACAAACATTTCCAAAGACCCAAGCAGAATATAAGACACCGTGGAGCAGGTGTTTCGCATCAGCTAAACAAAGATTTTCAACGTTTCTAGTTCATTGCAGGTTCATCTAGGGTCACGTCTCTTAGGCAAACACTTATATTTTGACAACCACCCACAAAAAAGCCATTTGTGGTAGAGGAATATATATTTCACCAGAACAACCCATTCTCCACATGCTAACCCAATGTAGAACACAGACATTGGCTGCTGGGGCAAATATTGTCACGTATCTATAAATTACTGGCCAATCAAAAAGCCAATGAATCACAAAAATAGGCATCTATGACGACATACATAATTTTCACCCTTCTGATTCATACAGCAATGACTTATGCAAATGATAAAATATCCAGAAGTTCAAGAAGTCTACAAAAATATACAGATGTGTGCGAGTTTTCCTAGCATATTTTAGCGTTCATTAAAAATTACTCCCAGAAATTATGACTAGACTTTAGAAAATGTTAAGAATTTTCCAAATATTTTTTAAATTTACTCTGCAAAGAAAATATGTTTCCTTTTATTTTGTTCCTTCCCACGTACGCATTCAGAAAAGTAAGGGGGTTTGTGGTCTTTGCCACACTTTATTCATTATTTGCACTAAGATCATTTGGAGATCACTTAGATCTGCCGAACAGTATGGCAAATCCATGGACACAAGCTTATTTTTTGCCACTAAGACTCTCACACCACCTGCCTTGCTAATTTCGATTTGGTAACAAACTCGAATTCGCCCCTGAATTGCTATTCTGTGATTTGCGACGATTGCCCCTGCTGGTTTGTGAATGCCCAGTTTTCACCCAGTAAAGACTGGCAGAATTCTTGTAGTCAAGACTGGCCAACAACCAAAATGTACCCGCCTCAAAGCCCTGGGAAAAAGCAGTGGCTTAAAAATACCTTAAAGAGGCACTCCAGCAAAATACCTGTAGGGGTTCCCCTTCCTCCTGGACTCAGTCAGGGGCCAGCCGCTTGTGCACAATGTTCTGTGCTGAGGGGAGGAGGCATGGAACTTGCCCGTCCCCCGCACCGCGGAGGCCTTTGTTACCGCCCCTGGGAAAAAGCACTACTACAAAGTTGTCCATCTTTCCACGGTGTTAAACTCAGATGAATGAGGAATACTGCACCTGATAAATATTTCCTTTTGCTATTAGTTTTTACTGGGTGAAGTATCACCAGTGGAAATAAGAGTCAACTCATAAAGCTAGGTATTCCTAGGCTTAATGTCTTCTCACCACATTTGCACTGAATTCCATTGATTACATATCAAATATCCCCATATGGAATACACCCTTGCATATACTAATAGGATAACGTCCTGTGCATATCCTATATATGTGCAAATTCTACTGCATCAGTCACACGCATGTCCCCCCTTCTTCATCAATCAGGTGCGAATTATGCATGGATACGTTATGGCTCTCTACAATTGAAAGTCAGTCTAATATATGGAGAAAGCTTTGAGGATAATCCCAAAATGTTCAAAGGGCATTGTACTCTGCTGCTCGTTCCTGACCTCTATGTGGGTTTTGATACTATGGATCCTCAATTTCTGTTGGATAGTTTCATCTCACTAATACATGATGCCCTTCATATTGTCCTGTGATTCTGCTGATTCTCAGCCAGCAGGTTCAAGTAACCTTGGGTCCTGTGACCTATGAGTCACTGAGAACCCACTGCACACAACAATAATAATATGTAATATATCACATCTCTCATTATTGTCTGAAAATATTTCTGCAGATAAAGGATGCAGGAGGGACGATGCAGAAGCGATCTTCTGTAACAAATATACCTCGAGTTATTCTAGAAGGGTAACGGGCAGCCTCTAAATATAGTGGAAATGACTGTCGGTAATGTTATTAGCAATTTGGCCACAAATGCTGCATTGCTGGCAAGTTTAATATTCGGCTCAAATATTATCTCCTTAGCCTCCTACTCTTTTTAATGACCGTGGCGTCCAATTCGTCCTTATTCTGGATACTTTTAGCATGACTATAGTATAATCTACATGGAAGTAATAGACTGAGACAGTGGACACCATCCAATTCAATGTCACGTAGGACGAAGGGGTTGCCAAGGTTACATTTTGGTGCAAACTTGGGAAACATTGCCCTTCAGTCAAAGTTTTCTGACTTTAACCAATGTGAAGTTTTGCCCACCCTGACAACTGCTGGTATGATCTACTGCTGTAGGTTGTCACTGTATCATGAAGAACATGCAGCAAATTCAACACAATGTTGTGAGTTCCCTTAGTCCCTGACCCCTAGTGTGCCCCCAGATGACCCTAAATGGACCTTGAGGTCTCTGTAGTCCTTCCTTCAGGCCTGAAAGAATATCCATGCGGTGGTTAGGAATGACAAAGCTGAGGGGAGCCCCCAAAACAGCAGATCATATTCAAATCTTGGTGTGAAATTAATTGAGAGCACCCTCTGGCATAGGAAAAACCTGACCTTGTGAAGCAGTTTTCTAGTAGATCACTTTTGAACCCAGTGCTTAATTTGTAAATAAAGACGGGCCAGTGCCCAAAGCCCTCATCTTAAACATGCGGCTGCTGCAATTAATTGTGCGACCAAGGAGTACTGAGGTGGCGTAATCCTGAAGACACCTTGGGCCTCTTCAATCCATTTAAAGCCACTCCCTGCACCTTCAGCTCACTCTTGCAGCTTTATACTTTCTTCCTTTGTGACGCATTTTCATTTTACCCTTCCTCCGTCTTTCCCATATGTGTCTTTTGCTCGCAGCAAATGCTTGAGGCAGAAGAAAAAGCCCCGGCCCTAAAAAATAAATGCCGGTGCTCAGCACAGGAAACAACCAGCACAAATTAAGCACCGTTTGAACCCCAGCAGTGCAGCAAAATCACAACAGCGATAGACAGTTTTAAAGATATTGCCTCTTTCAACTTTCACCAGCTTTGGGCCAGAGGAAAATTATGCCCATGGAACTGAGCAACAGATTTAGTAGCATAAAGGACCTCTGCCGTATTATATGTCTATTAGGTCTTCTCTCTATAAGGAATCAGTTATTCTATAATTGAGTTAGAACTTCATCCGTTTTTTGGTGCTGGGTGTCTAAATCTGACTAGTACAACTCATGTTAGCTCGAGGAGGAGGGACAAACTTATCCCATAGGTTTGAGAGTGGTGCGCAGGCCTTTGGAGCAACATTATACATCTGGAAAACTTCTCTTCTTTCAGCTGCAGCTGCTCTTAGCAACCACTGTGCCACATCAACTGAGGATGTGCGTGCATGCCCTCATGACAGCAGGTGAGTGTGGGCAGGCCAAGAGAGTGCAAAGTATGTGGAGCTCATGAGCACATGTAAAACGATATACAAATTGATGTGACTAGCTTTAAATAGTGCCCAATTCACTGGGAAGAAGGTTAGCATTGTGAGCCCTGTGCCCAATCTGCAGAAGGGTTTTGCTTCATGAACTCTGCATCATTCATCAAAGAATAGGGACTTTTCAATTAATCTTGTGAGGAACAATCTACTAGATCTCTAGTATGGAAGGGGTTAGAGTGATAATATGGGCCTGATTACGAGTGTGGCGGTCTACAGAGCACCACACTCATGGTGGTGGTGTGGACCGCAGCCAATGCAGCGGTCCGACTACCACATTACAGCTGGAACCGCCAGTGGTCCTGATCTGCCAGGGCAGTGCTGCAAGCAGTGCTGCCCTGGGGATTACGACACCCTTTTTTTCAGCGGTTTCAAAGGTTGGCAGGGAATGGGTGCGGGGGCCCCAGAGGGGGCCCTGCTCTGCCCATGCATTTGGCATGGGCAGTGCAGAGGCTCCATTGGCCAGCACCATCACAATGTTCACTGTTTGCTTTGCGGACAGTGAACATTGCAAGGGGACTGGTGCACCATGAAGTCTACAGCATTGCCGCTGGCTCGATTACGAGCTGGAGCCAATACTGTAGGCAGTTTCCCACTAGGCCAGTGGGCAGAAACTCAGGTTTGCGCCTGTCGATCTAGCAGGAAACAAGGAGGTCGCTGTGTAGGCGGCAGCCACCCTGTCGAGGGTTTGGCAGACGGGCTTTCCCATCCACCAAACTCACAATAGGGCCCTCTGTGTGAAAGTGGAACCCCATCCCCCAGTGCTTAGAACTGTACCCCAATAATCACATTCCACAATTAGCCTTGGGAATATCCACCTCGGGTTGATGTTGCATAAAATAGCACCTTACCAAACATCAGTTTAGCATGGTATCATAAATAAGCAATTAAGACCACTCAATCACTGAGTTCTAGAAAAGGGGAAAGTTAAAGGGTTTTTACAGTCATCTCTAAATCAAGTAGTGGAGAATAAATGATGTCATGAAGGCTCAAATACACATTTATAAAGAGTGGTTAAATTCAAATATAATTCTAAAGTCCCAAATGAACAGCAAAATCAAGAAATGGTTAGACAGAATCCATGGTCAGAAAATCAAAAGTCTCTCCTTGTCCCCCAAATCAAGGGGTTCTTATACACAATTCTTGCATAGAAAAGTATCTAATAGCACAGATTCAGTATGGTATGATCCCATGTACCAATTCTTTAGTGAATCTGAGCAATCCACATCAAGAGAATTATACGTCAGCACTATCTCATTTTCTAAGAAAACAAATTATTTTCCACTTTACTGACACCCAGAAATGTTTTAGCAAAATAATCAGCATTAAATAAAAGCTATTCATTAACAAATAAAACTGGACAGAGCGATTACCTTATAGTTAGGAACACTAGAAAGTTAATTCAGAGCACAACAGGAAAATTACTTCAACTTATTTTCTTTCTGCAGGGGAACCCGATGGGACATGGTGAATGCAGGAGTGAAAACAAAGACTTAAGCAGCATCCATTTTATCCAATATGGAGTTTTTCACCAAAACGTGGCACAATTAAATCATATTAATGAACAAACATTTAAACATCATGGTAAACTTGTTTGAACTACAATCAAATTAACTCCGCATTTGTGATTTGGATCAGACAAAAAAACATAATTAGCTAGCATTATTTGCCATACAAAAATATGAACTTTAAACTACATGGGTAATATTCCATTGTATTTTTTTATTCTTTTTTTGTGCAGTATTTAACGTACATTTTCTTTTCAAAAGCAAAATCAGTGTCTGAATTTGTAGCAATATTGTATATTACTACTCGTTCTACTGAGTTGAGTTTTTACAATTAACACACACAACCTTATTGTGAAAGCCTTAGACTCCTCTGGCATGCTATTCAGAGCGTTAAGTACCATAACTGGTATACTTTATGCTTAGCTATGACCTGGCATGTTTTATAGGGCACGGCCAGTATTTTAATGTCCCTTCCGGAACAATAGTTGGGAATGTCACCTAAAGCCAGTATTTTTAATCCTTATCCTTACATAGTTTGAACAGTAGCTATAACAACAAAGTGCTTTAAAATGAGTTGTACAGCTGCCTTAGTGACCCTAGACTGATAATTAAAGTGACCAAAGACAGAAAGAACAGGTTAAAATGAATACAGACGAGTTTATGTAAAGTTCTACTTAACTATCATGTACAGGTCTTTGCAGAACCTTAAAACATGAACAGTGACCTATTTTTCTCTAGGAAAAGTGACAAACCTAGTTTTGGTCTAATAATAAAGTGGCTCTAGGACACTGAAGGTAAAACTTAAGAAATAAGGGCTACATTATAAACATTAAGGTAGTTTGTGAACGCGAACACAAGGGTGGGGAGCTGATGTCCTTTGAAGGCCTCTATCCCTGCAATTCCAGCTTGTTCAATGGGATTGACTACTAAAACTCTGCCTCATTAGTATGAATGTGAAAGGATTCCGTAAACCCATCCAAATGTCAATTTTGCACTGCAAGGGATTTGTGCATCCTTTGTGATGCAAAAGATAAGATGGTTTGCAAAGCAGTAAATGTGCAAAAGCATCAACAGTTTTTTGACTCAACCTTTTGTTCTTCCTCTTAAGTGTACTCAAATGACTAGTTGACCGTACAAAATCTTGCATGAAATCTTAACTCAATGTGGTCAGCTAACTAAATGGATTTTCCAAGTCTTATGCACAACATGACAAAATACATTAATCTCGGTGAGTAAAAGGTTCGTATGGCCCTTTGATGCATTTAACCGCTGAATTTCAGCAGTTTCATTTAACAAAGTAATTTGCCAGGACAATCGAAATAAATGGGTTTAATGGAGTAGGAGAGTGTGCCAGTTCCCCTTGTTTAGTGACATGTTGTGAACCACAAAAACTGAACCCATGATCACGTAAATAGCACTAATTTAGATCATCTAAAAGTCACCATTTATGAATGTCAATAAGGACGTGAGAAGGATATTCACCAAAGTTATTCTTATAAGCACACTAGGAATTAGGGGCATATTTATACTCTGTTTGCGCCGAATGTGCGTCAAAAATTTTGATGCACATTCGGCGCAAACCGTGCACCATATTTAAACTTTGACGCCCGAGCCCGCGGATGTCAAAATTCCTCCTGTGAATCATTTTTTCGATGCGGGAAACTGCCTTGTGTTAATGACATGCAAGGTAGGCGTTCCCGGCCCAAAAAATGACTTTAAGGCCTGTGCGCCTTATTTATACTCCTGCGTCATTTTGACGCACAGGAGGGGGCAGACCTTAAAAAACGGTGCACAGCCTGATGCGTGCCTTTTTTTTTTAACACCTGTGTGAGGGCAGGCGTTAAAGGATCTGTGGGCTCACTTCCATGGGCTCAGACCATGGAAGGAGTCCAGAGGTGCCCTTCCCTGCCCCCAGGGACACCCCCTGCCACCCTCGCCTACCCCTGGAGGACACCCATGGATGGGGGGACCCATCCCAGGTAAGTACAGGTAAGTTGAGGTAAGTATTTTTTTTATTTTTGTTAAGTGGCATAAGGGGGCCTAATTTGGGCCCTCCCCTACATGCCACTGTGCCCAATGACCATGCCCAGTGGACAGAAGTCCCCTGGGCATGGTCATTTCGGAAGGGGGCATGACTCCTGTCTTTGCTAAGACTGGAGTCATTTCAATGGGGGTTGTGTGTCAAAAAATGGTGCAAGTCCGGTTTGAGGCATGATTTTTAACTCAAACCTGAATTGCACCATTTTTTGACGCACAACCCCCATTTTCCCCTACGCCGGCACTGCCTAGTTTGAGTCATTTTTTTTACTCTGACCAGTCCTCAGCACCGGCTAACATCATTCCTTAAATAAGGCGCCCGCACGGCACGTAGGAATGGCGTTAGCCGGCGGTTAACATTTTGACGCTAACCAGCGCCGGCACTGGTTTGCATCAAAAAGTAAAAATATGGGCCTCAGTGTCTGAACACCTCACATTCATAACAAAAGGGGCAGATTCACCATCACTTTGCATCACAAAAGTGACACAAACTGTTGAAAACAGACACAAAGTTTTGTATTGGGATTTCCTATACAGCATAAAACTTGTTTTGCACCCAGAAATAACCCTAGAGGAATACAAACGGGAACAGGAACTCCTGGAATTATCAGCAGGCGTAAGTGGTCAAGAACTTTTGGCTCCACTTGAAACCATAGTGGATTTTCAAAGCCTGATGTTACCCCGATGAGGCCCTACCTTTAGTATTTGGAGGGTTTTTGATTTCCTTATTATGGGATTCCCTATTATTTAAAGGATTAGGTACGTACTAGGGTCCTGACGAATCGCATAAGATCATCTATTGACTATAAAACACCGAGAAACATGTTGACCCATGATATAGAGTGACATAGGGGATCCTGTGTTTACTTTCTTCTTTTTTACTAATCTCTACTACGAGATTTAGTCATTATACTAATCTTACTTTTATATGGGGAGTGTAGACATTATTTTACTATATCCCTATGTATTGTTTTTAATCATGTCAGAGGTATCAGCATTAGAATAAAATTACAATTCGTTACCTCTAGTCATTTTTAACCATCCTTATACCAATCCTTCACTATCTTTTGACCGGCTGTGCATTATTCTCAAAAAGATCTCCGGCAAGGAGCCCCCGTTTGGGGACCGTCAGGCATTGCAACGCCAGCCTGACGAGGAGCTTGGCCCTATGATGAAGCATGTCACCGGAAGGTGAGTGAGGGCTCTTGCTCCGAAGACTTTGGTCTCCATTGAATGCTGAACCACCCAGTTTGAAAGAAACCTTTTTGCAGTTTTGGAACTGTGTGTACTTTATTTGATTTATTGATTGTTGGGAGCTTTACACATGGGACCAGGAGCATTTTCTCAGAATCTCCCACTTTTGCCCCTCCCTGTTGTTTTTTGATGGATAGATAAGACAACAGTTACATTAAGAAATTACAGTATCAAGACTACACTGCACAGCCATCATCCAATGAAATCACAGCAACGCTGTAACGTCTGCACAAAGATCACCCAGTGAAATGACAGCATGAGTTTAGTTGCTGAATAACTAACTCCTGCCGTGTGAGAGCAATTGTCACACGCCTGTCACTCAGTGAAATTATAGCATGAGACTATGCAACTAAATCAACTGCAATTCACTGTAGTGTGTCGTTAGTAAACGTAGCAAGCTCTACACACCTTTTAGAGGGTGACAACACATGAATGTTGATGGATGATAATTCTTTGAATGCTCTTAAGGTGCTGGATTTCTTGATATGTTCTGCCCACTTACAGAAACATTACACGTGCTCTTAAATGTCTAGAATATTGCACCGTGGCAGACACATCCCTATTCTATTATGTCTGTCTTGTTTTGGCATGTTCTCCTTTCCCTGTTACAATGGAGATCTGGCTGCACGATTGAGTGCATGCTAAGAAGGGTTCTTGATACCAACATGCCGTCTGCGGTCCTTCTTCTATATCTGCAGATTTGGGTGTTGTAAGCTGGACTCAGATCTGTGCCAGCTTCTGTCCAATGCCCTCTACATGGGCTCAAGCGTAAAAGACCTGAGGGGAAACAAGATGGGAACTAGGGGGCAAGGAGGGTAGGTTCTTGGGTTCGCAGGGGACAAGGGAAGGAAATTATGAAAAAGACATATCACTCAACCTATAGGTTATGCAGAGGCCAGATAAAATTAACTCGGGGTAGCAGCAAGACATGCTTAAACAATGGGCATAATGTCATGGTTAACCAATAAGCAAAACATTTCTCCTGTTGCTTACATTATTTATGTTTATATCTTTGCTAACATGTGCATAACTTCTAGGAAGTAACTCAAATGTCCATTTAATTAATCTCGTCCTGAGTCTACTCATCCCTATGCAAACCAGTACTCTTACCTGGTTGCATGTTGGATAAAAAAGAACAAAGTTCATGACATTGAAATTGGTAGTTACAAAAACAGCAAATTTCTTCTGGTCAACATGTGAATGACACAATAACCATCAGCTAAGGGTCTCCTTTATTTGTCCTTTATCATGCAAGTTACACAGAACACAATCAGCTAAACAGACTTCAATTCTTTGTTGACCCAAATCTTAGCAATACACCTTTTTGCAAAATATGCTGCCACATTTCTAAAGGGTGGGTGGAATGCACAAAGTTTATTTCTGCAGAATTTTACAGAGTTAAATTAAAACTGCAAGATTCCACAGAGTTCTTCAAAATCGGAACATTGCATTGATTGTTAGCACCAGGAGATCGCTCTGCACTGAAAAAAGAGCGCAAACAACACCACGAGGAGTGCCAGAGGGCGCTGCTTCGCAAGTGGTTTTTGCTGCTGCTCAAGTAGATTTTCTACTCAAGCAGCAACTTTCTTACTGTGCACGGTCATGACCACCTGCATTGGAAAAATCTTGCCAGGTGTCCTCCTAGTGCCCAAAAATCACGCTAAAGGACGCCAACTTACTGTTGGCAGGCTGTACACGGGAGAAAACTCTACCACGTGGCGGGTAAGAAAATGTAGCTGGAACTCGGCATTTCAAGAGTAACACGGAGTGGCAAAAATTACACCAATTCCGCTGATGGAGCAGAATTTGTCGCCTACACTGACACGTTTCTCAAATGATACGCATGTAGCCCTCAGAAACACAGAAGGGGCATAAAGTAATGTGGCAACATATGTCTTTTACTCAAAATCTCGAAGCAGTACTCACATCCCATGACAGAATGAAAGCTGAAGGGAGGAAATTATAAATACCTTAATAAAATAAAATTATAGGAGGAAGTGGAAGTAGAAAAGAGACAGCATCCTGGAAACACTAATGAATACAGACGAGCAAGTGTGGGTATTTGGAGAAGTTTGAAAGGCTTTTTTTTTTAACTTGCTGCACTCCTTTCTGTTGACATAGCAATTTTAGTTGAGAGAGAGTGCTCTTAGAATTGTGTTTGATTTCTAACTGCTGTTTACATAACAAGAGCCAAGAGAATGGGACTCGTTTTAGAAGCTTAGGGTCTTCCTTGCGATCCATTTAATTGCTTCAAAGAAGAAATTCTTCCATTAAGGGCGGGAGTTTATGTTTCTGATGTGAGACTAAACTTGGCCTTGTCTTTGATTATCCAACCTGGGGCCTTCAGGTTCTCTCTCCCTGTCTAGGAGTTACAAGGGCGGAGTGGACGCCATCAACCACTGTCAGTCTATGCTAAATTTCTGAAATACTAGCAATGATGGCGATAGAATGATGCATTACTGGAGGAAATCCGTGTTTACACAACATTTCTTTTCAGTAGCTCAGCTCTCTACTTCTTTCATCAATTACATTTGGAGCATCATGACGCATTAGCTCGTTTAGACTCTCTGGTAGCTAGCCACAGGACTGTTTATAGTCCAGCTTAAAGGCTAGAGCAGACCCACTCGAATAGCTCTTGCTTTCATAAAGTTCAAATAAAACCCTGGGGCATGACAATTTGTTGGAAAATGAAAGTTATAAACTGATCGAGCTGAAAGGGCAGTCATTTTAAGGCCATGTCCAGAAATAAACATTATATTGAAGAAAGGTAGTACTAGTTAAGGAGTGTGTGCAGCTGCAACTTTATCTTTTTTTTATTACTATGCCGCAGTTGTTAAGTTTGTGCACTTTTAGAAAACACCAAAAGCATTAGAAAACGTGACTGAAAGTGGTTTTATGGATCGCCAAAAAAATAACGAAACCTATCTCTCACATAAGAAAACTAGGGAGAAGTTTGAAACCGAGTAAAGTTTGCAAACTGTAGAGAGTGAAATGTTGCCAATCTCACCTCTTTGAGGGCGAAGTTTGGATGTTTTGGCAGCCCTATTAAAAGTCTGGAGGATAAAAACAAATTTTGTACATTGGAATTACATTTTTTATTGATGTCTTTAAGAAATGTGCTACTCACCATTCATTCTCTGTCTAGTCAATGTACAGCGATTCACACATGCTCTATATTCATCTTAACACATTGTGTAGGAAAATATTAAAGATAGCTCCTTATGATAAATCGATTGCTTAGGGCAAAGGGAAACAATGTCATTTATAAAACCATAAATTATGGTTTAGTTCATGATGATGTTTTGATCGTGTACGGAAGGAACCTTATCATCAGAAATGCTGTAAATGTAACTAATACACAAATGTTGCTTTATGGTGGGAGTGGAAAAATCGAATTCTGAAAGTGTACCTGACCTATGAGAAAATGTTGCGACCGAGAGTTTGAGCATGTTGGTCCTCCACCATCTTGCCTTCTCCACCAGAGCCAGGCAGATTTCAATGAATTCCCTTTCAAACTCTCAAAAACTGGGCTGGCTGCCTCTATGCCTTGGTTGGATATGAAATAGGAAGTTGCCAACAGCACCCATGAATTAAAACCACTTCCGGAGGCTCAAACTCCCCACCCCTAAATCTTTTTACATTATATTGGAATCACTGGTTGGGAGGTTGAACTCTGCTCTCTGTGATGTATTTTCATCTTCCTAACAACCCAGCAGATCCCACTGGAACCAACATTACTTCTTCAGTCACTGTGTTCATGTTTGATGCTTTGACTACAACACAGGAACTTCCCACCTGCATCGCCTGGCTCACTTTCCTTTCATCAATTATCTTGCAAATGTGTGTTTCTATGGAACAGTCACACATTGGGTGAACTAGTAGGTGACCTGATATGTTATCTGTAAATATAAAAATTTTCATTGATATTGCCAAACCACAAATATGTAGTTCTCAATATGATGTTGGCTCTTGTTTAACATTAATTTTGCTGCTTTCTCCATGTTTTAATATAATGCTCCTCGTTCAGCCATCTCAACTATCACACAACCATAGTCCATAAAAGGCTTATAAACCCTCATAAACATTACCTGTTACTACGGCACACCCCACTTTGATCAAATGATCACACCCACTGACATTACTCCATGCGCCAAGACATAACAAACAAGCAATAGCAAAGCCAATAGATTTTGTAAGTGAAAACAATTGGCTTTACCAATGCATTTTTGGGTTGAACAGCGAAATGAGCATGCATCGATGGTGGCCATCTTGCAACAGAATTTGGTAAAATATTACAAATGCATTCAATGAAGGCTGCTTTAAGTGTGCCTGTTTCCATGGTGGACACCTTTGAGTTAATTTGTAAAATTGTCTTAAATCCCATTCAAAGATGAGAGCCAAGGAGGAGCACTTGGATATGCAATACAATAGGTAACTTGCCTGCCTGATGCTCACCAGGAAAACAGAACTGGTCTTTGGTACTTTTCAAACAAAATGTCACAACTATTTCCTTTGTGATCATTTCAAAAATCCTCACAAACCACCTGCTTGTTGGCCATTTTCTAATGGCAGCTGGAACTGTACAAACAGACCAATAAGGATTAAAGTCCCCTGCAAAGTGCATAGAAATAGGCCGACCGGGAATAGTTTGATTTGAAAGGGGCCAATAAGCCTTTAAAGCCACTTAGCATAAAAAGGGCCTCATTTACAAGGCCTTTGCGCCACCGTTGCCTCATTTTGTTTTACGCAGTGGTGGTACTAGCAGTGCTCTAGACTGCTCCAGATTTACAAGCTAATGCATTGGGCCCAATGTATAAGTTTGTAAACCCTTGATTCACATTATACCTGCACCAGGTATAATGTGTGCAGGGTAGGCATCCCCACGGGAAAAGCCATGCAAAACTGACACAGTGAAATTTACAACATTTCACTATGTCATTCTGCGACTACACTGCATCAGAATTTTACTGCTTGCTCAGAGCAGGTATAAAATTGATGATGGTCTTTTCTCTATGGAGGTTTCCTTGCATTGCTGATGTAGCATATTTTTTTTTTATTCTAGTCCAGCAATGCGTGAGCTTAGTGGCAACAGATGTGCCAGAATTTCTGACAGATCTATGAAAATGTGTGCCATGGAACTCTGTATTGTAAATACAGAGAATCCATGGCGTTGTTGGGGGGTTGTAGGGCAGAGCAAGAAATCTGATACATCGGGGCCAGTGCGTCAGATTCTTCTAAATGAGGCCCAAAGAGTAGGACTGACTAAATCACTTATGATTCTGCTCAGAATTAGAATGAAATGTACAGCAGTAGAGAGTGCAATGGAGGCTGAATGATCCCAAATAGACTACTTAGGGCAACAGGATAATTAAAAAAAACATACAAGGCCAAGATTTTCACAGGATGGCAAGTTGAAAAGGGCTTGAAGAATTGAGATAACGCATTGTACTACAATGCACCATTTTTACTGTAAATGGGAATGGAAAGTCAGCAGCGACCTCTATATTATGAGAGTTGAAATGCAGATGATGAGCCCCTGGAAGAAGGTATCACTCTGGACCAGAAAACTCACAGCTATAGGGACTGTCTGATACCATTGAGATGCTGGATGAGGAAAAAGGGGCACGTGTATCAATGATAGGGGCTAACACTGTCTTTAGCAGAGATCAAGCAGGCATTGGCAAAGCCAATAGGTTTCACCTATGCAAGATCTGTTGGCTTTGTCAGTGGCTTTTAAACATGTTGCACAGGAGCATGGCTGCTGTTCATCATGGTTCCAGGTAGAAAAACAATGTGCTATGACACAGCTCTACTTTGTAGCAATGATGCACAGCTTAAATACACTTGGAATTCATTGTAGGAACCTGGAGTGCTAGCATTTACTAATTAAATAGTTCAAATGTCTCACGCTGATACCTTTTAGAGACTGGCTCTAGCAGAGTGGCCTGTTATCACCACTTTAATAAGTGCCCTGCAGCAACCTGCAGGGAAGTTCATGTGATTGAAGATATGACATTGGTTCTCATAAACAGTCTAGTGGCTGGAACACTGAGCTCTCAGACAATGTGACATGTGGGCAACCTGCCACAGATTGAAGATGCGAGCCTGTCCCTATTTGTAGAGTTTAGGGAAGGAGTATTTGGTTGGAGAGTGTGGTGCCAGAATAAATGGCAACATTGCCCAATAATGTGAAATCTTACGTGAATGTTGCTTCTGCATGTCATGTCCCGAGGCATCACAGGGAACACTGAACATATGCGAACTGCATTTGCATTACATCACTTATCGGACATTGTGTAACACAGCCAATTGGCACTTAATTTTTTATGTGATTAAGCAAATAATTCTATCAATGTTAAAACAATTTCAAACAGCACAACTCATTTCTCTTTAAAAGGAAATGGAGAAAAAGGGTGTTCAGAGCTGCTGATCTTGGAATTGGGGAACCTGATTTGAGTCTTGACGTTAGCTCAAGACGTTAGCTCAACATCCTAAGTTTCTGGGCAAATCACTCCCATGTCTAATAGAAAAAAACAAAATGAAAGTGTTCATGTCTAATGTAATTGGTGCTCATGCAAAAATGTGTAACGTAACTGGTGCTCATGTAAAGTCTTCCAATATCTTTGGCTCAAGTTCAGGCTATGTAATATTGCAAAATAAATAAAAAAGCTATATAAATGGGGAACACAAGAGGGGGGTGCGGAATGTGGCTGAAACAGGGTGGTGGGTAAAATAACAGAGAGCAGGAGAAGGAGGTGGTGGGTTAAAAGTATCTAGGATCAGTAAAAACAATGGGTGTGGTGTGGTGTGGTGGGTTAACACAACTAATGTATGCTGCAACAAAAAAGTACCTACTGTAGCCTTTGGCCAATGGAAGGTCACTGGCCACAGGATACAGTACTTAGTCCAAGCTCCATAGCATGGACATTGACTCAATGAACAGGAGGAAGCCGCCAGGAAGGAAGAGGTACCAACCACTGGGAAGCAAGGAAACAGGAGTGGCATGGGAGCCAACTAATTGTACTTAAGGTAAGTAATGGGTAGGTTCTAAGCCCCTCTTAACATTTTGTTTTTATTTACAAGAGATTTTGCAAGCACAGCACAAGAACTGTCTAAGTGAAATCTAAAAATGGCTCCACAAACGAACATCAAAGAATTTGAAAACAATCCGTATGATATTACTTACTAAAGGACATTTCCAAAAGATCCAAAATGCTATGAAAACCGTCACATTCTCCTCAAACCCAGAAATACTTTTCAAATATTAAAAACACAAAGCTACTCATTAGTTACAACAATGTACATTTTTTCAAAACCACAAAAAGCATACCACACTAGTGAGGAAGCCAATGAGGGAAAAAGATCTACCAAATGGTTATTCCCTAGAATCAACTTCAGGAGAAGAATCCTTCAAAAGTTGGAATAAATTGGAGAAATATTGTTCTTCTCTATCTCTACAATCCCTGAATATCTAATGTAAATTATATAAAATATTCATTATAGCTTCAACCACACCTTACTTAACTCTCCAATAAGTATGGCTAATAAGTGCTCAAAGTAAAACTTCATACCCCAATGGCATTACATGGAATGATGTTGCCACTTTTTTGTTATATAAAGTAAACACAGCTAGAACTGAATTGAATAGTTCTCCCCCTTGAATATATAGTGGTAGCATTTACTAAAAGGAAAGCATCATTGAATAATCCCACTCTCTTCATTGAGGAAATGCTGATCTCAGCTGTATTAAAAAACGAGCCATCAAACCATACTGTGAACCCACTTCAAGCCCAGTAACTAAGGGCCAGATGTAGTAAACTTTTGCGAGTCACAAATGGCCCGAATCGCAATTTGCGACCCCGCAAAATCGGAAATGGGATGCAAAAAAACCATTTCCGACTCTCAAAATGCGACGCAAGCCATTACCGACTCGCAGAATTTGCGACCCCATTTTGCGACCCGCAAATAGGAAGTCGCAATTTGCAAGTCACAAACCATATGCAACAGCAACTCGCAAATTGCGACTAGTAGCAAAAAGCCCATTTTGCTCTTCCAATTTACCACTAACTCAGAGCAGGTGGTAACCATTACCAAAGTATAAAAGGAGACCCAGAAGTCATCTGGGTTACCCAAGATGGCGGAGATATATGTGATAGGAATGAGGAGGAGAGCCCACGCCGCACAGCAGAGGAGGAGGAGCCAGAGACAGAAGAGGATATACAGAACCAGGCAGACACTTTTCCAACAAACAGAGGAGGAGATTTATGACAAATATAGACTCAGCAGTGCAGCTATACTAGATTTAATAGAATTACTCAAACCACAGCTACAACGCCAGACTGTGCGCGGCTGCGCCATCCCTACGCATGTGCAAGTGCTATGCTCACTGCACCTCTTGGCCTCGGGTAGCTATCAGGGGGTCATTGCTTTGGCAGGTGGGGTATCCCAAAGTTCACTCTCATGGTTCTTTAGGGCATTCCTAGACGCCTTACTCACACACATGTCCAGATACATATACCTACCCAGGAATGAGGCAGAAATCAACAGTACCAAGTTGGAATTCTACAGGATTGCCAACTTCCCCCATGTCATAGGGTGTGTAGACGGGACACATATACAAATATGCCCTCCTGCAAACCTGGAATATCTGTTCCGCAATCGGAAGTGTACCCACTCACTCAACATCCAGGTGGTATGTGACGCCCATTATGTCATCACTGACATGGTTGCCAAATTTCCAGGGAGTACTCATGACTCCTACATTTTTAGGCACAGTGGGATACACCAACGCCTAGAACGTGGGGAGTTTGGAGACGGATACCTCCTAGGTATAGCTGAAAACACCTTGCAGACATACACACAGGTAAATGTGGAAACCATCCATGCCCAGCTAACATTATACATTTTTTGCCAAACAGGTGACAGTGCATATGCACTCCGACCATGGATACTTACCCCGTACTTAACACCCAGCAATGAGACAGAGAGACGATACAACAGTGCACATAAGAGGACCAGAAATATAATTGAACGGACCTTTGGACTGCTGAAAGCAAGATTCAGATGCCTCCACAGAAGTGGAGGTGCCCTCCAGTATACCCCAATAACAGCTTTCAAGATCGTTGTCGCATGCGCTATACTGCACAACATTGCCACCAGACATGGGCTACCTCTCACCCCTCAAGACCTTGATTCTGAGGATGAAGAGCAAGAGCTACCACATCGCCATCATGGGGATAGAAGCATAGCAAATCAAGGCAGACTGAGACGGGAACACATTGCAAACCAATACTTTGGAAGGTATGTGCTAACTGTTACCATACTCACTAATGTCACACACAAAGAGTCCATGTGTTAAGTGGAAAGAACAAGTGATTTAATTAGTGCAAACAAAAAAACTATATACATTTTGAACAGGTCAGGGGCTTGAAAAGTCCACCTGGTATGGGACACATTGACTTCATGTGCCCCAACCCCAGGACTGTGTGGAGCTCAAACCCTACGCCGGCCTCAGCCAGCATGGCTGGTACTTGGGGGGTCAGCAGTGCCCTGCCTTGCGCTTCCACTGCGAAGCACCCTGGTGTCACCGGCAGAGACACTGCTGACGGTGGAGCCCTACTCGCTATCTTGCGGCGTGTCGCCTGTGCCCCTGGCCACAAGCCGTGCCTCCATTAAGTCAACAGCGTGGCTGAGACGGGCCAGTCCACGTGCCACGTCCCTGGAAAAGTGGCCCATGTCCACTTGGAGGCTGACCGTGCGCCTAGAAAGACCAGTAGTGTTCACAGCCAGCCTTACAATGGATGCTGACATTCTGTCTAGGCGTTTCAGCAGCTGCCTGTCCCGACGCCGTGCACTCTCTGTCTGCGTTAGCAGTCCAGCCACAAGTTGACGCATGGAGAGTACAAGGTCACCCATGTGTGTATTTATCTGTTGCAACTCTGAATGTACAAGCTGCATGCTGTTGCCTTGATTGCGCTCAATGCGCTGCAATGCCCCTGTAATCCTCCTGATCTCTTGTGTCTGCAGGCGCTGACCCCATAGGAGTGCGGCCTCAGTACATGAAATGGAGGCATCCCCTGACTCTGCCTGCCACTGTGATGATGAATTTCAATGTCGCCCGCGACGCGGTGGAGGCTCTGTGACGTCTTCCGTGGCACTTTGGCTGGGACCTGGTGCAGGCTCACACACCAATATGCCAACTGGTTTCTTGTGAGGGGACAGGGTGTTGGTGGTGCAGGTCGCAGTTGTGGCTGGTCCTGATCCCTCTGTTGGCTGCTGGCTGACCATTGGCCCCTGGCTGCTTTGGCTGGTGGGGGTGTCTTGTGGGAGACCTGTGGGACATAGGGAACACACTGTCAGTATCTACTATCTGTTGTCAACTTCCTACTAAAATGTTGTCTATAAACTGCCTACTTGACTACATTGCCCATAATGCACCATTCTGGTGATTGCTACTCTGAAATGGAGCTATTTTGGTTGTGCATGCTCCTGTGTACAAGGTGGGTGGGGGTATGGCATTAATGAGGGTACATGCATGTCTCATGGTACTCACCGGTTGATGGTCCTGGCTCAGATGTGTCCAGCTCTCCCATGCCGCATACTGCCTCAGGCTCAAGGGACTCCTCTACCCTTTCCTCCAGGGGTGTGGGTGGTGGCAATGTTGACGGTCCCCCTCCGGTCGCCCTCATCTCCCGGAGCCGCTCTGCCACCCTCTCCTTGGTCCGGGAGCGCAGGTCGTACCACCTTTTCTTGAGTTCATCGATGCTCCGGTGGCTGACACCCAGGGAGTTCACTTTTTCCTGGATGTCGATCCATAGTCTCCTTTTCTCAGACTCTGGCACGGTGAGGGCTGCCCTTCCAAACAGTTGGTCATGGTGCTGACAACACTCCTCGGTCAACACCGCCAGCTCTTTTTCTGCAAACTTGAGTTTCCGCTTCCTTGGTGTCTCTGCCATGGTAGCTGCTGCTCTGTCTGTTTGCAGTTCTGCTGTTGAAATGGTTGTGGTCCTCACTCCTCCAAGGTGTATTTCTAAACTTCCTGGCTGTGATGTCATCATCATGTGCCAGGAAGTGTTTTCCAGAGTGTTCTGCAGCACCTGCATTCAATTTGCGGCACAGTTGCTATTTGCGACACCCACTCGCAAATTGCGTGTCCGTTTTTTGCGCGGTCACAAAAAGTGGCCTCGCAAACAGCGGACTCACTATCTGCGGTGCGACTGCGTTTGCGAGTTGCAAATTGTCGCATTTTCTTCTTGCATTGCATTTAGCGAGTCGGAAATTGCGAGTCGCAACGACTCGCAATTTCCGACTCGCTAATTTTTCCCTACCTACATCTGGCCCTAAATGCCTACACAAAAGTCTTCTACCATACTAGCTAAAAAGTGCAAGATCATATCTAGAAAACTTCCTAATTCCAGATAGCGTTAAATTTGCTGTGTTAAGCCTCTTCTAGAGAAATTAATGTAGGCCCAATTCCCACTGAAAAACTTTGTGTCATCATTTCTCTTCCTTTCTTGGCTACCCTAAGATTATGGAGAGGTGTCATCAACTCAATTTAAAGGCCCATTACACCTTAACAGTACTTAATGATGCTCTGCACAGATTTGGTATCAATCATGGTGTCTTCTTCATCTTTAGGATTTGACAGTGATCGCTGAAACAGTAGATCATGTGTACCCTTCTCTCTACGACAGGCAAAGATGTCAGTTTTGAAAAGATTGTCATTAAAGCATTGAGCCATCTTCCAAAATTCACCTCTCTTATTTTTCGTAATAGCTTTAAATTTGTTCAAATCAGACATCTATGATTGCTTACACTTTATAAAAATTAGTAATCTACTTTCAAATCTCTATTCCATGCACTGTGATATCTCTTAAAGCACCTGTAAGATTTAAGGGTGTGTGAAATTCTCGTAATTGCTTTTAGATACTGATATGCAATTTAGGGACAATTGTGCAAAATTATTTCTAATTATTTGAAATGAAAAGTCATTATTTTCAGCTGTATTTCAGCTAAAAATGTTTCTTCGTATCAATTTTGAGAAAAAGCATTTCATGCTAAAGTTAACAGTGCAATAAAATCAAAAACGTTAAGATCAACAGGCACTGGCATTCTGTTTTGTTTACTATGAATTGCGGGTTGACAGTACATTTTTACTGCAAAATGTGCATAATTACTCAAATTGGCATAACTTGTGGAATTTTGAATATTGAGTCTAACATGTAATTTGTGAAATTGCGTGAATTGCACCAGCATGATTTCAGTTTTGCCCAGACCTTGTAAGGACAGCACTTTCAGTAGATAAATCAATAGATAATGCAAGTGTCACCCCTAAAATGTCCATCTCCACTAACTCCTCCAGCTTAATTGTTGATGAAAATCTTCACTTGTGGAACCACATCCAAGCAACGGCCATCTTGGGCATATTTTATTTGCAGTAATTCAAAAATCTTGAACACATATTCTCTAAATGCGACCTCATGGCAATTTTTGGTGACACTATTATGTGACACTAGTAATACCTCATTGCATAATGCCATTGCTCTGCCAACAGGCCTCTAAAAATCTTCAGTGCACTATTGAGGGCAATTTTGCACTCTGCATCTCAATTCTTAGAAAACAAAAATTGAAATTATAGTGCTGCCCTTAACCCGTCAAGTGGCTGCCCATTAAGACCCAGCGGTTTTTCAAAATAGCCTGCTTCATCTGCAATGTCTTAATGTTCAGCACGTCTTAAGATCTCACCTAGAAACTCACAATTACTGATAGCACCTGGAAAGTAGATATTCATAGTTAAAATATACTTTGGGAAGCTGTGAACTCTCTGCTGCCATGGGTGCAGTGCAATCAGTAAAAGAGAGAGCAGCTTCTTCCAATCTGCCCTGTGTTTCACAGTGCAGGCGGCAGCTGCTTGCACTTCAAAGAGGGGAGAGAGATCCCCTGCAGATTGGTGCAGTGGGTGACTGCACCACCTAAAGGGTATTTATGGGTGTCCACGGGACCCAGTTGCCTCCCCTTCCCCCAAGAGGGCTGCCTCTTATGGTGCACTAACATAGCACAAGTATTTATGTGGTAAATTGTCAGTGTGCCTCCTAAGCAGGGGTGACTCAAACACCTTTGAAAGTGGTGGGGCGAGTGAGGTACCCCACCACTTCCCCTCCAAAAATAAAACACCCTCTCCCTTCAAAACCCCCAAAGTAAACCACGCCTCTATCCAAAAGCCCAAAATAAAATACCCCTTACTTCCAAAAGTCCAAATAAAAAAATAACTCTAGCTACAAGTACTACACTTACATGCATTGCACAATTACATGCTCTACACATTTGTAATACAGCACTTACAGGCTGTGCATCCTCCTCGGTGTTCTTCTGCTGTCTCTGCTGTCCGATAGAGGAAGAGCTCCCCTAACCAATCCAGACACTGCCCTCATACAGCTAACCAGCATCAGATAAGCACCTGGATTGGGTGGAGCAGGCTGGCTGGATGTTCCTTCAGGCCCTGGATGCCTGTGCTTGACCTCCACCTAGCTGTCTTAAGATAGTTGAGTGGAGAGCTTCAAAATGTGCTTCAGTCCTCTGCTGCCAATCGGAAACAGAGGACACGCCCACCATGTCTCTGGGCTCAGGGTTGGCACTGCTGCAGTGCGTGCTGCGCCGGTAAAAGTAAAATGCCAGTAAATTCTTTTCATTGTCATTTTATTTTTGCCAAAACGTCTCGCAGTGGGTGGGGGGTATGACACACCCTGCCCTTGAGAAGAACCCACTGCTGCTCCTAAGGACACATTTCTCTCTGTTGGAGAAATGGAGCTTGGAGGAAAGGTGATTCCCTCACTTGCATGGCACCACACAAATGGCAGAATGCCTTTTCAAAATAGTGCTATCTCCACACCTTCGCCACTGGGCCTACACAAAGGTGCACATAGCAGTGGAATTGTTCATGCTACTCATCACAAGTTTTCGACAGCTTCATACATTGAAATAGTGACTCTATTTGGTAAATGCTTTTAGAGATTTGGTAATTTCAGTCACAAATATGTGATTCCTCCTTTTCTCTTCTGTGGTAAATTAAAAGAAATCCTTATTATTCATGCTTTAATAAAAAAAAAATGTTGTGACTGCACAACAGCTTGTGATAGATTTCCAGTTCATAAAACATTTGAACATCAGACCCTTATTCCAAAAGTGGCAGACTGAAGAAATTGCCTTGAACATCACGTGATAAAGCCCTAGAAAATGTCTTTCAAACTGCAAGGGACACTGCACATTTAACAATGAACTTTACCTCCTGCTGACAGTAGATTATGGGTTTTAGTTATGTGCCCATCTTACGTTTCATGTGAATGTTACTGCATAGAAGGGGGGTTGCATAATATTGAGGCTCCACTAGCAGATGCAGATTCACCTCATCCAATAAAGGTTGCCATATATGCCAATATGTTTTGAATGATGGCATTTCTTAGCAACTTCTGAGGTAGCTTGTACTGAGGGGACCTCACGTTTTTGCAGTGTAGATGCATATAGATTTCAAATTATTTAGATTTTTAGAGGTATTTGCTTATACTGCTGGTTTTAAAATTAACTTTTTTGACAAACTTGGATGCCTATGTAGTTGAAATCTGGTACGCTACATTGGAGAACAACAATTTCTAGCATCTATCAGTCTCCTTCTTCAGACTGTATACAGACACTTTACAAATTATCAAGTGAGTACATGTTGAGGTTTTCTTATATTGAATGGTGAGTCATGGTCTAGGTGTGACACAGCTAGGGTCCACAGTGACAAAAGGGCAGATTTCATCAGATTTGTAGTGGCATTCGTCTTTCTTTAGGCTGAATATAGGGGTTGGCTTTATATTTCCCTTTTATGGCACACTTAAACACACTTTAGGGTTGAAGTCTAACCTTCTGTAAAGCTAAACCAATATTCATAGTATTGCACCATCCACAACGAGGACTGTAGCAGTGTCATTGTCATCATCAGACAGAAACTATAAAAAACAGGGAACTAAGAGACAGATATACAAAGAATTTTCCCAGAATCGGCCCCTTTGCGACTTGAAAAATGCTTTTTGGGATGTACAAAGCCCAAACTGCGATTTGATAACGTGTTACCGAAATCAAAGTTTGGGTTTTACGATTTGGTATTATGAAGGGGCGTGTCAAGTGCGTCCTTTCCTAATACCGAATCCAACTGGTATGTATGATTGTTTTGTGACTGCGAATGCAGTCGCAAAACAATCGCAGTTATCACCAATTTCAAATTGGTACTAACCCATTTGCAAAAGGGAACTGGCCCCCATGGGACCCTTCCCCTTGGTGAATGCATGCAAAAACATTTTTTTCAGATCATGCAGTGGTCCCAGCAACCACTGCCTGCTCTGAAAAAATGAAAAGAAAACTTTTTACTTTTGTTTTTGAAATGCATTCCGTGTTCCTTTAAGGAAAATGGACTGCATTAAAAAAAAAAAAAAATGCTTTATTTAAAAGCAGTCACAGACATGATGGTCTGCTGTCTCCAGCAGGCCACCGTCCCTGTGAGGGTGGCCATTCCCAATGTGGTCGCAAAATGCGACCTACCTCATGAATATAGGTAATTTGCGACACCATTGGTAAGCACAAACAGTGTAAAATACACTGTTATACATCCGGTTTTGCGACTTGCAAATTGCGAGTTGCTAAGGCTTGCAGTTTGCGAGTCGCAAAACCGGAATTTTTGTACATGTGGCCCTAAGTACCTTATTTGGAGTTTGGCAGATGGGGTATATATCCTATGGAAATCGTAATATGGCGGACGGGATATTCATCATATTTTTGATGGGGTAATACATCTGCCAAATCAAAATCATGCCCTAGCTCTTATTGGTACAATTATAGTGAGCGGTAGATTCTTGTGTGGTGTCTGATCAACTTGTTCAGCCAATCCCGGGGGATACAGCTGTCAGCAGTGTGTCAATGTTTGAAGACATAGATATGACTGGAAAAGCAATTTAAACATATATATGCTAGGTTAGTAAACTGGAAATGTTTGTAATTCGACTCTGAGAACCCAAGGGATTTTTCAATCTGTATTCCTTGCTAGCAGTGAATAGTGTAATCTGCGATGTTTGGGCATGCAGTCTATCATTCTTCATCAGTATCAACTCCTGCATATTGTACTCAAACTTTAATCTTTGAGAATAGAAAAACAGTAAGGAGATAATGTGCAGATCTTCAAATTACCGACATATAGACATTTGAGTTTCATTTATTAGTCTTTTCTTGAGGGGTCATGCTTGGTTGACAAATACAAACCTTTACAACATTGCTTTAATAGAAACATAGGCCCTCATTATGAACATGGCGGTCCGTTCCGCACCGCCGGCGGTGGCGGCAGAAACTGCCAACAGAGGAGTGGTCCTAACCGCCAAATAATAAACCAAACGAAACTCATGCATCCCGCGCACCACCCACCACCAGGAAAGGATTCCCGCTGACGACGGGAGAAGCTGCCCACAGGACGTCGGAAAGGCCCAACCCTCCCATCAAATTATGAACCACCATTCTGCCACCAGTTCCGGTGCGGGAACCACCGCCACACAAAGCCAGGCGGAAATGAAACAAATAGAATGAAACACTCACCGGAGCTCAACAAAACGTGCAGGGCAGCCATGGACAGAGAGCTGCAGATCATGCCAGCCTTGCTCCTTGCCATATATCTACACGACCAAGACCGCCGACGAAGACGATGACGGTAAGTACCGCAACCTACAAAACAAGGGAGGAAAGGGCAAAGTTAAATACTTAAATACAGTGGCAATAGTCAGACACCCCACATCAAGAGTCGCGTACCCGACTGAAGGCCACTGCAACTTGGCCATAGGACATAAAGTAGCACCACTGCCATAAATTATTTAAACAAACACCAGGGTGGAACTGTGTGCAACCCAAACACAGGCCACACTGAAACTTTATTATGAAGCTCACTGAGCGAAATGATGAAAACAGGGCTAATGGCCAGTCCATAAAAAGTCAATTTTCCTTGGCCACAACTGGCCATACCTGACTACCACAAGTGCTGGGTACTCCACTCAACAGGGCACCATAGGGGGATCCAGGCACCTCACAGAATGTGGGTGGGGGTGGGGATTTACGATGGGGGTGGGACTTTGACTTGCGTGAGGAGGTTGGAGGGGGGTGGGCTTCTCCTTAGAAGGGGGTGGGGTTGTTTGGTACGGGCGGAGCTGGATGTCTTAGGCTCAGGGCAGGCCTTCTTCTTAAGTGGAGAAGGGGCACAGGAATGGGAAGGCTGGACCGGGGAGGGCTGCGATGTGGAAGGAGCGGAAAGGGCAAGGAGGTGGGCACGTTCCGGGACAAGACAGGGTGGGCCAGTGGGTTCGAACAGGTCTACATGGGAGAGGAAAAGTTTCTTGGGAGCAATTGGGGTGGGCGTGGATGAGGGCATGGGAGTGGAGGCAGAGGGTGTTGATGTATGGGGTGTAAGTGTGCATGTAGTGGGTGCCAGTGACTGCTCAGTATGAGGTGGTGTGGTGGATGTCTGAGGGTTGGGTGTCTCACTGCGTTTGAGTGTTTTGGGAGGTGGGGGGTGGACACAGTGGGAGAAGACAGACAGCTAGTGTGGATGTATGCTGGGTGGGTGTCTGCAAGTTGGGTGATGTGTCAACTACAGTCGAGGTGGTGAGTGCAGGTGTGGTGTATGGGGTGCATGTATGGCGGTCTGCTATTGTGGTTAGTGCAGGAAGAGGAGCAGTAACTATGAGTGGCGGTGCAGTGCATGAGGGTGTGCAAGTAGAGGGGACAGACATGGAGGCGGGCACACTGGGGGATATGGACATTGTTGTGTGTGCAGGTGTATGTTGGCTGTGTGAATACTTGTGGTGGGAGGTGTGGTGCTTGTGTTTGGAAGTGTGTTTTTTGTGTGTTGAAGTGCTTGACTGCGTGTCTGAATGTGTGCCTTGGACGGGTGAAGGGAGTGGGGTGCTGGAAGGGGAAGAGGAGGTTGGAGGGGGACGGAATGGCCGGGGAAACTGACTGCTGTCCAAGAGGTGGCCAGAGCCTGAAAAGATCTCTGTAGGGGCAGACACGGCACCCTGAATGCCTTTCAGATAGGCATTAGTCTGCTGCACCCTTATGCTTGCCCCTGGATGGCATTGACGATGATTGTCTGCCCTACAGCGATGGTTCTCAGGAGGTCAATAGACTCCTCTGTGAGGGCAGCAGGGCTGACTGGGGCAGGGGAGGAGGTGTCTGGGGCGAAGGAGACACCCACCTTTCAGGGTGGGTAGGCATGGCCAACTCGGTGGGGAGCAGAATGGAGGGCACTGATGGTATGGGTGGTGGCGAAAGATCTCACGGTCGTGATTTGTCCACTAGTGTCCGCCACCGCCTGAGGACCACCATCGAAGGAGGTTTCAGAGTCACTACCACTGGTGGTAGTAGCCTCCCCTGTGGAAGTCCCCTCCCACCCACTGGTCCCCTGAGCGTCCGTTGTCTCTGCCTCCGAGGATCCGTGGGCCGCTGTCTCCCCACTAGCCGGTGCCTCAGCTCCCTCGCCTGATGTTGATGCAGTACCATACACACAAAAGAGAACAGGGATGGGGAGACAAAACTGGAGAGACACTTGTAAGTAGCTGAATGCTGATACATAATGGCCAAACATACACCTACCCAGCAGACACACCCAACAGGCAGCACCGTGCACTAGGCCCATGACCATGGCCCTGACTACTGAGCAGTCTACTGACCTACACCCATATCCTGTCATTGCATTGAAGCTGAGGTAGGTGAAACCTGACAGGAACACCCCTAAACCCTTTGGGGTGCAGACAGTAGCTGGACACCCGTCAAAACCCTGCTCTAAGCCCCATAAGCCCTATCACACACACACTCATCCATGGGCTGTGAGTACTCACCCCCTTGTGACTGCTGTGCAACCTTCAACAGGGTACGCCACTGCAAGGATCCTTCGCATTAAGGGGGTCAGTACCCGACGGGCACCCCTGCCACGTTGGGAGGACATCCCCAGCTGGACCTCACTGATCTTCCGTGCCCAGCACCGCAAGTCCTCCCACCTCTTCCGACAGTGAGTGCTCCACCGGTTGTAGACCCCCAGGGTCCGTACCTCCTTGGCGATGGCATGCCAATGTGCCCTCTTCTGGTGGGCGCTGACCTAGTAGGGAGACACAGAGAAGAAACACAGAGGTCAGGCACCTGCACGATGGCAATAGCTGGCTGATTGTTAGACATAGGACAGACAGTACTCCCAGACATGCAGGACAGTGGCACGCAGCATTCCATGCACCAAGCCCCATTCTGGCTCACAGGAATGCACATCATAGCAATCCACTCCATCCATTACACACACTGGGCCCCCCAAACCCGGACTCACCTGTACCTCTGGCCGGCCATAGAGTCGGCCGTACAGGGGCAGGAGCCCTTCCACCAGTTTCTCCAGTTCTTCCCGGGTGAAGGCGGGGGCCCTTTCCCCTGCACCACGTGGGACATCCATAGCCAGAGGCAGGCCACAGCAGTACACGGAGTGGAGTACTTGTCCGCTCAAGATCAGGGAGTCAAGTGAACACACGATGACGAACGCGCATGAGTTCTGTGGCGGAATGCACCGGGACCGCCGGTGGCGATCGTGATACGGCAAGATTCCCCATTGGCATCCATGTTATCCAATGAGGGTGCGAACAGCGGTAAACAACAGCGAACGCAGTGACGTCAACCGCTGGCGGTCTTAGGTCACTTCCACAACAAAGGGGCAGAACTACAGTGGGCAGATATTTTGCCATCGCCTACGCATCTTTAAATTCAATTTAGTCACAATGCTGGGCCTACAAGCCATATGAATCACATATGTCTCTATCCATAGAGTATATTATCACACATGATTTACTCCGTTCCCTCTTAGTGATGACACTGTACATCTGTCAGGCTGCAGTTATTGTACAGACACTACTATGAAGAATGCAGTGAATGTGTTTAGCAAATATGCCTGTGTATGTGTGCACATGACTCCTTGTTCTTACCCTCATAGGTACAGACCCTTGTGGCGAGGAAGGGCACCTTCGGTGTACAGACCACTTGTGGATATGGGGACCATGGTGGAGTGTCAGATCATTATCAATTACAGACTCACACGTGCAACTATTCAGGACCTATGTGCATTACTGATTCCTGCACTGACTCCCGGAAATCGTAATCAGCATGCCATTCCAACTGAGGTGCAGGTGCTCTCCACACTCCATTTCCTGGCCACAGGCTCCTTTCAGGTGACAGTGGGCATGGGTGCTGGTTTCTCACAGCCAATGTTAAGCCAGGTACTTACGAGATTTCTAAATGCATTTGTACAACATCTGCAATCCTATGTGCGATTCCCCCAAAGTGCTGAGCTCCCTGCCATCAATTCAGACTTCTATGCCTTTGCAAACATTCCCCATGTTATTGGTGCCATCGATGGAACCCACATACCCATCATCCCCCCAAGAGTAAGTGAACAGGTGTACAGAAACAGGAATAACTTTCACTCCATGAACATCCAATCGCTATGTACAGCAGACCAGTACATATCCCATGTGAATGCCATGTTTCCTGGTTCAGTCCATGATTCATTTGTTTTGAGGAACAGTAGTGTGCCATAAAATATGGAACAACTCCAAGAGGACAGATGGTGGATCATAGGTAAGTGTGCCTGTCACTAACTGACACATTGCTGAAAAACAGCCTGTCAGACTAAGGACATTCCAATGACGACTCTGTATTGACCATTTCTCTTGGTGATTCTGGCTATCCAAACTTGCGTTGGCTCCTGACACCAGTGAGGAATCCCAGGACGGATGCAGAGAGGAAATACAATGAGGCCCATGGACGTACTAGGAGGGTGATAGAGCATCCTATAGGTCTCCTGAAGGCTAGCTTTTGGTGCCTACATATCTCTGGGGGTTCCCTGGCCTATGGGCCTAATAAGGTGTGTAGGATAGTGGTGGCCTGCTCCATGCTGCACAACATGGCAGTGAGACATTCAATCCCCCTTTTGGAGGTGGAGGGTGCTATAGGTCCTGATCTGTTACCTCAGAGAGGTGAGGAGAGTGATGGTGAGGATGAGGAAGATGTAAATTCCAGCAACTGATACAACTCTACTTCCAATAACTGTCTGGGACTTCAGCCTGTATATGTGGTTAGTGATTGATACTGTAAGTGTGCCATGCCAACTAGGGGGAATTGGTCATGATATGCGAGTCATGGACCTCTTCAGCATGGTACAGACAGACAACATAAGCATTCCCTTCTTGACGTTTTAGAAACACACTGTACTAGCAGCATGCACAATTTAACAATAAAGTTTATCCCTGCCTGTTGCATCATTACTCCACTTTGTTCAACATTGAAGACAGGGGACAGTGTTACAGGTGATACATGTTGTTTATTGGTGGAATACAGTGAAATGTGCTATGGACAGTGATGGAAGTCGTTAGGGTTGGTTGTCCTCAAAACCAACTTGGTGGCAGGCCTGTTTGATTTCATAGGTGGGTCTTATTTGTAGTTCTGTTCATCATTTAGCCCTCAGCTAAATGCAGTTTGGGATGGATGTGTTGGTTGCTTGGCAGTAGCAGCAGTGTCAATTGTTGGTAGGGGGCTTGTTCTTTGCTGGGTTTCCAGTGCCATATCTTGGCCTGAGACTACGTTTGGGTGCCTGCTGTAAAGCTACTTGGGGTGACATGGTCGGCCCTTGTGATTCCTGGGAGGGTTTTTCCTGTGCTGTTTCATCTGCTTGGGACAACTGTTGCTGTTTGTCCAGGGCTGTTGTGGGGGCCTCTTGTCCGGTGTGGGTGTCTGAGGGTTTGTTGACCAACTGCAGCAGTGCTCCAGCAATGGTGGCCATTGTGGAATTGTGTTCTTTCCACTGCTCCATGGCCTATTGGTGGTGTTCCAGATGCATCCTCTGACTTTGCTCCAGGGTGGTTACAATCTGTGCCAACCTGTCTTGGGTATGTTGGTATGCCCCCAATACCTCTGCAATGACGTCCTGGGCTGCTGCATCTATCCGGTGCCCTACCCCCTGACCCACTGGGGCACTTGACCTTGCCCTGGCCCCCTGTGCCTGTGTCCCCTACGCAGGTCAGGACGTGCCACTAGTACTGGGGCCCTCGTCTTCCTGCATGTTGGGGGTGGGAGACTGTGGCCTCTGTTGCTGTGGTCCACCTGTTTGTGCCCTGGGTCCAATTATGTGCACACGCCTCCCCTGGCCTGCTGGTCTTGACTGGGTGTTAGGGGTGACCGTGTTTTCCTGGGTGGGGCTGCTGCATGGTGAGCATCCAGGGCTGTGTGAGGGGCCGGCCTGCTCTTCAGTGTCCATAGATCCTTCACCAGTGTCCTGTGATGTGCCTCTGTCTCCCTGGAATGCTGTGGCACTCCTTGTCCCCTCCATTAGGGTTGCATGGGTGGTGGTGCCTGTTGGGGGACATAGAAGTGTTTGTTACATATGCAGGAGGGTCTGAGGTGGGCAGTACTGTACAATTTAGTGCTGGTGTGCCTTTCAGTGGCCTTCAGTGGTGCCTTTGTGAGGTGGACATAGCATCTAGTGGCAGTGGTGGCGTTAAATTGTGGTGGGGGTTATTATTCCATTGTGGGAACGTGCAGGGGTGGGTGGCTGTGCACAGCAGGAGTGATGTGGGCCTGGTAGTGAGTTGTGGGTGATGCAGGGTGGTGGATGTGGTGGGTAATGGCTGGGAGGGGTGTGGGTCTAGGTGGGTGTGGGTGGGGTGGTGCATGCATTACAGGTATGGTGTATATGGGGTAAATGTAGACGACTTACCCGAGTTCATTCCTCCAGTGAGTCCAGTGAGTCCCTCTGGGTGCAGGATGGCGAGTACCTTCTCCTCCCAGTTGGTGTAGTCGGGTGGTGTTGGTGGAGGCCCTCCCCCAGTCTTCTGCACTGCGATGTGGTGCCTGGATGCCTTGTACCAGACTTTCCTCCACAGGTCGTTCCATCTCTTGTGGATGTCGTCCCTGGTGCGTGGATGGTGTCCCACTGTATGCACCCTGTTGACGATGGTCTGCCACAGCTCCGTTTTCCGGGCGACGGGTGTGTGCTGCACCTCGGAGCCGAATATTTGTGGCTCCACTTTTAGGATCTCATCCACCATGGTCCTTAGCTCCCTTTCGGGTAAGCGTGGATTTTTTTTTGGGGGGGGGGACATAGTGAGGGTGGTGGATGGCGTCGGGATTCGGGATGGTGTTTGGGTGCTCCTGTGTGGATCGCTATGCGTGTCCTGTCTGCTGGCGTACTCTGTCTGGCTCTGGTACTCTCTGTCTTCTGGTCCTGGTTTCCTTGCAAGGGATTGTGGGGTGTGTCTGGGGGTGTTTTATGGTGTTCAGGTGTGTGGGTACTAAGCCTAGCCAATGTGTGCCGTAGCTGCTTTTGGGCCCACTTGCCACCCGTGGCGGTTGCAGCCGCCAATGGTCGTCCGGCTTCCACTGTCCGCCGAGGTGATTTGTGCATCTTTATTTGGAGGGCGGGATGTGGGTGTGCTTGGCGGTGTCGGGGTAGGGTAGGCTGTGATTCCCCCCTACAGGGTCCTGGCGGGGAGTGGTGGTGTGGGAATGTTTGGCGTGGTTGGGTTTTTTGTTCATTATATGGCAGGGTTCCATTCGCCGCCGCCGGAGGGATTCTGTTCATTGCCGCCACGGTGGTCGGCGGTCTTTACCACCATGTTGATAATGACCGCCTTAGTCAGAAAGCATGTTTGGGCGGGCTGTTTCATATGATGTCCTGTCAGATTTCACAATACTACTTTGCAATTCAGTAGGTGCTGGAGTGGCTTTAATATTTTACAAACTTAAGTTTAAATATGAGTTAGCTGTGCCCACAGGTGATGATGTGAAAAACTTGTTTGGTACCCCGGCTGTTGCTCACACCTGGGACATTGTAAATATGTGTTATCGATATTTTATAGGTGCAAAAGAGAATAATAAGCATCAGATTCAGTATAATCATTACCTATTTAGTTGTGCTAATAAATATGTGTGTATAAATGTGGACCCTGCTTTCTAGACCTCAAACAAACACCAACCAAAAGGACCAACTATTTAGATTAAGGTACATTAATAATATAGGCCCCAAGGAATGGCATTGACTCGATTGAGCAGGTAGGCAGAAACATGTCAGTCAAAATTTACAACCATGTACTTTTTGGATGATTATTCCTGCATATCCTCATTCTCACTTAACCTTCCCATGGTTAGTGTGAATTGAAAATAAATAAAGTATTCAAATCCTATCTATAGGTAATTTGAAATCATTCACATTCACTCTATCTAAAAAACAAAATAATTGTGAGGTCCATTGACTTTTATAACAAAAAGATCTCGAAAAAGAGCTCTATATGGAGCCAGTTGAGCCCTGCAAACCCCACCAAACAATGAGCATAATCCAACAATGAAGAGGGTCAGTGTATCCTGAAGAGGGTACTCCTCAGACCTGGTATTCAGTGACCTAAAGAAAAATTCTTCTTAAGCATGATTTACAAAACGTCACACCTTTTGACTCTCGTTTATAGTATTGGAGGATGTGAGATGGTTTAATTGACTGTTTCACAAACATAGTGTGACACAGTAAAGTCACATCTTTTGAAACATTTGTCAACCATGCAAATTCAGATTATAGTGATCATTGGAAAAAGCTGCTAATGACACTCTGATGGCTAATGCCATATATTGTATTGTGAGATTTGAATCCCTGGCAAAGTACTGTGGAGGAAAAATGGCTCATATTTATGAATCAATCAATCAGTGCTTGTATAGCACAACAAAGCACCTGTCAGGGTGTCAAGGTACTGGGGGGAGGGGGAAGTGTAACATTTACCAGCGAGGTGGTTCTTAAAAAAGCCAAGTCTTCAGTTCCTTCATGAAGCTGAGGAGGAAGGTGGTTTGTCTGATATGGAGAGGGAGGGCGTTCCAGGCGGTGGTTGCGAGGTAGGAAAAGGAGAGTCCTCCTGTTCTGGTTTTCCTGATGCAGGGTACTTCTGCGAGAGAGAGCTGGGCTGAGCGAAGGCTCCTGTGGGGTATGTGGAGGTTGAATCGCTGATTCAGGTAGGCTGGTCAGGTGTTGTGGAGGGCTTTGTGTGTGTGGGTGAGTATCTTGAAGGGGAAGCCAGTGCAGTGTACGCAGGTGTTGTGAGATGTGGCAGTGTCAAAGTAGGTCGAGGACCAGTCTAGCAGCGGCGTTCTGGATGTTTTGAAGTTTGCGGGTGAGTTTCTTGTTGATTCCGGCATAGAGTGCGTTACAGTAGTCCAGTCTGATGGTGATGAGGGCATGTGTGACGGTCCTTCTATGTTTGAGGGGGATCTGCGAAAGAGACGGAGGGTGAAGAAGCAGGTGGAGGGGACTGAGTTGATTTGATGGTTCATGCTGAGGTTGGAGTCCAGGATGGTTCCAAGGTTGCGGGCTTGGCTGGTGAGGGTGGGTGGGTGTGTTTCCTAGGGTGGGTGGCCACCAGGAGTCGTTCCACGCTTTCGGCTGACGGGCCCCTGATGAGTACTTCTGTCTTGTTTTCATTGAGTTGAAGGCAGCTGTTTCTCATCCAGTTGGCGACTGCTTCCTTGCCTTTGTGGAAGTTGTGTCTGGCTTTGCTGGGTTCATTGAAGAGGGAAAGGATGAGTTGGGTGTCGTCGGCGTAGGAGATAATGTTGATTCCATAGCTCCTGATGATGGTGGCTAGCGGGGCCATGTAAACGTTAAACAACGTGGAGCTGAGGGAGGATCCCTGGGGCACTCTGCAGGTGGTTGGTGTGGGGTCTGTGAGGAAAGCAGCGAATCTCGATTGTTGAGTTCTGCCAGAGAGACGGATAGGATCCAGTAGAGAGCCTTGTCTCTGATACCAGCTTTGTGGAGCCTTCTTATGAGGGTGTGATGGGAGATTGTCTCAAAGGCCGCTGAGAGGTCTAGTAGGATGAGTGCCGTCGTCTCTCCCTTGTCCAGCAGGGACCAGATATCGTCTGTTGCAGCCAGGAGGGCTGTTGTGGTGCTATGGTTTTCTCTTAATCAAGATTGGGAGATATTGAGGATGTTGTGGCCTTCTATAAAGTGGCAAGTTGGCTGTTGACTGCTTTTTTGATGACGTTTGCAGGAAATGGGAGTAGGGAGATGGGCCGGAAGTTTTTGAGGTCGGTGGGGTCTGCCGAGGGTTTCTTGAGGAGGGGGTTGATCTCAGTGTTTCCAGTCATCGAGGAAGGTGGCAGCAGCTCTGTTGAAAATGTGGTGGGGCCATGGGTCCATGGAGGCCCCGGAGTGTATGGACCTCGTTGTTTTCAGCCTATCTTTGGTGGTGAGGGGGTCCAGGTGGTGATTGTTGGTTTGTTTGTGTTGGGTTTTGGTGGAAGGGGTTCTGTGCATAGGTTTTCCTTGCTGAAATTGTTGTAGATGGTCTTGATTTTGTGGTGTCTCTGAGAAATATTGGCTATTTTTCCTAACTTGTGTGGAGTCCTTTTGTGGTATTTTCACTGTTTTACTGTGTGTGTGTGTGTGCACACAAACACTTTTCACACTGCCTCTTTAGTTTAGCCTGACTGCTCTGTGCCAGGCTACCAGCGGGTGAGCACAGGTAAACTTTTAGGCCCATCTTTGTACTTTTATGCACTGCATTTGGGTAATTTTTTGACACAAAAGCGGCGCAAACTTACAAAATATGATTGTATTTTGTAAGTTTGCGCTGCTTTTGTGTCATAAAATGACCCAATTGCGGCACAAAAAATGTATAAATATGGGCCTTAGTCTGCATCTTACTTGCCTTGACTAGGATTCTGGTCGCTACTTAGACAGAGTGCAAGCCCCTGCCAATTAGAGACCCAATTTTTAACAGAACCTCAAACTATCAATCACTAAGTTCTTTCTGTTTACCATGAGCCCCAAAACAACCACAGATTAAAGTCTGGCTATCCAACAGGGAGCTTCACCCCCGGTGACAGACAAAGCAAAATCACTTGGATCCTGCCTTCAAAGAACACATTTTCAGGAAAACCATGAAACGTCTTCCTGCTGAAAAAGTGCAATGACCTAACCACTTCCAGCCCACACTGGGAACCAGTGCACAGCCATAATTTACACAAAGTAGAAGAATGAAAAAACAGGTAAAAAGCTTAAACTGAGGAGATTAGATATATATTTGAGCAATAATACAAACAATAACACTCAAAGAACTCATGAAAAAGGAAACAAAGTAATGAAAGACACTGGATGGGCAGAGCAGGGGCAATAGACTTCTCTCTGGATATGATTATCCACTTTTAAATAGCGTAGCTAGGATGATTCTTTCTTGTTGACCTGGAAACAGTAAATACCATATGTAGCATTTAAAAAATGACAATGGCCATAACTAACGGTAACACCACTCCAAAACAATGATTGCTTTTCCTAGGCTTAAATATTTTCTGTCATTATGTTTTCTCTTACGCTACTTCTGCACATTGAGAATGGCCCCATACTATGGACCTCATCTGAAGACCGCCAGGGCCACAGTGGCGCCTCACTGCCGATGGGCTGGCGGTGAAGACTGCCACATTATGAGTGTGACAAGTTGGCCTCTGCCAACCCACCACATCCCTGCCTGAACCATCAGGGAGGTTGGACAGCCGGGCCAGAGATTAGCATCTCGACCCAGCAGTCCAATGAAGACCACCAGTGGTATAATGAGTTGGCTTTCCACCAGGGTTTCTGCAGAGGTAGCACCACTACGAAAACCCTGGCGGAAAAGCGAACGCTCCCTGCAATCCCAATACTCCCCCAATCCCCCTTCCAAACCAGAACACCCCTGCTCACCGCCTTGCTAGCACAGTGCCCCCTCCCCTCTTCTAGCACAGAACCCCCTCCCTCCCTGCATACACCCACACACACACCCACACGCACCCCACAGACACTCATTCACCAACAGGCATCCATACACTCATTCACTCACAAGCATCCATACACGCATTCACTCACAAGCAACCATACACGCATACACACACGCATACACACACCCATACACACAAGCATACACACATCCATACACAAACGCACAGACAACCCCCACTCACGCATGCATACACACACGCTGACAACACCAACACACACAACATCCCCCACCCTCCCACCCCCTCCCCTGTCGGATGATCGACTTACCTTGCCCAGCGAGGAGGTCGTCTGGAAGGGAACAGGAGTAGGCATTTCCACCACGGGCAGCGCCCCACCATCAGGACACCACCAGGCCATATTACAGGTCGTAGTATGGCGGGTGGAGTCCTTTTGGCGGGGCAGGGCCGTTGGTGGAACCGTCCATGCACCTCTGACCACCAGCACAACTACTAGAGGATTTCTGCCCAAATTGTGGTGAAAATTCTTCAGTACTCGTAATATGGTGGTCGGAAGACCACCAGCACTAGTGTCTTCTGGTGCCCGTGGCTTCAAAGATCTTCTGAAAAGACCACTGATCTCATAATGAGGGCCATAATCCTCAATCACCTGCTACCACCCGATCCGACAAAAACAATGACAACTGCCAACAAAAGACAGGGAAAAACGTGAGGAGCATGCACCATTGGAACCTGGATGTTCACTGGTAAGGGTTTGTGTACATAGCTTACAAACAGGGCCACTGGAATTATGCAACAAAGGGGCGCACATTATGAGGCAGGGTTGACTAAATTAAGCAGCAATAAAAGGCAATTATGCAGCATAACTTGGTATATTTTATGATCGTATTACTCAATTAATTTTTTATTTGAACACATGTTAAACATTGTCAGAGCAAACCTGTCACCCGATTAGTGCCAGGTTAGTGCACAAATGCAGCATCATGCAATTGAAATGCAACCAGTCAACCTTTGTAGAGGGCCCTGCACAGCAAAACGTGTCACCCCTTTTTAAGCAACTTTTAATAATTTGAACTAGCAACAAACTTTTCTATGTTATAATTTGCAAATTATGCTGCAGGTGATGGATTATATGGCAAATGCAACAAATACATAAATATGTGGAAAATGCTGCAGCCACAGATTCACATAATTCCAGTAGCCCTGCTTATAAGCACATTTACAATCCCACAGTAAGGTTAGCCTACAGTTATTTGGGCCTGAGCCAGAAGCAGTGCTGCGAAATCAAGCATACTTTGGTTATTGAATTAAGGACAAGACAAGCACTGCAATAGAAACATAACAGTGTCTTGACATGATGTGATGAAGTGTAAAATCTAGGGGTACGTGAAGAATTCCGCTCTGCCAGTGGAGTTCGTTGAGTTTTCCCCACTCTGCACTCCGCGCGGAGTTCCCAAAAACTCTTCTAAGTGATGAAGAGTTTTTTCTCTCAATTGCGCTCACCAACGCTAAGTTAGTGAGCACTAGGCAAGTGAAATCACTAAGTTGGGGAGCACAAGTGAGATTTCTGAACATGAGAGGTAGGCCGAGACCACTTGCGATGAGAAAGCTGCCTCCTGCATTGATGAAGCTGCTGCTGGGTAGAAAATCTACTTGGGTGGGAAAAGGAAGTTAGTGCCCTCTGGCACTCTGTGTGTGCCATTTGAATTGATTTTACAGTGCGGGAGAAACTCCTGCACTGAAAATCAGTGCATACAGGGCACTGTGCCCAAACTCCAGTGCTCGTGGAAGTCTGTGTATCGCGGCAGAGTTTTTTTGTCACTTCACAGAGTTTCACGTAGCAAACCCCTCCATGCCTAGTAAAATCCTGGGACAATGATGTCCTATGATGAAAACCTATAGCCCTCAACTGGGACTAGGTGAAGGGTTAAGTGAAAGCCAAACGTTATGCCCAGAGAACACTGCATGCAGCAGAAGGCTGTGCACATTGTCCAAAGACTGCTGAACATGATAGAATGATGTGTGCAGTGGGTTTTGGAAAAATCTGGCCAAGGTTCAGTGGGTGGATTCTGGCTCTGAAGTTTGCCCAGGTCAAATCTCGCTATGCACAGCTAAAGGCCAATCACAGTGTATATTGGGGGTGCAGGGGCTGAACTCAGTGTGTAGTTTGAGGCCACATCCTGTGCACAGAGTTTGCTACCGACAGCCATAAATCATGGTTCAGTGAGTATGAGCCTGGGATTACAGACTAGATGGAGGGAATATCCTTTACCCAAAGCCTACTGCAGAAAGGAGAATGCCAAGTGTACTGGTTGTGGAGTTACAAAGACTGAATGAAAGACACAACCTTTGGTCGCATCCCACCTCTAAATTCCACTGCAAATGACATGGACTGATCCTGTGCCCAGAGTCACCATGCACAGCTAGATCTGAGTGCATGCTGTTGCTGGAGATCTTGAGCAAAAGTTTTGTTTTGGTGCAAAGGTCACTAAGACCCTACGTACGAGTATGGCAGAGATGTATCTCCAGCAGGGATTCCCTCTGCCGTGCTACAAGTGGTTCACTGTTTCCACCCCAAAGGACTGGGTCCAACACACCAGATCTGGTTTCTGCCCATTTTGAATATAAGCTTAGTAAACTGTGGCTGGAGGTGGGCACGCAGAAAAACAATATGCTTTCTGCACCATACACCTACCCCAATCCGTATCAGCCTCCTTTTAATATTTACTTGCTTTACTTTAAATATCAGGACATTTGCCATGAAATAGGAAACGTCAACGGAAAAATACCTGGTAAATTGGTATCTGCGTTATGGGTTAGTCCCCATTCCTGTGCCAAAACCTATCATGGTCAATTGTAGATGCAAACATTTTGGTCAAAACTGGAGAGTCAGGGCTTCCGATATCTCCATGCCTAAATATGGACAACTCATATTGAGGGTCAAAATCAGTATTGAGTATTGGGTCGAGCCAAACTTTGGAGTTAGCTGCCTCCCTGAATGAGCAAGACTGGGCACATAGCACTTCGGGATGTCTTGTTCTGCTTCCGGGAATACTGTTCACAGCTGGCTGCTGCAAAGCAGCGTCCTCATACTGCCCTCATACTGCTACACACAGAATCCAGAGTCAAAAAATTATGGGCCACGGATCTTACTGGTATGGAATCTGAGCACAGGGCATTGTCTGGGGCTATGTCCCCACCCAAACTATGCCCTGCAACCAAAACATGTACACTGCCAAAGACAAACCGCATTCATTGCTGGAGCATGGGGGCGCTATGCCACACGTACTAAGGTAAAGTTTTGCGGTAGTTATATACAGCACGCAGGTAAAACTAATTTACATTGAGCTTATATACAGAGAAAAAGAAGATTAAGAAAAGATAATAACCAACATTAGTGGCTTTAAGCAGAGCTTTATTTCTTCACATTGGCTTGTGTGTGTTGTTTTTTGATTTTCTTCTAAATATATTATATATAGAGATTCCTACAAAAATAACAATAACCCAAAGGCTGGAAGATTAAAAAATGTGGGAAAACATCCGGAAGAAAACGCCATTGCACACGATTTAAACTATTCAACCCATAGCATAGAATACATTTTGCTCCTAAATTCACGACATGAAATATGTTTGCACTTAGTGATGGCCTTTAACAGATATCATTTTCTACATTTGTCTCTGTTCACATGTCTCTCAGCACATATTGTTCTTTCTGAATTGTAAAACCAGTAGCACATGTTGATGGCTGTTCATCAGTGGTAATTTGTAAAACCCCGTTTTTATTAAATTATTGGTGAGGTTTAGTTTAGCATTCAAGCACATTCCCATATCTGATGTTCCCAACAAACATAACTCTGGTTTCACTTCTTCCCAGGCACCCATTAAAAGTACCCCATAATTCCAATAGGAGGGATAAAGGAGGCCACCAAACCTAACCAAAGTAAAACGATGCTCAGAAACACAGTGGGGCATATTTAGAATCCTTTGACACAGGGCAGTGCTGCAGGTCTTCTTGCTGCGCTGCCCTGCATCAAAAGAAAAAGCCAATAGTGTGCGCAAGATACAGAGCATTCCTGTCCTTTTCCCCTGCGCTAGTGCACAATGGGCTGCCATACGCTAACACAGGCAACCTAGCACCATGGTGCAAGGGTTTCTGAGTTGCAGGGATGATTGTTTTTTGTGGAGGAAGGTGCACCTACCCAAGGTTAGCTCTGATTTCATGTAAACCAGATTATTTATTTACCAACGTTCTTTCAAAATCCATCTACTCTGGCTGAGAGAGCACTTCACTCTTTGGACATAAAGAGGGTTCTGAAATTTTACCTAGGCAAAACCAAATCTATTCACAGATCACAGCAACTGTTTGTTAACTATGGCCTGGTTCGCACAGGCCTTGCCACCTCTAAACAATCACTCTCTAGGTGGGTTGGTTCGTAATAAAACTCTTACTGGCAAACCAAATGCACACTCTACCAGAGGAAAGTCAGCCACTACTGCCTTAATGAGAAATAACCCATTCGCAGATATTTGCAAAGCTGCTACATGGAGGTCTATCCACATGTACACTAAGCACTACTGTCTTGATTCTGATGTGAGGACAGATGCTCAAATAGGACAAGTCTCCTTGTTTGATTAGCTATCTCATTATTGTTCTGTCTGCTCCACTGCTTTCAGTGGGATGGGCTAGCTACTCTATTCAATGCTTATAACTATACATGGAAATTCTCTTTGAGAGAAGGATTAATTTCTTACCTGTAATGCCAGTTCTTTCGTGGAGGTATTTCCAGAAGCAACCATCCCTCCTCTCTGGTGGACTAGACAAAATAATATATCAGGTTTGTCTTTAATTCAGCTAGTACCTTCTACAAAAAGAACTGAGGTAACTGCCTCTCACTAGTCATGATGGGATACTGAAGGTCCAGGTGTTCTTAAAGACACAATCTCCTTTTTCTTCCTTTATGATGGCAGCCTATGGGCTACACTGCCCTACACCCCTTCATCCTTATCTTAGCTTACAAAACGGTTTGTGAAAAATTTGTTCTATTATTTTTCTAAATATTCATGCATTTGAGTGCATGTCTTCTTGGTCTATTTCCCTTCTGTATCAACAAGATGAAGAACGTAGGCCACAGTAGCCTAATCATTAGGCTGCATAATGACATTCTTAAGTGACTATGCAGGCCTTCCTGAAGAAAGGCGAACATCAACACTTAAGAAGACATTTTGGAAAAAGTGCTCCAGGGCCCCCACAGGCAGGCCGAACCATTCAACACTTATGACTATCATGAAAATACCCCTACGAGACAACTGGAATCACAGGTAAGAAATTATTCCTTTTTGGAGACTCCACAGCCCAGGCAGAGAACTCAGCACAAAATGATAGACCTGGCCTATCTTTTTATATTTGGAGTTCTCTGCATGACTGTGGAGTCTCTGCAGTTGTAAAGTTACTATCAAGTTGTTTGTTTATGTATGAATACTGAAAAAGAGTGAACTTATACAGAAGCGTATGTTTACCTTTGTGAATCATCACCTGTGATTTTCTATACAAAGCGCACTGACGCTGGGAACCATCAATATCTAGTCAGCACACACAGATCTCCAATATGCAAAATAACATATTTGCACTGAAGAAAAGTTGAAACTTGCTTCAGAATAATTTCATTCACAGTTATTATTAATTTTCTTCTGGACGGACACTGGTACCACTACTTTTTTAGCATGAAACATGCCTTGTTTCTCTAGACAAGATGTTGTTTTTTGCAAACCAAGATAAGGTAGAAGAATGGCAGCTTCCTTCGAGACTGTTGAACAGGAATTTAATATGAAACGTTTGGTGACAACATCACCAACATACAAGAGGAGAGACATGATCCTTAATTAAATTAATAATTAAATATTCAGTTCACCAATTCCCTATTAGGCACTAAAGACAATGAGCCATATTTATGGCCTGGTTTGCATCCCTCTTGCACCACACAACGTGGTGCAAGAGCTACGCAAACTTTAAGTGAGATTTATGAAGCCATGCAAGGCCAACTGCATGACCATGCATGTCTTCATTAATCTTGATTAATGTACTGCAGCACAAATCACTGTATTACATTACTCTGTGCTAGGGAGATGTTTCCATGGGTGTTGCGTGGGTGTTCCCAAACAACATCCATAGCTTTTGACATATTCCCAGCTATACAAGAACTTGTAAACTTGGGAATGCGGCAAAAAGATACGCCTCTCCAGGAGAGGTGTAGCAAGGAGAAATATGTTTATTTGTCCTCATTTTTGTCTCTCTCAGTGCACATAGAAAGAGGAAACAGCTTATCAGGATAGTTTTTGTGCAGGAATCCCCCGTGACCTGCCACAATATTGAAGGAGGAGACAGTCAATTACTTATGTTTTGCACAGCTTCACATTGTATAAATGGATTTTCTCATGGGTCATTGGTATAGCTTCACCTTGATGACCATAGCCTTGATAATTGGTTGTTGTGACCATTTTCTTTGTGATACCTCACCCAGTGATCTAAATGGAGAAGTTAGGCTGCATGTGAGCTTTGGGGTGATTGTATCACTCTGACCCTTGTGACATTGTGAGATTGCTGCGGGTGACGACCACACTACGAGTGACAGTCACAGGGCTGTTTTGGGACACGGTGACATCATCTTCTTCCTCACCTTTTTCTATCAGTTGAACATTTTTCCTGTCACCACCAGCAGCTATGTTTTTCAGGTGCTCTTTCCACTGATTGTAGGTTGACTTTACAGGTGGGCCAGTTAGTATTATAATGTCAACCTTGCTTATTAGAACAAACATTTTTGTGGAAATTTGAGCATTCCACTTTCTGATCCTCATGAATGTACACAAATCCCAAACTGCGGAGGAGAGTTTCATTATTTTGTGAAAGCCTGAAGAATTTGTTGAGGTGGAATTAGGCAGCTGTGTTGACTTTAATCTAGGATTGGCTGTGAATGTAGTAGGGATAGTGGTGATTGTTGCAGGTTTTTGTGTCTTCTTGAAAAGATGGAAGTAGAGGATGTCAGTGAAACTAAATGATTCAGAGCAGGTGAACAGAGGTGAGCTATCTTTCCTTTGTGCCATTCTCTCCACCAACAATCACTGGCTGATAATCACCTTTTTCACTTCCAAGGCCTTCAGAAACTTTCCTTTTCTTTGTCTCTTGTCGTTACTCTCATTTAGGGTCCAATCCATGTCAAGGTCATTGGAAGAGGGGCTTCGACAAAAAGGGAGAGTTCTCTATCTTTTTCTTGCAGCTGATGCATCCAGTGGAAGAGCAGACACAACAACATGCTGCTCTGCAGCAAGCTAAACTTTCTGCTCTGTTCCTATTTGTGGATAATCATGTGTTATAGGCTCTGGTTCCTGTTATTGACTTTCATGTGAAGGTTCAGTTTACTGATCGGATAAATCAATTTAGACTCTGTTAGTCTCCATAACTGAGTCACTTTGGCACTAAGTGACATGTACTTTGTTTTTTGGTGTGTGTACCATTGATCTAGGGGTGATTCTCCTCCCAACCTCTTCCGGGCCAGAGAAGGGTGCAGCATGTATGTTGTGATTCTGAAAAAAGGGTGAGGGGTTGATAGCAATAGTGGCAATGAAACAATTTTCTTCTCCTTCCTGGCCACCTTTCTTGAATGGAACTTCTATCTTTGGGGCCAACTTCTTAGTACTAGTCATTGGCACCTAGCATGAGCAGAGGTATTCAGCAGAGGACTCTATTTTCACAGACTTCTACTCCGAATTGTGTGTGAAGTATTGTGCACCTGCAGGCGACACCAAAAAAACATGACGTTAGTGAAACTTGAACAAGCTAGCCAATGTAGCCCATGGGAGGTAGCCAAATAGAATACAATAATAAACAAGTCCAATAGTTGCTGTGTCCCTCGAGGCTTAATAGGATCCTTAGGAAAGTATAACATTAAATACATTAAATACAAATAGCTGCTGTCCTTTCGGAGCCGTGAACCTCCATGGAAAGCAATGGGAGGAGGGCAAAAATCGAATACATTAATTAAAACATTGATAGTGTCATTCTAGGGCCCATAATGACCAAGGGCTAAACAAAGCAGGATGAGGAGTCTTCAGAACAGGAAGAGGAAGTTGCAATACATTATGGAAAGTAGCCTCCAAGCCTCCATGGCACCGTCTTCCTGTTAAAAAAAGGAAAAAATAGTTTGTGTTAACCAATGTTCCATTCAGGTAAAAATGTAACTAAAAAATGTGTTTGTGTGTTGATTTTCTCACCGCTTACTTTAGGAGAACTGTTGCACGATTTCAGAATTGTAGTTTGATGCTAAATAAATTAGTTGAACTATCGGGTAAAAAATCTACCTAAATTGTTTGTCGATCCCCTGTTTTGAAGAACTGTTGCTCGGCTCATGCCAATCTCATTGTTTCTGTGCTTTCACATTACAATTATTCTAGGACCTGGAGTGTCATTACACACGGAGGTGTAATGGTGTTATCTTGGTAATTACATTCACATTTCGCTACACAAAATTATACCAATTAGTCTGGGATAATTAATACATTATTTTCAGCAAGTGGACCATTGCTGATATCCTGATTATCATTCCTTTAGGACACGTTATACAAATTCCCTTCACAACTATAAGGAAGAAGTAAAAGTTGTGTGTCTCAAATATTATTAAACTAGAATAACATCAGCACAATACCGTAATATTTAAATCTATTACAAAACTGACTGATCATTCTATTTTTTTTATCAGGGTGTCATATCTTCCCTAAAGCAAACAGATTCATTTGCCACCTATTGTTCTAATAATGCTGCTAATACCCATATGCTTTCAGATACAGTAGCTCAAATAAAATGTAATTCAACCTGAGATCTATCTTCTGCTATAGCTTTCTATAGGATAGTCTAATACAGATCAGACCCCTGTGTGAAAATCTCAAGGATTCACATCCTCAGAAAATGTTCCCCACCAGTCTGAACATGGATTATCATACCTATTATCAAAAACCTGTATATCCCAATACACTTACTTATTTATCAATTCATTTATTTATCACTAACAGTCAATTTCCTAGATGGTCATGTTGCGAAACAACTATGGTCCTATATTGAGCGTATAGACAACCCTGTACCTGATTTGCATCATGGCTGTAGCATAGAGCAAAGTTTTTTGTAGATCTTCAAATGCATACTCATGGCACTGTTCTCCACCAGTTGTATGAGATCTATCACCTTTTGTGGCACCATCAACTGCATTTGGCTTCATCAATAGCATTAAAACTAAAAGAGCTAGTGTACAGCTGAACCTCATTCACCTCTGCAGCTCACCCTATTACATTATGCCCTTTAGATGTTAACTTTTCTCCACCTATTCAACTTCTATATTGAATATATAGCTAGATAACATTTGATTCTGCTGACAACCAGCGTATCTCCTACATCAGCAGAAGTCTTTCAAAATTGTGCATCGGTGAAACGTTGGCCACTGCCTCAAATTAAGCGTGGGTAAAACAGTTGTTGATTTTAAGTAAATGCTCCAGCCTCTGCTATAATTAACTCTCATATGTAACTGTGCACTTAGGTTCTAGTGGGTCTGGGTTTCAAATGATATAGTGAACCAAACCATGTCCCTCAGACCTCAGTGACTGCCTCTCCTTGTACTCTCTATGTGCACCAGTTATGGAAAAACATGTCTTATCTCACATATGAAAGAATCCATATTGCTTTTTCAGAAGTTATAATTTACAGCCTCCACAATCAAAAAATAATTTTCCTGTGGAAAGTCTGTGTTGCCTCATCTCGAAGTCACTCAGTATAAGGATGGAATTTGCTTCTGGAAGTCTGAACATTTTGGATACTGAGATCTGCAAAAATTGCTTCAATTGAAGTTAGTATAACTTCTAGGGCACTAGGCCATGCTTGTAAGGTAATTTAAGGTAATGCTTCTCCTTTCATATACAGGCATTTTGACTGAGTTAGGAGAGATTTCATTCCTTGCTCAATCATTATGGAATTCTCTACTTCTCCATCTCCAGTTGATAACAAAGTTGATGATATGTCAGAAAAAGCTGAAAGCTTAATTTTTTATTCAGCTTATACTTGAGTCAGGACCAATTCCGACTGTCAGCATTTCCACTAATGCCATGAGACTTCTACACAAAACGAAGAAAGATAACATAAGTGACTGCCTAGTCTTGGATCTGAACCTTTTTTCTCTCATAAAGTAAGACACTTGGAAATCATTTTTGACTAAAATCACTCGTTCTCCCCTCAATCAGTGCTTGGCTTTGGGTGTAAACATAGTTCGGAAAATTCATACTCTTATAAACGTCATATTAGATGCAGCACATACAATATCTCTTTAGAGCATGGCATGACTGCTACAAAGTGATCAATATAGGCTTACAAAAACTTTCTAGACTAATTCAAAGTCTCTAAACTCAGGCCGCAAAGGTGTAGCTTTAAAGGTTCGACAACACCAAACCGGGCCTGAAAGTACCTGGTTCTGTCCCAGTCGATTTCAGGATTATATTGAAGATACCCAGTGTTATACACTGTGGTCTTTAAATTAGTGGTTCCTAAACTGTGGTCCGGGGACACCTGGGGGTCCGGAAAACCTCCCCAGGGGGTCCGCAACTGCTTAGAAAATTAAATAATATTAACAGATTAGGTCCCCAGCTTTCAGTACTGACTCAGTGGGGGGGTCCCCGGATTCCAATATTGATTTCATGGGGGTCCCTGGGATCAAGTAATGATAAAGTGGGGGTCCAGAGAAGTCAAAAGGGTGGGAGCCACTGCTTTAGATCAATGACTCTAAATATTTACTCACTCTGCTTCATGCCAGATCTCTACTAAGAACTTTAGGTCAGCGTCTCTTCATATTATCCTGCAGTGCCTCTTGAACTGGCAGGGACTTGGAAGACAGATGATGCACTTTTTTAGCCCTAAACTGTGGATTAACCTGTACCACCAAAACAGAGGGCATCACACCCACCCACTTAGCTATTCACAGTGATAACCAACCTCTCTGTCTTATTGAACTCTACTAATAGAAATCCATCCTTCTTTCCTTTTCCTGCTGAGAACCAAGTAGAGCAGGTGGTTTATCATTTCTGTGATTCTCATAGATTCTGCAGTCTGCTTTAGTTCTTAGCAGATTTGAAGTTCTATAGAGTAGAGAAACAAAAATGGAAACCTGTGCAACACCTTGATGCAGGTGCCATGATGGTTTCCTTTCATTTGTGTCATTCTCTGATGCCTGTTTCTGACATCAGTCCTGATGAGGAGGGTGGTGTCAGACCCCAAGCAGAGATCTGAGCCATAGAGCAAGTGTGATCAACCTCTGGGACACCCTACCCCAGAAAACATCAGAGGTGTAGAACTAAGCCAGACCCCCTACCTAGACGTCAGCTGTGCGTAAAACCACCAAAAAAGCAAAGCTGAATTCTAAAACCACATTATGGGCTGGCATCCTCCTGAGGCACACCAAAATAGTGTGTTGGCTATAACAACTACTTTACTGATGTCCACTTTTAGAGTGTAAGTAGTGCACTGAGGCACCAACGAAGGCATTTTAAACTGAATATGAAGCAATTTTCCTTGGTGCCCCAGGGACACCTTCTAAAATATGGCAGCACTGGATTACAACTTTCTTACTTCTCACAGAAGACGGCAATCTGTTTAGTCATTATAAGAACATTTTGCTAAGACTGGCAGTACTCAGTGAGAGAGAACAATGGAGATCCATGTTTCTGTGTCACAAAAAGACCTTGTGGCTAATTCTAATGGAGTCTGGCTTAAAGTGAACAATATATATGTACTGCACTCGGCGCATGGAGGCTAGGTAAAGAGCATGACCCACTGAAACCATAGCTTTCTGCTAAGTGGGTTTGAGGTATGGTGGTAGATCTTCTGGCCATATCCAGTATCCAGATCCCACTCCAATCAGCCAGGGATGGATCCTGGGTGAGTACACAGACCATTTCCTGTGTAGAGATCCCTCCGCATTCAGCTGAGGGCATAGCCCATATGCCAATGCTTGCATCTGATATGCGTGTGTAGAAGGCTGTAGGGACAAATAGACTAGGTGAAAGGGTTAGACATGCCAAACTCTGAATCCACACCCTGTTCTGCAAGACTGAAGTAGGGTGCAAGATGTGTTTCCTGTTATCAAATTCTTAAACACCTGTCATAAAATTCTTAGGTAAAGGCTAAAATTGGCATCAAGGAAATCTTTCCCAGTCACTCCTAGCAACTCCTCAGTACCAACAAGGCTTGGTAAGGTAGATATAGAAAACAGGTGGGAAAAGATGGGAATTCCAGCCTCAAAGTAGAGATTGAGAAGAATCAATTAAGGAGGCTTCACCCGAATCTGGAAAAAGCATAAGGGGAGAAACTTCACATATAGAAGTTTGAACAATGATACAAGCAATAATATGCAAAGAAAGCAAAATACAGTAAATAAGAGATTTAAACTCACTGGTTGCGGAGTGCAATGGTGATGGAAATCTCAAAGCATTGTAAAGTTGTATGGATTTGATTACTCACTCTACAATAGCATATCCATGATGACAATAGTTTAGATTACCTCCATAATATCACCTTTGTATACTATATGTAGCATTTTTATAACAAGAGCTGCCATAATTCAATGGTAGATAAAACATACCTCAGAAGAAAATATTGCTCATCATGTATCTGCCTGTCTGTGTCTTTTCTCTTACAATGTTTCTAAAACTCCAGAGAGGAAGTATGCTTAGTCCTTAATCACCTGCTACCTTCCAATGCAGCTGCCAAAAACACCTAGGGAGAAAAGCAAGGAGCATGGACGATCCATGCACTATTGGAACCTGGGTGTTTTCTGGGAAGGGCTTGGGTACTTGGCTCAACAACCTTGTGTATGATCCAATTATATGTGGCCACGCCATCTGCCCAGCTCTCACTGTGACCAGCCAAAGGCATTATTTGTTGGGGTTATGGGGACTAGGCACAGTGTTATGTCGGAGGTTGCAACCTGTGCACAGAATATGGTGCACAAGACATTACTCATAGGCAGTAGGTTCAGTGGGATGGGAGTCAATCAATCAATAAATCAATCAGTATTTGTACAGCACAGCACTATCACCCCCGGTGGTATCTGGGTGCTGGGGTGCGAGGTCTCCATAGAAAAGCTGGGCTTTAGGTTTATTTTTTAAGTCAGGAAGGGAGGGTACTGTTCAAAGATGGAGGGGCAGGTTTCGGCAGTAATGTAAGAGAAGAAATGCCCACCGCTGTGAAGGATGTGGGGGGTCTGTGCAAAGGCAAGGGAGGTGGAGCAAAGGTGTCTGGTGGGTTGATGGAAGTTCACTCGGTAGTTGATGTAAGCCGGTCCTTGATAATGGAATGTAAGGCTTCGTAAGCATTTGTGAGGATCTTGAACTGTCATCTCTTCCTGGAGCCAGTGGAGGTTTCTGTGCTGGCGGGTGATGTGGGTCCATTTGGGGAGATGCAGGATGAGTCTGGCTGCAGAGTTTTGTATGGTCAGGAACCTTTTGAGGAGTTGGGTGGAGATGTCACAGGATAGCGTGCTGCCATAGTCGAGGAGATTGGTGACGAGGGCCTCAGTGACTGTTGTTCGGGTGTTGACTGGGATCCATGAGAGAGGATGTGGAAGCAGGAAGAGGTGATCAGTTGATTTGTCACTTCATGGTAAGTTCACTGTCAAGGATGATGCCGACGTGCATGCGTAATCTGTTGGGGCAGGTGTAAGTCCTAGTTCAGATGGCCACCAGCTCTTATCCCATATGAATGTGTTTCTCCCAAAGATCAGTACTTCTGTCTTGTCAGGGTTTAGTTTGAAGCAATTAGCTCTCATCCAGTTGGCGACACTGGTCACGGCGTTTCAGAAGTTTTTTCTGGGGGGTGGAGGGTCTTCGGTGAGCGAGAAGATGAGTTGTGTGTCGTCAGTTTAGGATATGATGTGGAAATCGTGGGATCTGCCGATGTCCACAATGGGGGTCATGTAAGTATTGAACACGATGGGGCTGAGGGATAATCCTTGGGGTATGCAGCAGATGATGTTCTTGCATTCAGAGGTGAAGGGAGGCAGCCCGACACTCTGCTTATGTCCTGTAAGGAAGAAGGTAATCCACATGAGGGTGTTTCCTGTGTGCCAATATTGTAGAGTCTATTGATGAGGTTGTGGTGTGATACGGTGTCAACTACTGCTGAGAGGTCAGGGAGGATCAGGACTGCAATTTTCCCACAGTCGAGGAGGGTTCTGATGTTGTCTTTGGCTGTGATCAGTGTGGTCTCCGTTCTTTGTTGGCGCACAATACCAATCGGGAGACGTCAAGCACGTTGTATTTTTCCAGGCTTTTGGTGAGCTGTTAGTTGATGGCCTTTTCGAGTACTTTGGCAGAGTAAGGAGGTAGAGAAATTGGAAATAATTTTTGAGTTTGCTGGGATTGGAGCAGGGTTTCTTTAGAACGGGTCTGATCTCTGCATGTTTCCATCTTTCCGGGAAGGCTGCCATTGTGATAGAGGTGTTGAGGTTGCTGGTGAGTTCCATGCTGATTAGATTTGTTCCAAGGCTGTGGGAGCATGGGTTGGTCAGTGCACCAGAGTGAGCGGATGACATGAGAGCCGTGGTGGTCTGTGTGGTGAGTGAGATTCATGCAGTGATTGCTCGGCTGGTGTGCATTGGTTCACAGAGGCTGTTGAGGTTGAGGGCTGTGGGCTCAGGTTCAAAGTTGTTGTAGATGATGACAATCTTGCTGTGGAAATAGTCTGAGAGGGTGTTGCAGAGTTCTTGGGAAGGGTGGATTGTGTTCTCTGTGGCTGCCAGGTTAGAGGATTCCTTGACTATTTTGAATAGTTCTTTTGTGTGGCTGCTGCTGTTTTGATGTGTGCTATGAGAGCTGCTCTCTTGGATTTCTTGATGAGCAGGTGGTAGTTGCTGAGGGCTCACTGTGGGCAGTTCTATTGGGGAGGTTCCTGGTTGAGTGCCATAGTTTTGCTAGTTGGTAGCAGTTGTTCTTGGTAGTTCTGAGCTCTGGGAAGTACCAGCTGGCTTGTCTTTAGGTTTGTTGGATCTTCCTGGCTTCATCATGATGACTCTGATAGAGCATTCAGTGATCTAGGTGGAGAAATTCTGGACAGCCTGTTCTAGGTCTGATGAAGATTCAGGTTGGGTGGTGCTGATGGCCTGAATCCATTGAATCTCTGTTACCTTGCCCCAGCTGTGGTGGGTGGAGCTGTGGTGCTTCGTGATGGTACGCTGTGCATAGAAGATGGTGAAGTGAGCAATGGTGTTGTCGGACCAAGTGAGTTCTGTGACGTGGCTGCATTTGACTCTGTTACTGGAGGTGAAGATGTGGTCAAGTAGGGCCCAGCTGTAGGGCATGCTCTGCGCCCCGAATGCCTACTACTGAAAACTGAATTCCAAGTTTAGTTTAGTTTGCTCCGGGGATACACCACCTGCATGAAACACATAGGCCCTCATTACGACTTTGGCGGTCTCCCGCCCACCATATCATGGGCACTGCCAGATTTCCACCACATTTTGGGCAGAAATTCAGCAGTAGTCCTGCTGGCGGGTGGAGGGCTCCTCCACCAGCCCGCTCTGCCAGTAGTACACGGCCCTAATAATAAATAATAATATGGCCCGGCGGTGTCCTGTTGGTGGGGCGCTGCTGGTGGTGGAAGCGCCTCTTCCTGTACCTTCTCCCCAGAATAGGTAAGCTGATCGTCCGACAGGGGATGGGGGTGGAAGAGTGGGGGTTGTTGTGTGTGCACGTATGAACGTTGGTGTCTACCTGAATGTGTGAATGCGTGGTTGTATGTGTGTCTGAAAGATGAAGTGAGTGCATGTCTGCATGTAAGTGTGTATGTGTGTGAGTATGCATGCTTAAATGCGCGTCTGAATGTAGTTGTGAATGTGTGTATGGATATTGTTGTGAATGCATGTATGGATGTTGTTGTGGATGCATGTATGGATGTTGTTGTGAATGCATGTATGGATGCATGTGAGTGGATGTGTGTATGCAAGTGTCGGTGAATGGGTGTATGCATGGTGCATGTGAGTGTCTGCGTGCGTGTATGCGGGGAGGTGGTCTGGGGTGATGGGGACTCTATTGCTTTCTGGGGGGTGCGCTGTCTACTGATGACAGGGAAGAAATTCCCTGTCCCCGGTAGCCTTTCCACCACAGTTTTCATGGTGGTGCTACTGCCCCGGACTCCATGTCGGAAGCCCGGCCCGGAGGTTCTGACAGCCATGGCGGTATGAGTGGAGATGTGGTGGGTTGGCAGAGGCCAACCCACCACACTCATAATGTATCGGTCTGCTCCGCCAGCCTGTTGGTGGTGGGACCGCCACATTTACCCTGGTGGTCAAAAGACCGCCAGGGTCAAAATGACCACCATAATCCTTGGTGACATCCTGCATCCAAATCCCACTGCAAATGGCCCAGGCTTAGCAGAGCCTGTGTTAAGAGGCTAAAGCCTCTGCCAAGAGCAAATATGCAGAGCTGAGTCTGAGGGCGTGGACTGCTGAAGGCCTTGATCCAAAGCTTTCGTTGTTCAAGACACAGAGGCCCACCTTCTCAATATAGTAGAGGAGTATCCCCCTGGGAATTCCCCCTGTCACATTACAAACAGTTTACAAACTAAAATATATTTGGGCAGAAAACAATAGATCAGATTTAGATTTTTACCGGGTGCAGATCTGCACTAGTTAAAACTGGGGTTAGAGTGAGTCAAGGAGTTGCAGGCATAAGGACAGCCTGGGTCCCACCCACCCACTCCAGCATCAAGGAGAGCAGATAAAGTTTCCTCCAGCTGGGCCATAGCCTCCCATCAACCTAGATGCCGTATTTGCTCTCTGCCTCCCGCCACCTACTCCAGTCCGCACCAGTCCCCTTTTAACATCCACCAGCTGCTCAGATACATGATAGCAGATTTGTTCCTGGAATCAGGAAAACCAGTTGAAAAGGACGTTGTAATTCCAGCCCTTGTGGTAATTCCCCATTCATTGGGCAAAAACGTGTAATGGTAGTATACACAGACTCTGGTACTGCAGTATCTTCATGCCTAAATTAATCCAACTTTTAATAAGGGACCAAATCTGAAATCAATACTAGGTAGAGCCAAGTCCTGCAAACAGATTCCACTGTGCATAGACATGACAGGGCATTCCAGGACGTTTTGACCATTACCCAAACCAACAGCATGTATCAGAATGCTGTTCATATGAGTAAGGCATCTGGGCAAAGAGCATTGTCAGAGTCTACGTCCTGCATGCAATGTTTAATGCACACAGCAGTGTCATGCATCCACAACATGCTGTGCACAGCCAAAGACTGAACACACTTGTGGGCCTGGGGTCTCACTGCAACATGTAATGAGGCAACGCTTTGCCCTAGTCATATAGAATATGTAGCAAAAACTAATTTTTATTATATTTCTGTACAGGGAGAAAGAAAATAGAGAAAAGATATATTATTAGCCCATACAGATGTCACTGAAAGGCAGTGGGGGCTGCTGCAAATCTAAAGGGGAGGGGTGGGCAGGTGGGGAGATTGGGCAGGGGAAATAATTAAAAATAAAAATAAAACATTACCTTGTCGATGATACTGCTTGCCACATTGCTCCTCTTCTCTCTGGTGTCCCAGAAGTCCCTGGGACACCAGCACAGGCTCTCCATGCAATCCTGGTAAACCTGCTAAACAGAACATGAGAGCAGCACCAGAATTGGTCTGAGTGGCTTGTTCTGCCTCTCAGACACTGCGTGGAGTCTCTGCAGTTTCTCCAACTCGGCTGTGTTACTTAAGTGTGCATGCCAAACCCACATGCGCACTTAAGTGCACAGATTTCACTCCCCATCCCTTCTCCCCTTCCCATGGCCCATCCCATCCCTTCACACTGGCTCAGCTGGGCCACCAGCTGAAAAAATAAAATAATAGTGAAATATCATTTTATTTTTTTCAGCTGCTGGCTTAGCCAAGGGGGCGACGCTCCTTTGCCATTGCAAAGGAGTCGCCACTTCTGAAAGGAGTATTTTTTTTATCACTTTATCTTTTGTGCTTTTAATTGTTGTTTTTATTCTAAACCTGCTATTTATAGAAATTGCCAGAAAAACTAACCATAACAATAACCTGAAAGTAAGAAGATCCAGAAACTGTAGAAAACTCATTAGTGGGAAAATGACTGTACATTGCATTTCAAATGTTTATGTGGTAGAGTAGAACACGTTTTGCTGTTAAGCATGAAATATGTAAGTGCTAAGTGATGAATTTCAACAGAATGTAATTTTCTGCATTTGTTTCTGTTGTTCACACTTCTCCAGGCACATGTTCTTCTTTCTGAATTGTAAAAGTAGTAGCACATGTTGATGGTTGTGTTTGATATGATACTTTGCATATCCCATTTTTAATAAATGCTGGGTAATGTTTAGGTTTACCTTAAATAACTTTTTCATATGTAATGCTGAGGACAAAGAGAACTCGTCCATGCCGCATTTTACCTTCTCCTCAAATAGGCAGGTATTCGTATTATAAGAAGTATATAATTCCCGATGGGGCCGGCACCGAATCCATGCTGGAAGTAAAAAGTTGTGTGGGACTGCAAGGGCCACAGCTTTTCTCCCAAAGAATTTTGCTTACTTAAGCAGGAGAAATCTTCGGACAAGAAAAAATACCCGATCCAATGTGGAGAAACGTTTGTAGGGATCAGTGTGCAATAGTAATTCCCACAGGTGTTTCGCACTATCCTGTTTTCAAAACGAACCATCTGTTAGTATAGATGCCCACAGTATTGGTAATCATGGGGTAAAGGGTAATATCAGACCGATTACCAGCCCACTTTCAATGGGGCACAAAATGGGCATTTTACTTTTTGTGGATTTAACTTTTTCTCTCCAGTGTGAGTAATAAATAATTCACATACTATGGACTCAAGTGGAGACTTGGGCGATCGTTCAACTAAATTCTGTTCAGTGATGTGTATTTCGACTTGGTCCTTATCCTTAGTGGCTTATTTAGAAACACCTGATAAGCCAGCTCTGACTTTTCAAAGGATCTCTTCTGCACTAAAAGAGCAATATGTAAATGAGCTTCTTCGAACCACTGGAAAATGTGTCTAACCTTTAAGACGAAGGGGCATATCTACGATGGGGTTATGCCTTGCTTGCATCACACAACTTTGTACATTTGTGGCGCAAACATCCAAGTCAGATTTTTGAAGCCAAAAAGCCACTTTGAGTAGCTTTGAATGGCTTCAAGAATATGGAGTAATTCAAGGCAGCGCAAATTGTTGTGTTGCATTACTCTGAGCAAAGGAAGGTGTTCTATGGGCATTGCAATAATGCTCCTATGTTTTTTTTTACATATTCCCATATCTACAAGACCTTGTAAACGTGGGAATGCGCTAAAAAGACACACTTCACCAGGGAAGGAGTAATGAGGAGAAGCATTGTTATTTCTTCTCTTTTTTTCCCTCTTTCTAATTTCTGCTGCATTCTGCAGCACACATAGAAAGAGGAAAATGCCTCTTCCTGCACAAAAAAAATCCTACCTACAACAGAGACACCCCTGCACCATGGTTCAAGGGTGCCTGCATTTGTGCTAGTCTGTCAAAAGGATGCCAGAGCAAGGGGAAAGGACAGGAATTAACCATATTGTATTAAATGGGGCATTCCTGCTCTTACCCTGTGATGCAGGACAGCACAGCAAAGTGACTGACTTGCTGCACTTTCCTGTGCTACTAAACTTATAAATATGCCACAGTGTTTCTTGGGGTAACAGGATATGTTGATTTTGTTTGCTGAATTTTTTATGTTCATCCTTGCTTTTATCTTAAAGTCAATATTTGTATTAAGAACAAAAAACAAATGTTAACCTTTACTTAAGAAAAACAAAATTGTATAAAAAAGTTGGGAGACAGCGTCTTGCACAAAGAATGTCAGATTTCCTTTTTTGCTGTTAACCTAGGCATATGAAGTTTTTTTTTCAAATTCCATGCAGAGCAGAGAGATGAAATGAATCTGGATATTATTTTCTGCCTCTGTTTCGGTATATGTAGGCTCATTAAATTCTTTCTGAGTTGTAGAAGCAGTAGCAGATGTTGGCAGTTATTTTTGATGAGGCCATTTACTCATTAATTTGTTCCATGACTAGTGATTCTGCAGCATTTTAATATTTCCTCATCCTTTTCAGCCTCATCTGTGGCCTGGCTCTGCGCATACTCCTCCATGACCACCGGACACTCTACTTCCTCAGCCTTTCACAAAAAAGGTTAAACAAAGGGTCTGTTGTTCAATCACGTTCAGTGGTTAGCTCTTTACAAGTGACCTACCACCACTTCATCCGTACTTTGGGGAATACAAGTAAAATGACATTGACACCCATAAAAAATTGCTTCAGTTTTGACATATCAGATGTCTTTTGCATCTTTCAAAAGCTTGCAGACAAGCTTTTAGGAGAATGGCCATCGATTTAGGCTCTTTGTATAACTTCTTGTTCACAAAACCTATAGTACACTGGCATAATCACTTGATCAATGATGCCATTGAACATGTCATGAGTTTTGTAACACAGACAGATAGGTTTGCATAGATAGGTAGATAGATAGATAGATAGATAGATAGATAGATAGATAGATAGATAGATAGATAGATAGATAGATAGATAGATGAGAAGGGAGCGTGGTCCATTGACCGTAAAAGACCCCAAGGACCCCATTAACCCACTGTGTCGTGCGGAGCCCACCATAGGCCAGGCCCTGTGGCCAACACCTGATACATTAAGAAAAAAATAAAGGTTATGAAGATGTTATAGTTTGGAATTTGCCTTTTAAAAACCCTAGAAATTGATGGAAAAAAGGTTAAATGGACGTAATGGTTAGATTCTGAATTTATACACCCAAAACCACAGAAATTCAGCTGTTACAGAGTTATTTCAAGTAATTTTAAATCGCATACTCACTATGCACACCTAATTATCTCATATATTACATCATTGATGACATCTTCCATGGCATCATTGATATTATCATTGCAAAATTTGCAATAAAATTATTGATGAGAAAACTGTGCATGGATTGGGCGTGAGCCGACTAAAGCCCAAACAGCTGGACGGAATTACAGAAAACTTCCTTTTGTTAGTTGGTGTAAATCTGTTCAGTAGTTTCAGAGATATATACTTTTTGAAAGGTATAGATACCTCTGGATGTAGATCCTCAATGGATTTGACAGTCCCCGTATTGATATCTGATTGGCTGCCAACACTTCAAAAAGGAAGTATTGGTAGCCATTTTAGGCCTCAGACTCTCAAAAATAAAGCTACAAATAAAGAATAGGGGACAAGGTAGTAATACCATGACCCGATAGGCCTAGTGCTGGGGTCCCCAAGTACCCTGCCCAGAGTGAAAAAGCATTTGTGTTTTTTAGATATTTAAAAATTGTTGGGGGGACGCTTGTGACCACCTCCTGAGGCTCATAAGATCCCTGGGGACCACCACCTCCCTGGGTCTTGATTGAATAATTGGAGGGAGACCATGCAGACCCCACTCCTGAGGCCTAAAAGAGGCCCGGGGACCACCACCTTCCCAGGGTTACATTGGCAAATTGTATGGGGCCTCACGGACCTCTCTCCTTAGCCCTGTAGGGCCCTGGGGGTCACCACCTCCCCTGGGCCAGAAATGCCAAACAAAAGTGGAGGGGACCACACGGCTTCCCTCCTGGGCCATTTTTTGCCCTAGGGGCCACCATCTCACCAGAGCTGGCCCTATGCTAATCAAAGGATGGGACCGTGCGGCCCCGCTCTTGGAACCATTAATGGCCCTGTGGACCGTCACCCCCCAGGGCCGGCTGCCTATGTCATTAGGTGCCCACCTTTGGGACATACTAGTTTGCTGTAGCTTGAAAGGAGCTATCTCAGCTCCAGCCAAGCAAGAGGAAACTGTAATTCAGCTAACAGCAGGCAGGAGCAGTAAAGATGCTCTCGCTCACCAAGAGTGGACTTTTCCTGCCGAGCAGGCAGGAAAACAGATGAAACCATTTCTCCTACATGCAGGGAGCAACATTAAAAGCTGCATCCAACGTGCGGAGGCAATGAGACCACAGGGAATTGAGGGTCCACTTTCAGTCTACCTAAATCTTGTGTGTAGAAAACAAAGTCAACCCTTCAGCCTTTAAATTATGACAAATATCCAAAACTGCAAAAATACCTGAAATTTCTGTCTGTTTGGCCCTGCCCAGCACACTAGTGGTATAAATCAGTGTTCAAGCATGATGGACAGTTTAACAAAAAGCCCGCCAAGCATTCCTGATGCAGACAAATATGAGCACATCTCCACCAAACAAAGAAGCACTTACTTCATGGTCATTAGAGCCATTACGTCATAGTCCTTTACGTAGTGGTAGAGTAGAATGTGCACTATACAGTTATTCAATGAGGTAGCACTTACTAATTAGCCAGTAAAAAGTACTCCAGTTGGGTAGATATTTTGCACAAACTAAGGACTCTTCTGGAATAAATAAGCAAGTGAGGATCATTCTGACATCAATGATCATTTCACATAAATTAAACCTGAACTGGAAGCATATACAAATATAAGCATAGCAGGTGCCCCATGTGAAGCTCCACTTCTGTAAAGGACTAATCATCCAACTTATTGAAATGATCCAAGGAAAAGTAAGGATGTTTTCTCTGCCGTTCCACATTGAAAAAAATGTCTGCTTCCAACCCCAACCGCGCAAGTCCAAAGGCCGTGCATGGCCCATGGTTGGGTGCCCAAGGGGGGTTGGCTGCAGGGCCTACCCACAGGCCAGGCCCTGTGGCCAGAACTGGCCATGCACAACCTAGGCAAGGGCTGGATTACCATAAGGTAATTTATTATTACTTAATGTGAAACAACCATAGAAATTCACTGAAAAAACCAAGGTTACAGGGATCTTATAATTGGGAAATTAATTTTAAAAAACCTTAGAAATTTGTTTAAAAAAACAAAGGTTATAGTTAGGACCTGGATTTACATGCACAAAACCATAGAAATTCAGCTGTTTTAGTTAGAGTTATTTAAAGTAAATATAACTCATGCCCTCTCCACGCACAGCTAATTACCCCACACATTACATCATTGAAGACATCTTCTATGGCATCATTGATATTATCACTGCGATATGTGCAATAAGATTATTGATGAGAAAACTGTGCATGGCGGTGGCACGAGTTATAGTTCCCTTAGGGCATGAGTTATACTTTTTTGAAATATTTCCAACTTTAACAGCTGACCTTCTATGGTTTTGTGCACATAAATTCAGAACCTAACTATAATGTCCTTATAACCTTTGTTATTTTCAGTGGAAAAAAAGAAAAAAATTATACTATATATATATATATATATATACATATATACATATATACTTATACACTCATATGTATACATATATATACACACATATACATATATATCTATAGATAGGTCGATAGATAGATAGATAGATAGATAGATAGATAGATAGATAGATAGATAGATAGATAGATAGATAGATAGATAGATTCACTGAAAAAAAACAATGTTTACAGGGACATTATAGTTATGCTCACATTTCAAAGGTACAAAACCATAGAAATTCACCTGATGTAGTTAGTTATCTCAAGTACCCATAATTTGTGCTCTAAGGTTACTATAACTCAAGCCCCCTGCATAGTACTGAATTTAAGCCCCCAGGAGGTGGCTCTCCCTGGGGCATAAATAAGCCCAGGAGGGGGATCTTGTGTGTCCCCTCCTTTCATTTGTAATTGCCCCTGGACCTGGATCACCTTTTTTTTTTTTTGCTGCAAATTTGCGACGTCGTTTCGAACTTGTGGCAAAAATGTTTTTAAAACATGCTTTTTTGCCCAGGTGGGGTCTGTCTGAGGCCCCAACACCAGACCTTAGGGGTCAGGGTGTCCCTATTCTGGCCCCTTTTCTTTGTTTTCATCTTTGTTTGCCTAAAATCAGGAGGATTTGTGAAATCTTCGTGCCTCTAGATATACAAATTTGTTTTTCCTTTAATTTCTCTTAAACTACTGAATAGATTTACACCAAAATACAAAAAGCTTAATCTTGTACCGAAAGCTTCCTTTTGGATTTTGACTTTCTTTCATTTCTCCAAGACTAATCAACAGGTTTACACCAAATAACAAAACGGGCACTTTCTGAACCAAGTGCTACCTTTCTGCCAAATTTGTGCAATTCCGTCTAGTTGTTCAGGCTGTAGTCATGTTCAAATCTCCTATGAGAATTTACATGGGAAATACACTTTTCTGTCCCCCTTTTCTCAACCCCTGCTTGACAGATCACCCTGAAACTTCCCACGCACTACAAGATTCTTTGGCACACTTTTTAAAAACAATTTGGGAAGATTTATCAAAAGGTCCCAAAGATAAAGGCAAGTCAAAAACACTTTTTCAATGGAAACACAGTCCTAACTATAACTACCAACTTGTGACCGTCAGTATGTATCATATATATATATATATATATATATATATATCTATATATATATATATATATATATATATATGTAACTACAGCACCAGAGATAAGGGATCAGGGTATTCCTACCCTGGCCCTTTTTATTTTTTTTCAGATGTTTTCGGTGATTTGGCTTAAGCCAAGGCCCTACATGGCTGTCAAAACTTTCTTTTTGAAGAGTTGGCAGCCAATCAGATCTCAACACAAGATCAGGAGGGTTCACGGAGCCTTCGCGTCCCTATATATATATATATATATATATATATATATATATATATATATATATACACACATATATATACAGATTTGGATTTTCTTTTAATTTCTCAAAAACTACTGAATGGATTTACACCAAATAAGAAAAAGAGCTAACTGTCTGCAAATTTGGTGTAATTCTGTCCAGTGGTTCATACGCTATCGCTGTTTCAAGATCCCTGGGGAAAAATGAATGGGGAAAAAGCATTTTGGGATCCCCCCTTCCTTTTCTTGGCCTCCGCTTGACAGATCACCCTGAAACTTTCCAGACAGATGCTGAAATTAGCATCTTATTTTTTTGGGAAAATGTAATAAAGATTCATTAAACGGTGTCAAAGTTATTAGGAAACCAAATACAGTTTTTCTACAGAAACTAGATCCCAACTATAACTAACTAATGGCAACCGCCAGTAGGTCTTATATATATATATATATATATATATATATATATATATATATATATATATAGAGAGAGAGAGAGAGAGAGTGAGAGAGATTTGTTTACCATTGTTAACGCAAATGTCTTAATGAGAAATTATGAATGAATGTTTATCTGTTTTGAATAATGAATTTAGTAGAAAATTAATAACATAGGGAAATATAATATGCACATTTGAAAATGTGACCTCAGTGAATGGCCGCCAGTATTTATGAATTTTACTAAATGAGTGATTAACCTACATGAACTATTGAAAATGTATTAGATTAATGTACTGTAGTAATACGTCATATTGAGAGGTATAACCTATGTTCTGTATAATAGTAGGCCTTAACTTAGCGAGTGTCCTGGCCTAGTCTTGCCAGACCTCATGCGGAAAGCTGAATTTCTTAACGTTCAATGGAAAAATGCTTATGAAATTAACTGACAGTGAACTGCTCATTGTATAATAAAATGCTTAACTGGAGCTTCTATGGCAGTGGTTCCCAACCTGTGGTCCGGGCACCCCTGGGGGTCCGCAAAGCCTTCTCAGGAGGTCCGCGAGAGCCTAGAAAATTAAAAAATATGAACAAATATTGAAAATTAGGTCCCCAGCTTCCAGTAATGACTCAGGCGGGGGTCCCCGGATTCCCATGTTGATTCAGTGGGGGTCCCTGGGTTCCATCAGTGTTAAAGTGGGGGTCCACAGAAATCAAAAGGTTGGGAACCCCTGTTCTATGGGAACCAACGGACAGGAGATCATGTCTCCTGAATGTATCGAAAAGTGTGTAATGTGTGCTAGATGTACTTTTCAAGGACTCCGACAATGAAGACACTGACTGGAGAAGAAGATACAACATTTTTGATACCTGACTACCCGGATTATGAGAACACCATATAGCGGACAAATCAACGACATGTGAACTGTGAAATATTAGAATTCATAGTTTGGTGCATAGACATTATTGGTTAGGATAATAACGTACGACTAATTGACCAATTGGAAACTTGGGGATAGTCTGGGTGACTTTGATATAACAACGTCACAGAGGGAAAAGACTTCACATCTTACCCCGAATGAACTGCGATATTGAGAATAGAAGAGATTAGAGATTCTGTCATTGGGTTTATACTCTCTGATTGAGAACCTGATGTGATGCTGATCGACTGATGACCTGATGACGAAGACTGACACTGTTGCTGAACCATTCCGTGGATAGGTAGATATTGTGATTGAAATGCATTTTTATGCCTTTGCTTTCTAGGTACCATCTGCGCTGTCCAAATAGTGTTCTTAGCTAGATGCTTTTTCTAAATTCTTGTTCCTAAATTGTTTTGCATGAAGTTCCACATGCTGATGCTAATCTGGGTTAGGTGAGGGTTTCCTTACATGACATTGGCAGATTACAGAGATAAAGGGTTGACTGACTGTTTTGCTGAATTTCATGACCAGGAATGACTTATTGCCTTTGATTCTTTTATTGACCTGTGTAAATGCTTTAGAATGTACTCTGATGCAAGCTTTGATTAGTTCATGTTTTTGGCTTCTTCTAAAAATGTAATGCTGAGTTTTATTTGAATTGAATCATGTTGAATTAATCGCATGACTTAGTATTGTTATCAATAGGGAAATAAAATTACTAAAACGTATATTGAGGTGTGGTTTTTCAAGGCTGAAAGGCCATGGTGTGAAGCTTATTGCTTTTAATTACTATTGAATGATGCTTTGTCTAATGGTTATTGAATTTTGTGCATTGATTATTGAGAACATTGATCACTCCATGGCTGGAGATTGATCGACCTATACGTGTCACCTTGTAAGTTTACTTATAAAGGACCGACGTGCTAGCACCATCCTTTTAGAGTTGTCTGATCAGTTTTAATGATTTGTGGAAGTGAGCACTAGGTCCATTTAATTGTGATCCCATGGAGTTAATGTGAACTCAAGTGGGAGGGCTTAGATATTTGAGCACGTGTGAGTCATGCGAATTTGCAAATATTTATCTGGGTAACCATTTCATTACCATCTACATTTAATAGATTCCCTGATGACCTTGTTCATAGTGTATGTGTGTGGGGCGGTGGGTAAGGTAGTGTTTGTATGTGTGTGTGTGTGTGTGTGTGGGTGGGGGGTGGTATGTGTGGGGACGGGGGTGTTATTATAGAGCTGATCTGGCCAGAAGTACAGGGCACTATACAAAGCCTAGATTTCGATCCAGGGTTGTTTGAAGGGTTAAGGTCTGTTTGGCAACTATGGAAAGAGGTCGAAAATGATATTCTTCTGATCTCCAACTTATTTTCAGTGAAACATACAGAGATTTTACGTGGTGGAATATGCATAAAAATCTCTTTCAAATATTGGCCAGGGAAATGTTGCCTCTCTGTGTCACAGAATGTCTTATAGGCGCACCATTTCTCCCATACAGACAAATACAAAAGCACAATTATGGTTTTGTGGTACAGAACAAAAAGGCATTAAGCCCTTTACACTGCAGAATCTTGGAAACCAAGACTACTCCATGCAAAGACCCATCTGTGGATGTAATTAAACAGCTCAGATTAGGATATTGCATACAAAGCACAGATATTTCCAAAAAAGAATGGGTCTGCTGGCGTTAACATAGGAAAAGCTTTGTCGGTGGGCCCAAATCACAAAGCCCTGGATATAAGAGATTAAAGTTTGCTGATGAAGGACTACATCTATGTGTGCAGCATACTTCTGACTTTTATATTTGCAGCATATTTCAGACTCTTATGAGCTTGACAAAGCTTTTAGAGACTAACCATGGAAATGTGCACCAGTGTTAGAGTCATACGAGAAATTTCAAAGGTAAGGTTAAACGTGCATAATTTCCTTAATATGTGCACGCTTTTACTGTTTTGCTTCTCCATGCGAAAAAATGTTCCTATATTTCCAAAAACAATCTCCTTAACTAGCCTGTAAAATATGAGGGCATTCACTCGTAATTTCCTTTCTTAAATGTATTTATTTTTAGTTTATCGAAATAAAGTTAGTGAAAAAGATTCCCTACCAATATTTTGTTCCAAAAATAAACGCCTATTATTACCATGTCATCTCAAATGTGCTATTTCGTCCCTCTGAAGGAAGTCTAACACATAAAAATCTTAATAGCAGGCGCTCCTATGTCGTGCTATAGTGTCAGTAGTCCTATGTTTGCTGTGAGTAAAGATGAGAACTAGTTCCCATTATTTGTTACACCTAAGAAGCATTTGGTGTACATTGGGAGCCACAGATGCACCACTAACAAATTAAATACTTATAAATATTGTTCGAAAACGGATAATTCCAAAAACGATGCATATGCAAAAAAAAATCCTTGCGCGGACCAGCTAATACACAAAGGGGCATATTTATACTCTGTTTGCGCCGGAATTGCGTTGTTTATTTTGACGCAATTCTGACGCAAAACTAACTCCATATTTATACTTTGGCGTTAGACGCGCCTAGCGCCAAAGTCCATGGAGTTTGCGTCATTTTTTAGCGTGGACACCTACTTTGCGTTAATGATATGCAAGGTAGGCGTTCCCGTCTAAAAAAGTGACTCCGAGGCATGTGCGCCGTATTTACACTCCCGGGCAAAATTCACGGCCGGGAGTGGGCGGGTCAAAAAAAATTACGTCCAGCCGCTTTTGCGCCATTTTTTAGTGCCTGGACAAGGCAGGCGTTAAGGGACCTGTGGGCTCGGAAAGAGCCCAGAGGTGCCCTCCCATGCCCCCAGGGACACCCCCTGCCACCCTTGCCCACCCCAGGAGGACACCCAAGGATGGAGGGACCCATCCCAGGGAACTTAAGGTAAGTACAGGTAAGTATATATTTTTTTTTGTGGCATAGGGGGGCCTGATTTGTGCCCCCCTACATGCCACTATGCCCAATGACCATGCCCAGGGGACAGGAGTCCCCTGGGCATGGCCATTGGGCAAGGGGGCATGACTCCTGTCTTTGCTAAGACAGGAGTCATATCAATGGGGGTTGGGAGTCGAAAAAAATGGCGCAAATCGGGTTGAGGTGAAAAATTTGCCTCAGCCTGACTTGCCCCATTTTTGGGCGCCCAAGCTCCATATTCCCCTACGCTGGCGCTGCCTGGTGTACGTCATTTTTTTTCACGCACACCAGGCAGCGCCGGCGGCTAACGCCGGCTAACGTCATTGAATAAATACGGCGCCCGCATGGCGCTTCAGAATGGTGTTAGCCAGCGCTAATTTTTTTGACGCAAAACTGCATTAGCGCAGTTTTGCGGCAAAAAGTATAAATATGGCCCAAAGGATCATTAAATATATGGGCACATGCAAGCAAACAATAACTTTCAAATGTTATTTATCCAAAATTAGCGATATCTGTCTACTTCATTTTATATTTTGTGAGATTTATAGTTAGAAAGTTGAGAATTTCTTTGGATCATTTCACAACGGAGACTTTCTTCCTCACATTTTCTTTCATTGATTTGCATGTGCTTTTTTCCTCCTTTTGCTGGAACGTATGGATCGTACAGTGTTATTTGAGCAGCGGAGCTGCCGAAGCAGCCTAGTCAGGGCTTAGAGGTGGCAGAGGTGGCGGCGTTTACTGCATCAGCTGTAGTTTTCTGAAAAGTTGGCCCGCTCAGAATCTTTTTTTTGCACGAGCTTCCCTGAGGACTGGCCTCGTGTTGGCCCTTCCTTTGGCGTTTCAGACTTTTAAGCGTGACATTTTAATGTCATGTATTGTATGAAAGTATAGTTTAACAAACCATCCGTTTAAATACATTTAGGCCCATATTTATGGGGAATTGGCGTAGGGCAACGCTGCAAGTCTTTCTACCCTAAGCCAATGTGAAAGGCCAGAATGCACTGTATTTGTTCAATATGGCGCATTCCTGTCCTTTCAGCCTGCGCTGGCGCATATTTGGCTGCCTAGCATCAACGCAGTCACCCTTGCAACATTGTTGAATGATGCCTGGTTTGCATGCAGGATTGTATTTGTGCAAGATGGGAGACCTTCCTGCATAAAATCAATTCAGAGAGGCGTTTTCCTCTTTCTATGCATGCTGCATAATGCAGTACACATGGAAAGAGGAAAAATAAGGAGAAATTAAAATGTATCTCCTCGTTCTGCCTTCTTTGGCTTTGCATGGCCTCATACATATGGTTGAGAGGCTTGCACCATCGGAGCATCAAAAAAGTGATACTCTGGTGGCGTAAGCCCCTCAATTTTTACTAGTACTTCTCTGGTGTTGCGGGAAGAGTCAGTGCCATGAAGAAAAAGAATGGCCTCTGGACGGGAATGGTAAACTAACAATTGAGAAGCTGAGTACATGAGGCACATCATGAGGAAGACAATAGTTGCCAGAGATATGGAGAAGGAAAAAAGAAGAGAGTAGTAAAAAGTCAAAGGAGGAGAACCAAATAGAGTAAGGAGATGAGGTGGGAGAGAAGCGTTAGTCAAATGTAAATGCAAAAGGGAGGAAGGGAATATGGACATTATAGGAAGAAGGGTAGTATAGAAGAGATGATCAGGGCGAAATAGGAAGAGAGGAAAGAGGGAAAGAAACAAGGAGTGGGTAATAGAGAACAAGAAGCGGAGAAGGAACAAGTAACAAAAGGAGGAAGGAGATAATAACGAGTGAGAAAAAACAAGATGGCAGTCGATAAAGAAGTGGGCAAGTGCAGAAGGAGAGACAAGAGATATGGAAGTAAGAGGAAAGGAGTACATCTAGGAACAAAGAGATTGGAATGCAGGCACATAGTTGTCCGTAGTGCAGAAGAAAAATATGCATCCATTTGGTACCAATTGTATCATCACCTTCCCTTGTTTAGCATTGAAAGCAACATGCCAGAACATCTTTTAACTATAATGATTACTCCTATACCACCTAGACCACGATCTATACTCCTGTCAGCACAGCATATGCTTGTCATGACATGGCTGATATTACAGTGTTGAAGAAATTCTACCACCATTCTTCCTGTGTTAAATAACCAGATATTGTCAGGCAAATTTGAAATGAATAGGCCTGACTGCAATGAACTAAACTCAGAATCTTAGACATCTTCCAATACTTTAAAATGAGACATGCACTAAGAGGGATTTTCCTTGTGGCTTTAATCTGTCTACGAAGTCTTATTACCAGACATTGTAGAACTACTGTGGAGGCCAAGAAAATGTCAGAGTTAGGTGTGAGAAGATTATGGGGAGAATATTTGGGAATGGAAATTAGAGACTCAATGTGGCACTACTGTTGCACTGTACTTGGGTATGGAGAGCAGTGCAAAAATTACAAGATCATTCAACTCATTCATACTTATTGAGTTTCTGCCGCCTTCTACATGTGTTCCAAGAAGGTCAACAAATGTGTCAGGGCTCCCAAAGATGCCTCCAAGATCTTCAGCTGAGAGGGAAAAAAAATAAGTGTTCTAATTGATGCGTGCAATTGTTCTCTGGGAAAGGGGAAGGATGAATGGTACTGATCTTTAGGTGTTTAGGTGCAGGAAGAGGGCAGGTTGAAAGGAATTCCGCTGGAACGATTGTGATATGAGTGTGAATATAGGTACATTAAAATTACATGGACGTTTTCATGATATCACATTGGGGTTGTTAACTTGATTTCCTCACAAGCGGGTCTGGTTTATCATCTTTGGGCAATAGTCCACAGCATATTATTGCAAGGTTTTACAGTATGCAGCGTAACCCCATGATGTGAAGACGTAGCATAGCATCAATGCGCCACATTGATCCATAGATCTGGACTCCAAGATCCTTTCTGTGCCTTTGTTGTTGCTGGAGGGCGATTAATAACTCTGGGTGAAATTAGTTTGTGTTGTCACCTGTAAGAATAACAAAGTGTTTCAATGGTGTGGAAACATCTTTGCCTAAACACAGACATGCATTTCTGGTGACATGTCATATTACTCTGATGTACTTTTGGTACTTGTTGTTTTGCTACATTTCTGCTATGTGTATGTCCTAGTAACACGGTATGATTATAGGTAACAGCAGCACAGAAGTGTAGAACAGTAGACACAAAAGCACATGTGCTGATGCCTAAGTTTGGGTGCACTATGCTTTCTATGTCAACTGTATGTACTACAAGTATTCTAGTGGGATACCTTATTAGTCATTCTCATCTCGTTCCGCCTGATTGTAGGATATACTAGTTCCTCTATCAACATTTCCTACTGCCTAATATTTGCTAGAGTCCGGGGTATATCCTGTCACACAAGCTCAGTGCCGATTGGACCACCATGCTGTCATGCGCAGTGGCCTGATAGACATTTATTTGTTTTTTAAAGCAAAATAGCTTAAGATGAGATCATGTTTCTACACCAAGCTATGATGGTCATCCTTTATCTGGTTCTCCTGAGCCTGGCCACCCTGTAGCTCATCTTCCTGGATGTCCTATTCCTAGCTTTGTGGCCTGGATCACCAGGCTGTGAGCCTCTTGGTCCTGATGTCACTGTTTCTGATCCTCTTTACCCTGCTCCTCCTGGTCCTGATCCTGTTTGCTTTGATCTTCCAGTTCCTTCTAATCCTTTGTTTCTTGGTCCTCTTAGAACTTTTCTTTGTGGCTCTAGGCGTCCATGTCCCTGGTGTCAGCTACCTGGTACTCTTGGTCACGGTCATGCTATTCTTGTTTTTCATAGTCCTTGTCCTTTTTGAGATTCTGTGCTCACTGTTCTTGCTTTTCGTGTCCTGGCACTCTTAGTCTTTCTCCTTCTGGTTTGGGATGTCCTGGCTATTCTGGATCTGTTCCCTGTCCACTTAGTCCTACTGGCACTGAATCCATTGATCCAGGTCCTTTTGATCCAGGTTCTCCTTTGTCAGATCCTCCTCAGCATGGTCAATTTGGTCCTGGTGCCCCAGGTCACCACTATCCAGTCTTCTAGATTCTGGTTGGTCTTCTTACATCTAATCCTCCTTACCCTCGTTCTGCTACTTATAATAATTGCTCTGTTCAACTTGGTAATATGAGCCCCGGTCCTCTGGGTTCCGATCTTCATGACCCTCTTAGCCCTCTTTCCAGACTTCATGGTTGTAGGAAGTCTCTCAATATGGTGCACTAAAAAGAGATACACCGAGCAGAGATTCCAGTGGATCCCCAATTAGTTTGCAGAGGCAAAAGTAAATAGGACAAATGCTTTATTTTGTGGTATTGTGGGCTAGCAGTTAGGCTTTTCAGAGGGTAGTGCTAAGCATTTGTCATACTCAGAGAGGCAATAAATGAGACACATATTCAAAGAATAAATCCAAGACCAATTTAGAAAAATAATACCTTTACTAGCACAAATACCTTTTTAGTTTAAAAAATCGACAGTGCAATTTCAGAGTTCTTCAATGTTAACCTATAGAGGAAAACAATGTTCAGCAAACATACAGTTAACAACGACTTATGAGGCCAATCCCAGAGAGTTAAGGTTAGTACTGGGCACTGATCAGAACCACACCAGCAGGTCACTCCGGGCACTGGGGCGGAGGGGCACAGGGGTGCAGTAGGCATTAGGTGTCCAATGGTTTTTAAAGGAGTTGGTCCTCAGGACAAACAGGCTGTAGGCTCTGGCTAGGAAGCCAGTCGGGGACAAAAAGTAGGTAGGTTGTAGAAATGGGGTGCTCTAGGGTGTAGGTGCACCTTTGCTCCTTTTCTGCAGATTACAGGGGCAATGGATGCAAGGGTGTCCATGGGGGTCGTGTTTCTCCATACGGGAGCGCTTGTAGTCAGGTGATCATGCTTGTGGAGAATGAAGGCATTGTCGGGGAGTCCAGCAACAGCGGACCTGGACTCAGACTCTGGACAGCTGGGAAACCTTGCTGGCACGGTTGGTTGGCTACACCTCGGGTCGTGGATGTCGGGTGCAGTGGTCAAGTGTTGGGTCTTTGCTGTTCTGGACGATGCAGAGTCCTTCCTTGAGACTTTGTTGCAAAGCATGTGCACTGCTCACAGGAGTGTGAGTCTTTGTGGAGGCAGGAAGACTTCCTGTGTTTCTTGGAGGCTCAGCTGCAGGACAAGTCACCTATTTGGGCAGAGTCCATCGAAGTCAGAAGGCAGGCCAGTGGGGCTGTTACAAGTCAGCTGCTGCTTCTTTTCCTCTTTGGCAGGTGCAACTCTTTGTTTTTAAGCTTCTTAGGTCATCAGGATCTGAGTTCTAGGGTTCAGGGGTGCCACCTAAATACTCAATTTAGGGGCGTTATAGGGAGTGCCAGGCAGTAGCCAATGGGCTGCCCACCTTTAGGGTGACTACACTCTTTCTTTGACCACTTCTGTTGGGAAGTGGGCATAACCCTAACCCTCGTGGCCTAATTCCTTCCAAATAAGATGGAGGAATTTGAAAAGTGGTTCCCACTTTAGCTCATCCACTTTAGGGGTGGGACTGGCATAAAGTAGGCACACCTCCTAATCTGCCTAATTTTCCCACCTGTGCTGCCACCAAATGTCGGATCACCACAGGGGAGTCGGTCATCTCCACCATCTAGAGAGATCTGGGTCACATTCCAAAGGGCCCAGGCCTTTGAAGCTTCCCGCCCTGGAATGTTCATCCTGCCTGGGTGAGGTAATAACACCCTCACCCAGTGTAGGCTTTTGTCTCTGGCCCTCGAGAGCGCTGGCTTTCACCTGGGTGGGGGGGGAGGGGCAGAATGGTGGCTGAACTGATCAGGACCAGCCATTCAACTCACTAGTAGCTGGTAGGTTTTCAGGGGGCACCTCTAAAGTGCCCTCTGAGTGCAGTTATTAATAAATCCTTCACTAACATCATTGAGGATTTATTAATCTGAGATGTTTAATACCAAACATCGTTATATTCAGAGAAGCCATCATGTAGCTGGGAAACTCATAGTGACCATTATCCAGCACATGCATTTAAAATGACTTCCCGGGTCACCTACTGTGTCTAAGAATCGACGAAATCATAGCAGGGGCATATCTGCATGTGTATAATGCACCCTGCCTTAGGGCTGTAAGGTCTGCTAGAGGGGTGACATATATATTGCATGCAGTGTTTAGGGTACATGGTACACAGGCTGTGTGCCATGTTGTGTTTTCACTTTTGTCGGCACAAAGACATGCAGCCAGCAATGGCAGCCTGTCATATGCTTGGCAAGGGGGCCCTTAGGGTGGCACAATGTGTGCTGCAGCCCTCAGGGACCCTCCTTAGGAGTTACAAATGTGCTAAAGGTTTTGCCAATTGGAAAAAAATGACTGTACAGTTTTGGGGGAAAGAGATCTGGCACTGGGGAACTGGTTGGCAGGAACCCAGTGCTCTTTCCGTCAAAATTACCCCGAAACCAGGCAAAAAGTGGGTGGGTGACCATGTTGAAAGAGGTACTTTCCTATACTGGTCATATTTTTTTCTTGCTCTGGTCTTGTGGGTGCCTTGGTACTGCTCCCTCTGGTCTTCTTAGTCCCTGTACTGCTTTCACTAGTATTCTGAACATACTAGCCATTTCACTCTAAGTCCTGATCCTCCATGCCCTCGTTCTTCTGCTCCATGCTCTCCTGGTTCTGAGATAACGTGCCCTGTCACAGATCATCCTAGCCTTTCATAGTTTTGATGTTACCTGAACTCCACTTCCTCCTAGTCTAAGAACTTCCTGGTCTTGCACTCCCTTATTCTGGTCGGTCTGGTTGTCATTCCCATGTACTGCCCCTAGTCCTTTGGGTACTGTGTCTCCTGTTTCACAGGCTCCTGGTCATGTACCTTTTCAGCATCTTCACCCTAATTCTCATGCATCACTTCTCCTGGTCCTGTGCCTCTGCTTTATCTAGTCCCCTGGTTTGCCTGATCCTAATCCTGGTCCCTCGGGTCAGTGTAGTCCTGGCCTTAGTTCTCAAACTCTGCTGTCTGGCCCTCATGTATCGGTCCTTCTGGTCCTGGTTCCACGGGCATTCTTTTCCCTATCACTCCTAGTCTACCAGCCCTCTTGCCCCATCCTAATCCTACTAGTCCTCCTGGTATCCTGGCTTGCCTGTTCTACCTTGTTCTTGTTCAACTGATCATGTTCCCCTCTTCCAGGCTCCTCCTAGTAATGAGCCCCTGGGTGTAGACTTCCTTATCCCTGTCGCACTAATTCTCCTAGTTCCCATGTTGCGTGTCACCCTGGTTCTTGTAGTCCTTGTCACCCTGATTTAGGATCCTTCTGAGTCTGACCTTCATAAACGTTCTGATCCTACTCCCACTGGGTCTGGACTTCCTGATCTGTTATATTCATCCTGGTCATTCTGATCTACGATTTTCTAGTACTGCTAGCCCAAGTTCTTTCCAATTGTGTTTGTCTAGATCCTTGTCCATTCTATTCTGGCCTATTGGTCCTCCTTGATCTGATCTCTGCAGATTTGGCCCTTCCATATATGATGCTTCTTTCCATTGATCTCCTGATACTAGACTTCTTTGGTCTGTCTACCTGGGTATATCACTTCTGTTTGCCCTCCTCTCTCAGATTGGTACACTCAGGATGCCCAACCCTACTTGATTTTATGGTCCAGGGCCTTCAGTTCCACCAACCATTGATCCTTCCTTTCCTTCTGACCCTTGTCCACTTTGTCCACATCCCCCTGTTCCACATCCTCCTGGTCCTCCGATAATTTTCACCCTGGTTCCTGTACCCCTAGTGCTGTTTTACCTTGTCTTGCCCCTCCTCATCTATTTGTTCCTGATTCCCTCTGGCATTGGTAACCCTGGACTCATGGATTAGGTCTCCTTGGGCAAGGTTCTTTTTGTCCTGCTCCTCATGGCTCTGGTCGTTTTAGACCTCCTGGTGATCTAAGTTCTAGTACTTATTCTCCTACTACACATCGTCCTCCTCCTACTAGTCCTACTATATTCTTCCTCAGACCCCTCCGCAAAGTCTTTAGCCCGGTCGAGCTTCCAAGTTTGCCACTCAGATTTTAGTGGCTTGAAATGAGACAGCACTGTCAGGGACATAAATGTGGGCTCAATTGAGACATAAAGTTGGCCACTTAAAACACTGCTTAATATGTTAAAAATCGAAATAACCATTCCCAATATATGTTGTGCAGGTAACAAAAACGTCAGTGTGACTGAAGGACCACTCATGACATGAGACCAATAAGCATCTTTGTCTGAAGCCCATTCCACTCTGCTGGATCAATAGCATGAAAAAGTATATTTATTCAGCAGGCAGTTGAGTGAACTACCAAGATGCATTACTTACCTGTCTACTGCTTTCACTTCCCCATTCCACAGAAGTCCCATTACTGTGTCTTACTCAAGTTACCTCCTGCAAGTGTCCCAAAGGACTTTGCCTCAAGTACTAATTGCCTAATGTAAGCATCCCTCCCTGTGGGGCCCAGGTACAACTTACCTGCCTACATTCCCTTTTCACTGCTGCTTGTTGACTGCTGGCATGTTGCCAGATTTGAAATATTAAGCACGCACAATCCCCCTTAAAAAGAAACCAAAAGCTACACAAGAAGTTAGACAGTAGCATGAAATATCTGTGTGCCATGTCAGCATGTCAGATCAGTTGGAAGCCCACCTTGATTTACAGCAAGTGACTGAAACTCTTCCTAAAGTTACTAAAGTTACACTGTGAACTGCACAATTGGATGCAAAAGTCAAAGGTAATTTATTTTTTGCTTTGTTACCTTAGGGTCATTAGTTTTGTACTTAAAACATTTCACTGAATCAGAGGGGACTAACCACTGTGCTACCCTGCTACTCCTTGATAACATTCACTCAGTCAGAGAGACCTATTCTTTTCAGCGTTGTTCATTTTTCAAGAGCTCCTAGAAGGAATAGTTTTTCTCCTCAGCATAAGCAACATGATTAACATTTCTGGAATCCATTTTTAAATTCAGTGACCATACTAATTGCTATACATGGTACAGTATTTGGCTTGTGCTTATAAAACAGAGTGCTTGTTACAAGTGGCTCCTGCAACTGAAATTAGTGCAAGGTAGATAATGTGGGACTTAATGCACATGCTCCGAGGAAGAAGTAGAGAGCTTGGGGCATATTGGGCACCGTCTAGATCGAGTGGATTGATTGGTGCATAAGAAGAAGGAAAACACTACCGGCAACAATGGCCGACTGCTAAAACTGAAAGTTTTCTTTGGGGTAGTTTCCATTATGAAATATTGTGAAGGTTGTATGAACTCCTCACAACTGTATCTCACTGAGTTTCTGACTTCCATCCAAGTATGGCCTTCATCTTTGTAGGATTCTATTCCAGAGACCAGTGGCAGCTCTCCAGCTTTGAGACCCAGAATTAACAGGCCTGCTGTTTACAAACACAAGCATCACCACTTTTTGTTCAAAGACACCCTTCAGTGAATATCTTTCTGTTACCAACAATGATTGTTCACTTCCACAATTCTGTATGTCCGCCCTGGAAAGAAAATGTTGTTTCTCAGACAGTTCACACTTAAGTTTGTTACTGTCTTAATGTTGTGTAGCAAAATACTCAGTTTCTGCTGCTTGTGGATGGACATCATCACAACAGTTGAACTCTTGGCAGAAATATGATTCTGCATTGAAGAATCTTTATTTATGGCACTGTACTAACAACATGGGGAGGTCAGTCAGGCATAATGTAATGCAGGAAATTGCCTCCAAAAATGTTATCCAGGTGAACATTTATCAGTATTTCGACTATACAATATGTTTTTAAATCAGGTATGACCGTACCACTTAATATGTTTAAATAATGAGAAAAATAGCAGAATGATGTTTCTGCATTAGAAAGGGCAAGCAACACACACACCCTTTCAAAGTCCAGGAGGTTCCATGTCTGATAATGCAGTGGACTGGTAGCTGCCTCACAGTCAGTTCCTTTTTCTGGCTTTAGTGAGTGGGATCCTGCAACACTTTGGGTAGTTTTGCACTTGTTTTTTCTTTAGAAATCCTCTGGGTACCAGCAGTTTTTTGTGTTAACTTGATGTCCATTAAAGCTCAGCTTTCTACCACTATTCTTTCACTTTTTGTGAAATACCCTTCTTGTTCAAAAAGCTACCACAGACCCTCTGAGGTCGATGTGGTGGCCCGTCTCCTGACTTTACATTTGATAATAGAGTGTAAACGTTTTCTAGAAAGTGTTGAAAAGAAAATTAAACAATAGAGATGGCATCAGAATGTGAGGGAACCTGGAAATCCTTGGGACCAGAGAAAAGAAAGTGACAACGCCATTAGAGAAGCTTCAGGTCTTTCACTTCTCTAACTTTGCTTCCTCCTCTCTCCTATAAAGAAAGATTCAAAAGAGAAAATTGACAAAAGACTGGAAAAATAGCCATCTGTATTCCCTTTCCATCAGAGAAAGGGATAGCACTGACTTATTTGCCATTGAGGGTGGAGTCATTGTCTATGTGTGCCCCACGTCACCATGGACACTCCCCAATAGGCATGTCTAAGATGGTAAAAGTCTCATGGCAATTTCTCAAGACACATTTGACATCAGTTATCTCAATATAACTGTGAACTAGGCACCATTGAAGTTCAAGACCATAATTAGCATTGAAGCTCAATTCACTGTTTGCGCATTCCCTGTTATCGCACCACTCAGTCTCCAGAAGCTTACAGTTGATCTTCTCAGAACATGCCATTCTCCTGCTCTGACCGCTAAAAGATTTTAGAACCTCATCTCCTGCTCCATCTCGGAATCCTGTGATGCCTATATTTCATCATCATGCAGAAGACCTGTTGCTGGAACCTTTCAATGTGCCAACTCTGAAAAGGTCTACACAAGTATCAAGACCTATGTCCCTTGATTTCTTTATTGAGTAGACAAGTAACACCTATGGTTGAGGCTCTACAAGGGCATGTGTTACCATCCAGGGACATAGATTTTGATAAGCCTTTTAGTAGGTGTGGAAGCTCTCTAACGACATCTTCATCACTGTATTCATGTTCTGTTGTGGACACTTCATCCTCATACGCATTCACTTTGCTGGTGTCTTTCCTGCTAGTACTTTGACTATTGATTACTTCAATGGCTTTCATTACATGCTAATTTAGGGAGTGCCGAAAGAAACAGGATTCCATAATTGTATCTGCAGTTGTCAGAAAACAATCTCCAGTACTGGAATAATCAGCACCACCAGATAGGGTGTGTAAGTGGATGAACATCTTGAAATATTGAGGAAAATAAAAATAAATAAATATAAATAAACAAATAAATAAAATGAACAACATTTCCCAAAAGATACAAATACACAACTAAATTAGGTTTAGGTACAGCAACTGCTTGGCTCTCATTATACTAAATGAGACTGCTGGATCCGGGCAGGGGCATCATCAGGCTGTTGGGAACCTTGTGACAACTGTCGCTCTAACTCTTTTGGCTAGCTATTAGTGCCTCACTAGCACCTAAAAGTGGCAGTGATTTGTGGCAGACGTGCGCATGACATTCTGACTTCTCAGGGAAATCGTGGTGCAACAGATCCCATCCTTTTCTCCCAGTTACATTTGTCTCACACATGCAAAGACAAACAGAACCAAAGGTTGGTTCAATACACTTTATTAAGTCAATTGCATTCTAGATAAAATGGCATGTACTGCAATGATTATGATAATAAAACATAATAAATAATGCAGTGACAAAGAAAGTGGAACATAAGAAACATAAGAAAAGTCCCCTCTAAGTGCCAGAATGCTAGGTTTTGGAATTCCTACCTATGCCACTAAAGTACTATATCAGAGCACAGCAGTGTTACCCCTAATCCGCCCTTCAGAATCCCTAGGAAGACAACATCCCGCATACCTGGATTTGGTAGTTCTTAAAAGGGCTGTTAGTCTACTGAGAGTGCTCTCTCATGTGGGCAGAGAAAGACATCAAGTCTCAGCAGACAGTTACAGTGCAGCAACAGCATGTGGTGGCAATCTTCTGGCTGGAACTCTCCCACTAACTTATAAGGGGCACAGAGATGTTTTATAATAAAACAGCTAATGTTCTAGGAAAATTGCCCTAAGATAAATCACAGATGTTTCCGTGAAGTGGCTGAGATTGTGGTGTGAGTGCGGTGTTCCACTTTGTGCTGGCAACATATTGGAGAAAGCTTTGAGCAGAGCACAGAATGAAAATCTCAGAGTACAAAGAATAAAACCAGTTTTTGTGCTAAAAGAATACAAGATAAAATTAAATAAAACCATCACCACACAAGATAGCTTCTGCTCAGAAAATAAAAATTTATAAAAGGAATTACAACTAGACTAAAGGGCACAGGCTGCAGGCCTATGGTTTAATACTGTGCCCATAAAGCTAAGGTACTCTCATGAAACAACACTTGAAAGCTTGAGTTTATAACTATTTATCCATACATGCACATATGGGACTTTATATAATACAGCTTTATGGCTCTGTATTACTTTCAATATACATGTATACCTTTCAATGTAGTTATGTATCTACATAGGTATTATTTTACTCTTACTGTAGAAATGAAAAAAGGCGTTCAACTCTCTACAATGTACTACTCTATATCTCATCCTATAACTCTCTCAATATATCATATCCTCTACCTCTACCCTGACTCATCCAAAACATCATTGTACTACTATGATCTCCCTAATAGCCATTTTCAGACTCTCCTCTCCTCTATCCCATACCTTCTTTTACTACTATGATCTCCCAAATGAATCCTTTCTAGACTGTTCCCGCCACTGTCCCTCCTTCGAGTCATGCCAAGCCTCATTATACTATTATGATCTCCCAAATAACACCTTTGAAATTCTTCCCTCCTCTATCCATCCTTTATCCTATTAAATACAACCATCAGACTCACATGTCTACCACTTGAATTATCAAATTATATTTCCGTATACTTATTCAACACTAATCCAATTCAGGTTCCGGAATAGCGTGCTACTCGCCGAAAAGCATTTCAACGCCTCTTCAGCTGTAGGAAGCACTGTATAAATATAATTACAATTACAACACTATCCTGTAGCTCCTAAAATGGAAGTTTGATACCTGCATTTCTTATTTGAATATTAAAATAAGTGTTTTTATTCAAAATTGATTTTACAGTTTTTATCGATAGCCAGTTTAGCTTAATCCAGGCAATTACCTTTTTACAAACTATTGTAAATTTGTATATGCACTTACTTTCAAATGCTTCATACATGTTTAATTCCCATTACAAGATGCCCACCCCCTACCATTGCGTGGAGCTCGTTCATGGCCAGCTAGATAAAGACCTGCTTCACACTGTTTATCCGACTGCCAGTCTAAATTGTGCATCAGCTCTACTATTTAGTCTGTGGTTGGCTAAACAGCAGAGATTATGGACTATTTGGCCGCTTCCAGGTAAATAGCAGAGATTATGTACGATTTTGCTGGTGGCCGGGAAACAGCCTCTTAAATAAATTGCCATTAAGAACTTTGGGTGATTTAAGCAAATAAATACTTGGGCCCTGATTCTGACCCCGGCGGTCTGAGACCGCTGGGGCCAGGGTCGGCGGGAGCACCGCCGACAGGCCGGTGGTGCCCCGCAGGGCATTCTGACCACGGCGCTTTGGCCGCGGTCAGATTTGGAAAACCGGCGGTCTCCCGCCGGTTTTCCGCTGCCCTTGAGAATCCTCCATGGCAGCGGAGCGCGCTCCGCCGCCATGGGGATTCTGACACCCCCTACTGCCATCCTGTTCCTGGCGGGTCTCCCGCCAGGAACAGGATGGCGGTAGGGGGTGCCGCGGGGCCCCTGGGGGCCCCACTCAGTATTTCAGTGTCTGCAATGCAGACACTGAAATACGCGGCGGGTGCCACTGCACCCGTCGCACCTTCCCACTCCGCGTCCTCGTGGGAAGGATGATTTGCCCTGGGCTGGCGGGCGGCCTTTTGGCGGTCGCCCGCCAGCCCAGGGCAAATCCCAAAATACCCTCAGCGGTCTTTCGACCGCGGAGCGGTATTTTGGTGGGGGAACTCTGGCGGATGGCCTCCGACGCGCGTCAGGGTCAGAATGACCCCCTTGATGTCATGCACCAAGGCATGCACAATTCCCAACACTAAATTCCCTAGTTCAAGCAAAGTATTTGTTCTGTATTTACCTGTGGAACTTTGCTTAAGTCACTGTTCAATGTGCAAACAATATAAACCCAAGTACCCACCATGGCAAACTGAGATATCTTACCCACAAATATTTCTTTACAAAGGGAGTTCTCAGGCAGTACTGACATTTATTTCTTTTTAAGATAATTTCTTCACCAAAATTTCCCATTGATTGAAATTACCTTCAAATTACCTGTGTTTAAGGAATCTGACTGTGAAATGTATGTGTGGGTGTTGAGTCAGTTATTAGCATATGTAGCTGTTAATATATGTGTATGAAAGCAGCTTGCTCATGTACAGATATCATTTTCCCTCACAACTGTCGGCTGTTAAAGGCAATCATCTTTTCTTTTGACCATTAAGTATAGAGGTTGCAAGGGACAAACAAGACTCGGGAGGTGGAGGTTAGACACTGGATTTGTGAAATTGAAGAGATGAAGAAGGTGAAATCAGTGTGCCAAGGGCTTGTGAAGACATTATTTCAGGACAGCAGAACCTATGGATACGAGAATATAATGATGGTGCTTGGAAAGGAGGTTGACCACAAGGAAATACTAGAGTGGGTCATGACTTGTTTAGAGATTGTACAGAAACATTAGGAAGATGCCAGAACTCAAGGGGTTTGAGGTCTGGCATATGGGTGGAGTCACTAGGTACTACAGAGCTTGGAAGATGACGTAGAGTTTGTTGTTAGACCTGTCAACTTTGAGGTGGTCTTCTTCCCAACTTTTTGCCTTCCTCCCCCATTTTAGTGCTGACCTAGTTTCTGTTGGCCTTAGGACTCAGTACCCTTTACCACTGCTAACCAGTACTAAAGCGATTGTGCATTTATCTTTAAACACAGTAATATGTGCTTATCCCCAAGTGATATATTTAATTTACTTTACCTTGTAACCTGGTACTACATGCGCCCAGGCCCTTTAAATTAAAGGCTTCTAGTGGGCCTGCAGCACTGGCTGTGCCACCCAAGTAACTAGCCCATTAAAACATGTCTCCAGCCTGCCAACGCAGAGCCTGTGTGTTCAGTTTTAAACTGCGATTTCCTTTCCTTTTTAATGCATATAAGTCTTCCCTGAGGTAGGCCCTAAACAGCCCAGAGTGCAGGGTGCAACGTCTTACAAAAGCAGGACATGTACGTTTAAGATTTACATGTCCTGGTAGTGAAAAACTCTTAAATCCGCTTTCGAAAATGCAAGGCCCATCTCTTCCATACGATGACATTGGAATTACCTTATTAGGTTTCATAAGTATACTTTCCAAATGGGAAGAGATAATCTGATTAGCACAATATGAAATCCTAAATGATGGTGCAGTCGGAAATTGCAAATGTGAAAATACCACTTTTAGAAAGTTGGGATTTTCTTGCCTCAGGCATTTAGTGCTTGTAGCCTGTCTCTGGTCACATGACTGGGTGTAGTTAATTGTTGAACTTTGTGTATTCCTCCTACACATAATAGGGTGTTTAGGTGTACCTGGATGGGTCATCACTGACAGGATGGGAGGGAAGAGATAGGTACAACCCTAATAAACACCTAAATAGGCTGTGTCCTGCTTCCGCACAAAGGACCTCATACTCCCTGTAGGTAGTCTGGAGCCAGGACAGGAAAAGCAGCTTGCCTGGGCACTTCAAAGGGAAAACCTCTAGAAGCTTCACCCCAACTTCAAAGGCACAACTGGGCATAAATGCTGAACCTCAGGCACCATCTCTTCAGTACACTTCTGGAAGTGTGCATACTCTGCCAGGAAGAGGGACTGCTGTGCTGCTAAATGCCTGCCACTCTACTGCACGGCACTCTGCTGGATTCCTGCTTTGCTATGCTGACCTGCTGCCCTCTTGACTGGGTGGGAAAGGACTGGACCTGCATCTCTTTGACCCAGAACCCAGAGTGTCTCTAAAGGGTAGTTGGCTGGCCTCCTGACATTGAGCCTCAGGGGCTTCCAACAACCTTTCATTTGCACCTGGACCCTGTCATCTGTGAATCTACCCTTCCCAGTGGTGCCACCCCAGTCCTGATCCCTTGGAAGGGGGCTTACGTTGCTTTACACCTAAAGCCCCCTTCTCTGTGGATCCTTCGGAACTGATGCATCTCCTCTGCTGTGTGGTGCAGCCCGGAGCAGAACCAATGCATCTCTCCTGCTGCCACGGAACATCCTCCTGCTCTGCTGTTGGACCCGTTGCAACAACCTGCAGCACTGGCACAACCTGCAATGCCTTCAGAACAACTACTGTGTGACACATCCTCGATGCAGGCCCTCGCATCTCTCATTGACAGCAGCCTTGAGGATGACGCTGGAGTCCACATCATAGCCTTGCAGCTCTTCAGAACCAACTCATCGCCCGAACTGTGCACCACATCCTCAATGCCGGACTTTGAAACGCAAGCCCTGTTGATGGGATCCTCGACATAGGCCCACATATTGCTGCCTCACAGCATGTTGGAAACTGATGCATCACATCAGCTGTGCAACGCATCTTTGATGAGGATCAACGCAACGTTCTGCAAACCAGGATTGAAGGTACTTTTGTTCAACAAACCTAACTGGGTCCCTGTAGCTGTCTCATGCTCCATCGCAGTCGCCTAAACTTGTGACTTTGTTCTGGTCCGGCATGACCATATATTCACAGATGGCATTTTATTCCTCTTGGTGCTATTCCCTCTAAAGTCTTTCAAATTCAATATCTCCGGTTCTACTAATTGTATTTTTGTTGTTTGGTTTTGTTTTATTTATTGAATATTAGTTTATCTTTCCTAATTCTGTTGTGGACTCCTTTTGTAGTGTGTTTTCACTGTGTTATTGCTTAAAGTGTTGCACAAATACTTTACGCATTACCTCTGAGTTAAACCTGATTGCGTTGTGCCACGCTACCCCAGGGCTGAGCAAAGGTTAATTTAGTGTTTGCTTTTGGCTTCACCCTGAGAAGAATTATTTGACTTGAGAACCACTTCACATGACTAAGACTACTAAGAAACCCCAGTCTATCTCTGGCTAACTACAAGCAGACTGCAGGCTAGGATCGAATTAGAAGTCACTAGACCACCGGGGATGCACCTGGAGTATCCAGTCCATATGCTGGTGATACCAGTTAGACCATCTTCTGTCAAATGAATGAAGCATGCATTCGACTCAACAGAAAATTCAATTATTTTCCATTAAGTGGCGTCTTCTAGTCCTCTTCCAGCTCCTCTCCTGATTTGAAGCCTTCCTGCTACTGCGTCTCCTGTCACAGCATTATGCGATTTGTCCAATGGAGGCGGCCCCACTTCTGCTGCTTCCTTCCCCTCACACTCCATCTTTGAGCACTGCCTTGCCCTGGATCAATTGGGGCATGAAGAAGGTAAGAACAACTGTCCCCAAACATTGTTGCAGCTATAACATAATTTGTTTTGGAGAGTACAGATGAACTGTGTTACCCCCTTGAATCCCACTACTTCTACTGGGCTTGATTCAGCTCACTTAAGCACTAAATTCCACTAATCCCATATAATTTAAAGACCTGTAGCTTCCATTTGTTAGCACTCACAGAAACTTGATCACAATGTCAGATTTTGAAGACTATCTTGAAATTTACAACCAGCTTAGACTCACTCCTACCACACCCAGACCCCACAATAATACTCCCACCTCCAGCTCCCATTACTACTACTAAGCTAGGTTCCATCTTCACACCCCAAGCTGAACTGAGTCAAAACTGATGGACCCACTGAGTCAGGGAGAGCCCGGGTTCTCAGATACCTGGCCATGGAGATATGAGTAACCCACCATGGGAGACTTAGTTTCCTGTTTATTATGTTTCATTATTGCCTTTTTGAAATTTGATAAATGATCTCTGTAAAGAAAGCTAACAGTAAACTGCTGCTGCAGTGCTATAGAAAACTGATGAATACATTTATGTAGGTATGATGTATGTAAGTAGGTTTACATGATAACCAAATATGACCTAGTGTTAGCCCCATTTCCATCATCACAAGACCTTCCTGTCCACTAACCTGACCTACCCTTATTTAAGCTTTATTTGTCCCAGGCTCTATATTAGTGCAGGAACATGGTCAGTAGAACATCTTGAAAGGCTGGTTAACTTTGTTAAAGAGAAAACATGAGCTCCTTCTAACCTAAACACTGTGGTTCCTCAGTAATGGTAAGGACTGGTAAAGTTGGTGATGACTGCACTGCTTTCATCGAAATAAAATGGCCTGAAATCAAAGCAGTGGAGGTTTCTTCTAAAGGGTGGAGGAGTGTCCCCCCGGCTGCTGGAAGAGCAGCAGGTAAATCTAAATTAATATGGTCATTACCATTTTCTTATATGATGCTGCTGCCGGCCCACACTGCAAGTGTGAGGGCGGGGGCAGGGTGGATTGCTGAGCAGCAGTAGGATGACTTGCCATTGCCAAGCCTGCCAGTGTGGAGTGCACATGTTGGATTGGCCATCTGTTTAGCGATGGCAAGCTCGACAGACACACTTTGAACCAACCCCAGCGTGTTAAACTGCGGGGGATTGCAGGCCCAGGCCCGACCCTCAAAAGGAATGCTGGTTTAGCCTGCTCAAACCAATCTTGGCCTTTCTCTCATGCTGAAAATATCATGAGAGCAGCTCCAGGATTGGGTAGATTCACAATGGCTCAGGAAAGTGGTGGTGAGTGTAAGTGGGCAAGCCAATGGGTGAAATTTAGGATCAGAGAGAAGGGATAACTATACAAGGGTGGATGCGTTGCACTGGGGCTTCAACAAGTATGTTTTGGAAACAATGGAAACATCAGCTTGGATTTAAATGGGCAGACAGTTATCAGGGTTTGTGTAAATAATTAACAGTATTTGACACTTAGTGGGTTCTCCACCTCTGCTGCATATGACCACACAATACATCATTGGCGTGCGAGCTGTTACTGCCATCAGGGGGATTCAGCTGGCAGCTCCTGAACCACCTCCCCAGGAATGAGCTAAGGGCTCTGACAGTACTGAGATCCCGGAGCACCGCTTCTCTCACACATCCTTCCGGTGATGGAAAATGAAAGTGCTGGGAGCAGGATTTCGAGAGAAGTGCAGATGAAGGAAGGTAAGAGAGTTACCCTGCACTCACTCTGCATGAAACCAGCCTCAGAAGTTGCAGCACGTTTGGGAGAGCCTGTGGTAGATTTGCAGTGCCACCATGACATTGAGGGGGTAGGTGCGTTATGAGCACATCCCTCAGGCATTAGTAGGGCACAGAGGGCTCTGGGTAGGTTAGTGGGCAGCGGGCCGGACATCGTGAAGGGGACCAATGCAGGCACTCATCTTATATGGCAGGAGAGAAATCGTAAGAGGGATATGGCCAAACTGCGTATGGAAAGCCATTTGTGGCTAATCTATTGCATTTTTAACCAGTACAATAGCGTAGCACAGCTGGATAATGTGCCTGTAGCAGAGATCCACATTAGACATGCAGGTCGCTGGTTTCAGCCTCCCATAGATTGCTCAATGTGTTAAGATACCTGATTCTGCTAGAGGGATGTGTATGTAACCCACCACTCATAAGTACATGTGAATCCTAGCCTCAAAGAGTTAAAAGCAGATGTTTAAGTGTAATCTTTAGGTCCCAGGTTCAAACATCAAGGAGACATACAGAGGTTAATGCACAGCTTTGTTTGTAACTTGCAGGACTCTGTTTTCAATTTCAAGTTTTCTAAGTGGGTTCATGATCCTGTTCCAGAGATCGGTGTGCAAGATGAAGGTAACGTGTTCCAGTTCCAGGCATGGGATGACCGACTATTAAAAACTTCTTAGGTTAATAAAATGAGCATGATTTCCTTTTTAACATATTTTGGTCCCCTCAATGTTCCAATGAGCAAATGTCTCAAGAAAGATGGTGTCCTGCATCATGGGTTAGTGCTTTGTGTTTGATTCTTGGCACATGGGGCTGGAGCGTGGGAAGCAGGCAGTGGCCACAAGGGGGCTTGGTTTGTACTGGGCTCAAGAGTTGAGGAGAAATGCAGGCATCTGGCTCAGGCCTTCAGTAGCTCGCCCACAATCTGGATTATTAGGTCAAAGTGTGAGATGATTGTGATGTGGAACCCTCCATTTGGCTCAATTTTTTTATACTTTTTTGATCAGAGAGGCCCCTTGTTTCTAAGCCCACCTGGAGAGGTTTTGCTTGTTTTCTTCGCTGTCATGTTTGGTTAAGGACAGGGACTTCAAGTGCGCCCCTCCACTTTCTAGATTTACCAGTTGTCACTAAATCATAGATGAGAGGATCTCTGAATTTCAAGTGGTGCGTGGAGCCTAGGAGATTATAAATAATATGTGGCACATGACTAGTTCCCTCTTTCCAGCCAGGAGATGCAGTAGTCTAGGCAACCGACCTGGAGAGCACATACTATGGTCAGGTGGTAGGCGTGATCAGCACATTGGCATCTCCAGTCCATGTTGTTTTTCTGTGGCCTTTCCAAGCAGCAGGAACCACTGCAGTGACATCATAGACTGCTCTCTTTTTCACCAGGAGGAGAGAAAGAACGTGGTCTACACCTGCATCATAAAAAAAGTACCTCTAGTAAATGGCGGTGCTTAAGAAGGGCTAGGCTGCTGCAACAAAAATGTTCTGTGCTGGAAGAAAGATGTGGCAATCTCCTTACTACAAAGATGAAATCTTCCATGTATGTTTCATGACAAAGTGACCCTTTCTACCAGGGGTGATATAGGTCTATATGGGCTGAGTTTGATTTTCTCGACAACTCCTATAAAATTGAGCTCCATTAATATTAGTGAAAATCCTGAAAATCAGGCATGGATTACTCCAATTTGGATTTATGTTAGACAACGCTGCTTCATACCATATTCACCCCACATACAATTAGGTGTACCCCACCCATAGTCTACCATGTTAGGTTACAAATCTTTCCCCTCTGGTCCAACCAAAATATATATCCACCCCCATATTACATTCATTCATATTTCATCTCTTCTCGTTCAATCATGTGGCAATGAAACTCGACTATATATCTTTGATGTTCTCCCTGATGAAAACAGAAACATTTATGAGATACATATGGACACTCTCCTCATATTTACCTTCTCCGGGCATTTATAGTTTCACTTCATTCACACAAAACTAGTTAGGACCTCTGGGGCCCTGCTTGCTAATTGGCTGTCCCTCACCCAATCACAAAGGATGGTCTCTTTAAACCTTGTAACGCAATCTAATACAGACTGTCTTAAAACCACTTGTTCTGAATGGCCCTGCCTGGCGTGCCTATCTTGAACCCAGAACTATTTGATTAATCATTTCAAGAGGTCCTCTACTTTTCTTAGTAAGAAAGGTAACTTGTGGCTTCATGATTCAAGTTGAAAGTACTGACCTTACTCCATAGAAGTATTTTTATGGAGAACACTTCTTTCGTAGCTGTAACTCTATTCCACCATTCACTAGATGCCTCCCCTAATCGCTCTGTTTTGCCACCTTAAGAAATATATCGTCAGCTCCAGAAAAGGGAAATCCCTAAATATCCCACTGCAGACGAGGCTGCCAAATTCAGAAAACATCGTGACTTTCTTTAGTCCTTGACAAGCAGCCCATTCCCATTCTCGATTTGACCCTCCTCAATTCAGTAGGAACATCCAATTCCAAAAGGCAGTATGTTCTCGCATACGCATGACAACCCTGACATTCTCACCAACAATTTAACTTTATTTGGAGTTAAGTCTCGTGCAACGCTTACAAACATACTTCACGCAACATGCAATTTGAGCATTTGATTATGAAATATTGGGGGAGAGTTGGCACTGTTTAAACAGGTCCAGGTTCCCAAATAAGGAGAAAAGTTTGACTAATGGCCCATCGACTTCGTCATGCTGTTTGGTGTGTTTTGCAAAGTTCATGCTACACACTGATCAGCTGTTCTAATGTCGTATCTCCTTGGAATCAGCAAGGTTTCACTGAAAAACCCTGGTAGTTGTTCTATGAGTGTACTGTAAAGTAATTAATCATTGTTGTTAATGCTGGATTGTTGGGTTTCAGTTTAGAAATCAACCAAGGTTTGTGTTACACACCAAAATATTGTGAACGCAGAACAATCTGAATTGCCAATTTTGAGGTAGTGAAAATGCAATTTAGCACTCCCCTAGCGAGGGATCACTTAAGAAATGCATGATACTGGCAGGGTGGTAACTCCGTATCCCCAAACCCGGTACCATGCAGTAATGCCCCCAGGATCATGCAGTTATGAGTTACAACCACCAAAGCATGGCAACTAACTGTAAAGACCGAGTTTTTGTTAGTGCACATCCTCACACTATTCTATTTCCATGGGGATTAACACTAATTTACCATCTGTTCTGTTTAGGTGGTGAATAGGCCCAGTGGTCTTTTGCGAGAAGAGATTGTTGGAAGGGTGGGAGAAGCAAGTAGAGGTCATAACTTAACAGGGGGAGGAGCTTTACATGAAGATCCAGTGCTTTTGAAGGGGGTCATGCAGAGGCTAGATGGTGGGGCAGGGTACACTGCTGCCCATTCCCAAAGCGATTTTACCAACTGGATTTGTAGGCCTAACAAAGCAAATCCATTGTTTCCACAGCCTGGTAAATCTGGATGCGGGATCAATAGCCCACTCACTATTGGACAAACGGAATTCCACATGAGAATTCAGCACCACTTAGCATGCACTCAGCGCATCAGTGTCTACAAAGTGAATGTCCGTTGTCATAGCTGAAAATGCTGTCCTGGCTTTTGGATGACTATGCACACTAACAAATGCAATAGATTTTTTACCAAAAAGGAGACGAGACACAGCGCGATGAAATCGAGTGTGTTGGAGTGATGTGTTTTTCAGTAAATGTCCAAAGGTTTTTTTTTATAAATATTAAAAAGGATGGTCAGAAGAGAGATTTATGGTGCCAGGGGAATATGAAAGTTATTGCTGATCTCACACTGTGAACACTGTGGATGGAACAGCAACGACACATTTTAGCATACACTGAGTAGGGATGAATAGGAACATGAGTGCAGATAATATGGCCTCAAAGATTGTCTAAGGATTTTCCTGCTTCAAATCTACATTTTACTGCAGAATATACACACTATGTCAACTTGGCAATTCTAAAATAAACATCCTTCCAAGTTAGCTGTAAAGGTCTTTCAATGAAATATGTGCATAGACATTAGATTCCAAGGAGTAATTCTATAATAGTTTGTGCCCAAAAGAACATAAATCTTTAAGGCTGTTCAGCATGATTTGGGATTTAAAATTATGTTGCTGTTTGAGCTACAACATTTATCATTCTGTGACTTCATCGCTATTTCAGGAATATTCTTGTAAGTTTGTTTCCAGCTTGTATCAGCTGCAAACTTGATGAAATGGTATTTGCTGTCACAAAACAATCTGTAACGATTAAATGCACTTACCAACAACCCCTCTCCTGGGTAATTTATTTTCTCCATCCTGCATACGAATAAACCCTTACAATCCTATAATTATAATACTCAGAGCCAATCTCTTGCCACTGTGCATCATGGCTGGGAAGTGCCTTGCTCTGAATCCAAGGCTACTGTATTCTCCGGTACCTCAGGTATGTGATACCAATGGTGCTGGCAAGTATGGGTTGAGACGCACTTTTCCATTTCAAAAACATTGCTAGTATTTTGGTTAATGACAGAGTGTCGTTGAAATTTAAGATAGAAAATGGAACGCGTCAGGGTTGTTCACTGTTCCCTCTTCTTTTTGACTTGTATATTGAGCCAATAACTGCGAAAATTAGGGCTGACAATCAGATCCCCCCTTTCAATGTCAAAGTTGGACAAAGAAGGTCGCTTTATATGCAGATGGCTTGATGGTCTATAATGGAGATCTGACACCTGTTTTTCCTAGAATTGTACAATGTTTAGATGACTTTGGCAAAGTGTCAAGCTATTTGGTGAGCTCGGAAAAAACAGAAATTATGTGCTGGAATACCACTTACAACAGCCCCTTGGTTAAACAACAAATTAGATATTTAGGGATACAAGTTACTGTCAGCTCCATGAAACAGCTAAGAAGTATTTAGATATGGCGTATACAGAGACTCGTAGATTGCTTAGAATATGGACGGGCCTCCCATTGTCTTTCCTCGGGAGGGTAAATATTCTTAAAATGTTCATCCTTCCAAAGTTCACCTTTCTGTTCAATGCAATCCCTTTAGAATTTAAGAAAGCTTGGATTAAAAAAAATACAGGGAGATTTAACTTTGTTTGTGTGGGTCAGGATTGCCTGGCAGAAACTATGTAGGATAAAGGGAAAAGGTGGAATTGCGGCCCCAGACTTCTATAAATATTATTTAGTTTTCCATCTGAAGAATGTGCGGATCTTGTTACGTGATAAATTGGAATATACGTTTTTTTGGTTTCTAATTACTCAGGAATTGTTAGAGGCTGGCAGGAATTTTCTATATAGGTTTGGTCACCCTAAATATTTTAAAAAGATTCGTCTCAAGATCCTCAAGGACGCTGCTAGGGTATGGTGGCGGGTTAGACAAGCATTAGGAATTAAGTACTATAGTTCCTTGGCTCTGGTGTGGTATTCCCCTGGTACCCCTGAATGCTTGATTGATAAGCTAGCACTTTTATTAAGAGGGGTGGTTTGCTGGGGACACATTTTGGAGGATTCAAAGTTGTTGGCCTGGGAGAGGTTTGAGGAACTAACTGAATATAGGTCCTTGAAGTTTAAATATTTGCAGCTAGCCAGTTGGGCAACTCTTCAGGATCAGGGGGTTATGGAGAATGCTTGGGAGGAGAAATTATTTCAGGCCTCGGTTCGTAAAGAAATTGCGGTTTGGTATCAGGCATTACTGGAAGCCTCTGACTCAAGTTTTCTCTTAGCTGAGAAGAAATGGGGTGATGTCCTTCCATCCTTGGACCTGGCAGAAATATGGGAAACATCTTGTTCTATGCTTTGGTCTGATGTTAGGCCAGCGCCGCTAAAGAAAAATCATTTGTTCACCTTATACAGGGCTTCTTGGTCTCCTCAGAGGCTATCAGTTTGGGGAAGTCTGTTAAAAGCTGCCCACGTTGCGGGGAGTCTAATGTGAATGATATTCATATGTTTTGGTACTGTAGCAGTCTCGGAGGCTTTTGGTCTAGTTTAGGAGCTATTCTTAAGTACATTATAAACACTTATATAGAGGTAACCCCTACACTAGTGATCTTTGGGGTAACTCCTGAGGTGTCTAAACTGCCCAAACTTCAGAGGGATTTGATGTTTTTGTTGATCCTATTAGCTAGGAGACAAATATTTTTCGATGGATCTCCCCTTTTCCTCCTACTGAATCTGGATGGTTGAGATCGGTTAATTATTATTGTTGTTTGGATGCCCTTGGCCCCCCGATAAAAGGGACGAATGCTGGGAAACATGGAAAATTCTCAGCAGTGTGATTCTTTCTTTTTTCCGGTCCAATGATTCTTTGCCCTCTATTCAGCTGGTTAACTTTATATGTCTGGTTGGCCTGGATAATATAATACGTCGATTTATAGGCGTATAGGTGCGGATAAGACCAGAAGAGGTGAGAATATGGCCTCCCCCTTTGTGAGGGGGCACAGGTTGATGACCCTCATCTGGAAGTATGGGCTTTTATGAGGACAAAAAAAAAGAAAGAAAAAAGGAAAAAAAAAAAAACACATGTAAGAACACAAGACACCCTTTCAACTTAACTCACCCCTCAAATGTGCTATTCAAAACGTGTTCCTTCATTAGTTCTAAGCCACGCATGCTGACAATGTATGCTAAAATTCACGATTCTGTCAAAGTCAGTGCAGAATTTGTGACCACTTTTACCAAATCAATTCTTTGAACATGTACATGAGGCCAAAAAAGCAAGACGTCCTAAATGCTTTTTATGGTCGGAAACAGTCTGAATCACTGTTTGCGACTGCAAACACGTTTTTACAAAGTGCTAAAGCCATTTTAGGAGTCTGTCAATTTTACAGAATCACCAAATGGCATTGTACCGCCATACAGAATAGCTGTTTGACATGAGCATGTTGTAGGCATCCTTTCCAAGCAGCGATTCGGTATCAAATGTGTCAATATTTTGTGACTGAAATCGGGTCACAGAACATTGAAGCACTTCTGAGAAGGGATGATAAGACATTCACAAAATGGAAGAGGTGCTCTTGGACACCAATCGAGGGTGACTGTAAAAAAGGAGAAATATGGTCCCACCTACTGCATCTACCTGCAGCGAGTGGGACCCTTTGAAGGGAAGGCTCTGATGCTGCTGCAAAGGAAAGAGCAGGTTCATATTTTACCAATATGCTGTCCCCAGGCCAACGTGATTTTGAAGATGCATTGACAACACTGAATTGTCTGTTTTAGGGCGTACTGGCCAGGTCTTGTCCCAGAGCAGCCAGTTGAGCAGACCAGGACAGTGTGCCCTAGGCCCAAAATCACCCCTGGTTTCTTTTAGCTTTATTACTGAGATATGCCTTGGAATAAGTCAGTAGATACCTTAAGGATCAAGCAGGTGTCCATGGCACCTTGAAGATGCAGACATGCAGACCTACCTTCCCAGAGTGTGCCAATCAATCAATCAGTTAATACTTCTATAGCACAGCTAATCACCTGTGGGGTCTCAAGCCACTGTTTGCGGGCATGCTGCTGAATCGAAAAGGCAGGTGTTGAGGTTCTCCATGAACTGCTTCAGTGATGTGGCCTGTCTGAGTTTGAGAGGTAGCGTGTTCCACATCCGGGCTGTGAGGTAGGAAAAAAGTCTTCCTCTAGCTGTGTTTGTTCAGAATGGCTGCGAGGGTAAGCGGGGAAGAACGGAGTTGTCTGTTGGGTAAGTAGAAGGTGAGGCGGTGGTTGAGGTAGGCTGGTCCTGTGTTGTGTAGTGCCTTGTAAGTGTGAATCAGAAGTTTGTATGTGATGTCCTTGTTGACTGGGAGCCAGTGTAGGTCTCTGAGGTGGGAGGAGATGTAGCTGTGTCGGGAATATCCAGGATGAGCATGGCTGCTGCATTCTGGACTCTTTGTAGTATTGATTGAATTTTCTTTTTGATGCCACCATAGAGTGCGTTACCGTAGTCCAGTTTGCTACTGACGAGAGCGTGGGTGACTGTCCTCGTGTCAGTGGGGATCCACCTGAAGATCTTTTGAAGGAGTCGAAGGGTGTGAAAGCATGACAACAAGACGACTTTGACTTGGTGAGTCATGGACAGAGAGGAGTCAGAATGATGCCCAGGTTGCGTGCATAGTCAGTGGGAGCGGGGGTGTTTCCCAGTGTGGTAGGCCACCAGGAGTGATTCCAGGTGAAGGGGATGGAGCCGATTATTAGGATCTTTGTCTTGTCCGAGTTGAGTTTGAGGCAGCTGGCTTCTATCCAGTGGGCGACTGCTCTCATCCAATTGTGGAAATTCCCCTTGGTCTTTACAGGGTCATTGGACAGGGAGAGAATCAGTTGGGAGTCATCGGCGTAGGAGACAATGTTTAGCCCATGTTGTTTGATGATCTTGGCGAGCAGGCCATGTAGATATTGAAGAGCATTGGGCTGAGTGATGATCCTTGGGGTACTCCACAGCATGTTTCTTTTGGTTCTGATGTGAACTGCGGTAATCTGACACTCTGGCCCTCATTACGACCCTGGCGGTATTGAACCGCCAGGGCCGCGGGACGCGGTGGCACCGCCGACAGGCCGGCGGTGCCCCGCGGGGCATTCTGACCGCGGCGGCTTAGCCGCGGTCAGTAAAGGGAAACCGGCGGTCTCCCGCCGGTTTCCCGCTGCCCCCAGGAATCCTCCAAGCCGGCGCAGCTTGCTGCGCCGGCTTGGGGATTCCGACTCCCCCTCCCGCCATCCAGTTCCTGGCGGTTCTCCCGCCGGGAACCGGATGGCGGTAGGGGGAGTCGCGGGGCCCCTGGGGGCCCCTGCAGTGCCCATGCCAATGGCATGGGCACTGCAGGGGCCCCCGTAAGAGGGCCCCTACAAGTATTTCACTGTCTGCTTGGCAGACAGTGAAATACGCGACGGGTGCAAATGCCTCCCGTCGCACCTTCCCACTCCGCCGGCTCGATTACGAGCCGGCATCCTCGTGGGAAGGTCGTTTTCCCCTGGGCTGGCGGGCGGTCTTTTGGCGGCCGCCCGCCAGCCCAGGGGAAAACTTGAAATACCCGCTGCGGTCTTTTGACCGCGGCGCGGTATTTTGGAGGGTGGAATTCTGGCGGGCGGCCTCCGCCGCCCGCCAGAATCAGAATGAGGGCCTCTGTGTACTTCTGGTGTGGAAAGATCTCATCCATTCCAGTGATTCATTGTGGATGACCACGTCATGGAGTCTGGCGCAGAGGGTGGAGTGGGAGATGGTGTTGTATGTGGCAGAGAGGTTGAGGAGGATGAGGGTGGCCGTGTCTATTTGGTCTAGTATGGCATGTATGTCGTCGTTGGCTGCTAAGAGTGCTGTTTTGGTGCTGTGCTTGCTCCTGAATCTGGATTGGGATGGGTCTAGGATCTGGTGTGTCTTGAGGAATTCCGTGAGTTGCTGGTTGATGGCCTTGACATGGTGCAAGAGCGACACAAACCGCACACCTTAAACGTAAGTGCTAGGGTGCCTAATGGGAGCCAGAGCAGGGAAAAGGACAGGAATGTGCGGCATTCTTTTAAATACTGCTCAGTGGCTTGCTGCAGTGCACTACTATTCCCATAAATTGCCCCTTTATGTGCCCAGGGCCTGTATATTAAATGCTGCTAGTGGGCCAGTAGCACTGATTGTGCCACCCACTACAGTAGCCTTTCAAGCATGTCTCAAGCCTGCCACTGCAGAGCCTGTGTGTGCAGTTCTAAACTGCCATTTAGACCTGGCAAGTGTACCCACTTGAATTTTAATTGAGTTTAATTGAATGTGTTGTAGTTCAATAACATGTTACTGCAATTATATGTTTTGCTATGTTTTATTCCAACATCTGTGTAGCTATATCACGTGTATCTCAGATTTAGGATATCTAGCTGATGAATATTGAGCAGTTGCAAAACTCCAACAGTTTGAAAATTCCCTCATATGCATTTTAAGTACACTCAGCTCACATGACTAATGAAATATAATATGCAAATGACAAACAAATTCCATATTAAACATAGGTAATTATCAATAGCTTAAATTAGACAAAGACGCATTCTATATGATAAGGGTAACTCTAAAAATGTGTTTTTCATATGCATTGGTTATATTCTCCTGTCCTTCCTACACACAAAATTACTGGTCCAAACAGTTGTCGTCTCAAGACTATTATTATTGCAGCATTTCAATATAGCTCAATCACCGAGCAAGGATATTGCAAAACTACAACTTGTCCAAAACTGAGCCATCACTATCATCTTCAGACTGAGGAAAAAGAACCATGCCTCAGGTCAGTGCCATCTTGGCTAACCATTGAACACCAAATGCAATCATGATCCTCTGTGATGTGTGGAAAGTCATTGAAGCAAAAGCTCTTGAAATGTTTCTGATCTCTTCAGGTTCTACCAAACAGCAACTGTGCTATGTTTCTTCTCAAAGCACACCTAATCATCCCAAAATGGAGACTAATAGGATTTGAAGGCAAAAGCCTGAAAGTTGATGGAGGAAAACTCTGGATCAACCTTCCTATAATAATGTGTCACTGAGCGAATTCACGTCTTTCAAAAGCTCCCTGAAACAAAAACTATTCACAAGATAATAATGACCTATGAATGCTACTTCAGAATGCCTAATGACTCAAATGCACCTTCCAGCATCCTTTATTATGCTCTCATACCCATGAGAGCTCCAGTGCATGACAGTCGGTCGCCCAACTTCCAAAAAAAAGTTTATCTACCAATCAAAAATACCTTGCAATTACCTTTCTGTTGTGTCTGCATGCCCCTATGCCTTTCTACACCCATGCTTACGTTCACCTCAATGTTATAGCATAGATAATAAAAAACACTACAAGTCACCATAAACATACAACATTGAGGCCCTCATTATGACTTTGGCGGTCTTTTGAAAAGACCGCCGAAGCTGCGGGCGCCAACAAACCACCAGTGCTGGCAGTATGTTTGGTACCACATTATGACATTTCCGCCCGCTGGCCCAGCAGAAAAGTCACCACAACATTGAAGACGGCTCGTAATGGAGGCGGCAGCAATGTTGAGGTGCGTCGGGTGCAGCAGCACCGTTTGCGCATTCCACTGCCCGTGATTCGGGCAGTGGAATGCTTGATGGGACTGTGCCTGCGGCCCCTTCAGTGCCCATGCCAGGTGTATGGGCACTGTAGGCGACCCCAGGGGCCCTGAGTCACCCATACCGCCAGCCTTTCCATGGCAGTATTTACCTCCATGGACAGGCTGGTGGATGGGGACTCGTAATCCCCAGGGCAGCGCTGCTTGCAGCGCTGTCCTGGCGGATTACAACTGCCGAGACCGCCAGGCTGCAGGCTGGCGGCAGCCTGGCGGTGTTGGCGGTATTACCGTCGCTGGACCGCCACGGTCATAATGTGGCGGCAAGTACCACCAGCCTGATGGCGGTACTACCGCCACATTATCGCCTCCCGCCGGTGTCAAAATGACACCCTAAGTATTAAATTAGAAAGAAAATTATGCTAAAATTCACTAATATTAATTAACCCTAATTAATTTCTGAAAAGTAACTCAGAGAACTATACTAAACACTTTTGTGCATTTTCAACGGCAGCCAGTTTGAGCTCTTACAAGAGGTATTTATAACTGTTAGTCTATAGGTTTAGAAATAGTTTTTAATTTAGCTGAGATAATAGGTAAAAACTTTACAAAGTTGCTTGCTAGCTGCCTATGCCAGATGTGAACATTTTATTTGACAACCTGGGAAGAGAGCCTGATACCGAAGAGTTGAAAATTATAGAATAAGAAAACTGCTTGCTCCATCCACACTTCCGGCTTACCTCCTCTATCAACATTCTTTCCTCGGTTAAAGAACTGATACTATAATACTTGTTTTATCTACCATTGCCAATGTTTCAACTAGCTAACATAAGAAACAGATTTGTATTATTTCTTGTATGGTTTGCTATTGTCAATGTTCAATTTGATATCAAAAGAACTAGCAACCAGACCCCAACCAGTCCAAATCTAGGATTTAAGCTCCCCCCCCGGCACTAGAACCTCAGATCTGTTTCAACTTGCAAAGAAGAGACCCAAGTCAGCGATCTCAAGACCTGCACAAAGAAAAGGCACAAAAACTCTGCACCTGTGGCAACTGCCCTGCAACTGCACAACTGTGACTCATCCTGGACAAGAGACCAGTCCCAAAATCCAGAGGAAATTCTCCGAGCACCTAAAGGCAACTCCTGAGTTCCCTAGTAGCAGAAGTACTAGTCTCCTGCAACCCACAGGTACTGGCTGCTTTTGGAACCAAAGAATCATTGGCCATCAGGCATGATGAAGAATCTTTCAAATTAGATGCTTTAGTGCATTGTTGGAAACATAGTCCTTACCTCCAGCAAGTTTCAGGTGGCTGCCATTTCCCCCCAGACACCAGGCTGCTGTGTTTGCTGCTGCTAAGGCTTGCTGGTAGCCAGGATGGCTACCACACCTTTGCTCGACGCTGCACATCGAGGAAGCTACACAGCATCTTCAACTACCCACCTCACTTGCTCTATTGTTGAGTTCTTGCATTCCATTCCTCACCATCTCCATCTACATGGTAAAAACATCACCAACAACTTCCACGTTCTGCACCAGGGGTAGCCAAGACCACTCTGCTCCTGGCCCATGCAAACCAGGTAGATTTGTACTGCCTGGTGAATCTTGGATCAGGGACCCACCCCAGCCTATCCTCCAATGGGTTCCACTGAACTAGACCTGCAGGCGTCGGAGTGGCACTAGTGTGATTTTTCAGCACACACAGCTCCCCCTTTCAGTACAAAGGACAGCCAGGACAACTCTGCGCCCGGGTCTCACGAGCCAGGTAAAAATTGTACTGACTGCTGAACCATGGTCCTAGGTCCCACATCAGCTTAACCCCCTGTGGGTTAGACTGGACTCAACCTTCAAGGTACAGATTGTCAAAAGGTGAATTTCCCATTGACTGCAACATTACAGTTTGACAGCTGTGTATTACACTGATTTAGTTTTCCATTCAAAATCCATAACTCCAGTTGTACATATGATGGCATTCATTTTGGTGTTTACATTTATATAAAATTCTGCTCTATTTTTATAAATTGGGGTTGAGTTTCTTTTGTGTCGTGTCTTTTGGTTGCTGCCCATGTAGGTGCTCTGAAATGCTTAACACATGTTCCTCTAGTAAAGTCTGACAGCTCTGTGCCACACCACCAGGACTGAGCTAGACAATTATTAGTGTGAATCCAAGGGACCTAGTTTGGGGTATTGTGAGAGTATTGCATAGGGAGACCTAACTAGTCTCACTTCATAATACTTTCCTACATATCTTAAATGTACCAGATGAAGGCAAACTAAGTGAGAGGTGATATCATGGGACCCTACTTTGTTGAGATTCTAGCTGACACAGTAAGGCCCTTATTATAACTCTGGCAGTCGGTGATGAAATGGCGTTAATACCGCCAACAGGCCAGCGGTAATTACCGTCAAATTATGACCACAGCAGTGAGAACTCAGATAAAAAGGCATTTTACCACACCGACAGCCAGGGCAGATACAACAGTCACCACGGTGGTAGCCGCCTACAGCAAGGCGGAAGTCAATGTTCCACCCACCATATTAAGACCCTGGAAACCGCCACCTTTTCCGGGGCGGTACCAACAACACCAAAAGCCTGGTGGAAACACTGCACAGAAGTGAAAGGACTCACCATTGGAGACACAGGGAACAACCAAGCCGCCATGGAGCCTGAACTTCATATATTCCCGATGATTTTCCACAGTGAGTAAAACCGCCTAGCACACAGGGGGGTGAGGGAGGAAAAAGAGAGTGACACACAGACGCACAACAACCCCCCCCCACCCCCAACACCATACACAGACTCAGCAGCAGGAATAAGACATATCTACCCCGAACCCCTGATGAATAATGCAAGGACTACAGGATTGTGCAAAAGTAAGTGTAATAATAACAACACAGTAGAAATACGAAAATGCAATGTAATGGTATATACATATGTACAGTTCAAGGGACACTGCCCAGTCCATATTGTGCGTAGGCCACAGGGAAACAGGCTAATGTCCAAGGCCCCACTTGTCACCTGCACCAACACAGAGACAACACTGCAGGGGCATCAGTTGGTAAGGCAGGCACCTCAGGGGGATGGGGGACGGGGGGCACCTCAGCCGGCAGATGAAACAAGACCACTGGTTCTGGAGGGGCAACATGCCCTGTGCTCTTGATCCTGGGGAGTGCAAGGTCACTCTCTCTCAGCTGGGAGTAATACCCACAGGATTGGCAGGGGACAGGCCACACAGCAGCCCATAGAGGCAGGACTACATACCGTGGTGGTGGTGCTGCTGCTGGTGGTGGCAGGGGGAAGCTCCAGCCCATCCCCTGCAGCCACGGACGGCTGCCCACTGGAAGTGCTGCTGCTGCTGGTGGTGGTGGTGGTGGGAAGCTCCAGCCCCTCCCCTGCAGCCTTGGACAGCTGCCCACTGGTGGTGGTGTTGCTGCTGCTGCTGGTGGGGGGAAGCTCCAGCCCATCCCCTGCAGCCTAGGATGGCTGCCCACTGGTGGTGGTGGTGCTGCTGTTGGTGGTGGTGGTGGTGGGAGGAAGCTCCAGCCCATTCCCTGCAGCCTTGGACGGCCGCCTACTGGTGGTGGTGCTGCTGCTGCTGGTGGACGGCTGCACAACCATGGTTGGTGGTGGATGCTCCGTCTGAGACCCTGCACTAGGCCTCTTGTCCTTCCTGCCTGCTGGTGCTGGCTCCTTGTCTTTCCTGGCAGCAGCTGGGGCAGGCACCTTGCCCTTCCTGGCAGCAGCTGGGGATGACTCCTTGCCCTTCCGGGCAGCAGCTGGGCATGGCTCCTTGCCCTTCCAGGCAGCAGCTGGGGATGGCTTCTTGCCCTTCTTGGCAGCAGCTGAGGATGGCTCCTTGCCCTTCTGGGCAGCAGCTGGGGCAGACACCCCTTCCTTGAGGATGCCTGGTGCCCTTGATCCTTTCTCTCCACAAGTGGGTGTGGAAACTACTGGGCCCTTGGACTGGGTGGCTGAGGTGCTTGCCTGGGTTTTTGCCACACTGGCCAGGCGTGAAGGACGGGGGGAGAGGTAGGGAAGAGGTCAATGGTGGAGAGGAAAAACTTCTTAGGGACATTGGGGCAGGAAGAGGGGAAAGGTGTGGGAGTGGAGGAAGAGGGAGTGGTTGTAGGAGGTGTCTGTCTGCTGTGTTTGGGTGAAGGTGCATGGGCTGGATGCTGTTGTGAGATGGATGGCTGTTGGGTGTCTGAGTGCTTGCGTTTGTGTACTTTAAGGGGGACAGACACCGTGGGAGAGGACACAGGGGACGTCTGCATGGCTGTTGTGGAGGTGCCTGTCAGTGAAGTGTGTGTTCTGCTAGGTGTGGTGTTGATGCTACTAGAGGATGAGGATGTAGTGCATGCAGGTATGAGTGTAGACACAAGTGGGAGGGAGGTGGAGGAGGTGGAGGTGGGGAAGACAATGGAAATTGGTGATATTGGTATGTCTGCATCTGGATGGTGTTTGTGTGAGTGCCTGTGGGATGAAGTGTGGTGCTTGTGTTTGCCTGTGCCACTCTTGTGTGTTGTCTTGTTTGCATGCTCGTCTACCTGTGTGCTTGGGATAGGTTGGGATTGAGGGGAATGAGATTGGGAAGAGGAAGCTGGAGGGTGGAAACAGTGACAATGGCTGCCATCAGAGAGGAGGCCAGAGCCTGGATCGATCTCTGTTGGGACGTCAAGCCACTCTGAATGCCCTCCAGAAATGCATTAGTTTGTTGATTTTGGGCTGCCAGCACCTGGATGGCATTCACAATGGTTGACTGCCTTACAGAGATGGATCTCAGGAGGTCAATAGCCTCCTCACTCAGGGCAGCAGAGCTCACTGGGGCAGGGCCTGAGGTTCCTGGGGCGAAGGAGATGCCCACCCTCCTGGGTGAGCGGTCACGGGCAACTCGATGAGGGGCTGCTGGGAGGGCGGTGCTGGTACGGGGGTGGTGGCTGTACCTGTAGCTGGGGTAGTCACAGAGGTGTCTGCCACCACCAGGGAGCTTCCATCGGAGGAGGTGTCAAAGTCTGAACTGTCCACTCCAGTCTCCGCCATGGTGCTCCCCTCGTCCTCCGTCCAACTGGTGCCCTCAGCATCAGTGGACTCTGCCTCCTGGGTCCTGTGAGATGCAGCTCCCTCCGTCGCCGGTGCCTCTGCTCCTCCACCAGAAGATGCTAATGCACATAATGACAGGATGACAAAAGAAAACGGGGGGAAGAGACAAAGGATACACTGGGTCAGTGGCTGCAGCAACACCGCCGTTGGCATACACACCACCGCCACACACAAGGAACAGCCCTAAGCACTATGCATTGCACTACCAGTTTTAATGCTAGCCACCAAGGCATGGGGAGGGGCACATACTGCCAAATGCAACACACCTGGGACCAACACAGCCCTGACCAGTTGTGGATTCCTACGAGCTAGGTAGCAGGATTATCACTTCAGAACACTGGCCAACATGGGACCTACTCTGCAGTATCAGCCCTGGCCTAGGGGCACCCACTGACACAAATCCCCCACCTGGATACCACCCTACCATGCGTACGTTGTGATGATGGGCACTGTACTCACCCCCTGTGGCTGCTGTGATACCCTCAAGCGCCCATCTAACTCCAGGGGTCAGGGCCATCAGGGGTGTCAGGGTTTAACGGGCACCCCTTCCTCGTTGTGAGGCCATCCCCAGCTGGGCCTCCGCCGTCTTCTGTGCCCAGCGTCTCAGGTTCTCCCACCGTTTCCGACAGTGGGTGCCCTGCCTGCTGTAGACCCCCAGGGTCCGAACGACCTTTGCGATGGCACACCATATACCCTTTGTTTGATGGGCATCGACCTGCAGAGAAATACACACAGGAAATGGTATCAGTCAGACCGTCCTGCCTGTTACACTTATGGCCCACCATATCCCTTCACATCACCATTTACACACACATGGCCCAGCACACAAGCTGTACCCCGCCCAGGGGACATACACCCACTCCCCCTATACGAGGCCTTTACTCACACCAATCCCATGCATTCATGTCACATGCGTCGTGCTCACAGTGTACTCACCTGTTGGTCTGGAGGCCCATACAGCAGTCCGTACTGGGGTAGGACCCCATCCACCAGTCGCTCCAACTCTGCCAAGGTGAAGGCAGGGTCCTTTTCCCCAGTCACACGAGCCATGGTAGGTTCAAGACACAGTTCACAGCAGAACATGCATTGTACGTCCTCTCCTATGGAAGGTCAGGTAGCAAGTGAGTGATCAGATAGAAATTGGCAGTCACGTCCACAGCGGTGCATACAGTCACCGCCGGCATACATCACCATTGGCCACTGTACCCCATGGGTCCCAATGTTAACCAATAAGGGGTTGCATGGCGGTTCCCGACCGCCTACCACAACAGTGCACAACATCAGCGGAATCACCTCACTTCCACCTGTCCCTCCACAAAGGACATGCTGACGCCATTTCAGGAGGGGCAGGCACTGGATAATTACTGTGTCACAGTTAAAAATAGGACATAGAGGACAAATACCACTTACCCATTACAAATGAACATCATGCATTGTACTTTTGTGGTTCCGATGTTCAGTTTGTGACCGGCTCCTCACTCTTTTGTCTCTTAAACTGCAACCGCTTCGGATGAATAGGAGATGGAGACGTACCCCGTGTACAGACCCCTGGTGGACTTGGCAACAATGGAGGACAGGCACATTATATAGACTATAGACTTGACAGGGCCACAATCACAGAGCTGTGTGCCCAATTGGAGCCTGACCTGATATCTGCTATCCGTCACACCACTGGGATCCCCCCTCTTGTGCAAGTCCTATCTGTGCTCCATTTCTTGGCAACTGGTTCTTTCCAAGTGACAGTGGGCTTGGCAGCAGGAATGCCACAGCCAATGTTCTCAATAGTGCTGACCAGAGTGTTGTCTGCCCTGATTAAACACATGTGCAGCTACATTGTATTCGCCCAGGTGGAAGATTTGACCACAGTGAAGGCTGACTTCTATGCAATGGGACATATCCCCAGCATAATTGGGGCAATTGATAGAACACATATTGCATTTGTCCCCCCCTCTGGCAATATGAACAGGTGTACAGAAATCCAAAGAGTTTCCACTCAATGAATGTCCAGATGGTGTGCTTGGCGGACCAGTACACCTCCCATCACAATGCTACGTATCCAGGGTCGGTGCATGATGCCTTTATCCTGAGGAATAGCAGCATCCCAAATGTGATGGCCCAACTACAGAGGCACCGTGTGTGGCTAATAGGTGAGCCCTGGTTCCCACCCAGTAGATGTTGGTGTATGGGTATGGTGTGGGCCATATAGGATAGTGTGTGGCTAAACATTGTCCCTCAAAATTTGCAGGTGACTCAGGTTACCCCAACCTATCATGGCTACTGACCCCTGTGAGGAATGCCAGGACAAGGGCAGAAGAACGTTACAATGAGGCACATGGGTGAACAAGAAGGATAATTGAACAGACCTTTGGCCTCCTGAAGGCCAGGTTCAGGTGCCTTCATCTAACTGGGGGATCCCTGTACTACTCACCCAAGAAGGTCTGCCAGATAATTGTGGCATGCTGCATGTTGCACAACCTTGCCTTTTCTGCAGGAGGAGGAGGCTGGAGATGGCCGTGTGGCAGCAGTGGACTCTGTGGACAGTGAGGATGAGGAGGCAGAGAATGAGGATGTGGATGAGGACAACAGAACTGCAGTGATTCGACAATACTTTCAATGACACACAGGTAAGAAAGTGTTACTTCACATTTCATTGTCATTCTTTAGATTATTTTTCGCACTGGAATGCTGTTATTTCCCACTTCTATGCCCACTAACTGTACGCTTTGGCAACTCATTTTGAAGATGTTGGTGCCCCACTACCACTCGTGGTGTGATCCCTGCAGCGAACTACAGGTCTTTCCTATTTGAACATTACTGTACATTTGAATTGCAATGTTTGAACCTGGTTAAACAAATACATATTAAAAATAAGTTTGACATACTCCATACTTGTATTTTTTCAAAAGGGTGTTTAAGTGCTAGGAAGTAGAGGGGCAAGTGCATTAGGATGGAGTGATGATGGAGGAAAGTCCAGGGTATTGTTCCAGTCTATTTGTAGAACAGGTGCATTGTCCATGGGGACATAGGAAGGGGCGAAATCGCAGTTCAAGGTAGACAGGGTGACAGAGTGGGACACAAGGGTGACAATCAGGGGAGTCTCTTTTCCTGGCGGGGGTCTTGGCAATAGTCTCTGGCTTATGCATGGATCACAGGGAACTATTGTAGGATGGTCCTGGTTCTCCTTCTGCAGGGGAAGGGGTGCTGGTGGCCTGTTGGTCCTGTCGCGGGGCTTCCAGTCCACTAGCACTAGCGGAGGTGGAAGGCAGTTCAGATGTCTGGCTAGTGACAGGGGCCCGCTGTTGTGAGGCTGCCTCCCTCATAATGTTAGCCATGTCTGCCAGCTCCCCTGCTATGGAGACCAGGGTGGTGTTGATGGCCTGCAAGTCCTCGCTGATCCCCTCATACTGTCCCTCCTGCAGCCGCCTGTTCTCCTGCACGTTGTCCAAGATCTGGCCCAGCGTATCCTGGGAATGTTGGTAGGCTCCCAGGATCTCTGCGAGTGCCTCCTGGAGAGTCGGTTCCCTGGGCCTGTCCTCCCCCTGATGCACAGCACTCCTCCCAGTGTCCCTGTTGTCCTGTGCCTCTGTCCCCTGAACCATGTGCCTACTACCACTGACCCCAGGTCCCTAATTGTCTTGGGTCTGAGGTGTGCCTTGGGGTCCCTGTAGTGGTGGACACACTGCTGATTGACGTGTCCTGGGGAAGAGGTATAGGTATGCTAGGTGGGTGCTGTGGTGGTGTTTCTAGATGGGGGAGGCCCTGTGGTGGTGTGTGACTGTGCCTGGGTAACCGACTGCCCAGAGGTCCCTGATGGGCCAACTTGGTCATCCAGATCCAGGCGACCAGAGTTGCTCTCATCACTATGGGCCTCTTCTGTTGGGGGACTGGATAGTGCTGGCACCTCTTCGCCTCTGACATTGGCTGGGATACCTGTGGGGATGTAAATGCAGTGTTATTGTTTCTGTGTGTGACACAGTGTGCATCAGTTGGTTGCCCTCTCTGTTTATAGTTGCCCTGGCAGCTTTCACTTGTGTATGTCGGTATATGGTGGGATAGCTGCTTCTCTCTAGTGTGCATGCTGGTTTGTGAGTGGTGTCCCTGCATTGGTATGGCATTCAGGGCTTAGCATTGGGATGAGTGAGATGTGATGGTATGGTGTGTGGGAGGTGGTGGAGTGATGGGAGTGAGGGTGGGGGTATGTGATGGCATGCAGGTAGGGTGTTAGTAGTAGTATAGAGTTGACTTACCAGAGTCCAGACCTCCTGTTACTCTGGCTAGGCCCTCAGGATGCATGATTGCCAAGACTTGTGCCTCCCATGTTGTTAGTTGTGGGGGAGGAGGTGGAGGTCCACTGCCAGCTGTACAGCGAGTTGGTGTCTTGCTGCAACAGAACGTACCTTCCTCTGTAGGTCCTCGATCCTCCACGATCCTGTCCACGATCCTCCGCCATAGCTCCATCTTCCAAGCAATGGATATCTGCTGCACCTGTGCTCCAAATAGCTGAGGCTCAACCCGGATGATTTCGTGAACCATGACCCCTAGCTCCTCCTATGAGAATCTGGGGTGTCTTTGTGGTGCCATGGGTGTTGTGTGAGTTGTATAGGTGAGGGTGTGTAGGGTGATGTGTTGGGGTGTGTGCTGTGGGGTGTGTAGGTGGTGTATAGGTGTAGGTGGTATGTGGCTCTGGTTTTGTATGTAGTCGTGGTGTCTGTTTAGTGCCAACGGTTTATATTTGTAAAGGGTTGTGGGTTATGTGGATGTGTGTTTTATAGTGGTGTGTGTGGGTGTGGTGTGTGTACAGGTGTCAGGTGTGTGTTATTTAAAATGACCAATGTAGTGTTGTTTTGTGTGAGTGTGTGTGTGTATTTTGAGCGCAGCAGTATGTACAGCCAATGGTTTACCGCCATTGAATGTCCGCCGTGGTGATTGGTGGGTCATAAGGTGGTGGGCTTTGTTCTGTTGGCGTAACGGTGTGGGTTTTGATACCTCCAGTTTATCACTGACCTTTGGTGTGGTGGACTTGTGTTTGTATCTGAATAGTGACGGATTGGTGTGTGTGTGTGATAAAATGGTGAACAGATATCCGCCACGGTGGCGGTATGTTGACGGCAGTCAGCATGGTGGTAAGTGGGATTTACCACCAATGTCTTAATGAGGGCCTAAGTCTTTGACTGTGTATTCTGCAATGAGCTCTGTAAATCAAACTCAGCTGCGCTCACATAATGGGAAAGATGTTAAAATAGAAAAGTGTAACTTAATCTTCGCTAGGCCCAGGTGGAAAAATTAGGTAACTTCGTACTACATGTGTAACGTGGAGTTCCTGTGTAATTTCACCATCCAGTGCATGGGGGAATTATTTTTCTGTTGGCCTGCATAAGACTACGTTGGTGGATAGAGGTTCTGTGATCGCATCTGAGGCTCCGTTATCACATCCTTGCCAGAGCCAATGAGGTTTCTCCAACCTCTAGCATAGCTTCTGGTTGCCATTGAGCCTTCTGGCACTGATTTGTGACAGTGACAATCACAAGCAGTCACATCTCTGCTTCTTGAGTAGGTTTTCAAATCAAGAAGCAGGTAAATCAACTAGAAAATACTTTTTCAAGTAAAAATTCTACTCTAATGGACAGTCCAAGTTTTTTTTTTGTTTTACTGCAAAAAGCATTTTTTTTTTATTTTACTTTGTTTTTTTCAACAGAAAGGGAGTGCCCTAGAGACTGCAGGGCTCCTCATCCTTTCCAGAATGTTCCTCTCAGTTCTATGTCCATCTCCTGGTCACTTTTCAATTGGATTTCAAGGTGCAATTTTCACTCTAACTGCTGCATATATTATTGGATTTTAATGGTTTTGTTTTTTATGACATCACAACACGTAAGTTGAAAAGTATTTCAATAAGGTGTTGTTTGATAGAGGACATGCACCAGTATTTTATTTGTACTTTTATTCAATGTTTAAATTTGATTGTGGTTATGATGGGTGGCCTGGAATTAAAGTAGGGTCCTAGTATTTTTTTTGCATTTAATTTGTTATATTTTGGTAAGGAAAAGATTGCAGTTAAGTACATTTTCTCCATGTTTGTTAAATGTACACTATTAATTTATTTCACAATGTGGCTTAGTCTGTGAATGGGCCATTTAACCAGTACTAGTAATTAGGTATATGAAACTGCTGTTTCTGTGGTATTAAAACATCTATGCTTATTTAGGCCAGGGATGACATTGGTTTAAATGTTTTGTCTTTCACTTTTTTTCTGTAAAAAGCATATTTTGGTCGGGTAATATGATATGCCTTGGAAGGATGTTTGTTATTGTAAACATATTCATAGCTCACTTAGGCCCTCATTAGGACCTTGGCGGTCGGTGCTATAGTGGCTGTAGTACTGCTAACAGTCTGGCGGTACATGCTACCATAATATGACATTAGTGGTTTGGCAAAAGCCAAACCACCAATGTAACACACCGACACCATGGCGTTAACTACCGCCGGGCTGGAGACTCAGTCTCCAGCCCGGCGGACATCACTAGGCTGCCCACGGTAATATGACCCTGCCCACCGCCATGGTTTCCGTGGCTTTTTTACCACCATGAAAACCATGGCAGTAGGCACTATCAGTGCCAGGGAATTCCTTCCCTGGCACTGATAGGGGTCTCCCCTGCCCCCCTCCCCTCCCCAAAGTCCTCCCCTACCTGCACTTCCCCCCTTTTGTCCCCCCCAACATAAACACACATACACACACAGACATACACATGCATACACACACTCATATCCACCTTCACCCATGCATGCATACATCCATGCACACACATATCCAAACACATTGACATACATACAAGCACACACGCATTCATACATCACAACATACACGCACACTCACATTCATTCATGCGCACACGCATTACACACACAGACACAATAGCCCCCACCACCCTCCTCTGTCGGAGAACCTGAATTACCTGCTTCCAGGGGGTCCTCCGGCAGGAGACGGGACACAGCGCTGCTGCCAGCAGCACCGTCCGCCAGCGGAGCACCGCCACACCGTATCATGTGTCATGATACGGTCAGCGGCGTTCTACTCATGTGGCACTGCTGCTGGCAGCAGCGCCACCTTACCACCGTCTGCCACCATGACCGTAGCCGGAATTCCGCCAGCCTTCTGGCAGAATTCTGGCTACGGTCATAATTTGGCAGACTGCCTTTTGGAGGCCGTGGCCGTGGCAGTAGGCGGGATTTACCGCCAGGTTCTTAATGACCCCCGTAACCTTCATTTTTGACCTTGCTGAATTAATGGTAGTGTCTTCCTCATTGTTTACCATGTCTCGTTTGTCTGGCTAGTGTGTGTTTGTGTCTGTGTGTGTGTGTGTGTTTTCCATAGGTCACCATTTTGCCTTTGTTCTCCATGCCAATTGGCCAGTGGCCATTTTGTGTTGTCAGTGTCAATCTGTAGGTGTACATGTGTTCTTTGTTGTCAATACCCTCTTGCTTTTTTTTTGTTGTTTGACCATTTGGCCTGCAGCCAATTTGTCTAGCTAGTCAGTGTGCTATTGCCATGGGCCTGCATGTGTTCCCTGTTCTCCATAACTCCTTGTTTGCTGTTGTTGTTTGACCATGTGGCGGCAGCCATTTTGTCTATGTGCTTTTACTGTAGCCCTGCATGTGTTCTTAGTATACATTCCTCCTTGCATGCTGTTGTTGTTGTTTGACCATGGCTGTCTGCCTTTTGTGTACGCATTCAGTATGCTTTTGCCATAGGCTTATATGTATTCTTTGTTCTCCATGCCTCCTTGCTTGCTTTTGTTGTTGTTGTTTGACCATGTGGCCAGCAGTCATTTTCTCTAGAAAGTCAGTTTGCTGCTGCCATAGACCTGCCTTTGTTCTTTGTTCTCCTTGACTTCTTACTTGCTGGTGTTATTGTTAGTCCATGTAGCCAGTTTCCATTTTGAGCCTGCCACCTAGTGTATCAATTTCTTCTTTCAAGATATTTTCCATGGACATTGATAGAAGAGGTCTATGCCATTTCTTTGTTCATTGATTTTACTTTTTCCCTTATATCAGATGAATGTGCTTGAGGATCATTGTAGTATATGTGTGACAGTATTTATAATATTATATGTATTATTTCTATTTTTCCCTTCACCTCCTCACCTCCCAATGCATTTCACATAGCAATTTTTTTTTTTTTACATTTTATCTCCACCCCCTGTCTACCACAAGTCTTCTCTTAGGCCATAGATGCACATCAGCATTAATTTTTATAAGGATTATTCCATTTTCTCAGCATTCCCTGCCTCCCATAGGTGAACACCAGCATCCATATTTTAAGGATTATTCAATTTTCCTGCACCCTCTGCCTGCCATAGGCACACACCAGCTTTCATTGTTTATGGATCATTCCATCTTGCCCTGCACCCACTGTCTGCCATAGGCATACACTAGCATTCATTTTTAAGGATTATTAAATTTTCCCCAAACCCTTTCCCTGCTATAGGCACACACCAGAATTTATTTTTTAAAGATTATTCTATTTTCCCAGCACCCCCTGCCTCCCGTAGGTACACGTCAGCATTGATTTTTTAAGGATCATTCCATTTTCCCCTGCACCCACTGCCTGCCATAGGTGCAAACCAGCACTCATTTTTTAAAGATTATTTAATTTTCCCCTCAGCCCCTGCTTGCCTTAGGCACACATTCTTTAGATGCACATAAAGCAAATAGTTCTGTATGTTGTTACCCTGATTGAAATAATATGTTATGGTGTGGATTAAAAACAATGCACTATTATTTTTAATTAATTTCTTGGAATAACCACAAAATTATATTGTCTGTACTATGAATAATTCAAACTGCAAAAATGCCATGTTTAAATAAATGTTTTTCTTGTTTGTTTGCTTTTAGGTGCACAAGCGATATCATTCACAGTACTGCCAGGCAGAAGGCCGGCACAAAGTAACATGACCACAACATATGACTCCTCTGCTTCCACATGTACAGCTAAGTGCCAACTTACAGAGCTTAAAGATGGCCTCAGTTGAAGTACGAATTGTAGAGAGGAAATCACTGACACATTCACCTCCCTCCAGTTTTTTGGCCATCGCCAGTGACAACAGTGTCACACTAAAAACTTTCTCCTCCCCAGTTTATGGCTTCTTTATAATTTGCAAGCAGGAAGATAACATTGTAATATGCTCCATTTGTCAAACGAGTGTTCATTGAGGTAAGCCTGCTTCACACTATGGTACTGGAGCCCACACAACCTGTATGAAAAAAACATCACACTATCCAATGGGAAGAGCACCCTAAAATAATTACTGCAGGTGGTGGTGTTGATGAGAGAGGATAATTAGCTCTGATCACTGTGGGACGTAATGAGGAAGTAGAGGGTGACAGCTTCACACAAAGCAGTCCTGTCCCCACCAGTGTACCAGCAGCATCACCGGCATCAGACCTCAAAATAGAGTCTCAAATGGAGACACCGCTGCATACAGTGACGACTACCACAAGACACACATTGAATCTACCACCTCCTGGACCTCTCCAGTCGCCTGCTCAGTGGCAGCACAAAAGGAAAAAATCCAAGCTACTATTACTGGCAAGTTTAGGCAGGAGTGGTCCTACCAATGCAATCACATAATGGCAGAAATGCACAAATGAAAGCTGGTTAAAATGGTAGCAGTACCTCCTCACTTTTTCTTTTGTGGAAGGAGTGGGAATTTTCGAGTTTGTGACAGCCATCAGTCTAAAATGGAAGGTTTCCAGCCGGACCTGTTTTGCTAGAGTTGCTGATTCTAGTGATCCATCATGATGCAATTGGTTGGAAAAGCTTTGCAGCAGAGTGCTGTTCACACTCGCCACCTGACAACAGACATCTGAACCAGTTGTCAAGCAACTGATTACATTTGCATCACTGCACACTGGATCTCTTTTGTGAGGGTTAGGCAATAGCTATCTGTAGGTCTCAGTGCTGAATGGATGTTCGCCGTGGAGAAATCACCTACAGCTGCAAACGTCTTGGAAGAGGTTAGCAGTATGGTGTTTGAATGGCTGTGACTCAGAGGTCTCAGAATTGGATTTGTGGCAGTAATATAGTCAGGGTCATTGCGGCTGGTGGATGTTTCAGGGTCTTGTGTTTGGCGCATTTCATCAACTTGATTGTGCAGGACTTTCTAAAAAAAAGAAGACATAGTTAGCAACATACTGGCTACCTGTTGAAGAATCTACATTCATTTCAGTCATTTTTTAAAGCCTAGAAGCAGTTGAGGATCTTTCAACATGCTAATAGAGCACCGGTGAAAGCCCTTATAGAGGTGGTGCCAACCCTTGGACCTCAATCTACTACATGTTGCAACATCTGTTTAAACATTACAGATTGATCATTGTGTCCTTGAAAGAGGAGGGGATGCTACTTGGAAAAGCATGACCAAGGAGGTGGACAAACGGACCACAAGTCAAATACCTGACACAAATGCTACTCCCTTTTGAGGTTTTCACACAGGAAGTCAGCAAGGAGGACTGTATGGGGAACCAATCTATCCCATTGTTGTATCTGCTAGAGGAACAGTTAAAAAAGGTGCTGCAATGGTTCACTGTTGAGAACAGCAGCAAAGAAGCATATGAGTTGGTTGAGAGCTTAAACATTAACTTGGCTGTTTATCCAAGGCTTCAAAGAAAGATTGTATCCTCCAACGTACACATCTGTGCCATAATAATTGATGAATGGTACCCAAAAATACTGACCACTTTCATTTCTATTTCAGGCAGTGATGTTTCACTATACAAGATGTAGATAGTTGAGCAAGCAAGAGATATTGAAGATATTGAAGAAGAATGGCTGGAAGTTAGAGTCCTGGACAGAAGTTCTGGTGTGCAGCCTTCAACCTTCATTGCTGACGTCTCACAGCAGTCAACACCAGTAACAGCACGAGCAGAAACACCAGCAGCAGAAGTATCGGACTCAACTTCTGCAATTGCTTGGTTTCAAGTACCAGGCTTAAGTCAAGTGCAAAGGCAAAAGCAACAGAGGCTGAGCAAGTTGCAGCACCAACAGCCTTTCAGAGGATGGTCTAATACTATCTGGATGACCCAAAAGAGGACTACGTGTACCAAAAGCCATTGGTCTATTGGTATGGGGAGATGCATCAATAGCCTGAGCTCAGCCGGCAGGCAATAAAGTATCTGGCTTGTCCAGTAGCCAGTGTAGCTGCTGGGCATGTGTTCAGTGCAGCCAGTACAGATGTCACTGTTAGAAGGACCACTCTCTCTCCTCAAAATGTGGAGAGATTGACCATGATTAAAATGAACCAACATTTCATACCACACAATTACACTATTCCTGAAACACTACAGGAGGAAAATGAGAGTGATTGGTCAGATTGAAGTGCATTAGCTCACAAAATTGTTGGTAAACCCGCTGAGTTTGAAGACTAACTCTACTTCCCTGATTGAGTAGGTCACTTAAGAACTTTCAGATTATTGCATTGAACTGCTTAGCTAGAGGAACATTGTTTCATGTCTGACTTATGCCGCCCCACCCTTTAGTCAAAGGTATCCATGTATGGTCAGACTGGAGTTGCACCAGTGTGTAGTGAAGAAGCCTCCCACTCCCTTTATGGACATTGGAAACAATGCCTGCTTTTGTCCCATGCCTATCCTTCTTCCTTTCATTCCCCTGTAAGGCTACCCCAGTAAAGATCATTAAGTTACAAGACTGCCAATGTGTTTCTCCCATGGGAAAAGATTAGAGGAAATGCAACACAACAATTATGAACCACCGTGCTTGGTCTGGAACAGGTTACTACCTATTGCACCAATGAGGGATATATTATTGAGTGAGTGTGAGTGATAATGATTTATATGGTGGTAGACAGTGAGGGTGTTCAACTAATTTGTAAAAGTTTCAATGATTTGCAGGGTTTGGGGGTGATGGTGATTTTGCGTGAAGGTGATTGACCCTTTTACATTTACTTGCATTACCCACTCCTTGCTGTACTTTTTGTCTGGTTCTTCAGAGACGAGACCAGTCAGTTTAGTTAAAAAATATAAATCTAAAAAAAATGCTCAAATTCTTTTGCTCTTTTTGTTCATCAACAGCATTGTACTACAAGCCTATCTCTCTCAATCTCATGTGGGTCGTGAGTCAGACTGATTTGTTACTCGTATTCAAGACTTAGGGCGGGAATAACTTAACAGCCAGAAGAAGGAAGTTATCTACTTCAAAGGGAAGCCTAGCCAACATGATGATGATGACTCTAAGAGGTCTACTCAGCCCTGTGGACTTGACCGAGGTGTGTTGATTTAGGAAATGCTGAGTACTCTGCTGGCTCGAATAAATGTCAAACAATTGTGAGTTTGATCAGCCAGGTACATGCAGCTGTTTGTCTGGGATTGATTGTAAGATTGCTCTCACTTTATCATGAATGATTGCAGCCTATGTTCTTGCTCTGCCCCTTGGTCCACTCCCCATGAAGCATATACGTTTACCTTCTGTCATTTTCAGTGACTCTACAATATCATTACTATTTTACAATCCACAGGCCTTCTTTTCTCATGCATGAAATGTGAAAGCTCCACAACACTCCTGCTTACCTTACTGGACCGGTTCAGCCATGCACCAAAGATGGACATTCTGGACATTCCAAGAGGACTTCAGATACACCACACAATTTGGCATTTATATACAGTTTCATTTTTTGTTTAACATCATAATGTTTAGAACTGTGTGAGTTCACTCCTCTGTAATTTGTATTATGCAGACCTATATGAAAGAAGATTTAGATATATAATAACTTGGGTCTTTGGGGCTGAAGGACTGTTCTTTTTTATGCATTTAATTGAAGTGTCCATTACTTCATTGCCTCCTACAACAGATTTGATGATGGGCTGCTCAGACATCAATCTGATGAATATTGTTGTTGTGAAGTGTTTGTCTTTATCACACCTTTCCCCAAATATTATTTCCCATGGATTCATCAAACCTTCGACTCTCTTTCCCCAGGCTGTGTGATATATTTGAGATGTGACTTATGAATTTACACCATACATGGATCAAACACTTGGTGGAGTGGATGTGGTGAAAGCAACACCAACTCAATGCAGGATCTTCTCTTACCTGTGTAATAGTCCATGGCAGCCCCACTCACCCACCTACACATAAAAGTGATACATATAATATAACATCTGTTGTCAACATAATCTTTTAGGCATTTTCCCTTGTGTTTCTTAAATGCTTAACCTTCTCCTGTCCCGAGTCCACTCCTCCTGAATCAAGGTTTTCATAAGTTGTGCTTTGATTAATTAATTAAATACCAGCTCCCCATTGCTCAGTGGTTACTACCGCTAGTTTTTGTAATAATATCAGGTTTTGTGCCAGGGTGGTAGTCTGGTGTCAGTCTTTGATAAGTTATGAAATAACCCACTAATTATGTGGTAGTGAGATCTTGGTTGTGATGTCTTCGCTGTTAGGTCGTTAGCATGCTGCTACTACCACCACCAAGCTGTTTGTGAATTTGTGAAAGTGCTAACCTCAAGGAATTAAGCCATAATACCAGTGCCACCAGAATAAAAATGTTTTTTTTAGTTCAAAGGATTTTACAGTAAAAAAACAAACAGACATCTTGTGAATTGAAAAGAAAAAATATTTCTCATTAATGAGTAAGGCGTGTTTGCATCACACTTAATAGTATTTATGTTTTGCAATGTTACTGGAGGCATGCTAGCATCAGGTCTCCTACTCTCTGCAGTCTGCAGCATGTTTTTGAGGCAGCTGGAATTTATAATTTATTACCTTGTGTAATTCAATGGCCCTGCTCTTCTCTTCTCTGACTCCCTTTTAATTCTACCCTGACTCCAAAGAGGCAGATGAATAATAATAAAAATACTGCATCACATCACGTCTTCGATAAGTAGACAGTGAAAAACAGTGCACTGCAGTACAGAGAAAGGAACGGGATAGATATTTTATTTAGCATAATCGTCACAGAGTATCCCGTCTTCCAAGCTCTACATCAGGCAGTTCGTCACACTACTTCCTGCCCTCACCCTCCACCACAAATTATTTTCAACAAATTCCTTCACTTGGCAGGAAGGAAAGTTACTCTACTGCAAGTTACATTAGAGGGATGTAGTTAGACAGAAGTTTTTATTTTGCTATAGAATAGTGGAGTGTCACTGATGATCATGTGATAAGTTTTAGCTTAGTTAGTCACTTTAGTTGACAAATGATGAAAGAGAAAAATTTGAACAGGTGTAAATTATCCATCACGGAAGCCATGAAATATATACATAAATCATTTGTCCAGAAAAATGTGCTGCATGCCAAGAATGGATTTTTTAAAACATTTTGTAGGATGGAAAAGAACTTAGGAAAGAATAATGAAGTGAGTAGTGGTGACTGACCAGGCACTGAAAAACACACCTTGGTTTTGGTTTGGGTAAATGCAGTGAAAGAGTTGTAATGCCACAATAACTGAAGCAGATGCACGTTGCACAGTCAACATTGCAGGTACGAATTGAACCATGCTGAAGTTAGGTCACAGTGTTGTGTAGCTATTTTAGCCATGCTTTAGGCATGTTATTTTAGCAAACTAGGACTGCCATTGTTCACTTTAGGCCAGTCACATTTTATTCAGTATTGCACTAGTTGTCTTGCATTAGCCACATTTGCAGTGTTGTTTTATTTTCTCTATCTAGTTGTTCTTTCCCCTAGCAAAGCATCACATTCTTAGCACTGCATTCATTTCACTTTGTGCTTTCCTCAAGGCTGCAGTCAGATAGGGTTGCCAGCAAATGTGGTACGCTGTGTCTCCAACATTCACAGAAACATACATATCCTATTGTAGGAAACTTTTCTTAGAACATCCATTGTTTTATTAAAAAAAAACCTTCTCTGTCCGTACACATTAGAGGGAGATTCCAGCCAGATGACCATGACTACATGCTGATTGTCTTTGCTACAGCTGCTTGCTCAGAATGCTGAATCCCTGGCCTACATGGGGACGGTGTCTTTCTAGACAACAGGTTTCCTTGCTCAGGTATGGGGGATGATGTCTTCCCAGGAGGGAATCCTGAAGGGTGGATTAGGGCTTATCACACTGAGCTCTAACATAGCTTAGGTAGGACATTTTTACATGTTATTCCTAGTGACAGTATGGTGGGGCTGTTTTTGTGTTCCACTCTCCTTGTCACAATTTTGCTTATCTTCTGTTTTATGATCCAAGTTATTGCAATACATGCCATTTTATCTAAGATGCAGTTACATCAATAAGCCTTATTGAACTATGCTTCTGTTTGTCTTTGCCTGTGTGAGACTAATGTAACTAAGAGAAAGGGATGAGATCTGATCAACCACGATTCCCCTGAGGAGTGCTTTCTGTCATGCGCCCGGTTGCCACTGTCATCCCCGCTAATGGGTGGAGATGAGGTACTGCTAGTTAGCCGGAAAACCCGGATTAGGCCGACATGCATCACATGGTGTGGAATTGTACTCAGTACCCACAATTCAAGTGATTCTTCCGCCCAAATCCAGTAGTTTCCTTAGGTTAATGAGAACCTACGTGACATGGCACAGCAACATTTAGTCAGGTACTAATTTTCGGATCCTTCTAAGTATCTCTGTGCCATTATGTGCTAAAGGCAGCTCAAAACGAAATACAGAGACATTCGTGGTTTTGAGGATTTACCTAACCAATGCAATACATTGTTCAAGCTTGAACCTTAAAGCGATCAATCCCCATTTGGTGTCCTTATCTCTGAACAAATACATATACCATTACTGTGGCGAACCGGCAACTGGTAGTAATTGCAGTAAACATGCGCCCACCCCTCACAGCACATTTATTGACAAATGGCCTCACAGGCCAGGGGGTGCAGTCACATTTGTTGTTGAGGCTCATCCGGTCTACAGAACAGAATTATTTTATTCTTGGGTCACTTTTCCAGCAGTTGATGGGAACACTAACACATTTCATCACTACACTCCTGCTAATGTACATGAACAATACAGAGCATATGCGTATTTAGAGATACCTCTATCTTATGAAGACCACAATAATAGGCTTGATGGCGCCCTACCACATACAATACTACACGTTAAGTTAGGTCCTCTAAGCAATAATTGTCCTACCTGGCCTTTACTGGCCACATACACACCGCACCCTGATTCAGCAGCCTTGGCAGTAGCTGATTTTCACCGTTTATACAGAGCTTACGGCAATATAGAGACTGTTAGTACAGTTTGTAATGCAAACATTAAATACTAATCCAGCACGTGCTGCCCCAGTGCAACAACATGCAGCTACGCCAGGCATTAATCCTGTGACTGTACATTTGATCATCGGTAAAGTACTTGTCAAGCGGGAGGACATTCCATTTTGGTTAGCTCAAAAAATGAATACACTGGAAGCAGTGTTTTTCCATATGGATCCTCAGGATAAACATAGATTGCTCACTTGTGCTCCCCATTTCGGATGGTTCCTATAGTAGATAACTGCAACCCTTGAGGCATGGTATTTGCCACTCTCTATACTACCAAACTTGCCAATCCTCCGGAGGTATTAAAACAAATTCAAGAGAATACGGGGCTGTCCTAGCCCTTGATTTGGGGATTTATTTGATGGGCAATTTTACCACAGTGTCCTCAATAATATTGAGTAATCTCAAAGGGAAGGCAGTTGCACTAGGCAGTGGCTCCGGGACGTTTCTGCACAGAATGAAGAATGTGAGCTGCCAAAGATTATCCCTGAGACCTACTCTGGTATTGGTCAAGAAAGCCTGGGGGCCAGACCCATTAAACTACAATTACAGGGTAACTCTAATAAAGATTCTACCAAGCAACCACCTGAAGGATCTGAAAAACTCTGGGATAAAAATACAACAAACCCCTAAAAGAGAAAGGGGTGAATCTTTGCATGCGGAGAGCCCAAATTAATCTCTATAATCTTAGAATAGAGATAGTATAAAAATGCCTGACAGATATCAATATACTGATACACGCCAAACTCATTCCTTTCAGGACTCAATGGAAAAAAGCAGGGAGAGAGGTGGGCAGAGCAGCAGACAGAGTGTATAACTAAGAAAGGACTCACAACGCTCGTCTGAAGTTTGTGTTAAGAAAGAAGAGAAACTTCCCCACAAAAAACACAATTCAAAAAGAAAAAGGAAGCAGCAGTTACAATATGACTTGCCACTTAGGAAGAGGGCTTTACTGAAGAACAGGAAGTGGGCACTAGCACTGCTAGACAGTGCAGCAGAGGTCATAATAGTTCACTGGGATCTTCAAGAGCATCTGGCGGTGAAAGCAACTAATTACTTCTGACAAGCTGAGACTGCGGACATGCGCGTCTCCACACCCAACAGGGTATATAAAGTAACTATACAATTAGAAGGAGACATTAAACGCACAATCAATCCCATATTTTGGCATCGTGTCGTTACCATTTATGACATTTTGTGGCCGGGAAGGACTAGCACCAGATTTTGTCTGTAATGTCCCTTACGTGGAAGAAATAATTGAAAAGTCTTTCTTGCTCCTTGTTCCCAGAAAGCTAGTAGAAATTCACACCATTAATTGGGCAGTGACACAGGCACCTGCGTTATATTGTAACCATGTAGGGTGGGATAAAGATTCCCTCTATTACCTAATACCCATTAAATCACAACTCCAACCGCAACCCCAATATCCAATAAAGCATAAAGCTAAAGCACCCTTGAGGGAAATCCTTACACAGTTAGAGTACCAGGGCGTAATTGAACCCTATGTCTCACCAGTGATCAATCCTTTGTTCCCAGTAGCTAAACTAGACCATTAATTTAGAATAGTTTTAGACTAAAGACATTTAACCCCTTAGCTGCTGGGCCTTTTCCCCCCCAGGGCTGAGCCCTTTTTGGCTATTTGGGTAAGTTTGCGCTTAGGCTTTCATAACGCTTTGTCCACATAAGCTATCATCACCAAACTTGAATCCTTTTTTTCCAACATCCTATGGTTTCTAACGGTACCCAGAGTTTGTTGGTTCCACCGAAGGAGACCAAGAAATTAGCCAAAATACGGCTAACATGTTGTTTTGTTCAGAAAAATAGGAAAAAGGGGCTTCAGAAGAAAGCCTGTGTTTTTCCCCTGAAAATGGCATCAATAAAGGGTTTACGGGGCTACAATTACCATCTTCCCAGCTTTCAGGAACAGGCAAATTTAAATCAGAAAACTAAATTTTTTCAACACAGTTTTGGCATTTTACTGGGACATACCCCATTTTTACTATTTTTTTAGCTTTTAGCCGACTTCTAGTTAGTGACAGAAATGGGTGTGAAACCAATGCTGGATCCCAGACAGCTAAACATTTATGAAAAGTAGACACAATTCTGAATTCAGCAATGGGTCTTTGTGTAGATCCTACAAGGTTTTCCTAAAGAAAATAACAGCTGAATTAAAAAAATATTGACATTAAGGTGAAAACAAACTGCAATTTTTCTCCACGTTTTACTCTGTAACTTTTTCCTGCGATCATATATTTTCAAAAGTAATGTACTGTTACGTCTGCTGGACTCTTCTGGTTGCGGGGATACATAGGGCTTGTATGTTCATCAAAAACCCTAGGTACCCAGAGCCAATAAAGGAGCTGCACCTTGCAATGGGTTTTCATTGTATACCGGGTGTACAGCAATTAATTTGGTTAAATATAAAGAGTGAAAAATAGGTTTCAAGGAAACTTTGTATTTCCAGAATGGGCACAAGATAAGGTGTTGAGAAGCAGTGGTTATTTGCACATCTCTGAATTCCGGGGTGCCCATACTAGCATGTGAATTACAGGGCATCTTTTTTACACACTGTATTACATTTGGAAGGAAAAATGTAGAGAAAGAGAAGGGTCAATAACACTTTTTCTGCTATTCTGTGTTTCCCCAAGTCTGCCAATAAATATGGTACCTCACTTGCATGGGTAGGCCTAATGCAACATGGACACATCACATTTTTACATCGAAATCTGACATGTTTTTTGGAAAGTGCCCAGCTGTGGATTTTGGGCTCTAGCTCAGCCGGCACCTAGGGAAACCTACCAAACCTGTGCATGTTTGAAAACTAGACACCTAGGGGAATCCAATGCCCTCAACAGGAAATGCCCCAAAACACAACGTGGACACATTATTTTTCCAATGAAAACGGATGTGTTTTTTGCAAAGTGCCTAGCTTTGGATATTGACCTCTAGCTCAGCCGGCACCTAGGGAAACCTGTGAAACCTATATATTTTTAGACCTGGACACCTATGGGAATTCAGAATGAGGTGACTTGTGGGGCTCTCACCAGGTTCTGCTACCCAGAATCCTTTGCAAACCTCAAAATTGGGAAAAAACAAAACACTTTTCCCTCAGATTTTGGTGTTGCAAATTTCTGGAACGTGAGAGGAGCCACAAATTTCCTCACACCCAGCATTCCCCCAAGTCTCCCGATAAAAATGGTACCCCACTTGTGTGGGTAGGCCTATTGCCCACGACAGGAAATGCCCCAAACCACAACATGGACACATCATATTTTCCCAAACAAAACTAACCTGTTTTTTACAAAGTGCCTAGCTGTGGTCCTTGGCCTTTAACTCAGCCGGCATCTAGGGAAACCTAGCAAACCTATACATTTTTGAAAACTAGACATCTAGAGGAATTCATAATGGGGTGACTTGTGGGGCTCTCACTGGGTTCTGTTACCCAGAATTTCAAACCTCAAAATTTAGCAAAAAAAACTACTTTTTCCTCACATTTCGGTGATAGAAAGTTCTGGAATCTCAGAGGAACCACAAATTTCCTTCCATCCAGCATTCCCCCAAGTCTCCCGATAAAAACTGTACCTCACTTGTGTGGGTAGGCCTAGTGCCCGCAACAGTAATAGATCACACAATGGTCAATGCTGGTCCTTATTCGAGGGCAACTGTTGACCGTGGAGTGATCCATATCTGATGCAGGCACTAGGTACAGGCTCTCAAGTGGAGTAGCGTTTTTATCAGGACATGTGGGGAAACACTGGGTGGTAGGAATTTTGTGGATTCCAGCATATTCCTGTAGTTTGTGTGATAGAAATGCAAGAACAAGTTGAGTTTTTATTTAACATTTCACCTTTGCAGGGTATTCTGGGTAAGAAAGCTTTGGGGACTCCACACAAGTCAAACTTCTGTGGACTCCCCCAGATGTTTAGTTTTCTAGAAATGTCTGGGTTTGGTAGGTTTCCCTACATGGCTACCGAGCCCAGAACCAAAAACGCCTGCCTTACAAAACCAGGTTGTTTTGTGATAATTTTGATTTCTCCACAATACAATTTGGGCAGTGGAATTTGGGGCTCAACTAAATTGGGGAGCTCCCAAGAGAGCACTCTCTCCATGCCTGTCACCTCATGCACCTGCTCTCTGATGGAAAAGATCCCTGATGGAAAGGATACTGGCAACAGGAATTTACATTCCTGTCACCAGTATGTGACTCCCCCAGCTCCCCTCCACAGCCACGGTCCCCCCTAAGCCCCTAGAGACCCCCCGCCCCATCCAAGCATGCATGCAACATACACACACACACACACAAACACACATGCAATCACGCATTCACACACTCATACAGACACACACATAGACTCACACACACACCCACAACCCCTGCATCCATTCACACACTCACAATCACACAAATACAAGCACACAAACCGCACCCCCTCAAATCATACAGACGCACACCCTCTGCATGCAGACACCACTCATCACCCCCCTCCCCTATCGGATGGGCACTTACATTTACACAGTGGATGTCCGGAGAGGGATGGGATCCTTGGGGCCTGCTCCGCCGGCACTGCCCCATCACCACAACACCACCACGCCTATTACTATCTCATAATAAGGATGGCAGTGTTGTGATGACATGGCAGTGCAAGTAGAGCAGCTGCCACTGCACCGCTGACTGCCAGCATGGCAGTCGAATGACCACCATCCCTGGTGGTCTTGTGGCTGTTGGACTTCGGCGGTTTAGGTCATAGACCGCCAAAGTCATAATGAGGGCCACAGTCACTAAATTGACCTCTGCTTAACCCTCTGGTAGCTTGGCACAAAATCAGTTAGATTAATTTTAGAGGCAATGTGTAAAGTGTGCAGCGCACAAACATATATAAAGTAAAAACACAACTCAAGAAAAATAGCACACCAAATTAGAAAAGCAGAGTCAATTTCAATAAATAAAATGATACCACAATGACAAAAACCCAATGAGTAGAACCAGAGATATTTGTTTTAAAAGATTTTAGTGAAATTAGCACCTAATAGTACAAAGCGCCACTCACAGCCATCTGGTCGGGATAGTCCAGGGGAAAGTTCCAAGTTCAAGCTGGCTGTGACAGAGCACAGGTCAGAAACAGGGATCAGGCTAGTCCTGTTGAAAAGTTACCTCCTAAAGCCTGGCAAGAAAAGGAACGTACGCATAGGAGGTGACCGCAAGGAGAAGGCTTTTTGGTTCAAAGAGCAGGTCAAGTGTTGTGGATGGCCGTTGCTGCTGCATGAAGATCTGGTCATTGTTAGAGTTTCACCTTGGTGGTCATCATGGACTGTTGTTGGTTTAGTGCGTAGTGAAGGTCTAAATTTGTCGGTCATCACAGTGTCACGGTCTGCACTTCTCTTACTGCCGTACTTGGAGGAACGCCTGGTTTCCTACTGGTTCTGGACTGGCCAAGATAAGGGTGACTCTTTCTAGTAGCAATGGTGCTGCCAACTAGAAGAAATGCCAAGCAGACTGTACCCTCCAGAAGGAGTCCCAGAAGAAAAACCCAAGTAATGGGAAAAAAAACTCTATCACAGGAACTCCTGAAAAAGAGGAAAAAAACAATGAAAAAATGCAAACAAAAATTGAAGACAATTCTTCAGGGAAAAAGCAGGAGCACATAGAATGCTGGAAAGAGGAGAGAGGATCACCACCAAGAAGGAAGTGTTTGCAATGCAAGGAAGGAAGGAACTGCAGTGCTTATATAACATGAAACAGGAAGTGACAAAACAGTAAGCACGTACAACACCATCTTGGATTGGGAAAGACCACATGGAAATGAATGAGAAAAATGACCAAGTAGAAAAGGAAAAGGAAAAGGCATGCAGGGAGGACGAACACCAAGAAAGAAGACAATGTGGAAGACCAAGGAGAAAGAAGAAATGAAGACAGAAGAAAAAAGGAAAGAAAGGAGAAAGGACCCGAGGAGGTAGGTGGAAGGGAACGTCAGGGAGACTGCCAGGGGCTGCGGTGCGACCCGGAGCACAAAATGTGCCTCCTGGGCTGCACAGCAGCAAGAAACGCCAAACGAGCACAACAAAACAGGCCGCTGCAGTTCCGGCATCCCGAAATGTGGACTACCTGCCCAACCCCGGTCCGAAAAAGGGACGCCATGGTAGTCCGCAGCATCACACACAGATGATCCCTGTCGGCCTGAAGATAAGGTTTCATTATCTCTTCATATTGGTGGTCATCATGGGCAGCAGAGTTTTGGCACAAATGGACCCGTTCACTGTTGAGAATAGCTCATACTTTAGGATTTTCACCTTTTTTTGAAACAGCTTCCACAGACCAGCCAAAGGTTCAGAACTCCAGCAGAGGCCAGCAGCAGGGCTCAGGCAGATCCAGGTGCAGCTGGACAGTTGTAGGGAGGCCTCTCGAGTTTCTTGTGTCCCTGTAGCTCACATGTAAGGTCAACCTACTGACCCTTGGAGTCACTTTGGGTAGCCAGGGATCAAGGCAATCAGATCCAATTTTCCCTCTCAGGCAGTAGGACAGTTATTCAAGTGGCAGGGCAGTCCTTCAAGCAGCAGGACAGTCCTCTGGCAGCAGGAAAGTCCTTCTTCTGAATCTTCCATAGGTCCAGGAGTGTTCTGATGAGTGGCTCTTGAGGTCCAATATTTATACCTGGTGTTAGCCTTTGTCTGGGGGAACTGCTTTTCCCACACCTACATGTGGTTTTGGAAAGGTTTTTCCCTTATTCTGTCAAGACTCCAAATTGTTTGGGAGTGGCAAAAGGCAGAGCAAACCTGTGTCACTTTACTTTGTGTGGGCAGGAGGCTAAGCTCTTTGATGTGCAAGTGGAGCTGGGTACAGCCCCTTCCCAGTCTTCCTTCCAGGATGGTCCATCCTGTCCACACCTAAGTCACCATTGTGTTACTGTCTGGATGAAATACACAAACCCTAACAGCAGAGCCATGCAGAGCAATGTGACCCAGGAGACTGGTAGAAAGTGCAAATGGTAGGGACAAGAAAATTCCAATGTTCATTAAGTGTGATTTTCAGATTTATAACTTAAAATTCGACTTCACCATTAAAATAGATTTTAAATTACAATTCAGTTGAGTGTAAACTGTGTCTCTCTATATTGGAAAGGATTAGTGAACCATAATGCAAAGATCCCTAGAGAGCATATAATTTTGATCTAAAAATGTTAGAAGTAAACCATTATAAGATGAAAGATGATTATGGCAAATTTATAGTAGCTACAGTGAAATTAAAGATTTTATTTACACAATGACGAGTATATGTGCATAAAGCATTTTTGTAAGAGTGGATGAGTCTGGCAGATGATTCTAGAGTTGGTGTAGGATAACCTAATACACTGAGACAATTGTCAGATGCAAGTTTCCTATTCTAGAGACATCAACAGTAGTCAAGGTCAAGTAGGTAGTAATTAGAATACATTTGTTCATCCTAGAAAAATGATAATGTGTTTTTTATACACTACCTCATACCACATTTCTGTTGTAAAACAAATTATACTATTGCCTAACTTTTTATAGTCAATTTTCTGACCTTGGAAAGATGAAGCACTGATTCTGACTTATCACAAACAAATGAGTCACATGAAAAGCTAAGACTAGTGTCATAATTTTTAATGGTCAGGTCCAAAGGCATGTTTGGAGATAGGAGACTGGGATCTTGGAGGAGATGGCACACAGGACAGTGGAAAATTCTTACCGAAAGATTACACTTCTCAGGCTCACATGCACAATCCCAGCCACTAGAGGGACAGCACAAATAGGCAGACTAAATTCAGTTTTTGGTAGCTTGGAAAGGGTATGAAGTATCTGATAATTCATGGAAACCAGCTTGTTTCGGCCATGCCACTCAACTGGCCTTGTAGTTTCTTCAGTAATTCCTGTTCAAACGTAAGATCTAGGATGCGGGGTACTGTCAGGTTCCAAAGACAGTGGAATATACATCCTTTCACTTGAAAGACTGCATTTCCCAGACTCAAATGCACATCTCAGCCATTAGAGCACCAGCAGAATCAGGCACACTTCTAGGTCAATAATGGCCAGGTAATTAAACCCCACTTGTATAGAGTTTTCTTGTCTGGCAAGAGTGGCTGTTGTGACTCTTCAGTTTTTGTTACAGTTTGCTCTCAGCTTGTTTTATTCCTTCACCTCTGTTGTGTTTCCCACATTCGGTTCCCTTCAGTCCTCTAGTTTCCTTACTCTCTATTTGTGGTTGCTGGCTCATTATCTTCTTGTCAGTTTCTCTCCTTGTCCAGGCCTTGCCTCTCCCGGCACAGCATGGACATTCTATCTTTGGCTTCCAGTGCCTGCGGTATATAGCGGTGTGGTCTACTTACACCATCACCTCTGCTCGCACCCAGTAAATCTAATACTTTGTTTCCCTTATGCCTAATTCCTTTCCTTGGTTGCCATCCCCTTAGGAATAGTGTTCTCTGACCTTTAGGTAGAGACCTAGCTGGGCTTCATTGGCTCTGAGACAAACTTCCCCTAAAATCCATTCCATGTTTTCTGAATACCAGACTGACTTTTATCCCCCGTTTTCTCTTTAACGTGGGTCATTGTTAACATCCTTGTTCCAACGGAGGGGGTTAAGTTGACTTCTAGAAGGAGATTAGGAGACGGGATGTTTGGCCTTGACATCCATACTTTCTAAACACTGTGTACATGATAGAACTAACTAAAGCTGTAAATGTAATCACCATGCCAAATAAAGGCATTTTTAATGATAATCAAATATGGTTTATTTTGAAAGTGTAGGTATAACATAACACAACTTTAATAATTTTGATGATCACTTTTTATGGTTGAGGAAGATGTCTGTGACAGACGAAAATGGCATTTTCTACATATACTCAGCACTGATTTGGTTCTTTTGTTTGTTTTTGAACATTCAAAAAATGTGTTCTGTTTGTGGTAAAAAGTTAAATATATCTAGGATGTCCCTCACAGTTATTGCTTAATATATTACTAGAACATCCTTCAAAGCTAAAAGACAGATCCATGATGTTAAACATGACTGTCAGAAAAACGTTCAGAGGGCCACTGGGCAAAAAGGAGCTACTGGGCTCAGCAGTGGTGGTTGAGGCCTTTTATTCCACATGTCCTTGAGCCTGGTCTAGTAAAGGATCTGAGCAACTGGGCCAAGTACCCCTTCAGCACCCGACTCAGAGATAGTGCGGATTGAGCAGAAAAGCAGTCCAAGCCCTCTCAAGGAAGAGTTAGATGTAAGGCGAGCACAGACTCACAACTCAAAATATCCTCAGCAACCTAAATAAATGACCATCCAAATACTTGTTTTTTGTAACGAAGAGTATTTATCTACCAACAAAAAGTATAAAACAAAAGACTGCAAACAATATACGCAGTCTCCCTTTGGCTGGCCCGCAAGATTTACCTAGGTCAGCTCTTGTGCCACTTCCCCACCTATGGCTGATTGTTATTCCCCATTCATGTGCAGAGATATCCAAACTAGGCTCTGCTAGAGAGTTCAATTCTTAGACGTTCTACTTGGGCTTTTAGCAAACATCCACGGGTCCCCGTGCCTGGTGCCTCAATCAAAGCAAATTTGATTACGACTTCATGCTGTCCTATGGCGATGGCCCTGCTCCTGGACTATGGCTCCATTCTAACGTGCAGGGCGTCATCACAGTGCTCACAGGGCGGTGGTCCTTAGTCTTCTCCATGATCCCCCAGTGAGCATACAGGGATCACCTAGCAGCATCTATAAGGTGACTGTCCAGTTTGGGTCTCACCACTACCAAAGGCACTGGCCGTCCCTTTTTTTTTTTAAATTGTTTTTATTGACATTTTGCTTTATGCTTCTTTGATACATATTATCACAGTAGTATACATATTTCAAGGCATGGGTCATAGTCCAATTGCATATATCATATACAAGCATATTTAGTACACAAGTAAGGCAAGCATTTTAATCCTTTATCTGCTTAAATGCCATGTATCTGTATTCATCCTCGCTCTTAATTGCCTCGCTTGTACTTCCCCCTGCCAACTTTCAGAAGCTCATGTACCTTATTCAAAAGTCAACATGTCTTCAAACTCAAACTACCTTTAAGTGTAACATTGCGCTAATGGGGTGAGTCAGCACTGGAGGAGGGTTTATTGAACAGGGATGGCAGTGTCGTGACAGCTCAGGTGAGCTCTCCACCTCGCTAACTTCCTTTCCCACCAGACCACCCCCCAGTCTAGGCTGTCCGCCCCATTGGTTAGTGTCTCAGTGTATCTTGTGGTAGGGTCAAGACGCTCCCATCTGCCTCACCGCCATGCTCCCATTTATCCTCCGCTCCGCAGTTTATCACCTTTCGTCACCGGCACCCCGGCATTGTGTTGGTCAGCACCTATGACGATGTTGTGTGCACTGCAACCACACTCCCTCGCTGGGTCCCCGGGTTAACCCCCTCTTCTAGTGTATCCCCTTCCCATGCGTCCAGTATCTCCCCCCAGATTGGGGCGATTGGGTGTTGACGGATCCCCCGTGCCTCCTCACGTCTCAAAACCTGCAACACAGCTCGTGCCCATGCTGTCACATCTCGCCTCCAATACCCCAAAGGAGGGCCCCTATGCGACTTCCAACACATGGCGATACGACGCCTGAGGAGGGCCAAAGCCAGATCCAGGAATCTACTGCCAACCTTCCCAGAGGGCAGCTAGGTTCTCAGGCCCAAGAGGCAGAGAGAGGGGTCCAATTCCATTCCTATGTCCAGCGCTCTGCCTAGTTCATCTAGCACCACTCTCCAGCACCGTTGTATCACAGGGCAGAGCCATACCATGTGGTCCAAGTCCACATCAAGTCTACCGCATTTGGGGCACGTCCTAGGGTCTCCCTCATATATGAGTTGTAACCTATATGGTGTGAGGTACGTTCTATGGATGTAATTGTACTGTATGTGTCTGAGGTGGGTGTTCCGTGACACCCTTCAGGGATAAGCTAATACTCTCCACCACTCCGCATCTGTCAAGTCTCTCCCTAACATTTTCTCCCACTTCTCCCTAAGAGGTTGTAGAGAGCCCAAAGTGTCCTCAATCTGGGCCCTGTAAGGTTTGATCACGAGGTGAGTATCTCCCCCTAAGGTCAATAGTCGGTGAAGAATCCCGTGTGTTTCCGGCTCCACATTAATTGTACACCAGTATTCCCGTATTTGATGTGTCAAGGATTGATACAGCAGGAATTGCCCACTTGGGACTCCACTCTCCTCAATCATATTAGCAAAGGTTCGTAACACTCCATCATGGAAGAAGTCGGACAGTGATTCCACCCCTGCTCCCGGCCAGACGTTTAACCGAGCCCCCATAAGTGGGTAAACTGTGGTACCTCATGCCACCGCCGTCAGTGGCAGCGCCGGGGAGTAAGCTACCTTTGTTCCTGTACATCGCATACATTTCCTCCAGCAGGAGAGTGCCACCATCATTAGGACGTTCCTCACCTGAGGCTTTAATAGGTGGCCAAGCATTTGTGCTTGTATTAAATCTCCATTCATCTCGCTGCCAGTCATGGCACGGTCCAAGCGTCCCTCCCCAGCACATCACCTGTAGATCTACTGTAGTTGGCACAACAGGTAATAGAGTTCAAAATCTGGAGCCCCCAGTCCACCAGCAATCACCGGACGGCAGAGAGTAGATAGAGCAGTACATCTGCGCCCCCATCCCAAATAAACTCCCGCAGCAGTGTGTTCAGCTCCCTGAACCAACCTGCAGAGATAATCACTGGAAGGTTGGTAAAGTAATAAAGGAGGAGGGGCACCATGATCATTTTGGATAGAGACACCCTGGCCATCGTGGATAATCTAAGAGATCGCCAGAACCCCACAGAAGCTTGCAATGAACGGAGCGCCTTACCAAGGTTATCTTCACAGAGGAGCTTCAAGTCATGGAAAACCTAGATACCCAAGTACTTAAAGGTGCGGAGAGCCCACACAATATTCGCAGGGCAGGTGGGTGGTTGTTCTTCACCCGCCATCCATGGAAAGGCATACGTCTTGCCTCTGTTTAGTCGAAGGCCCGAGTAGCCACCAAAGGTTTCCAGTCTCGCTAACGCCCAAGGTAGGCCAGTTACGCCATCCCTTAGGTATATTAGTATGTCTTCTGCGTAGAGTGAAATATTATGTTCAGCCAGTCCCCACACCATGTCCCTACCCTTACCCTCCATATGGAACTGAGCCACTAGTGGCTCAATGGCAAGTGCAAACAATAATGGGGACAGCGGACATCCCGGCCTTGTGCCCCTAAATATGGGGTAGGCTGCCGACATCGACCGGCCTGTCCTCACCCTCGCCATTGGCTTCCCGTACAGCAAATCGACCCATCGTACCCATCCTTCAACCAGGCCCATCCTTAGAATCACCGTTCTCAGGTAGTTCCAGCGTATCGAGTCGAAGGCCTTCACAAAGTGTATCGACAAGAGCACTTCCCCCTGTGTCCTCTCCGCCTGTGGCATGTATAGAAGCGCAAACAGTCGCCTAAGGTTGAGAGAAGTATTACGTGCCGGTAAGAAGCCATTTTGGTCATCGTGTATTAGGTTGGATATATGCTGGGCTAACCGGTTGGCCAAGATTTTGCTTAGGATCTTAAAGTCGCAGTTTAGCATTGAGAGCGCCGGAAGTCAGTCACCGATACCTCCCTGGATTAGAGCTTATGGAGGGGAACCACCAAAGCCTCCCTCATTGACTCAGGAAGTAAACCCCGCTGGAGCGCCTCTGCATACAACTCAACCAGTAGGGGTGCTAGAATATTCAAGTATTTCTTGTAAAACTCCATAGGAAGGTCGTCTGTGCCTGACATCTTACCCGCTCCCAACTGTGTGATGGCACCCTTAATGTCCTCTAGTGTTACTGGCCCACCCAATGGTTCCCTGTCCTCTAACGTGAGGGTTCATAGTGGTAGTGAACGTAAGTAGTCGCCAAGGGACTCCGGTATAGCCGCCTCCAGCTGCCTGTAAAGAAATGTGTAATAATTCTGGAAGGCCTTGTTTCTATCAGCCGGTCTAAACACCCGCACCCCTCTCATGTCCCGCTCACTCATTATTGGCTCACCCTCTCCTCTGGGCCTCACCAACCACGCCAACATCTTGCCCGATCTACCCTCCTCTGCCAGTATAGAAATCAAGTACCTCTGCATGTTATGGAAGCGTAACTGTTCCTCAGTCTGAGCATGTGATTTCCTCGCGTCAAACAGTCTGTGTCGTGCTGCCAGATCAGTACCCCCATCTCTTTTCTCGTCATGGATGATCTTTTCTAAGCGGGTAAGTTCTCGCTACAGAGTACGCTTAATCCCAACTCTCTGCCCCATACAGTGCCCCCTGGTTGCGACCTTAAGCGTTTCCCATTCTGCATGCCTAGCTGTAGTGGACCCTTTGTTGATACTGAAGTGGTCAGTGAGGTAAGTGCGTAGCTCCTCACTATAGGCCAAGTCTTCTAGTGCAGCCAGTCCCAGCCTCCACATTGGTATAGGAGGCCTGGTTTCCGCACTTCTTCATGTAAGGAGCAGCGGATTATAGTCAGAGAGGGTATGCCCCAAATATTCAGAGTGTGTAATTCCAAGAGCTATAGCTGCCGTACACACCACCCTATCTATTCTGGTATGAACCTGATGCAGGCCTAAATAGTGGGAGTAATCTCTTTCCCCGGGTGCTGATTCTGCCATACGTCTTCTAGTCCCCAACATTGCATCCAGTCCCGTAAGCCTTTGGCTATTTTGCGCGATAGTGCACCTGCGAGTGGAGGAGTGGAACGGTCCAGGTCGGTGTCCAACACACCGTTAAAGTCCCCTCCAATCATTAGTTCTCCCCCCTGCTGTCTAGTAAGGTGGCTCGAGAGACGCTGCATAAAAGGAAGCTGGTCTTGGTTAGGGGCATATATACTGCTCAGCACCACTGGCGTCCCATGCAGCCTGCCCTCCACTATCACAAATCTACCCTCCTGGTCTACATCGGTGGTTATGACTTCAAATGGGACCCCTGCTCTGATCCACACCAGCGCCCCCCTTGCAAAAGCAGAATACGTGGTCACAAATACTTGTCCTCTCCATCTGCGCCTAAGCTTATCAGCCTCTCTGGAAGTAAGGTGGGTCTCCTGCTAGAGTGCTACATGTACTCCCCTTCTTTTCAAGTATGACAGGATTCTGTGCTGTTTGGTCAGCGACCCATCCCCCATATGTTCCAAGTTAGAAAATTATATTCTGCCATATCGTAGTAGCTACGTCAGAGTGGATTACCCACCCTTACCATGGCCTCCAACCCCAGTCCCCGCCCCCACCTCCCTCGCCTTCAATATCCTTTTCGAATAAGTGAACCTCAACCCCTTGCGCAGAACCAAAACATCCAACTGCAAACCCCAATTCCCCCTCCCCAGGACACTTCTCAAACAATAGGTCACCCAAGGAACAGTGCAATGGCATAACTGAAACAACAAGTCAGTCGGTGTTCTTGCCATTCTCTGCTCAATGGCCGAGAAACCACTATAGGGTGGGGGACTCGAAAGCCATCAAGGCCTCGTACTCAAGTCATCTTCCTCACCTCAGGGCCAGTGCCTTAAAGTTTGTTTCAACCCAGTTCATCTGCAGTTTGAGGGGTCTCCTCCAGCCCCGGGCCCCCGCGGCCTGGCCGCCGCACCAGCTCCTCCGTACATGCGCTGTCCTCCGGGGCCGAGTGATATCCCTCAGCTGGCTTCCCCCCGCGCGGGGCCGCCGACTCCGCTCCTCCCGCGCTTTCCGCTCAGAGCATCCCAGTCAGAGACTGTCCCGGGTGGTGCTACATTGTGTCACGGTGGCCCGCATCACTCAGGTCCGGTCTCCAGCCCCAGGAGGGAACGATTTGATGAGGATTAATGTTAGGCCCGGACAGAGCCGGGGTTTCACGTGTCCGCCATCTTGGCCAGGCTAGCCACACCCCCGGGCACTGGCCGTCCCTTCATAGCAGAACCCCACCAGAGTGGCAGGTATTTCTTTCAGCAGAAGGCCCTAATCGGTGCAGCAGCCCAGTCCTCTCTATGACCCCACCTGGAACACAGAAGGACAACCTAATCAGAATGCTGTTCTTGACAGGCCAGAATCTCACACTACTCTCCCAGAATCCTTTTGGTATGACCCCACCTGGACTTCACTCCCTCCTGGCAATCTCCTTCTCACACGGCCCACTAGTCATGGGTCAGGTAGAAACTGATGCTGGCAGACTGATAGTCCCAGGTCCTGGTCACAACAGGAAGAAGTCGTGTTGAACTTCTCCAGGCTGATGCACACAGTCAGTTTGACAATTTGGGAGTCTCTCCCCTTTTGAAAATCCATTTCCAAGCACACTTGTGATTTAGCGTCTCTGTGGTTGGTGTTCTGGGGGATGTCCCTTTGAAGTGCATCTACTTTGTTGTGCTCTTCCTCCAGAGAGCAGTCTATTACAGCAGGACAGACTCCAATCTTGATAGCCCCAAACACAGGCCATGGGAGGGACTAGAAGTTCACACCTGGATGAAAGCCTAAATAATATGTGTATGAAAACGTTACCAAAGGGCCAAAGCCCTACTCATTCTATTTTCTTAATCACACACTCTCCTTTCTCAAATGTGCCCAGGACCCTTGGACCAGTGACCTCCTATCTGATTCAAAGAAATCCTATTGGTGTGCACTGAAGACCCTAGCTCTTCCTTCCTCCGGTATGTGTCTGACCCAGCTTTCAGGAATGTAGAAATCCACAAATCTGTCTGGGGGAAACCTCTACCTCTCTTTCTCCTACCCCAACAAGCCTCTGGCTTCCCACTATGGAACCCAGTGTCTACCATGGGTTGCTTTGGTTGCTACTACACATGTGTAACTCCCAATGTACTATACCCTTGCACAGACAGCCACTCATCCCAGCATGCTCATGCAACATGTGTGCTAACTACTACATGTGTTAACTGCTCACAAATAGCCCCACACTGTACCTTCTCAGAGGCACACATGTATCACCATGCACACACAAACAACGAGGTGCTATGTTTTCTGGTGCACTGTACCTTTCCACAGCCACACATGTATCCCAGTGCTCACATCAACCCATTCCCACCAATTACTTATGCACAGTACCTTTTCACAGGCACACATACAGTCCTATGTTGCATACAACACCATACAGGGCGAATGTGAGTTAAGTACACAGCTTTGGAAATTGACCAGAGTGGGCCAGGTGTAAATGCCTGTTCATTCTACCTATCATGAAAAACAAAAACATGGTATGCTGCTACTACAGCGCTCATGCTATTTAACCCCAGTGAAGTTAGCAGCCTTGCACAAATTGTGTGTAGCGCTTTGAGTGGTCCCCCCAGTCTAAGCATACCACAGTCCATGAGACAGACCTAGGTCATAGCACACACACATGATCCGTGTTGGCTCATGACCAATAATCATCACCAAGGATTTAGATATCACCACAGTAGGGGCTTTCAGTACAGCAATACACATCTATCACCATGTGTTGGACTTTTGCTTATGCAGGGTCATCCCCAGTCTTTTTGCCTCCTGCCTCCTATTTTTTTCTGACCTGTCGCTGTTGGCTTTTCAACTCTGAGCACTTTACCACTGCTAACCAGTGCTAAAGTGCATATGCTCTCCTGTTTAAATTGTATGTAAGTGGTTTATCCATGATTGGCATATTTGAATTACTAGTAAGTCCCTAGTAATGTGCACTAGAGGTGCCAGGGCCTGTAAATCAAATGCTACTAGTGGGCCTGCAGCACTGGTTGTGCCACCCACATAAGTAGCTCTGTAATCATGTCTCAGACCTGCCCCTGCAGTGTCTGTATGTGTATTTTTACACTGTAAATTCGACTTGGCAAGTGTACCCACGTGCCAGGCCTAAACCTTCCCTTTCCTTACATGTAAGGCACCCCTAAGGTAGGCCCTAGGTAGCCCCAAGGGCAGGGTGCAGTGTATGGATAAGGTAGGACATATAGTAATGTGGTTTATATGTCCTAACAGTGAAATACTGCCAATTTCGTTTTCACTGTTGCAAGGTCTGTCTCTCTCTCATAGGATAATATGGGGGCTACCTTTAAATATGATTAAAGTGTAGATTCCCCTAGAGAGTAGATGGACATGTGGAGTTTGGGATCCCTGAACTCACAATTTAAAAATACATCTTTTAGTAAAGTTGATTTTGAGATTGTGCGTTTGGAAATGCCACTTTTAGAAAGTGAGCATTTTCTTGCTTAAACCATTCGGTGACTCTGCCTGGTTTGTGGATTCCCTGTCTGGGTCAGTTTGACAGTTGGGTTGTTTTTCACCTCACACCAGACAGTGACACAAAGGGAGCTGGGGTGTGATCTGCATTTCCTGATTAGCCATCTCTGCTAGGAGGGAGGGGTGGAGTGGTCACTCTCATCTGAAAGGACTGTGCCTGCATCTGACAATGCTGTCTCCAGCCCCCTGGTGTGTGTCTGAGGCCTTGCCTGGGCAAGGCAGGATTTCACAAGAAGGTGTGAGTCCCCTTTGAAGAAAGGTGACTTCAAAGACTAAAATGGGTATAAGAAGGGCACCCAAACTTACAAACTGCAGAAACACTTCTGGAATCAAGAGGAACCTCTGCCTGGAGAAGAGCTGATCGCTGAGGAACAAGTGCTGCCCTGCCTGTGACTGTGCTTTGTGGAGCTTTCCTGCAGTGCTGCTTCTGCCTGAGTAAGAGGGCAAAGACTGGACTTTGTGTGCCTTCCATCTTGAAGAAGAAATCTCCAAGGGCTTGATGTAGAGCTTGCCTCCTGTTGTTGAAGTCTCAGGGATAGCAAAGACTTCTTCCTGCCAGCACCTGGAGTCTCTGGAGAGACCCCTACTCTGCTCTGTGGTGCCCTTCCAGTTCCTGGGACCCTGAAAGGAGAGGCTGGCAGCCTAAGGACAAAAATACACGCACCGAGCACCGTGCGGAGAAAAGATCGACGCGAATCCGATCGCGGCTGAGAAAACGACGCGACGCCGGTTCCGCAGCTGAGAAACGACGCCGCAGGAAACGCGACTGAAAAACCGACGCCCGGAGCAGGAGAAACGACGCGCAGCATCGCTGACGGAGGCTGAGAGATCGCACCCTGCGCCGCGGGACTTTCGGATCGTCGTGTGGCTGACTTTTTCAACGCGCACCGCCGTGCCGAGTTGTTTTTGACGCACACAGCCGTGCAGGGTTACTTTCGACGCACACCGCCCGTGCGGGGTTATTTTTGACGCAAACCAGGTACATTTTCACGCTAGCAGCGCTAGTGTGGTGTTACAACTACCTAAAGACTCTTTTTATTTTAAACCTTTAGAAAAATCATAACTTGACTTGTGTATGTTGGATTTTTGTCGTTTTGGTCTTGTTTTGTCTAGATAAATATTTCCTATTTTTCTAAACTGGTGTTGTGTCATTTTGTAGTGTTTTCATTAAGTTACTGTGTGTGTTGGTACAAATACTTTACGCCCAGCACTCTGAGGTTAAGCCTACTGCTCTGCCAAGCTACCAAGGGGGTAAGCAGGGGTTAGCTGAGGGTGATTCTCTTTTATCCTAACTAGAGTGAGGGTCCTTGCTTGAACAGGGGGTAACCTGACTGTCAACCAAAGACCCCATTTCTAACATTGGTGACCAGCGGTCGGGATTGGACTTGTATTTGTACTTGACATACAGTAATTAAGTGTACACTACTGTTTTGATCTCAGACCACTACGTGACCACATACTACTTGTTTGGTGATCTTTTGATTTTTCTCTTAAGGACTCTTTTTATTCTACTTCCATGATTTTGCTGATCCCTTGACTGATTCTTTTTACTTCATTGGGAAATTATTTTTTTCTGCCTTTTGGAACTTTGCACTTGTGACCATCATGTCTCAATCTGGAGATGCAACAGCTGGAGCTGTGTTTGAAATGGAGAAACTGAAGGAGTACTCAGTTGCTCAATTGAAACAGTTCCTTAAAGATCTTGACTGTCCCACTGAGAGCTCCACCAGGGAGGGGGAGCTGCAACAGGCACAGAGGGCTTGGGTGACAATCAAGAAGGCTGGAGGGCACACAGAGGAGGAGAATATGGGTGGGGAAGTGCAGAGGATACACAGTGGTGTAGTGGAGGAACCTGTTACGCCTGGGGGAGGGTCCCCAGGAGGGATGGCAGGGTGTCACCCAAGGGTCTGACTCCGGAAGAGTTACAGGACAGACAGGCAGAGAGGGAGTACCAATGGGAGCTGAAAAAGCTCGATAGGGGGTTGGAAGAGTTGGAAGAAAGGAGGAGGAACTTAGAGATTAAAAAAATGATTTATGCTTACGAGCTTAAATTGAAAGAGCTGGAAGTCATGAGGGCTGAGTCCAGCTGGAATGGTGGCAGCAACAATTGTATATCCAGTGATGCTGCAGAAGTGCACATGCTCAGAGAGGTGGTGCCCTACTTGAAGGAGGGAGTTAACACACGCCAGGAGGTTCAGGGGTATGAGGTAGCTCCAGTGATGCACAGGGTCCCTGAGGTGGATTGGGGAACTGGCATGGGGAGTCATATTCCTACTGGTGGGAGGGACACTCTACTGACTCTAGGTGAGAGTGACAGGGAGAGGGGTTCCCCCCAGGTAGAAGTCCTGGTTATGGAGTGTGAAAACATCCCAGAAGAGTGTGGGTTGAGTGTCAGGGACAGTCAGGTACTGTCTCACCAGTCTCAGGAGGGTGATGTGGGGTGCTTTTTCAAGGCAGAGTCACTGGATGGTTGGGTGAAGGATACTTTGGTTAATTCATGTGAGGGGCTGAGTGATGTAATTGCTGGAGAGCACATGTCTAGTCCTTATTTTCCAGAGCTATGCCAACACCAGGTGGAGTGTGAGTTCTCTGACCCCAGGGAGCTTACAATGGAGGCAGACTTCTGGGTGAGTACCAGAGAGTCTGAAGAGGCATTTGGGGGTGCTCCTGAGAGGAGTGGTCTAGGTAGTTCCCCACCAGGTGAGGTAGGGAAGGATTGTAGTGTCCCAGGTAGGTCCCAGTGTAGTGGGATGGGTGAGGGACCCCATGTCCAGTCTCAGAGGAGAGGGAATGGGGATGGGTTGAGGCCCAAGGTGCCCGAGATCCGGTCCCAGGTCCTGGAGGGTTCCCTGCGGGAACACCAGGAGGGGAGCCTAGCCTGTACCATAGGGCCATCTGTTGAGGGAGACCCCACAGTGTCAGGAGAACTTGGGGGGGCGGCTGTAGCCAACGTCCCACCAGTTCTGGTGTCTGGCAGTACCACTCCTAGTGAGGGGGTGCAGAAGTCCAGACAGAGGGTTGAGAGGGGGTTGCGGACCCCAGTGGAGAACCTGGAGGGTCAGGGGTCAGCTCTGAGAACAGAGCCCCCCATGAATGACCTTGGTAAGACCATTTCTGGGTTGGGGGGAATCCAGACTCTGTCAGATGGGCAGAGGTCAGGAGACCTGCGCCAGCCAGACTCTTGTGTGGCCCTTCGGGACAGTGTGTCCCTTGAGGGGGGTAAGTGTGCCCCCCTGGAAGTCCTGGTGTGCCAGGCAATGGTTCAACCGCAGGGTGGTGACTCTGGGTTGAATGATCAGGTTCAGGGGGTAAACTCTGACCTGATGGGGGGTAAGTGTGCTCCCAAGGAAGTCCTGGTGTGCCAGGCAGTGGTTCAACCGCAGGGTGGTGACCCTGCGTTGGATGACCAGGTTCAGAGGGTAAACTCTGACCTGGTAGGGGGTAGGTATGCCCCCCAGGAAGTCCTGGTTTGCCAGGCAGTGATCCAGTCTGTGGGTACAGACCCTGGATTGGGAGGCCAGGTTAAGGGTGTCCCCCCTGACCTGGAGGAAGGGGCTACTGCTAACAGTGCCCCTACCATGTTGTCTTCTGGGGGGGCCACTCCTAGTTGGGTGGTTCAGGACCCCAGAGGAGAGGGCAGGGGGAGGGAAGCCTCACCCCTGGCCCTGGTCCAACCTGAAGGTACAGACCCCAGGTTGGAGGATCAGTTGCAGGTTAACATCCCTGCACTGGTGGAAGAATTGTGCAGGACTGCTTCTACAAGCACCCTGACAGTTTTTGACTCTGGGGGTGCCGCTTCTGCAGGGAGGTTACAGAGCCCCAGAGGGGAGGACCAGAGTCAGGTTGTCATCCCTGACCTGGTGGAAGAGAGAGTGGTCAAAGGGTGCCAGGCACCTGGGGCTACCACCCCCCACTCTCCACGGTCACAGTGGTTAGAGAGGCCTGAGGTCGGGCTCTCATCCCTGACAGTTGTCTGGGGCCACTGTGGCTTGCTGTCCTGGTGGACAGAGTTGCCCCTGGGGGGGGGAGGACGAGAGTCACACCCCGGGGGTGGAGTGGGCAACACCACTGTGTTGGCCCTGGTGGTACTATCTGCCCATTGCAATACATCTGTGAGCAAAGTAAAGTTAGGTGTTGCACAGATGGTGTCTGTAGATGTGGAGAAGGGTTCCCCATGGGTTAGCTTAGTGGGCCCTGAGAGTATGGACAGAGGGATCCAACTGGAGTCAGGAAGGCGTAGAACTGGAACATGCCCCTGCTGTTGTGGGCCTGGGTCCCTGTTCTATCGCCCCAATCAGGGAAGTACATCAAGGTATTGATTGTTCTCCCCTGGCTTTAGGCTGGTAGGGGGTCGTGTTGGACTTTTGCTTATGCAGGGTCATCCCCAGTCTTTTTGCCTCCTGCCTCCTATTTTTTTCTGACCTGTCGCTGTTGGCTTTTCAACTCTGAGCACTTTACCACTGCTAACCAGTGCTAAAGTGCATATGCTCTCCTGTTTAAATTGTATGTAAGTGGTTTATCCATGATTGGCATATTTGAATTACTAGTAAGTCCCTAGTAATGTGCACTAGAGGTGCCAGGGCCTGTAAATCAAATGCTACTAGTGGGCCTGCAGCACTGGTTGTGCCACCCACATAAGTAGCTCTGTAATCATGTCTCAGACCTGCCCCTGCAGTGTCTGTATGTGTATTTTTACACTGTAAATTCGACTTGGCAAGTGTACCCACGTGCCAGGCCTAAACCTTCCCTTTCCTTACATGTAAGGCACCCCTAAGGTAGGCCCTAGGTAGCCCCAAGGGCAGGGTGCAGTGTATGGATAAGGTAGGACATATAGTAATGTGGTTTATATGTCCTAACAGTGAAATACTGCCAATTTCGTTTTCACTGTTGCAAGGTCTGTCTCTCTCTCATAGGATAATATGGGGGCTACCTTTAAATATGATTAAAGTGTAGATTCCCCTAGAGAGTAGATGGACATGTGGAGTTTGGGATCCCTGAACTCACAATTTAAAAATACATCTTTTAGTAAAGTTGATTTTGAGATTGTGCGTTTGGAAATGCCACTTTTAGAAAGTGAGCATTTTCTTGCTTAAACCATTCGGTGACTCTGCCTGGTTTGTGGATTCCCTGTCTGGGTCAGTTTGACAGTTGGGTTGTTTTTCACCTCACACCAGACAGTGACACAAAGGGAGCTGGGGTGTGATCTGCATTTCCTGATTAGCCATCTCTGCTAGGAGGGAGGGGTGGAGTGGTCACTCTCATCTGAAAGGACTGTGCCTGCCTCTGACAATGCTGTCTCCAGCCCCCTGGTGTGTGTCTGAGGCCTTGCCTGGGCAAGGCAGGATTTCACAAGAAGGTGTGAGTCCCCTTTGAAGAAAGGTGACTTCAAAGACTAAAATGGGTATAAGAAGGGCACCCAAACTTACAAACTGCAGAAACACTTCTGGAATCAAGAGGAACCTCTGCCTGGAGAAGAGCTGATCGCTGAGGAACAAGTGCTGCCCTGCCTGTGACTGTGCTTTGTGGAGCTTTCCTGCAGTGCTGCTTCTGCCTGAGTAAGAGGGCAAAGACTGGACTTTGTGTGCCTTCCATCTTGAAGAAGAAATCTCCAAGGGCTTGATGTAGAGCTTGCCTCCTGTTGATGAAGTCTCAGGGATAGCAAAGACTTCTTCCTGCCAGCACCTGGAGTCTCTGGAGAGACCCCTACTCTGCTCTGTGGTGCCCTTCCAGTTCCTGGGACCCTGAAAGGAGAGGCTGGCAGCCTAAGGACAAAAATACACGCACCGAGCACCGTGCGGAGAAAAGATCGACGCGAATCCGATCGCGGCTGAGAAAACGACGCGACGCCGGTTCCGCAGCTGAGAAACGACGCCGCAGGAAACGCGACTGAAAAACCGACGCCCGGAGCAGGAGAAACGACGCGCAGCATCGCTGACGGAGGCTGAGAGATCGCACCCTGCGCCGCGGGACTTTCGGATCGTCGTGTGGCTGACTTTTTCAACGCGCACCGCCGTGCCGAGTTGTTTTCGACGCACACAGCCGTGCAGGGTTACTTTCGACGCACACCGCCCGTGCGGGGTTATTTTTGACGCAAACCAGGTACATTTTCACGCTAGCAGCGCTAGTGTGGTGTTACAACTACCTAAAGACTCTTTTTATTTTAAACCTTTAGAAAAATCATAACTTGACTTGTGTATGTTGGATTTTTGTCGTTTTGGTCTTGTTTTGTCTAGATAAATATTTCCTATTTTTCTAAACTGGTGTTGTGTCATTTTGTAGTGTTTTCATTAAGTTACTGTGTGTGTTGGTACAAATACTTTACGCCCAGCACTCTGAGGTTAAGCCTACTGCTCTGCCAAGCTACCAAGGGGGTAAGCAGGGGTTAGCTGAGGGTGATTCTCTTTTATCCTAACTAGAGTGAGGGTCCTTGCTTGAACAGGGGGTAACCTGACTGTCAACCAAAGACCCCATTTCTAACACCATGCAAGGGACTTATCCATCCCACCGGTGACTAAGGTCATAAGATGTTTATGTTTATTTGTGACATTGGAGTTTCACAATGTTCCCTTAGATATCTTTCCCAGGCTTAATGAAAATGATTGAGAAGTAATGGGGAGGTTGCTGACCTAAAAAGGTTAAAGTCTTTGAGGCACACAAAGGATGAACTGCTAAGATGCATTGTTTGAGCTATAATGAGCAGGCCTAACTGTAGTAGAAGCTAATGGAGTGACGATAATACAGTCATGAAGTGATGGGAGATGCATTAGGATGGTTTGATGGCAGATCTATTGTAAGCAGAATGCAAGATGGGTTCAGTACAACCAGTAAAAGAAGCTTCAAGACAAACTTAGCACCTCTTACATTATTGGCTCTGTGGATGGAACTTATGTCTTACTTTTATCTCTTTCTGAAATAGAATTATTGTGCAGAAATAGGACATTTCTTCCAGTCATTCAAATATCCATGCAGTGTGCTATTCTGAAAATATTGTAACAGACACTTAGTGGCACACTACCCTGCTAGCACCCATGATGCATATATTTTAAAACACTGTGCATTGCATACTCATCTACCCAGAGCAGATATTAGTAATGGTTGGCTGATAGGCAAGTACATAAACAAATAACTATGGGGGTCATTCTGACCCCCGCTGGCGGCGGAAGCCGCCCGCCTGGTGGGAACCGCCAGAAGACCGTACCGCGGTCTAAAGACTGCGGTGGTCATTCTGACTTTCCCGCTGGGCTGGCGGGTGACCGCCAAAAGGCCGCCCGCCAGCCCAGCGGGAAAGCACCAGCAACGAGGAAGCCGGCTCCGAATGGAGCCGGCGGAGTTGCTGGTGTGCGACGGGTGCAGTTGCACCCGTCGCGATTTTCAGTGTCTGCTAGGCAGACACTGAAAATCAATGTGGGGCCCTGTTAGGGGGCCCCTGCAGTGCCCATGCCAGTGGCATGGGCACTGCAGGGGCCCCCAGGGGCCCCACGACACCCGTTCCTGCCAGCCTGGTTCTGGCGGTGAAGACCGACAGAACCAGGCTGGCGGGAAGGGGGTCGGAATCCCCATGGCGGCACTGCTTGCAGCGCCGCCGTGGAGGATTTACAGGGGCAGAGGAAAACCGGCGGGAAACGCCGGTTTCCCTTTTCTGACCGCGGCTTTACCGCCGCGGTCAGAATTGCCCTTGATGCACCGCCAGCCTGTTGGCGGTGCATCCTCCAACCCCGGCCCTGGAGGTCCATGACCGCCAGGGTCGGAATGACCCCCTATATCTCTTTCATAATCACAGCATAAACAAAATAATTTACATGTTAAAGTCCTGTTCTTTTATTAGGTCATGATGCAGAATGCATGTGCATTCCATGAAGCCCATACATAAATCACATATACACATTTGATCAAAATAGGCTTCGATTATTCAGAAATTGCTATTTGAGGATAGCAAAGGTTCATAAATATGAAATAGCAATTACCTAATCCCTTACTATTTCCAATAAGGACATTGTTTTCTCTGAAGATATTACAGTTGAACATAAACGTTTTACAAACTACCATACAGATAGCAAGTTTAAATTGCATTAGAACATTTCCACAAAGTCAGACGAGATGCTTTTGTGTAAATGATGTTTTGCAAATAACACTTTGAGTAAGTGTATTCCCTTGGAAAAACTGTTTTGCAATACATTCTTTTGCCACTGAAATTTTACAAAGTGAACATAGCTTTGCATTGTTCATGAAGTATGAAGTTTGCAAACCTTGTGTGGCATTGCAAGCAAAACTTTGTGTTTATAGGTCACTTGCCATTGCACAGATAATTGAAACTAGAGACGAAGCATTAATCAGGCAGTCTTGTGAATATGATTGTTACCTCAATGATACTGCTTGTGTCAACTGCGCATCTTGTGAATAGTGACATATAACCAATATCACTAATGATAATTTTAAAGTATGATTTTGCATTGTGATAATTTTAACAGATGATTGTTTAAACACATTATCAACTACTCACTGTTTTTCAATGTTTAATGAAGACAGAGGAAGGTTGAAAGTGGATATATTCAGGACGTAACCTGTGAAATGTCAGAAACGACTAAAAAACCTTGATTGAGGCTGGTACAAATCTATCATCTCCGATGAACAGTATATTCCTATAACCTAATAATTGCCAGTTCGCCTAAGGAGATTAATCAAACATCATCAAATATCTTCATATCATATTCAGTCATTTAAAATATTTTAATCATGGAACAATCACCTTTATTTTTGGGAAAATTCATTTAACCTCAATATAGCAATAAGTAAAGATATGTTGTAGACACTTTTTAAAGACATTTTTCCTAAACCTCGAATTTACAAAATAAATCCAATGTTTTTATTTGCAAAGTCTTTATATCAAACGCGTTGGACCTGATTTATTAAGGGCTTGCATTGGTTTTGAAGCAACACAGAGCCTAAACTGTGACTTATGTGGCTTAATAAATCTAGAGTAACAAAAGGCAGTGCAAATCGCTCTGTGTCAGGAAGACGATCCATGGGTGGAATGTGTACGTTCCTGCACATCCACCCATGGATTTTAGTGCACTCTCAGGTTTACTAAGAATAGAAAAGAATAGTAAACCTGGTATTGTGTTAAAATAGCATGCCATCCCAACAGAAGCTTAACTGCAGCACAGAATGAAAGAGGAAAATGCCTTTAAGAATTGTTTTTGTTCAGGAAGATAGTCAATTTCTAAATTAATTTATTGCAATCTAAAAATAGTTGCCATTTAATAAAAAAATATTTCAATTTTTTTTCAAAAATATCACTGTGTTAATGTAAATGTTTAACATATTTATTAACACAAGTTCCCGCCATTTTCCTTTGCTTCCTATGTGAAAAGTTTCCTTTTTAAATGTTTTTAGGGTGGTCATTTTGTTGGATGTCTAACTGACAGATGTTGCAGAAATGTAAGAACAATTTTAAAACTACATTAAAATTACATTTTTAATCAGTGTACACAAAGTTCAAGGGAGATTAGTAACATAGTAAAATGTAAGTGTAATGTATAAGTGTATGTTTTGTATAACTTTAACATCCTTGCACAGGTTGTCACAGTTGTTGCACCTACGGACATAGGTCTAACTGTGTTTTTAGGTTTATTTGTTAAGTGTTGGGCAGCATGGACTCTATTAATGCTTATACTTCTGAATATATTTTTGGGTTCTTTGGGGGTTTTGGCTTTCAAGCAGATTTCCCTTTAATTTACAACTTCAGTGGACATATTTTGGATTTAAGATAGTGCCAAGAATTATACTTGTTATAAAAACCTTTGTTCCCTTTGTTTCGACGCTGGGAGTCATTTTTGGTTTACCTGGATGTTTGAGTGCTTGTCAAAAATGTTTTTGGGGAGGTTTAATGGGTTTGGTTTGACATGGACTTTTGAAGTGTGCATCTGTTGCTCTGATAAGGTCATTGGTGGATCATGTATTGTTTTCATTTACTTCAAAACAAAAATGAAAAACTATCATTTTGGATGTCCTTAAGGTTCACTATACGAAGTGAGGCAGTGCTTTAAATGGGCCGGTACTCTCCGGTACTGAGTACCGGCACTTTTTTATTTTGAGAGGGAGAGTACCGGCATATCTCGAGCAAAACGTAATACTTTTAATTGGAGAGTACCGGCACTTCTCAGAAACAAGCAGGTACTCTATTACAGAGTACCTGCACTTCTATTTTTCCATTTAAAGCACTGAAGTGAGGTATACCACTACATGTATATTATGTCGTTGTGTAATGACTACAGTTGCTACAGTGGCTCAAAGAAAAGAATAAATATACATGTAGGAAACAAAATAACAGAGTTACAGCTTTTGAGTGTATATCGTTTTTTGGATTCAAGATTAACCAGTGCTCAACTTTGTAAAGGATCAGCTAAGTGATTAATAGTTATAAACGCCTTTAGTAATGTAATAGGTAAGACATGATTTCTAGGAAATGTATTACCCCAAACCTAATGAATTATTGAACTTCTGTAAGGAGTTTCCTCTTATTTATTTATTTAGGTATTATTGGTATGCTACATAATTTACCTTTTGTTGCTACTTAATTTTGTAACCACTGACACATATTTTAGCCCTCCTTGTAATCAAAGATAAAACTAGTGGGAAAAGTCAGCAACAATTGATTTAGAATTTGCTCCCAAAATACATATACAAGGATGCTGACATTGTTGCCTGCCCCACTGTTTCCCTCTTATTATGGATACAAGAGGAATCCCAGTCCACTTCTATCTCTCCTGACAGGCAGACAGGAGAGCGCGTCTAAACTCTGCCAAAGCAGAATGCAATTTCCATTGATTACTACCATTTCCTAATGGAGTTTTATCAACAAATTACAACTACCGATCCAAGCAATGAAGTTTGACTAAACTGAACAGATCACAACCAGGCTGTTATCGCCTGATAGCCTTGTTAGATAATGAGGTACAATATTTGACAATTTACCTGCCTAAAGACTTAAATACCAGGGTAAATGAACATGGGATGATTACTTGCACCCAAACGTGGTTCATCCAGAAAATCTGGACCAAATCAAAACTGAAGGCATTATATCTTCTCATGAAAAAAAACTTTGCATATTCATACGCTTCTAAACACGACTGCGCCCTCAGACATATTCTCTGGAAAAAACTTGGGGTATCCCACTAAAGTCGTTGAAAGCGATTCAGCTGCTTTATACAGACACCTGGATAAGAATCAAACTTGGTGATTGAATGCACCTCTCTGTTAAAAATGTATTCTACAATCCGTATGAAGCAAGATTGTTTTTCAGTACCATATCTTTTAACCAACACATCTCTGATATCTTTTCAGATCTTAAAAATATCAATGCATGTGCACCTAAATTAGGCAAAACGAAGACATTTAGGCCCATTGTGCTACTTTTTGACACAAAACTGAGCAAACACATTTTTGCATCAAAAAGTATAGCGGCGGCTTGCATCATTCCAGAGCACCAGTCGGGCACCACATTTATGGAATCCCGCAAGCCGGCGCTAAGGGTGGGCTAGCCTCTGATAAAATGACATTAGCCGGGTGGGGGGCGCAGTACAGGGGAAGGGGGTTTTGCCTCAAAAAATTACACTAGCCTAGTAAGAGACAAAAAAATGCTGTTAACCAGCCTAGCGTCATTTCTTGATGCAAAACCATCCATACTACATGACTTCTGTCTTATAAAAGACAGGAGTCATGCCCACCCGACCAATGGCCAGCACAGGGGACCAGTGTTCGCTGGGCATGGCTATTGCACCCAGTGCCGTGTAGGAGAGCCCATTTCGGGACCCCCAATGACACTTAAAAAATGTGTTTAAATACTTATCTATACTTGCCTGGGATGGGGCCCCCTTCCTCTGGTGGGGTGAGCACCTGTGGGCCCTTTCCATGGTGTTTGACCATGGAAATGGGTCCACAGGTCCCCTAACACCTGCTCTGACTCAGGCGTTAAGTAATGGTGCTAAGCAGGCTTAGCGTCATTATTTAGGCCCATCTCCCACCCATGCACCTTTTTTGCACAGGAGGATAAATAAGGCGCTAGGGGTTTTGAGTCATTTTTTGGATGGGAACGCCTACCTTGCATCTCATTGACGCAATGTGGTTTCAAGCATCCAAAAAATGACATTAACTACAATATTTTGACGCTAGACAGGTCTAGTGTCTAAATATAAATATGGAGTTAAGTTTGTGCTGAATTTGCGTAAACAAATGACGCAAATTCAGCGCAAACAGAGTATAAATATCCCTCTTAATTTTTGTATGTGGATGATCTAGTGTCTTCCGGTAAAACGAAAATTGGCCTACAAGGGTTAAGGAGTAAGCTCCTTGAGTACTGAGTGAATAATTTAGGATCTGTGTTTGAGCAATGTGATTTTACAAAAAATTTAAACAGTGCATACATGGTTCCAGCCCTATAAATAAATGCAATCTATTGAAACATTGATATTGTAATTTAAAAAAACTACACAAAATGTTAAATTCTCTTCATATTCTTTATCTATATGATATATGAAATTCACCTAGCCTTCGTTGCTCAGTTTGATGTCCCTCCTGGTGCTGTGGCCCAGGCACAAAAAAAAGGCATACATACGACCATTATTAAAGAAAACAAACCTAGACCCACAAGACCCCAACAACTACAGACCAATCACAAATGGACCTTTCCTGGGCAAACTGATAGAAAGAGCAGCATTCACCCAGATGTCACAATTCATTGACGACAATTCTATACTTTCAGACTTCCAAACTGGATTCCGCCCTGGAAGAGGCACTGAATCAGCACTCATAGCAATATGGGATGATCTTAAAAACACAGTCGACTGCCATAGAGTTGCTGCAATACTTCTCTTGGACCTCTCGGCTGCCTTTGATATGGTTGACCATGACACCCTAATTCAAAGACTCCACAAAGCCGGCATAGAAGGGACTGCTCTCGACTGGATTACATCCTACATTTTAAAAAAACTAATATCATCTATTTCACCCCCTTCTCGTCCAAACCCTACCTCACAAAAGCAGGGGTCCCCCAAGGATCAATCGTCTCACCTTTGCTTTTCAACATCTACATGATTTCATTACCAGAACTGATCAATGATTTTCATTTCACATGCTACAACTATGCAGATGGCACACAAATACTACTTAAATAAGAATGCCCCAAAAACATTGAAAACTCACAAATCTTCAGTTGCCTCAGGGCTGTTGATCAGTGGATGACTTGGAGCCATCTCAAACTAACTGCCTCCAAAACAGAAATACTCATATGCGGTGACTGGAAAAGTTATGACCCACTGTGCACCTGGCCTGACAATCTCGTACCACCTCCTCAATTATCCAAGAAAGTTAAAAACCTTGGAATCACCATGGACTCCAAGTTAACTACGAATGCCCAAGTGGACAAATTAGCATGAACAACCTTCATCACCTTGAAAACTCTACGACGCATCTTCTCCCACCTTGGATTTCCACACAAGGTGCAAGCTACTATCTTGCTTGTACTATCCAAACTGGATTATGCCAATGGTCTCTACCATGGATCATCTCTAGCTATTATGAAAAACTACAACGTATTCAGAACTCCGCAGCCAGGCTACTATTACATGTAAAGCCACAAGCCCACATCTCCCCTGCCTTGAGAGCACTCCACTGGTTACCCGTTGCCAGAAGATGCACCTTCAAGCTGCTTTTTATCACCCACAAAGCTATACATGGAACAGGACCGCTTTTTGTCAGAAACAAAATAACCACATACATTCAACAAAGAAACCTCCACTCAAGATTGGCACCCCGCCTTAGAACACCACCATACAAGAAAAAGACTATAGGTGGTACATCCTTCTCGTTTAAGCAGCCAAACTATGGAATTCATTACCCCCAACTATAAGAGCCACAGATAACTATCTTGTCTTCAGAAAACTTCTCAAGAGTTGTCTCTTTCCCTCATAACCACCATATTCAAACAGCTATGGACTGCATATGCCTATGTTGATAAATATTTTTTATCTGATTATGTGTATATTCTAGTTATATATAGTTCTGTAGAAAATATGTATCACTACTGCCATAACAATAAACTACACACATACTCTTTAAACCTGTTGAACTAATGTATATTTACTCATGGTATAATATGTATATGTATGTACATATATGTGTGAATATGTGTGTGTATTCATGTGTGTGTGTGTGTGTGTATATATATATATATGTGTATGTTATTCTATGCTTAACATGGTCATAGGTCATTGCATAACTCCTAGATAAGTTGTTATACTAGACACTTATGAATCTCTGCTCTCATTTTATATCACACTTTGTCTACCCATCACCATATGTCATGTCTCTATCAATCTATCCTCCATCCCCACTCTGACTCATCCCAAATCCATTCTACTACTTTCATCTCCTAAATAACCCTGCCTAAGCTCTTCCATCGTCTTCCACATCCGACTCACCCAAAACTCACTTTACTACCATTATCTCCCAAACAACCCTACTAGATTTTCCCTCATTTATCTCACCCTGCTACCATGATCTCCCTAATCCTTTCCACCGACTCTTCCCTCCTCCATCCCCCATTTACTCATCCCAAGCCTAAATCCTATTACCATAAACTCCCAATTAACACTTCTGGATTCTTCCCTCCTTCACCCCTCCATTACTCCAGTCAATCCAACTAACAAACTCGCATATCTGTGGATCAAATTAACTCATAATAATACTAAAACTGTGCTCATATTTCCCTATACTAATCCACCACTAATTCCTTTTGGGTTCCGGAGTAGCGCGCTACTCATCGAAAAGTGCTTCGATACCTCATCAGGGGTAGTAAGCGCTATATAAATACCATTACAATACAATACAATACAAAAGACAACAATTTTGTTCAAAATTGCATTCCTCTCCTGAAACAACAATGTTCCATAATATGATGTCTGTGTCACAAAAGATAGTGAAGATGGGAGTGTCATTAAAATAAATAAAGGCTGTCAGCTGTTCATGAGCAATAGTCTCCCTCTTGCAAACAAATTGCCCTTCACATAGGAGGGTTTTACCAACCTTTTGGAGCCTGCTGAAACTAGGACACTGAGGGGCATATTTATGAAAAAGACATGCAGCACAGCACAACAAGTTATCTTGCTGTGCTGCACTGCGTGACAGGGAAAACACAAGAATGTGCTGTTTTAAAAGAATATGGCACATTTCTGCCTTGTCCCCTGCGCTGGGGCAAAGTGGGCTGTCTAGTGCCAATGCAGGTACCCTTGCACCATGGTGCAAAGGGACCTGCTTTGCATGCAGGATTGGTTTTGTGCTGGAAGGGGCTCCTTCCTGCACAAAAACAATCCTGAGAGGTGTTGTCCTTGTTCTACGTGCTCCATATTTCACGGCACATAAAAAGAGGAAAAACGAGGACAAACAAAATTATTTCTCCTTGTGATGCCTCTCCTGGGGGGTGTATGTTTTAGGCACATTCCCATGTTCATCTGTTCTTGCAAATCTGGGAATGCGTGAGGATCCATGGATGTTGCGTGAGAATCCCTATGGAACACCCAAAAAACGCCTCCATGGCACAGAGTAATGCAATGCAGTGATTTGCGCTGTGTTGCATTAATCAAGATATAAGAAGCCACGCAAGGTATCCTTGAGTGGCTTCATAAATCTTCTTTTTTATTTGTGTTGCTCCTGCACCACGTTGTGTGGTGCAAAAACTACGAAAGGGCAGTCATAAATACGGCATAGAATTTTTTTTTCTATTGATCTGTGCTCACCATGATCAGCGATGTCTATCCCATAGTAAAACAACAACTACTCCCTAGAGACTTTATTTTTCTTCATCATGAGTCAATCAATGAAAGCGCTACTGGAGGAAACAAATGTGTATGTTTTCATATCTTTACCAGGTGAGTTATCCAAGTTCAAAGCACTGGAAGACAGTGGAAGTATTATCCTTCGAGATGTTATCCTTGCTTTGGCACTGAAGAAAATAATATGAGATTAGGTCAGTAACTTTTTGCTATGAACCTTTCCCCAAGATGCACCTTTCTTGAAGTCCATCTTTGGCCATCATTGATCAATTTGCATATTTGTTTTGCCCCATAGAATTTCTGTGTTAAGTAAGTAGAGCGGCATGAATCCTCTGATTACTGGGACTTTAGGCCCTTTTTACCTTAAGCAGCTGCTGTGTCAGGCTGCAATGAGGACGGTTAGAATGTAATGTATGGCAGGTTCTTCAAAAAGCATCCCTACAGCTCCCCCAACTAGTTCTTGATGCCTTTCGTAAGCCACCAGCCTCTTTAGTATCTTTTATCTCTTGCCCAGCACAACCTATCAATGCCAGGAGCTTATTTAGTATAAGTAATGTTATCATTATTTCTATTTACCTCTCTCTGGATTTTTTAAAGAAGTTACATTTTAACCATCACGATTATGTTTGCATTGAGCCGATAGTACTCACTTATTGTTTAAATGTTGCGCTTTCTTTGGGTTTGTCTGATTTTCTTAAAGGAGGTCATAATTACTGCACAGCAAAGTATTTCTCTGACAGCCTCTTTCGGTAAACTTTAATTATGGCAACCGAACACATATATTTCAGCTCTCAAACAACTAGGCTCGGACATGACAAGTCTAGAAATTATATTTGATTTAAGATTGATGGTGCAATGGTCCATGGTTTTATCAAAATCATAGTATGACGCTTCCTATGATGTCAATGTAGATTGAAATTACATGTTTTGCTAATTCTGCTAACTGTTTAGATACAATTGTGCTTTCTTCCTTTCTGGAATTTAGGAAACCACGAATTAGCTGAAATTCTATTATTTAGTTTTGCCTCACGATTCAGCATTTCATAAAATTAACGAGGGATCTGAGTTAACACCTAATCCTGAAGTCGAAACGGACATTGCTTTTTTAACACCTCAAGCAGGCCTGCAATACATCTTGAATACATTGGTCTTCTCTCTACCAGCCCAGTGGATGAGTGTTTATCATATTTAAAGTGCTCTGTTGTACCAGTGGAACATTTTTCTCAAATGTAGCTCCTGCTAAAAAGACTTCAGTATTTTCAGTAATAAAATAATTGTCCTTCAGGTTACCATGTCTAACAGTCCACCACCCAATTTTTCTTTTGTGTCTGAGAAACAAAATCTCAAAGAGTGGTTCTGTTTTTGGTTCTGATGATCAAAAGGAAATGCTCCTGGCACTGAGGGAGTTTTCTCCATGAACACCTTGAATACTTCTGTTTTTTTACAGTTAGGGATGCCACACTTCATATGTCAGTCACGGGCGGGAACAATGTGTGTTGAAAGGTTCTCTCTAAGTAAGGCATGTTCGTCGATGTTCATTATCAAACGTCCTTGCTACGGATTGGTCGCCATGTATATTTTTCTGATGACCAAGAAAGTTGAGACTCAGGTCTCAAAAACCTAGGACCAGATTTTCAAGGCCCTTGCGCCCCCTAGCACCACATTTGCGCCACAATGTTTGCTACAAAAGTGACGCTATTGGGCCACTTTCATAGCGCCATATTCACAAGGTGGCGCAACCTAGGTTTGCACCACCTTGTAAACATTTTGCACCATACCATGCATAATATACGCATGATGTATGCAAAGGGGGCATTCCCTCGTTACAAGGTCGCTAAAAGTGGTGCAATGGAATCTTCAAGATTCCATTGTGCCATTTCTAGCATCATTTTTAACACCTGCTTAAAGCAGGTGTTAAAATTAGGTTTCCATTGATTTCAAGGTGCCTCTTAACACTACACTGCGTTAGCGAATTTTTTTTTACGATAATCCAGTATAGCGTTACAGTAGCATCAAAAAAATGACGCTATTGCTCCTAACATGCGCCATGGTGTGCCGTATTGTAAATATGGCGCTACAATGGTGGCGTTTGAGGACTCAAGAGGGTCGCAGGAAAAGTGGTGCATCATTAGTGATTCACCACTTTCTTATAAATATGGCCCCTAGTGGTTGCCCCACTTATAAATGAGGCGTGGCAGCTGCCAGTTTAGCAAGTGGGTAGAACTAGCAATTTAAAAATGAGTTTTGCTCCTCCAAACCTTAAAGCTATTAGTCTTGACAGAAGAGTAACAGAAGTTCTTGGGAAACGTAGGGCTCTTCCTGACTGAATGATGGGAAGATGGAAATGAGTCACATTAGCTCAGTCTTAGGAATGTCAGTTCTGATAGCGGCCCGATGTGGCCTCAGAGAAGCTATAATAGAAAACAGATAATACATTGCCCCCTCTGGTCAAGTCATGACAACAACCAAAAATACTAAGGCCCATATTTATACTTTTTTGGCGCCGCATTTGCGTCATTGTTTGACGCAAAAGCGGGGCAAACTTACAAAATATAATTGTATTTTGTAAGTTTGAGCCGCTTTTGCGTCTAAAAGTGACGCAAATGCGGAGCAAAAAAGTATAAATATGGGCCTAAAAGGGTAGACACCAATGCGAATGCTTGAAACAACTAGCCTAGGTAGGCATGAAGAAGGAGTCAGGTGAATTATGATTACTTAAACATGTATTCTCGGTGTTAATGATGTACAGTTTAATTCGCCAAAGCACAGAGTACTGGAACATGAATCTGCCTAATGGAAATAAAAATAACATTGTGCTGTACAGAATCTGTATATGACAGTTTTATGAACAGCTCCAGACTTCTTTGTTTCCCCCTGGTGTGGACTAAATCTGATCTCACAAACATACCACTCAAGCCACACAAACATGTCATTCTCACGTTTTCTTTCTAAATAAGACATTGCCAGACAGAAGAAGAACAGGATGTATTTCAGACTAAATAATAAGTGTGATTTACACATCTGTACCCATACTGAAGTTGTTTTATGGAGACATATTTCTGGAAAACGCATGCGAACTCCTAGTATTTGAAAAGCTATAAATTAGTCTTTGAAGCTGCAGAGAATTACACTTGTTTAGTTTTGAATCCACCTCATGGCTCTTTCCGTCCCCACACCACAGTTTCTTGTTTCCTATCATACTCTTGTAAGTACTTTTAAATTCTCGATTTCGCCTATTGTCTCTCTTTCCCAACTTCCTCTCCAAATTGCTTTGGATAAGCACATAGCTATCAATAGTCCAGCAGGGGGTAGGGGCTTGAGGGGCCCCCTGGACCACAAATACTACGAAAACATTGGGTTGTGGGTCCATCGTGGATTAGGGTCCATGGCACCTTTGATACACCCACTACCTCTGGGTCAGAGTGTAATGATACAAATAAATTTCGGTCCCCAAAATAGTGCAGGTCCCCTCCACTTGCAACCACCAACAGATAAATACAACAGAGAAATTGATAGTTTGAGAGGCACGTTTCATCACAAAAATGGTTGATTTTTACCACCAAAGAGGGACACAAAGGAGCTCATTTTCCTTTCTTTTCATTACAGCTCAGGCTACAACAGGATGCAGAATACACTGCTTACGCGTTACCTATTTGATGACACAAACTGTAATCATATTGTATATATTCCCCACACTTTACATTGCTTCCTTGAAATTAGAGATGTTTGACATTGTACATTTTGATGACTTATTACTTCCTTTAGCTATGCACAAAATTTAGAGATGTGGGGAATTTTAAAGAGGATCACAGCTCTTGTACTATTTGTGACCTTTGCACAAATTCACCTGATGGCGAAGACCCCACTTCCTGATTAAAAAACTGTTGTGGCAGAAATGCAAACTTTGCAAGATCACAACAATGGCAATGAAAAAATTGACAAAACCTTGTATTCATTGAAAAAACCAGCAAGATGTTTTTGTGAAAAGATAAGAGCTGTAAATGCTGTAACAGAAGAGTACTTTAAAACCAGTATTGGTGCAGGGAATATTATTGTTTGATTTTGTTTGTGCATTTGGTGATAGGATGCAGCAGCAGAGGGGTTGAGAAGGCTGTGGGGCACCCCAATATTTCAGTTAATGTTTTTTGGTGGTTCAGTTATTTTGGTTGGTTATGGTGTGAAAAGTAGATCCTTTAGGGGACAGCATGTATGGAACAGTGAAAACCCGATGTTTCCAAATATTCGCCCCTGCTCAATCGATCCATATTATAAGAGAGATAACATCATAAGCGAGAGAAAGGATGCCTTTGTAGAATTATTTTAAGATTATGGCTTTTATTAAAGCACATTTTTGATAAGTATCTGTGGCAAATACTGTTTTTTCAGAGTTAGTTTATAGGTTTTACTTTGAAAGATAAAGCATCACAAAACATCTAAGGAACTGTTCTTGTCCGAGATCTTTATATTTGCACAAGGACACTGACCTTGTGTGGGTTTAGTGCAAGCAGGACATTCATGAGGATCCTGTGTTCAAATATTTAAAGTTCATTTGGGTCGCCATCCCCATGATAAAGTAGATGCTGTGTGTTGACATCTTGTATGGCCATGTAACCCAAACTCGTTGACTGGTAACTGTTCCATCTCATATCATCAAACTCTTTGAGCCTACTTCTGGCTTCAACATCATTTAAGAGTATTGTATATTTCATGCGGCCCAAATGAACATCTTTGATTGACATGCATTTAAGTGTTACTTAAGTTCATCTTCAACTCCGCCCAATGTCAACATACCGCTGCCTGAGAAAACAAAAAATTGGTTTCATGGTAATCAGGCAATCGATCCTCCAAACAATTGATATTTATGTTGACATGCATTAAAGGCTGAGTTAAAATTGTAACTTGTTCATCTCCGAATTTGAAGTAGTAGATCTGGGGCTTCATGGTGGTGCCATTTTAATCGCCCATCTTGATCAATGTTTCAAGATGGCAGCACTAGGATACCGTAGCAGACATTTAATTTGCCACCATTTGGAATTGTTGTGCTAATGCAGACTCCAATATTGGCATGTAGTGCTATAATGAAGGGAGCTCATTCATTTATGTCAGACATTTCCCCTTCCAAATGAATGAGTGTCACTTTAGGATTAAGTGAACACAAAGATTATGCTCAGAAAATCTATTTAAAAAAGGCTGCTATCTAAAGAAAATGCCTACAGTCACTGTTGTTATACAAAAATGTACAGGGAGCGCAAAAGTCAGCACTACTGGCAGTAGCACTCCATGCTTACTTATGAAATACACCAAAATGTGTATCATCATATGCCTCGGTAGTTGGCTATTTGTACCCTCTAGCTATAGCAGTCTTTATCCTCCTTCACAACTTTTTATTGCTGATACAAACTCCTCTTTACTTCTTGGTTCATTTGTCATTAGGTAGGTTTCTTGGAAGAAAGCAATATTTATTTTTCAGTTGTTGAAAAGACCAGAGTCCTGTAATTCATTTAATGGGATTGTTCATTACATTCACATTCCAAAAGGGCAATTTGAGCAAATTAGGCATAACCTAGTCTGAAAATGATTATTTTGTAGAGAGTCTTTGATTCCAGTTGCAAGGGTGAACTAATTATTTATTCGTACCAATGCAAAGATGTTATTAAACTTCCCACCCCATGCTTTGGGAAAAATTCCCTAGAAGGAAAGCAATTGTGGTAGATTGATCAACACTAGTAACTTTAAGCCTCTCATCATTTGATCACCACTGAAACAGCAAGAGTACATGTAGTCGACAATGCCCTGATAAAACAAACAAAAGAAGTAATTACTTTGACACTATTATAACTGATTGCAGTCTTTGATACCATAGCTCATCATGCTATGTTAGTGTTCCTCTCTTACCACATGGGAATCTCCCACACAGTTCTGGATTAATTCACATCTTTCCTTTTGGACAGATGCCAGTTTGTTCAAATTCACAACACTTCCCTCCACCTCAGCTAGTTATGTCGCTCCCCACAGCACAATAGTTGGGACCATTCTGTTAGTTCTGTAGTCCTGTAGATTGAGTGTCAAGTTTAAATGACTGCATCAGTCCTCTGTTGATAACGAATCATCGGCCACAGACAAGCAGTGTGTAAAATATGTAGATATCAGACATACCAGGATGTTTTCATCTGCCTGAAGTAGAAGGCAACCAACATTTATCTTGATCTAACCAGCAGTGGCGTGGATCAGTCTCAAATTCTGTCCTGGCTACTCAGGCCCTCAGTCCAAGTTTGGCGGGCAGCAGAGGCCGCCCACCAAACTCAATCCTCCACCTGACCGCTGGTGCCGTCAGGACACTGCCAGTCATATTCCGACTTCACTGCAGGGCTGTTGGGCAGAAACAGTGCTTCTGCCTGCCAGCCCTGCAGTGAAGAGAGCCTTAACATTGACGCTGGCTTGGAATCGAGCCGGCGGCAATGTGACGGTGCAGCGGGTGCAGCAGCACCATTCACGCGTTTCACTGCCCGTAATTCGGGCAGTGAAATGCGCAACGGGGCTGTGCGGGGGGGGTCCTGCACTGCCCATGCCAAGTGCATGGGCAGTGGCGGGCCCCCAGGGGGCCCCCAGCACCCACATTCCACCAGCTTTTCCACGGCGGTGTGAACCGCCATGGAAAGGCTGGCAGAATGGAACTCGTAATCTGGCAGGCAGTGCTGCTTGCAGTGCTGCCCTGGTGGATTACAACCGCCAGGACCGCCAGGCTGGAGTCCGTCTCCGGCGTGGCAGTGTCGGCGGTATTCCCGCGGCATTTTGACCGCGGTCGGTGTGAAACGCAATGGCTTTTCTGGTCCATTCATCCCCTGTATGAGATCCAATGGCCCTCAATTCTAATTCATCCTTTAAGAACTATGTGGAAATGAAATACCAAATAACACAGTAACAGCCAAATCTTCTGTTTAGAAGTAAGCAAGGGGACATATGAGCTGCTCTAAGCCACTGAACATGTGAGAGTTTACAGCTCCAAACTCTATCCAAAGAAATCCTGAATAATTATCCTAATACCTTGTATTTTCTACTGTGATTCAGTGTCTTCACTGGTGCCTAGGCAACCTGGATAAGATGGAGATGGGCTCACATTATCATTAGGACAACACTACTGTTTGGCTTAAACCAGGTCTTCTGGATCCTGGCCATAAGAGAATATTCTGCGATGGACGGTGTACTCGAACATGGTGCTGACATAGTAGGTCCTCTGCTCCTGGTATCCATACCGCCAGCAGCTGAGAGGAGAGAACAACCAGACAGATACAGCTGATAGTGGCAGAGCTGTGTGCCTTTCTGTGTGACTTGTATCATCACAGGACCACAATGCACTCCTACTCTTTATTGGAAAGCCACTTGCTACAAGAGGAACGCTAAACTTTAAAAAATGTCAAACATGAAAACAGGAAGCCTTATTGGTGTAGTACTGGGATAGAGAGCTTGAATTTTCGTTCTACAAAAAACTGAATCCAGATTATCAACTGTTACAATTTCATGGAGGTAAAATTGTTTAGTTGTGTTGTGCTAAGTTATATTTTATTTCTGGTTATGTTGCTGCACTGCTGTTGTAAGTGGATAGTGGATTGGTGGGTACTGGTTTGGGATGAATGTTCTTGGATTATATGTTCATGGGACTCTTTCTGTAATTGGTTATGTATTTTTGAGAAGGGATACTTCATTTCTCTCCCTTGTCCTGATAGAATTAATGTTTTACTCAAATTTCCAACAGAACACGTGAAGCAGTGTTAGGTGTGTGCAAAATCATTTGATTGTTTTCTGAAGAATTTTAAGAAAGTGTATGAAAATCTAACTAATGTGTCTTTGCTGGAATCTTTTTTGTTTTCTGTGGAATTTTGAGAAAGTGTATTAAAATCTTATTAATGTGTGTTTGCTGGAATCTCATGTGTCATTTTTGGGTTGGTGCATGCCTAGTTTAAAAAAAGTCTTCCAGATAAAAATGTAATTAAATCCAGAATAGAGACTGGTTTGAGTAGGACATATTTCTTGGTAAGGCAATTTCTCTGTGAAGCAGTCTCATGTAAGCACAAATTATCTGAAACTGAGTAATGCAAACTTTTGGGACATTTTATGAAATTCATATAAGGAAAAATTCAGGAATTTTGTGAATTCCCCCGACATCATTAAAATTTGGCACAAGCCTATTGTTAATTATAATGGAGACATGCCACAGGAAACGGAATGCTAACGCCCACATCAGTTGCCCATAAGAATCTGGCTACTATTGGCTGATGCATTCAGCATCTGGGCAGGCTAATTTTATGGGCTGTGCATGCACACTCTTAGCGTGCTTGTTACATCACTGTGCATTCCGTTTTCTCCTGCAAGTCATGCCTTATCAGCCAGCGGCACTTGGTTCTGAGATGCATTCTCCAGTTCTTTATGTTCCTCCACCTAAATCAGGCAATTGGCACCCAGGTGTGCTGAGCTCATGCAGCTTGGGTTCCTGCACCTTGCACCAACACAGTGGGATGCAGCCGGGCCATCAACCTGAGTCCTAAGCCAGCAGCATGACGTGCATAGTCCCGCCCCCACATCCATTATAGTTCTCTTGCATAAACAAACCTTGCAGCGGACATAAATGTGGGGGACTGGGAGAACCACTAGAAACCCGAGCCAGGTTGAAGCCATCTGCCTGGTCCTGGCTCTTCTTGAGGTTCTCTTGGATGCTCGAGCTCAAAGTGAGCAGAGGCCTACTGAGACTTCTGTCTGTATCAACACTCTAACATCATGCACTAAGAATTAAGCACCAGGCAGTGACATTTGATGTAGAACCGGTGTGAGACAGAGAATCAATTTTTAGATGCTGAACTGCACAACGTGGAACCATAAAACCTGAAGTAATTCCGGCTTCCTCACTTTATCATATGCTGTAATCCTTGATAAATATTCTATTTCAACGAGCCTCCTTTTTAAGGTTGATCCTGCAAGTGCATGCGCTAGCGCATGCATCTCACGTGCAAGACTCTGCTATATACAGTAAAGGTCTTGGAGCCCACCTGTCACTTACAATTTGTTTTCTTGTCTGCAGCTCTTCTTTACAGCCTCGTAATTCATCCACTTCAGGCCTAGCATCATTTCCGTTGCCCTCTGTGGCACAGGGACCAAGCAGTGATTGAATCAGCTTAATGCATGCCCGTCTGCTCCTCCCGATGTTATCAAGGTACTATATTATTCTTTTTAACTTCTAGTGCCCTGCAAACAGAAGGCTTGTACACAGCTGGACAAACAATACTGCAAAATTTTATTTTTTAAAGCTAACGTTCTTTTTTTACCAAGTTCTCTTTTCCCTTTTTTTTCTTGTGGCCACTCTTATCAAAAGATGACAATTAAGTTGTTCGAAATATTGCAAAGCAACATTGTTTCTTTATTATGTGTCATTTCTGAAATTATGCTTTAATACATAATTTTGCAGTACATCCCAATCTACCCACTCCCATCTACCCCACTACAATCTTTCCTGATCTACCCCACACCAATCCACCCCACTCCAATCCAAACCACTCACTCCAATCCAACCCACTCCAACCCACCCCAATACTCTCAACCCATCCCAATCTAATCTACCCAACTCCAATTCACCCCATTCTAATCAAAAACAATCTGCCCCACTCCAATTCAAAGCAATCAGCCCCACTCGAGTCAAAACAATATGCCCCACTCCAATCCAAAAGAATATCCCTGACTCCAATCTACCCCACTCCAATCTGCCCCACTTCAATCCAAAACAGTCTGCCCCACTACAATCCAAAACAATCTGACCCACTCCAATCTTCTCCAATCCTAAACAATGTGTCCCACTGCAATCTGCTGTACTCCAATGCAAAAGCAATCTACCCCACTCCAATCTGCACCACTGTAATTCAAAACAGTTTGCCACACTCCATTTCAAAATAATCTGCCCCACTCAGTCCACCTCACACCAAACTGCCCCACTTGAATCAAACTCAATCTGCCCCACTCCAATCTGCCCTACTCCCATCTGCCCCACTTCCTTCCAAAACAATCTGCCCCGCACGAATCAGCCCCACTCCCATCTCCCTCACTCCAATCCAAAACAGTCTGCCCTACTCCAATCAAAAACAATCTGTCCCACTCCAATCTGCCCAACTTCAATCCAAAACAATACATCCCACTCCAATCCAATCCACTTCATCCCATCCAAGCCACACCACTCCATCCCAATTCACCCCACTCCAATCCACCTCACTCCCATCCAATCCACCCCACTCTAATCCACCTACTCTCTTCTACCCTAAAACAATCTGCCCTACTCCAATCCAAAACAATCTGCCCCACTCAATCCAAAATAATCTGCCCAGTGTGCCCATCTCAAACCAAAACACTCTGCCCCACTCCAACCTAACCCACCCCAATCCAACCCCCCCATTTCAATCCACTCCACCCCACTCCAGTGCACTCTACTCCACTCCAATCCACTCCATCCCACCCCAGTGCACTCTACTCCACTCCAATCCACTCAACTCCACTCCATTCCACTCCAATCCACCCCACTCTACACCAATCCACCCAACCCCATCACAGTTCAGTGCACCACACTCCAGTTGTGTCCATCCACCCCATTGCACTGCAATCCACCGCAATCCAATCCAATCCAATCCAATACCCTGACCCCAGTCTAATCCACCTCACCTCACTCCAATCCATCCCACTGCAGCCCACCACACCCCAATCCACCTTATCACATTTCAATTCACCCCACTTCAAACCAATCCACTCTCCCACTCACTCCAATTCACCACACTCTAATCCAATCTACCCACTCTATCCCAAACCAACCCACCCACCCATCACAGTACAGTCCAACCCACTCCAATCCATCAAGCCCACCCCACTCCAATCCATCCATCCCACTTCAATCCGATCTAATCCACACCACTGCAATCTAATCCACCCAACTCCATTCTAATCCACCCACTATAATACAATCCACCCCAGTACAATCCATCCCACCCCTATCATTTCAGTCCAGACCAACCTCCCCAATCCATTTTAATTCACCCCACTATAATCCACCCCAATCCAATCCACATCTTTTCAATCCACCCCACTCCAATCCAATCCACCCCAATTTACTCCAATTCAATCCTCACTACTTTATCCCCACTACCGCAAGCACTCCAACACACTGCACTCTGCAACACTCTCTGCCACTGAATCACTGAACACTACTCCCCACTTCTCAACTCTATGACACTCTGCTTCTCATACTCCACTCTAGTAGATTCCAACAAATCTACTCTAGAAAACTCTACCCCCTCCACTCTGACACTCCATACCACTAGCTTTTAGCCATGCTGAACAGCAGCCACATTGGTGTACAACATCACAAAACATATCACAAAGCCAATAGCTGTTATATAGGCGAGAACTACTGGCTTTGCCTTTGCTTATTTACTTCACTGTCGCTTATGAGAAGACCTTCAAATACATTAGTTCGGAATATGCAGTCTACAAAAACTCGTTTGTTTCAGTAAAATATAGTGGCGCTCCTGAGAATCTAGGGTGGAAATGAGTGTTTTGTCTTTTCGTGCATCAATTTGCATCACATGAATATATCTATATGGATGTTTTAAACCTATTGTTTTAAATACATGTATTTTATCATAGTGATATAATATGATACAACAAGGTGAAAATCTTCTGTGTGTTAATGAAATGCAATTGTTTGAATTTTAAGTGACTTCATAATACTTTTGTGAATTAGATCCCAAAATATGTCAGTGCTTAGCGTGTGCATGGGCTCTTAGAGCCAAGCCTGACCCTTGACTCTTCTCTGGCTCAGCTCTCCATGTTTATTTCTTTGTTCGCTCACGTCTATAAGCCACCTTGCTGTCTGCTGGACTTCTTCCACCATCTGGCAATAGGTAAATAGAAAAGAATAATAACGAGTAATACTTGTCTTGTTAGACCATTCAGGCAATGTTGCTCAGCATCATTTGTAGGACAAAGAGACTCATGAATATTTAACAGTGTTTTTTTCTTTTCCATGTGTACCACGAGCTAAAGGTGCACAAACCAATTTAATTGTTTCTCAAGGCTAGAGTAGGGGAATAATCAGTCACTTTAGGAGGTGCAACATACCACATTAAACGAAAAAACTTGCAATAGCCATCAATACAGTATCCAGTGCTACTGTGGAAAAATCAAGCTTTTAGAGCTTTTGCATCTTTATTTTAAATGCATTGAGTGAAAATATACAAACATACTTAATTTGTTGCACTAGTGATTTAATATATGTATTCAGTTTGCATATGTTACTCACAAAATGACATATGCTTCACATAAGTTTCTCTTTAGTGCTATTAAGACGTTGAATTAACCACGCAATTGCTCATGCTTCTAATTAACTCCTGATTTGTATTAAAACAAGCCAACTATGCTACTTCTGATGAAAATCACTCAGGTATGTTTAACATTAAAATAATTTATCAATACCAAGCCCTCCTCCTAACCTGACTGGGTGACAGCCAAAGGAGAGTCTGTGGTCAATAGGAACCCGTTCAAACTTCTCCTGGCATGCACTGGCAATACGTGCAAATTTATGTCTGTGTATTGGTGATACAATGACAAAATGAATGGTCTCTGCAACAATTCACAAAGCTGCATTGTTGATCTTTATTGATCTATACAATAAGGACACTTAGGGGTCATTCCAACCCTGGCGGTCGGTGTTAAAGCGGCGGCCAACCCGCCAACAGGCAGGCGGTAATAAAAATGGAATTCTGACTCTGGCGGGAACCGCAAACACAGGCCGCCACTTTAACACTCCGACCGCCACGGCGGGACAAACAAACAGCGCGGTGGTCACCGCCAACAGAGAGGCGGCAGACAATGTACCGCCCACACTATCACGACCCACCAATCCGCCACCTTTTCCGGGGCGGGCGCCCCGCCGATAAAAACACGGCGGAAACAGACTATGAACGGGAAAACGCTCACCTATACACACTCCACGAGGAATCTGGACAGCATGGAACCCGAATTAAACATCCTACCAGCCATTGTCTTCCTGCTCCTCTACCAGGAGCACGAACGCCGGCGCAGAGGACAACGGTGAGTACTGCACCTACGACACAGGGGAGGGGGGAGGAGAAAAGGTTACGGGCACACACATACGCGACACCCCCCCCCCCCCAATCCCTACACACCAATGCAGAGCAACAAGTCAGAGTGACACCCCCCAAACCCCCCAGAATAATGCAAAGACAAAATAAAATGTTCCTTAAAATTGAAGTATATTAAAGCATATTTGAACTTAAGTGAAATATGAAATTTATCAAATAAATATATTACAACATGAACAATATATACATAGTCCAAACGTCCGGCACATATTGGCTACATTCCATTGTTCGTGGGCCAATGTGCATAAACACATGGGCAAAGCCCACACACGAGACCCGATTCCATTGGAGAGAACACTGCTGGGGCATCAGATAATAAAACCACAGGCACCTCAGGGGGAAGGGAAGGGGGGGCACCTCAGCCACATGAGTCCACAACGCCAGATCCACAAGGGGCCTCCATGCCCACTGTACCATCCTGGGGAGTGCAAAGCCACAGTCTCTCAAGTCTCTACAGTGGGTGGATTGCCCATTGTACCATCCTGGGGAGTGCAAAGCCACAGTTTTCCAAGTCTCTACAGTGGGTGGATTGCCCACTGTACCATCCGGGGGAGTGCAAAGCCACAGTCCATCAGGTGGATTACAGACTCCACTGGTTATGGAGGAGGCATGTTGGCCAGAGTGCTTCGTGAAGCCCTGCCCGACACAGATCCGGCCCTGCCAATGGGCCAGCGGTGCTTGACAGGAAGGGCCCAGCGGAGCAGTTCAGAGACGGCGGTGCCCAGCGGAGCGGTGCTTGAGATGAAGGGCCCAGCGGAGCGGTGCTTGAGATGAAGGGCCCGGTGCTTGAGATGAAGGGCCCAGTGGAGCAGGTCAGAGACGGCGGTGCCCAGCGGAGCGGTGCTTGACAGGAAGGGCCCAGCGGAGCAGTTCAGAGACGGCGGTGCCCAGCGGAGCGGTGCTTGACAGGAAGGGCCCAGCGGAGCAGTTCAGAGACGGCAGTGCCCAGCGGAGCGGTGCTTGAGATGAAGGGCCCAGCGGAGCGGTGCTTGAGATGAAGGGCCCAGCGGAGCGGTGCTTGAGATGAAGGGCCCAGCGGAGCAGCTCAGAGACGGCGGTGCCCAGCGGAGCGGTGCTTGACAGGAAGGGCCCAGCGGAGCAGTTCAGAGACGGCGGTGCCCAGCGGAGCGGTGCTTGACAGGAAGGGCCCAGCGGAGCAGTTCAGAGACGGCGGTGCCCAGCGGAGCGGTGCTTGAGATGAAGGGCCCAGTGGAGCAGTTCAGAGACGGCGGTGCCCAGCAGAGCGGTGCTTGACAGGAAGGGCCCAGCGGAGCAGTTCAGAGACGGCGGTGCCCAGCGGAGCGGTGCTTGACAGGAAGGGCCCAGCGGAGCAGTTCAGAGACGGCGGTGCCCAGCGGAGCGGTGCTTGTCACGGCGGGGCCCAGCGGGGTGGTGCTTCTCACAGCGGGGCCCAGTTCAGCGGTGCTTCTCACGGCGGGGCCCTGTTCAGCGGTGCTTGTCACGGCGGGGCCCAGTTCAGCGGTGCTTCTCACGGCGGGGCCCTGGTCAGCGGTGCTTGTCACGGCGGGGCCCAGTTCAGCGGTGCTTCTCACGGCGGGGCCCTGGTCAGCGGTGCTTCTCACGGCGGGCCCAGTTCAGCGGTGCTTCTCACGGCGGGGCCCAGTCCAGCGGTGCTTGTCACCGTGGGGCCCAGTTCAGCGGTGCTTGTCACGGCGGGGCCCTGGTCAGCGGTGCTTGTCACGGCGGGGCCCAGTTCAGCGGTGCTTGTCACGGCAGGGCCCAGTTCAGCGGTGCTTCTCACGGTGGGGCCCTGTTAAGCGGTGCTTCTCACGCCGGGGCCCTGGTCAGCAGTGCTTCTCACGACGGGGCCCTGTTCAGCGGTGCTTCTCACGGCGGGGCCCAGTTCAGCGGTGCTTCTCACGGCGGGGCCCAGTTCAGCGGTGCTTCTCACGGCGGGCCCCAGTTCAGCAGTGCTTGTCTTGTGTTCTTAGGGAACCAGATCTGGCCAATAATTCCCGCTCAGTCGCCATCGGACCTTTCCGCCCTGCTGCCCTTGCCCTCCTTGGCAGAAACTCTGGGGCCCTTGCCTCCCTTTGTGGATGGGCCAGGTGACGGTACAAGGGTGGTGTCCTTTGGGGCAGCCGTCTCAGGCCTGTTGCGCCGGCCCTTCCCTTTTTTGGTTCTTTTCCCAGGGGGTGGGCTGGCTGTCCCCTTGCTGCTGGCCGATGTTCCTGCCCTAGGAGCTGGTGGACTCCAATAGCCCTGAACGATGGTCCTAGTAGGTGCAGGGTTTGTGGTGGCTGAGGTGCTGATTGGACACTTATGAGATGGAGGGGGTGGGTCAGTTGTTGGAAAGAGGTCAAGGTTGGAAAGGAAAATCAATTTAGAAAGACAGGGACGGGTAGTTGTAGTGGGTATGGGAGTGGAGGAAGAGGATGTGGTTGTAGGAGAGTGAAGTCTGGTGTCTTTGGGTGCAGGTGTTTGTGCTGGAGGCTGTCGTGAGGTGGATGGCTGTTGGGTGGGTGGCTGCCTGTGTTTGTGTGCTTTGGAGGGGGTGAAAGACACACTGGGAGAGGACACAGGGGACGTGTAAATGGCAGTGGGGGTGGTGACTGCACGTGTGCGGACTGTTCTGGTGGGTGTGGTGGTGATGGACGTACTGGCTAATGGTGGTGTGCATGCAGGTGTGAGTGGAGACGTCACAGGGAGGGAGGAGGGAGATGAGGAGGAGGGGGACACAGAGGAGGCAGTGGCTGTTGGCATGTCTGCATGTGGATGTTGCTTGGGTGAATGCTTGTGTGATCTGTGGTGCTTATGTCTGGATGAGCTGCCCTTGGGTGTTGAGGTGTGTGCAGGCTGGTCTGTAGGTGTGTCTGGGATAGGCAGAGGAACAGGGGAGTGGGACTGGGTTGAGGAAGTTGGAGGGGGGAGGCTAGACACAGGGACAATTGCTGCTGTCAGTGCTGAGGCCAGAGCGTTGAACGATCGCTGATGGGCAGCCTCACCCGAATGAATGCCCTCTAGGTATGCATTGCTCCGATGCACCTCCCTTTCTACCCCCTGGATGGCATTCAAAAGGGTAGACTGCCCAACAATGAGCGTCTGGAGGAGGTCAATGATCTCCGCACTGAGGGCAGCAGGGGTAACTGGGGCAGGACCTGAGGTGCCAGGGGCGAAGGAGATGCCCGGCTTCCTGGCCGAGCCGGCACGGGGCGAAAGCTGAGGGGCTGCTGGGAGGGCGGAGCTGGTGTGCTGGGTGGCGGCTGTACCTGTTGTTGCGGTGGGCACGGATGTTGCCGCCACCACAAGGGAGCTCCTTTCCGAGGACGTGTCAGTGTCGCTGACGTCTCCACGGATCCCCGTTGTGGAGCTCCACTCGCCCTCCGTCTCACTGGTGTACTCGGAGTCGGTTGCATGGCCCTCCGGGGCCATGTGAGATGCAGCTCCCTCGTGCGCCGATGCCACTTCTCCTCCGCCTGATGATGCTAATGCACACATGAACAGGAAAACCAAAAAAAGGGGGGGGGGGGAAGAAAGAAAGACATGTTGAGTGCATGCATTGGCGGCACCGTTGGCAGAGAGGACAGACACAGAACTGCACTACGCCGCGCACTCGGGGTACACTACTCAATTATTGTGACTTGGCCTACAAGTCTATGGACGACAAATGCACACATAGGTGAGCCCGGACCATGGATAGCTGTACTTAGCACCCTACAGAGGTGGGGGGCGGGGGCACAGGGCCATGCCAAACGGAGGGGCCTAGCCTACAGAAACTGCCCTGGCCTAGAGATAGCCACAGCCCTCCTCCCCCACCCAGACACCTTCACTGTGCGCTAATATAGCAGAATGTGCTGATACTCACCCCCTTGTGTCTGCTGTGATGTCCTCATGCGCCCATCCAAATCGGGGTAGGCCACCGCCAGGATCCGGGACATCAGGGGGGTCAATTGCCGTGTGGCACCCCTCCTAGGTTGGGAGGCCATCCCCAGCAGAGCCTTGGCGGTTTTTCTTGCGGCAGTGGGTGCCCCGTCTGTTGTGGACCCCCAGGGCCCGGACGTCCTTGGCGATGGCACGCCAAATGTCGATCTTCTGATGGGCACTGACCTATGTGACATGTACAGGGTGGAAAAAGAAATATCATCACTTTTCTGCATGGTCGATGTGAGTGGCCCCCCTCCCCAACCTTGCCATGTGGCACATGCTCTCATCTGTCGTGCGTTGCACTCCTCATTCGCTCCCCTCCCCACCATCTTACATCCACCCCACTCAACACAGGCATAGCCCATACTACGTGCTCCCTGTGTACTTACCTGTTGGTCTGGAGGACCGTAGAGTAGCGCATACTGGGGGAGGACCCCATCAACAAGTTTCTCCAATTCCTCAGATGTGAAGGCAGGGGCCCTTTCCCCAGTCGCAGCAGCCATTGTATCTTCCAGACCGAGGTCACAGCAGCACTTGCAGTATAGGTCCTCTCCTGTGGATGATCAGGTCTCGAGTGATTAAGCAGTTAGAAAATGGCGGTCACCCCGCGGCGGTGCGTACCGCGGCGGTGCGTACCGCGACCGCCGGCGCACATCATCATTGGCTCCTGAGACCCATAGGGTTCAATGTTAACCAATGCTGCTTTGCGCCGCGGTCTTCGACCGCCTACCGCCACGGCGTGCCACGCCAGCGCATTGACCTCACATCCCATTGTCACACTTTACAGGTCAGGCAGCCGCCATTTCAAGGGCCCACATGCCTTAATTTCTACTGCGTCACACAGGCCTAGGCCTTGCATTGCCACTCATACATGCCATTCAATGCATAGCGAATCGTGTACTGTGCAAGCTGTGGTTACGTACCTGTGGGTTGCTTGACTCTGTGCTCCATGTTGTCCTTCCTAGGCACCGTCCGCTGGGACTTGCGAGGAGATGGAGGAATCCTCCCGTGTACAGACCGCTGGTGGACCTGTCGACAATGGAAGAAAGACATGTCATACTGACATACAGACTTGATCGAGCCACTGTACAGGAACTGTGTGCCCAGCTGGAGCCAGACCTGATGTCCCCCATTCGCCAACCCACAGGGATTCCCCCTCTGGTGCAGGTTCTGTCAGTACTCCATTTTTTGGCAAGTGGATCATTCCAAACAACAGTGGCCATATCATCTGGGATGTCTCAGCCTATGTTTTCTAAGGTTTTGTCCAGAGTGTTGTCTGCCCTGATGAAATACATGCGGAGCTACATTGTTTTCCCTGAGGTGGGCGATTTGGCTACAGTGAAGGGTGATTTCTATGCTCTTGGACATATCCCCAACATCATTGGTGCCATTGATGGGACCCATGTGGCTTTGGTTCCCCCCAGTGGAAGTGAGCAGGTGTACAGGAACAGAAAAAGTTATCATTCGATGAATGTCCAGGTGGTCAGTTTGGCTGACCAGTACATCTCCCATGTAAATGCCAAGTTCCCTGGGTCAGTGCATGACGTGTACATCATGCGAAATAGCAGCATCCCTTATGTGATGGAACAGCTACAGAGACACCGTGTGTGGCTAATAGGTGACTCTGGTTACCCCAACCTGTCGTGGCTACTTACCCCAGTGAGGAATCCCAGGACAAGGGCAGAGGAACGCTACAATGAGGCCCATGGGCAAACTAGGAGGATTATAGAAAGAACCTTCGGCCTCCTGAAGGCCAGGTTTAGGTGCCTGCATATGACAGGTGGATCCCTAATGTACTCACCAAAGAAGGTGTGCCATATCATCGTGGCCTGCTGTATGCTTCACAACCTGGCTTTGCGACGCCAGGTGCCTTTCCTGCAGGAGGATGGTCCAGATGGTGGTGTTGTAGCAGCTGTGGAGCCTGTGGAGAGTGAAGAGGAGGAAGACGACGGGGACGACACAGACAACAGGGACACAGTGATACAACAGTATTTTCAGTAGCACACAGGTACGAATCAACAACGCCATTTTACATATACTTAAAGTCTCCTGCCTCTCTACTGTCTGAGTTCCCCCCCAGTTCCTGTTAACTGAGTTGTGACTTTCCCTTCCGTTTTCAGAGCTGTGGGCCCCACTGCGTGACCTCTGCTTTGTTTGCCCATGGACTACAGCTGTGTGACAGTGGTATGTTGTCATCACAATGTAACTGAACATTTTTGCACCGTTATGTCTAATACATTTGTTCAAAATACAAGCAGATTTTTTAAGTGCAATAAGTGATTTAATTAAAGTGCTACATTTAGGAACATGATTGTAAAACGGTGATGGGTGATGGTGGAGTAATGTCCATGGCAGAGTCCAGTTCTCAGTCTCACAGGTGCATTGTCCATATGCCTGTGGAAGGATGGAGCAGGGGCAGTCCAAGGTTGGACAGGGTGACAATGTGGGACAGTGGGATTACATCAGGGGGTATTGTTTGCTGGCGGGGTCTTGGCATCCTACTCTGTCTTCTTGTGAGATCTCAGGTTCCGCTTGCGGGGTGATTCTTCTTCTGCAGGAGGTGGGGTTCTGGTGGCCTGTCGTTGTGTGGGGGCCTCCTGTCCACTAGCACCGGCGGAGGTGTTAGGCTGTTCCTGGTCCAGGCTAGTGACAGGGGCCCTTTGTGGTGCCACATGGTCCCGCAATGTGGTGACTATCTGGTTAAGGGCCACGACGATGGTCCCCATTGCGGAACTAATGTTCCTCAGTTCCTCTCTGAAACCCATGTACTGTTCCTCCTGCAGTACCTGGATCTCCTGGAACCTGGCCAGTACCGTAGCCATCGTCTCCTGGGAGTGGTGGTATGCTCCCATGATGGAGGAGAGGGCCTCTTGGAGAGTCGGTTCCCTAGGCCTGTCCCCCCCCTGTCGCACAGCAGCCCTCCCAGTTCCCCTGTTTCCCTGGGCCTCTGTCCCCTGGACGGTGTGCCCACTACCACTGCCCCCAGGTCCCTGTTGTTGTTGGGGTGGTGGGTCAACCTGGGTGCCCTGTAGTGGTGGACACGCCGCTGATTGACGTGTCCTGGAGACAGAGGCATGGGCCCGCTGGGTGGGAGCTGTGCTGGTGTTCCCAGAGGGGGTTAGGTCAGGTGTAGCCTGTGGCTGTCTGTGGGGAACCGACTTTCCCGAGGTCCCCGATGGGCCAGGCTGGTCATCTGGGTCCAGGGAGACAGAGCTGCTGTCGTCACTGGGGGCCTCTTCTGGGGGTGGGATGGACATCTCTGGACCCTCCGTGGCGGTGTGGTGGCGTTCGGGTCCTGCAGGGGTATAAGAGTATGGTTATTGCTTCTGCGTGTGGCATTTCGTGTAATGGGTGGGTGCCCGTGTACCCCAGTGCTGGCATTCCCTTGTGGGGGTTTTTGTGACGTGGCTTGTGAGGGTGATGGGTGTGTGCAGTGGGCATGCTTTGGGGATGGGTGTCCATGCTTTGGGGACGCATGCAGGGCTAGGTATTGGGATGGGTGGGATGTGATGGTGAGCCATTTGCAAGGAGTTGGTGTGATGGGGGTGGGGGTGAGAGTGGGGGTATGAATTGGCATGCAGGTGGGGTGGGGGGAATGAAGTAGTGGAGATTTGCCTTACCAGAGTCCATTCCTCCGCCTACTCCTGCTAGGCCCTCAGGATGCAGGATGTGCAAGACTTCCTCCTCCCATGCTGTGAATTCTGGGGGAGTAGGTGGGGGTCCGCCGCCGGTCCGCTGTACCGCGATGTTGTGCCTTGATACCATGGAACGCACCTTTCCCCGTAGATCATTCCACTGCTTCCTGATGTCCTCCCGATTGCGTGGATGCTGTCCCACAGCGTTGACCCTGTCCACTATTCTTTGCCATAGCTCCATCTTCCTGGCAATGGTGGTGTGCTGCACCTGTGCCCCGAAGAGCTGGGGCTCTACACAAACTATTTCCTCCACCATGACCCTGAGTTCTGCGTCAGAGAACCGGGGGTGTCTTTGGGGTGCCATGGGGTGGTGTAGGTGATGTGAGGGGTGGTGTATGTGTTGTAGAGTGTGGTGAGTGTGGTGGTGTATGGTGTTTTGCGTGTGGCAATTGTGTGGGTGCTGTTGTGATTTGCCTCTGTGTGATGGTCTACTCTATGCTGTGCTGTCTCTCTCTGTCCTTCAGTCGCAATTGTGGTCGTAAGGGTTTGTGGGTGATGTGGGTGTGTGTTTTATATTTAATTGGGTGTGTGGGAGTGGTGTGTGTATGTGTCTCAGGTGTGTATATTTTGATTTGTCCAATGTGGTAGTGTTTTGTAAAGGAGTGTGTATTTTGAGCGCGGCGGTGTGTACCGCCAATGGAATACCGCGGTTGAAAGACCGCTGCGGGGATTTGTGGGTCGGAATGGTATGGGCGTATTTCTGTTGGCGTGACGGTGGAGGTTTGGTCATCGCCAGTTTCCTGCTGACCTTTGGTGTGGCGGACTTTTGTTGGTGTCGGGTTTTTGGCGGTTTGCCAGTTGCGGGTCAGAATGACTGTGGCGGTTTACTGCGACCGCAGCGGTGTTATGGCGGTCTTCTGACCGGCGGTAAGCGCCTTTTACCGCCGAGGTCAGAATGACCCCCTTAATGTCTAGACTTCCGCAATGACAGTACTGGAGATAGTGGCCATCTGCCTTCTGTACTTACTTTCCCCAGTCCTGTGACTCATCTTTGACCAACAGGTCTTAACTGAGGTGACTGCAATCAGAAATGAAGTGATTGTCTCTGATTCTCTTCCTTGTAGTAAGATTGGGTGGAATTGGGTCTTTATGCTGTACTGACCGCACATTTTTTGCCTGAAGGTAGAACAAAACTGTTGAAGGTACTAGCAATTCCAACTATCAGTGGACTAATAAATTGTCAAATGGTCCTAGCTTCTGAGTTCTCATCACAGAGTTCTGAGAGCAGCACATATCAAATTTACTTATTGTAAGATCCAGAGGAACTTGTGCTTTACATCGCTCAATCTACATAATAATAAATCTGCCCCAGAAATGAAATTCCTGCATTTTCTCTAATGTTTGTGGGACTGGAATTAGAATAGTAAATCTCACAGAAGAATTTTAGTTGTGGGTTGTGCTAAATCCAATTTTTTGGATGTTGTTTTTTTTTTTTTTTTTTAATGAGCTGGAAGTTAGAATGTTTTAATTTCAAATGTTTTCCACATTCTGCTTCTGAAGCTAGGTTTCCCAATAGTTTTCTTTATAATACTTCTGGGTTTTGGAGAATCTCTTTGGGTTTGTGGTGGAACTTCTCTTTTTTTAGGATCCATTTTACAGTTCATTTTTGAATGTCATTTTGGATTGTGTTGTTTGGTGGAAGGTAGTGCCTGAATTCTCTATGCCATCTGATTATGAATGCCACATTTATTTACATATGTGAAATATGTACTGTGTGAAGTTTTGTATAATTCACAGAAATGTTGTAGTTTTACATGTTTTTCATTATTTACTATGTCTTTTAAAAATGTAATTTTGAACCTATTGTTTTTAAATTGTAAAAATGTTTTTCATATTCATTTTCAATTTCCAGATTTTATTCTTTCAAGGTGGGATTCGTAGTTCTAATTTTAAAATTGACTTTACAGGAGTGTTAGTCCCAGAAAGGAAGACAAAAATCTGCACTTGATAAGTTATTTAAGCAAAGAATTTGAAGAAATTGCAGTTCTGAATTCACATTTAGTTGTTGGAGTGGCATGTCAGTTTAGTTTAGTGTGAGGTTGCTATTGAAGTTTTGATTATAGGGTGAGATGTGTCTCTCGAGTTTTGCCTTGCAAATTTGTGACAGCTTTTCATGGCATGCTTCTAATATTTGGGTAGTTTTAAACATGTTACACCTTCCCCTGTTGGCAGTCGGAAGATTCGTCACTGGACTGCCCGTCCAATTTAGAGTGGGTGGTTGAGTGACCAGATTTCACTGGCTGTTACCTGATTACGCATGGTGGTAAGGGGCAGGTGTAAAGTACTTGCTGTAAAACTTCAGAAGCCCATAGTCTTATGGATAGGTCCTGTAGGAGCTGTAAAGCTGGAAGCCACAACTTTTAAGTCATGCACAATATCTCAGATTTTGATTTTAGCCACTGAAGGTGGATGATTGTGGTTGCGGGTATTCACACTAGCTTTTTTCACAGTAGCTGTTTCCATGTAACTACCACTGGTATTAGTGTGTTTATAACATGTTCTTTCAATAACTGAGTTCTCTGTTCAGTATGTAAAGCACAAATAGGTAAATAGTGACTTCCCATTTGCAAGGTTGTGGAAGATGGTTCAGTTAACATTTTTCATCTGAAAATTATACATTTAAAACAAATTGATATTTTTTAATCATTAGGTGCAACTTTTCAGTTTGCTTTTTAATTCAAGAAGAAATAGTTTATGAACCTACTGTTTGTTATTTATTTTGGGTGATTACAGTCTTAATTTTCTCACACAGGCTATTTAATTTCTCCTCGTCTTCTTTGATGCCATTTTTAACTCCAATGTATTTCAGGTGATTTATCTGCAGTAGAAATCTAATAGGGGTACATTTTTACTTCTGGAGTTAGGAGTTGTCATGTTAAATATGGTTTATATACTTACATTTATACAATGTGCACTTTTCAGTTAAGTTAACAAATATGTCTCACTTGCATGTAAAGTTCTCCTCTCTTTTTAGGCAAGGTTTACAGCAATTAATATGACTTATAGTGTGCTTTGTGTATATCCTTTAATTGTCATTAAGGGGCCAATTACGAGTTAGGTGGATGGTAAGATCCGTCCTCTGAACTTCCAACGGGGAGGTTGCCACCTTACTGGACACCTCCCAGCTGGCCCCATTATGACTTTCAGCCAGCGGGAAAGTGTTGGAAGCATTGTTGCTGGCTTGTAATCAAGCAGACAGTGTGCATTACGAGGGTGCTGGGCAGGGGGACTCCTGCACTGCCCATGCCTTGAGCATGGGCAGTGCCTGGGCCTCCCGTGGCCTCCTGCACCTGTTCTCCGCCAGTCTTTTCATGGCAGTGAAACCGTCATGAAAAGGCTAGTGGAGAACCATGTTGTAATCAGCAGGGCAGTGCTGAGTTCAGTGCCACCCTGGCTGATAACAGCCTACACCACCATCAGCCCATCTGGAACATTGTTCCTGGCGGAGACGGTGGTCGTTTGGCAGTCCGACTGCCAAACTCTTACTTTGACGGCCAAGCAGCCAAATCGGAGACGCCTGGCCCTAAATGTTTTTTGGTATAGAGCAGTGGTTCCCAACCTTTTGACTCCTGGGGACCCCCAATGAATCATTACTGGAAGCCGGGGACCCCCAGCAATTGGTACGATTTAATTTTCAAACATTAAAACAGTAATTCGCAAAAAATATAACAAGTACACACCAAACAAATACTCAAATTACTAAAGATAAAATTCTTTTATATTGAAAAAATATGCAAAATTCGAAACATTTTATTGGGAAGGTTGGTGCCTCATCTCGGCAACTACCTTTTCAGTGTTTGGTTTTATTTAGGAAAGGTGAATTCTCAGGTCAGATTCTACATTTCCGGAGCGATTTCTATTTTAATTTTTTAAGTATGCAAGAACTGAGAAAGCTTTTTCACATAAATACGTGAAGGGGAAAGGAAGTAAACCATAAGGGCCTCTCATCTCTCCCTAGCCTCTCTGTCACATGTACTTAATTTGTTTTATAGCACCTCTCATACCACTGCAGGGTGTCAGGGCACTTTACAGGGGACTGCAAGGAGTAGGATTCACATGTCATCCACACTGGTAGGCATTTTCTAAGAGTGCTTGGTCCAGAGAAGCACAAACTTAGGATTCAGAACACAGCACAGTGATTAGTGATGAAGTTAGCACAGTGCTTAATTTGTAAATAAAAATGTGCCGGTGCCCAAGCCCTCCTCTTAAACACGTGGCTGCTGCAATTAAATGTGGGTACACAGAATGCAGAGGCAGCAAAATCCTGAAGCCATCTCGGGACTCTTCAATCCATATAAAGCCACTCCCTGCCACTTCAGCTCAATCTAGCAGGTTTTCTACTTTCTCCCTTTGTGACGCTTTTTCGTTTTTCCCTTCCTCCGTCTTTCCATTATGTGTCTTTTGCTCGCAGTAAATGCTTGAGGCAGAAGAATAAGCCCCGGCCCTCAAAAATAAGTGCTGGTGCTCAGCACCAGAAACAACAAGCACAAATTAAGCACTGTGTTTGCAAAAGAATGTATTTCTACACAAGCAAATCTTTTTTTAGCAGCATAAGGAAAATGAAAGACTAGGAAAAAAACAACTTTCTAATTTGTGCTAAGAGGTTTGCATGCAGCTCTTAAATGGCAGTTCACCGCTCACTGTGCTAGATTACGATTATGAACTGCATAGTAACAAAAGAATCTCTGTGACAAAAGCAGTAACCCACTGTGCCATGCATGTTCCTTTGCATGAAACACATTCTTTGCAGCAGGCACATTAACCATCTGCGCTACCTTTGAGTCAAAACTGCCACTGCACAAAACTCCCATCATCCCCAGATACATTAATCACTTAAATTAGCTTGATGCTTTTACTTTTGCAGTGCACAGAGCTTTGCAGTGCGTTTAAAACTGCTCAACAAAGGAAGTAATAAATATGAAAACACACATGCACGTGTTTGTCATAGGCCCCAGCTGGAGAAGTGCCTTCCTCCCAGTGCAGGCCTGCGGACCCCCTGGGAATGTGTCACGGACCCCTGGGGGTCCGCGGACCACAGGTTGGGAACCATTGGTATAAAGCATTGTAAGTATGAATCTGATTGGTCAAATAATGTATTTTGTTTTTGCTATCTGTAATTAGTTGGACTTTATTTTGTAAATAATATATATATTTAAAGTGAATTTTGTAAAGTGTATATTGACATGTTAAGTTTTGATTTATAAATTCAATCTGCTTTAGAAAAAAATTGATATTTTAGTTGTCAATATATATGCTTTTAATATTTTTGTCACTTCTATGTTGATAATGTGGCAACACTCATCCAGGACTTAACATTTGTTGCCAATGGAGAAACTCATCTTTTCTCATGTAGGATTCCCTCACCGGGAGCAGGTCACCAACATCCTACCTCTTCCACATAAAGATAATGGCTATAAACTGCCTGACATTTAGACAGGCGAATTCCTATACCTTTAACTGCACAGCCACATCACTGCTGGCCTGAAAGCCTTGTTGCCTGTGGCAAAAAAAAACTCACTCAAAGTTTCTGTTTGCCTATCATTCCGCTTTGCTTCTGGAACAATCTTTATTTACTCAAACATTGTACACACTACCAAAAACGACCCTCTTTTCCAAAATGGTCACACTCTTGGTATTCCCTTTCTTTACAAAGAGTCACTTTTGCTGCATCTTTTCCTCAGCCAAGGCAGCCAAGCTCTCAAACTCACTCCCAGCAAGAATAAGGACAATGCACAACCATCATGAATCACAAACAGGCTGTAAGGTGCAGGTCAGACTAGACAAAGAAACTATGCATTTCTAAGCCAAGCTCTTTTCATCTATGTGCCTCAGCTGTATTATATGTGTACGTGCCACTGAACGTTTGCTAAAACATGATTGGTGTAAAACACTATGGACATCATTTAGGGGTAACCAGGGATTGCAGTTGCGACACATAGCTTGCCCTTTGCTACCTCTGGCACTGTTGTTGCATCCCCTAGCATCAGGATGCAAAGCCAGGCATTTGTGTAAAAAAATAAAAGAACTTTGATGCATTTCAACAGCTTTAGGCTGTGATAGTTGGGAACAGGACATAGTTTGTCCCATGAGCTAAGGATTTGCTTAGTGACATAACCTTCAAGGCCTCCTAAGCCCCTGACTCCAACTGGTAGGAACAAATGTAACCTGCAGGCTCTGAGTTTTGGTGTGTATTTCTGGACTGGACACCACTGAGCAGTTGAAATGACTTGTAGTCTGTGGTGTTGTTTCGGTGCTGCTGGATCTTAGGCCTTTAAACGTTGCTGCCATAGAGACAGTCATAGTATTTCTAGATTTGTTCATTTACAGATTTTCCAACATTCAGTAAACATATGGATCCAGGATTGTTCACTGTCTGACATCACCCACGGAACACCCCTTGATGAAAAGTAACAGTTAGCAAAGCACTACGCATGCTAAAAAAATAGTCACATTTCAGTAACAAAGTTTTCCAATGGAAAGTAAATGCATATCATGACTTTTCATCACTTTGCATAACAAAGTCTTGATAAATCTACCACCGAGTGTTGTGTTCTCTACTGGTTAGTGCTGTATGATGCTCGTTGTGCAATGGCGACATGACAGTGATATTCAACCACACTAACCTGCTGTGTGCTAGTCATTGTGGGTACTCTAACTCTGTAATTTACCAAATCTGCCCCTCATTGTAGCCAACATGATAACATCAGGAATGAAATGATGTGATGTCACTTCCTGTGATATTATCAAAGGGCATATGATGTTTCTTCTGCTACTGCTGTCACTTTGGGGAATCAACGTCCATGCACCACTCCCTATCTTAATAAAACTGTTACTCTTGGCACACACTCTGCCGGTCATGCACCACAACAGCTTTTTACTCGAACACCCAAAAGAGTTTCTGGAGGCCTTGAAAAGAATATGGTGCTATATAAGTGTATCGTCACTTTAGCACAGTTAACCTCCCTCTAGAATATTGATGTCTTACTACTGACACGCCCCTCATCTCCAGAAAACACCATGTTGAACACATCATACAGATATATTCATGTGCAGGCTAATAACGTTATTCACCCAAAGGGTCTGCCAGTATCTAAGGTCTTCCTAGATGACATGCTTAGTGTTTATAGAGGAGAAAACCGAAAGAGACTGCTAATTGTGTGTCAGCAGAATATTTCTTGACATAAATACAGTTAAAGGTCCTTTTCATCTGTCCTCGCCTCCTTCATTGTTTATCCCAGCCGAGCAGTGTTCGGTGACTGCTGATGACAGGCGGAGGAGGCATGGTGCCTCCAGGAGATGCTTTTATAACTACTCAGAATACACAGGTCAGACTGAACTTGGAGATCTTGCTTCAGTGTAGGAGTCGGCGTCTGAATGTACACGGCCTTCAAAGAGGTGAGACACAATGTAAGCATAAAAGACCCCTAACCACATCTGCTAAAATTCGGGCTCTTCATCCTTTCGTCCATGCATTCGCAGTGCTCTACTGCAAAAGAAATTCAAGCCATACACGGCCTTACATCTGATGTGGAGAAGTGTCTACCCCAGAGCAGTGATTAATTTGTAAAAAAAACAACAAAAAAAACAAAAAACAATTTTTATATATATATATATATATATATATATATATATATATATATATATATATATATATATGGGCCCTCAGGATGAGACTGCTGCAGCTTACACCACCCATTGCCCTGCACCTAAAAAACACCGGCTCAAATTACGCATAGCCAAGATCACACAAGAGTAGAGGAACTTGTAAATATAGATGAGGTATTGGTGCACCCACAATTTGCAAATCGGATGCTGTTTTTAATAGGTGCAGTATTAACACACCACGCCAAATGGCGAACCTCAAAGGAAAGGATTCCGTGGGCATGTTTTAGATCATTCCAAACTGCACTATCTAGAATTTCATTCATGTTGGCCACATAATGTACACTATTTTTACCTGGTAAAAACTGATTGAATAAACACCTGTGAAGAACACAATTTGCGCCTGGCTTGGAATCTCAGTTTGGGCCCAGTTTAAGGGTACTGAGCTGTATCTGAAAAGCTGAAAACTATGCAGCTGTTCTCTGTGTTAAATGTTTAATCAGGCTATTTGCAAAGGTAACTTTCACTTCTGAAAAAAAAAATGTAATTTTCTGTTACACTTTTGAGAAACTTTATAGCTTTTGGCTGTTCACAAAATATGAGTGTAAGGTTAGTTGAAGGCCTATGCTTACATGTCTACAACCCCTGAAAAAGGTGGTGGGGCCTACCTAGCAAGTGTAATTTAGTACAGTAACACTAGCACCACAAATGACCATCCCCTGGTAGTTCAAAACCATCCAATTAAAAATAACAGAGGCAGGGACCTAAATGTAATAATAAATAATACTAATTTAAGTAAAATAGTTTCAAATAGTTTGACAAATAAATAAATATAATTTATTGAAAAAAATCTACAAATAGTACATATTTTTAATTAGATTGTATTTTTCTACATGTTTCCATTTAGAAACTAATGTAAAAATAAATATTGTTATATTAATAATAATAACTTCTATGTATCATTTCTAATAATGATTATTATGTAATCGTTTTCATAATTTAGGTGAAAATGTATTTTTTAATTCAAAATTTAGAAACATAATTGTATTTATTATATACATGTTAATTAAAGATTTAATTCACATTTAAGGTAATAGTTCTGTATTTTTTATTTTGCTCTACATTTGAAATGAATTCATAAAATGAATTCACAGTAATTTGTAACATAAAAATATCTGTAATATTTTTTTGAGTTCAGTAAGCTTTTTAAATGTTCCCTATACTTTAATATACAGAGATCTTTTGCTCGACAGGAGTCTCTCTATGTAAAGTATAAGGACATTTTTGAAAATTGTATATTGCTTTGCCCACTGTAATTGTGTACACATTTGTAGTATTATGACAACTGACAGAGGGCATTTGGCTTTGCCTAAAATTTGATTCCCTTTAGCACAGAGTTTGATTTGCCAGAAATGCATTGCTTCCACTACAAAGGAATGCTTGTATTGCACCTTTTGCATTCTTAGAAAGTTTAAGCTCAAAGCAGCAGAACCAAGTTGTTTATGGTGACAAACCATTTATCAAGACTAGAGGCCTGATCTATTCATTTATGACAGAGACAAAGGCAGTAATTGGCAGTAGGCCTGTAATATTTATTGAGAAATGCATATGTAAATCCAGTAGACCTTTACCAGTGGATTTCATTACACTGTGTTAAAGATTGTAGACTGGTACTTTGTTACAGGACATCTCATAGATTGCCGTAACATGCACGTTTATGGAATTGGTTACACAATTTGGCACACCCTGTGGGTAGAAGAATGTCCTATGAGAATCCATGTGTTGCCATATTAGGAAGAGTTGTATATTGTTTTTCAAATTTAAATTTTTTGAATATTTGTAATTGTATGACTTCTATGTGAATTGTTTTGGCTCATCCTAAACGTCAATTCTGTTGAGTATATATTTTGACAGAAAGTCTCTGCTTCCACTGAAATAAAATGCTTGTATAGCATTTTTTGCCTGTAGGATAATGTGTTCTTAAAACAATTGAAATGATTTAATCATGGTGACATACCATTTAAAAGGCGATAGGGCTGATCTATTTATTATAAAATGTTTTCACAAAGGACCCTTAATGATTTTTTGTTACATTAAGCAAAACTCCAATAGACGTTTAAGGGTGAATTATCATTACACTATGTTCAAGCTTGTAGAAAGGTACTTTGTTATAGGGATTTTCACAGATCTCTGTAAGAGGCCAGGGTATTGGTGTTGAGTATCGTCTGTGACAAACTCTGGGGTAGTTGATCTGCAATTAGAGAATTCTTGTTATGCCCTTTTCAGGAAGGGCTGTGTTTTGTTTTGCCAACCTGAAATTTTTGCATATTTGTTATTTCATGACTACTGAGTGAGGGTCGGTTGCTCTACCAAATGTTGATTGCCTTGAGTACAGTTTTTGATTCATGCAAAAGGTGTGATCTTCCGCTGTAAAAAAGTGCTTTTATTGTACTTTTTTTTTACCTTTGGGAAAATATATGTTCAACATAACATGGGTATGGGCTAAGCAGTTTTTCAGTCGCAAATGTTCCAGTTTGGAGTTTGTGACCCAAAAAGTTTTAACAATGTTGGGAGTTGGTAAGGTTTTACCACTCCTAAAATGGGTTTAGGATAAGGAATCACTATTTGTAAGGAATGTGTTGTATGTGTCCCTTCCAAATAATGATGACTATCAATATGAAGCGATGACTTAGGGCCCAAGAAGGAGTTGTAAACCATGGAAAAGTTTCCTTTAACAAAACCAGGCCACAGTTAAAAAAAAAATCTCACTTTCTTGAAATGTGATCACAGACATGGAGGTCTGCTCACCTCAGCATACCACCATTACTTGGATAGCATCCAGTGGAAGTGAGTTGCCATTTGTGACCTACCTCATTAATTTTCAAGAGGTAGTTTGGATTCCAACACACTACAATTCAGATCTTTATAAACCAACCTATTAGTACATAGATTGGTTCTTTACTGATTGCAAAAATAATTTTTGCAGTTTGTGACCAGTGTTTAGCAACCAGATATTTGTACATCTGGCCCAACATTGGCTATAGTGGAAACCGACTGATCAAAACTATAGGTCTGACCTGATTATTATGAAAAATTATGACAAAGGTGGTAGTTTGGACTTAATTATTGTGCAAAGCATACATAAAAGCCAAGAGAACTTTAATGTTGGCTTGTCATTATATTATGTTAAAGCGTGTAGACAGGTATTTTGTCAGAGGGTATCACATATTATCATAGTAGGCAAGACACCTAATAGGTCTGGTGGGGGGGTTGCCACTACGACAGCCGCCACCCTGTCGGGTGTTTGGTGGATGGGCTTTCCCATCTGCCAAACTCAAAATGAGGCTCTAAGTCCAATGTATGTATGGTAAAAAGCATGTTAGCGCCAATAGGCATTTAAGGATGGATTGTTAAGGTACTTTGTTACAAAGAATTTCAGAAATTACCAATGGTTTTGGTGGTGGTTACTTCTTTTGACAAATCCTGTGGGTAGAAGATTTGTACTGTGATAATCCTTATTAGGGTCTCCTGGGAGGCCCTAGCAGCTGCAGTCTACTAGGCCCTTGTGTTAAAAAACATAACAAAGTTCACATACATACATGGAAGATTTTATATCAGCTCTTTTCGGTCTGTTTGAGTACTATTGACACTCTGCTTCTCCCCATGACAGAATACTGCAGGGGACAATGGGTTATCTCATTTCTACCATTAGCTCTTTTGCCCTGTAAGGGCATTTTTCCTAATCACGTGTGTGCATCCTCTAAAGGAAGTGTGTTTTAGTTTCTCAACTGATGTCTGCCTGTTTAGTTTTACATTTTTTGTTGCATTAGTCCCCAATAATTTATTTTCCTTTTCCTTTTATTTGAGCATCCTGCAGCTCCTTGATAGTTCACTATGCCACTCTCTTGCAATCAATCAATCAATCAATCAATCAATCAATGTATTTGTAGAGCGTGACTAGTCACCCGTAAGGGTCTCAAGGTGCTGGGGGGGGGCAGTATGTAAAGATCAGAGGGGATCAGGTTAAGAGCCAAGATTTGAGGTCCTTTCTGAATTGTGATAGAGTGAGACATCTTCTGAGGTGGATAGGAAGGGAGTTCCAGGTCTTGGTGGCGTGGTGGGTGAAGGACTTTACTCGGGCTGTGGCCTTCTGGACACGTGGGATGGCGGCAAGGGCGTGGTCGGTGGAGCAGAGTTGGCTGAAGGGTGTGTAGAAGTGAAGTCTTTGGTTGAGGTATTCTGGTCCGATGTTGTGAAGGGCTTTGTATGCATGCGTGAGAAGTTTGAATGTGATTCTCTTATCTAGTGGGAGCCAGTGCGGGAAACATCCTTTTTTACGACTTTTTTTTTACGAAAGTCGTGGTTAACGAAAGCCCAACAACGCTTTTTTTAACCACGACTCCGTTTTTTTGTGCCTTAACTACATATGTTCTGAACAACGAACATGCGTGGTTAAGGTACAAAGAAGGGAGTTGGCGAAGGAGGACGACGCAGGTGACAAGGGGTTGACGAAGGTAAGTGGTGGGTTTAGGTTTTGGGGAGGGGGTGGGGGGTGAGGGGTTTTAGGTTTTGGGGTGGGGTTGGGTGTGGGGCGTTTTTGGTTTTGGGGAGGGGGTGGGGGTTAGGGGGTTTTAGGTTTTGGGGTGGGGTTGGGGGGGTGGGGCGTTTTTGGTTTTGGGGGGGGGTTGGGGGGGTGGGGTGTTTTTGGTTTTGGGGAGGGGGTGGGGGGTTAGGGGGTTTTAGGTTTTGGGGTGGGGTTGAGGGGGTGGGGCATTTTTGGTTTTGGGGAAGGGGTGGGGGTTTTTAGGTTTTGGGGTGGGGTTGGGGGGTGGGGCGTTTTTGGTTTTGGGGAGGGGGTGGAGGGTGGGGTTTTAGGTTTTGGGGTGGGGTTGGGGGGGTGGGGCGTTTTTGGTTTTGGGGAGGGGGTGGGGGGTTAGGGGGTTTTAGGTTTTGGGGTGGGGTTGGGGGGTGGGGTGAGGGATGTAGGGTGAATGGTGCCTATTAGTAATGGTTTTTATCAGGAATGCCTTTACAACGAAATATCGTTGTTAAGGCATTCGTGGTAAAATCATTAGTAGTAAGAACGAGGTCGGTGTTCCGACCTCGTTGTTAAGGTTAGTAGTTGTTTTTAAGTCGGTGTTCCGTCGTATAATCAGCCAGTGCAGGTCTCTCAGTAGGGCAAAGGTGTGGCTGTGTTTGGGGGCATTCTTGAGGAGATGGTCGGAGGTGTACTGGATGCGGTGTAGTCTTTTCTGTACCTTGGTGGTGGTTCAGGCATAGAGTGTGTTGCCGTAGTCCAGGCGGCTGCTGACAAGGGCCTGGGTGACTGTTCTTTTGGATTCGGTGGGGATCCATTTGAAGATCTTCCGGAGCATAGTATTGACACAAGCGGAGAAGACAGCGCTGACTTGACGGTTCATGGAGAGTGCTGAGTCCAGTATTAAACCGAGGTTTCGGGTGTGGTCGGTGGAGGCTGGAGCGCATCCGAGGGCAGAGGGCCACCAGGAGGTGTCCTAGTCTAAGGGGTTGTTGCCGATGACGAGGACTTCTGTTTTTTTGGTATTTAGCTTGAGACAGCTCTCCTTCATCCAGGCTGCGACTGCCTTCATTCCATTGTGGAAGTTGCTTTGGCTGTGAGCGGGTCGTTGGTGAGGGAGATGATTAGCTGACTGTCATCGGCGTATGAGACGATGTTGAGTGCGTGGTGTCTGGCGATGGTGGCTAGGTGGGCCATGTAGAGGTTGAAGAGAATGAGGCTCAGAGAGGAGCCTTGCGGGATGCCGCAGATGATCTTGGTGGCCTCTGAGTAGAAGGGGGAGAGACAGAATTTTTGGGTCCTGTCAGAGATGAAGAAGGTGATCCATTCTAGTGCCTTGTCTCGGATGCCGGCGTTGTGGAGACGAGTCCATAGAGTGCGGTTGGAGATGGTGTTGAAGGAGCCTGACGGGTCGAGGAGGATGAGAGCCGCAGTCTCACCCCTGTCTAGGAGCATGTGAATGTTTTCTGTGACGGCGAGGAGGGTGGTCTCGGTGCTGTGGTTTGTCCGGAAGCTTGACTGAAAGGGGTCTAGGATGTTGTAGAGTTCGATGTGTTTGGTGAGTTGTCTGTTGACAGCTTTTTCGATGACCTTGGCTGGGAAGGGGAGAAGAGAGATGGGCCGTCTCGGTCTGCCGTTGGTTTCTTCAGTAAGGGCTTGATTTCGGCGTGCTTCCATATTTCTGGGAAGGTGGCAGTTTCAAAGGAGCGGTTGATGATGTGCCGGAGCTTGGGTGCGATAGTGCTGTTTGCTTTGTTGAAGATGTGTTGGGGGCAGGGATCGGAGGGAGAGCCAGAGTAGATGGAGTTCATGATGTTGAGGGTTTCCTTCCCGGAGATGTTGGCCCAGCAGAGTAGGTGGTGGGAGTTTGGAGGAGCTTCGCTGGTGGCTATGACAGAGTTCGGTGTGGGATGATCCTGGGTCGGAAAGCTGTCGTAGATGCTTGCTATCTTGTGGTGGGAGTTGGTGGAGAGTTTTTTTGCAGATTTCTTGTGAGGAGAGGAAATCCATGGAGTTCGCTCTGGGGTTGGTCAGTTCGCTGATGATCGCAAAGAGCTCTTTGATGTTGTGTACGTTGTTGTTGATGCATTCCTGGAAGGCGTTTCTCTTGGTGGTCCTGATGAGTTGGTGGTGTGTGTTTAAGGCTTTTTTGAAGGCTTCATGATTGGTGGGGGTCTTGTTGGTGCACCATTTCCTTTTGAGGCAACTGAAGTTTTGTTTGAACCAGATGTCTTTCATTGATGAGCGTTTGTTGGAGAGTTTGTTGATGGGGGCTAAGGTGTTGGTGCAGGCTGAGATCCAGTTGATGAGGTCCCTGGCAGCTGTGCTAGTGTCATGGTCATCTGGGGGGAGTGAATTTTCGAGGCTGGTGAGTAGATGGTCCTTGGTGATCTTGTTCCAGCGCCTGTGGGGTGGTAGGTGAGTGTGGTGTCGTTCGGGGTTTTGCTGAAGGTAAAGTGGATACAGTGTTGGTCGGTCCATTGGAGGTCTGTGATGTGGATGATGGAGATTTGGTTGCTGGCGGTAAAGATGGGGTCGAGTGTGTGTCCGGCAGAGTGGGTAGACGAGGTGATGAGTTGCTTGAGTCTGAGGTTGGCGAGGATTTCAAGCAGCAGTGTGGAGTTTTTGTCATTGGCGTTCTCCAGGTGGAAATTGAGGTCCCTGAGGAGTATGTAGTTCTTGGAAGCGAGTATGTGGGTGGTGGCGATGTCAGGAATGGTGTAGCAGAAAGGGGGTTGGGGCCGGGCGGCCTGTAGATGAGGGTACCTCACAGAGTGGTGTTAGGGTTGGTTCCAATCTGGAAGTGGAGGAGTTCCATGTTGGTTGTGTAGTCTTCGGTGCTGGTGGAGAGGCGCAGGGACTCTTTGTGGACGATGGCGATGCCTCCCACGGGGCGGTTGTTAAGGTCTTTGAGGATGATCTTGTAGCTGTCTGGAATGGCGATGGCGATGTCTGCTGCCGAAGAGGGGTTGAGCCAGGCTTCTGTGAGGAAGGCGACGTCCAGGGATGTGGTGTCGATGAGGTTTCAGATTTGGATAGCGTGCCTGTGGATGGAGCAAGCGTTGATCAGGATACATCTGAGGTTGTGTTCTGTTTTGTGGGTCTTCAGGGGTGGGCTTGAGTGACGGAGGCTGGTGAATTTGCAGTGGCGACAGTTGAAGGGTCACTTGGTGTTACTCGGTGCTGCCTGCTTATAGTTGTTGTTGTGTCCTGGGTTGAGTGCAATGAGTGCTGCTGTCAAGTAGAGGTGGTGGGCGACAGATCCAGGGGTACTGGCACTGGTCATGGTCAGGTTGCAGTCAGGTCACAGACGGGCGCAAGAGGGGCATGCCTTTAGTGCGCCTTTGGCGCACCTGCGGTGCGGCTGTGCAGCAGCTTCCATTAAGTAGGGGGGCGGAGAGGAGAGCTGGGAGACAGAGAGAGAGAGAGAGAGAGAGTGAGAGGAATGATAGAAAAAACGGGAACAACGAAGGAAAAGGATAGAGGAAAGCACAGAAATTGAAAAGCACAGAAAGCAAAAAGCACATTAAAAAGCGGCACACTCTGAGAAAACGAGGAGAAAATACGGAGAAGAGAGAAAGGTCAGAGGGCAGCCCAGCAGAAGAGCAGAGCTCTCCCACTAGACACCAGGGATGAGGGGCAGGCAGGTCCTGCGGGTGGAGGAGGGCATCAAACTACTGACAGGGGTCAGAGTTCAGGGACAGAAGGGCTTCACTTACCAGTGGAGCTACGCAGTGGCAGAGCAGTTCACTAACCAGGTTAGTGAGGTTGCTCTCCCTACCGCACAGGGGCCACCATTAAGTAGGGAGGGGGAGGAGAGGACAGCTGGGAGGCGGGAGCGGGTAATGCACGAAACAGGGGTTTGGGGCCATGGGGGCAGCAGCGGCAGGGAGGGAGTGAGAGAGAGGAGGGAGGCGGGGCTGTTGTGGCAGCGGAGGGGAGGGCGAAGCAAAAGAGAGAGAGGCATGAGAATGAGAACAGTGATAGAAAAAACGAGAACAATGAGGGAAAAGGATAGAGGAAAGCGCAGAAAGCGAAAGGCACAATAAAAAAACAGCACACTTAGAGAAAACGAGGAGAGAGGACAGAGAAGATAGAAGGGGCCGAGGGGCAGCTCAGCAGAGCTCTCCCACTAGACACCAGGGATGAGGCACAGGCAGAGCCTGTGGGAGGAGGAGGGCCTCGAACCACTGACAGGGGCAGAGCTCAGGGAAAGAAAGGGCTTCACTTACCGGTGGAGCTACGCAGTGGCAGAGCAGTTCACTGACCAGGTCAGTGAGGTTGCCACTCATTTGCATCATTTGGGTGACTTCTATTTCCAAAATGCACAACCATCATGGGATGGTATGGTCCATAATGCATCATTATTTTACAGTTCGAAGACAGCTACCAAGTTTAAAGCATTATGTGTGCCACCTTTGCTCAGTACAACTGTGATGCATTATACACTTTATATTAAATTCTGGCCATCCAGTATGATGTTGACTAAAGGGCTATGAATGAATAGTATTGTGCCTACTGTATATTTATTGTTACCACACCATAACCCATTACTTCAAAACATGGCAGCTATTTGGAAACTTTAAAGCAACAATACACTACACATAGGCCCTCATTTCAACATCGGTGGTCTCTTCCAGAGACCGTCGAGGTTCCGCCGGGCTGAAGACCGGTCTTCCGCCAACCCTATTATGACTGCTGGCGAACCTCCACCCTTTTTTGGACGGAGAGCCGCCAGCAGACATACTGCTGGTCGGCGGTGTAGTGGAGGCTGCTCCTCCGTCACTGCCACATCATCAGAACACCGCCCACCATAATACGACTCAGTATTCGGCGTGGCAGTGTTCTGGTGACAGGGGGCTGGTGGCGGAGCAGCCGCCATGGATCCCGTTCCCTCCCGGAGGATCACCGGAACAGGTAAGGTGATCATCTATTAGGGGAGGGGTGTGAGGGGTTGTTGTCTGTTGGGAGCATGCATGGGTGTGTGTGTGAGTGTGTAGAGGGGTTGTGTGAGTATCTTTATGTATGCAGGTGTGTAATGTGTGTATTGGAAATGTAACGTGTATGCATGTGTGCATGTGTGCATGTATGTGCACGTGTATGTGTGTGAGTGGTGTGAGCATGCGTGTATGGGGTGTGGGGGGTATGTTTGGAGGATTCAATGGGGTGGGGTGGGGAGTGGGTCCTACTACCTTTGGAGTGGTAGGGGGGTGGTGGGTGTTGGGTGTGGACTCAGGGGAGGGGGAGGAGTGAAGGGGAGACCCCAATCAGTGCCAGGGAACGAATTCCCTGGCACTGAAGGTGCATACCGCCATGGATTTCGTGGCAGTTGAAAACCGCCAATGTCATAATGGGGCAGTAATGACTGGCGTCCTGTTTGCGGTCTTACCGCACATTTTGCACGGTCCGCCAAGGTTGAAATGAGGGCCATAATACCGTTGTGAGATGGTTGTCTGCTCCTATGTTTAATTTTATTTTTGTATTACAAGCAAATGCACAACAAGTGTAGCTAGTGGCAATTTGTTTCTATTTTTTTTACTTAATGTTCCACCTGTGGATACTTGCATGTCAGTTTTATTGCAGATGGGCAAGTGAGTGAATGTTAAAATGAGTCAGTGGGTGGATGAATGGATGCATGAGTTGAAGGATAGGAGACAGTGTCCATGTTTCATGACTTGAATTCCTAAACACATCAGTGACTGATAAGGCTTTTTCTGTTAGATGACAGGCCCATTGGCATTACCAAGGCTTGTATAGGATGGTGCAGGAAACCACCACACCCAGATCTCTGCCTCGCCTGATGGCGCTGAAGAGGGAGGCAGCTAAGAAGGAACAATGGATCAGAGTGCATTACCTTTTTATTCTCCATTGTCTATACAGGCCTACTGTGCACTGCAGAAGGGAATAATATGCACCATTTAGAGGAGATTGGGCACAACTCTCAACAAAGCAACCCTTAAAGTCTGACAGTTATAAAGCCCATGCAAGCTGTAAACATCCACCTATCTGAAGCACTAACACTGATGCCCTATTAAACAGAAGAAAATTATCCCAGCATGAATCTTTTAGTGATTCGTTGTAATGTCCGCCTCAGCTGCTGGGAGACAGATTCATCACAGTTGAATATTTTAGGCCCTAGCAAAGCACTGGTCGCCAAAAACACTGCCTGAAGACCACAGGGTAACTGAATCACTTCACTGTGCACAGAGAAGAAGCTGTCTTTGAGCAGTCATGGCCAATACTTCAGCAGCAATAAATAGTTAAAGAAATAGAAGGCACAGGCCAGAACTCTATTGGAGCCTTTTCAGACTGAAGAAAATCATTTTTTTTTACAACACAGGCTGGGGTGGAAAAGTCCCTCGCATGGTGATTGACATGCACCCCTGCCCCGAATGCCACAACTGTAATAAGGTATGCATCACTGATGATGATTTCTGTTGTAATAGCTTAATATGGATCATGTGTGTGAAGCATGACATTAGCCTATCTCATGGATTATGTCTTTTTGGACAGGGAGGGGCTCCCAAAGTTCTACCCACATGGTGGATAGGAGTTAAGCAGCACTGGTATAGTGGTGGCAGTATACCATGTACTGACCAGTAAGAGCATGTTAGACTTGGCATCCTTAGGTTGATCTTACCCCAGCCTTTTGCCTTTACCTCCTGTTTGTTGCTGTGTCTTTTTGTTGGTTTGAACACTTTACCACTGCTAAAGTGCATGTGCTTCTCCCCTAAAACATGGTAACATTGGTTTATCAACAAATGGCATATTTAATTTACCTGTAAGTCCCTTGGAGAGTGGTATACCATATACCCATGGCCTGTACATTAAATGCTACTAGAGGGTCTGCAGCACTGATTGTGTGACCAACTTGACTAGCTCTGTAGACATGTCTCAGGCCTGCCACCAAAGAGCCTGTATGTGCAGTCTCCCTGTCCACTGACTTGGCATCTAAAACCTCTTGCCAAGCCCAGACCTCCACTTTTCATACATGTAAGTCACTTCTAAGATAGGTCCTAGGTAGAACACAGGAGAGGCTGCCATCTAAAGAAAAGGCAGGACATGTACCTTTAAGTTTTTCATGTCCTAGTAATGTAAAACTCCTAAAGTCATTTTTCATTACTGTGAGGCATGCCCCTCTCATAGGGCAGCATTGGGATTTCCTTATAAAATCTTTAAGCTGTAATTCCTGATCTGAGAGAAGTAACTGCATCAAAATTAGTACCATTGGTATGGTAACAATAAATACTATTTACTGGTAAAGTCAGATTTATTATTACTATTTTAGAAAGGTCACTTTTAGAAAGTGGACATTTCTCTGCACTAGCTGCCTTGTGTGCCAACAGCCTATCTTCAATTCAAGTCTGACTTGGGCTAGGTTACAGCTACACTTGAGCATTCTCTTGAGACAACCACAACACAGGATACTCAATTACACCTGTATTCATCTGCCTACTGATGGGTTTTCCTGAGGAGGAGATTGGGAAGGGTTCACACTTACATTTCAAAGGGTAGTGACTTGAGTCCACACAAAGGGGCTGATTACCTCCCACTGACAGTCTGGAGCCAAAGCTGACCTGAAAGGGGGACCTGTGCACTTCAAAAGAACTCTTTTGTAGTTACCCCCACTTCAAAGTCACTTGTCAGTATAAGTACTGGGTCTCTTGAACCCCTCAAGTACTTCACTCCTGGATGAAGAAGAAACTCTGCTGGAGTAATGGCTGCTGCACCAGAAGGATTGCCACTTTGCTTTGCCTGACTGTCCCCAAGGACTGTTGCCCTCCTTTGTGTGCAGCCATGCTGCCTATTGACCTCTACCCAGCCCAAGGAACCCTCTAGCCAACTCAAGGGTGACTCCAGGGGCTTGCCAGCTAGCTCCTGCCTGTGCATGAGGTCTCAGCAGCAACATCATGCTTGTTACCGCAACCTGTTCCCTCTGTCTGGCCACCGGCATTGCCTCAAAGACCTGCTTGGGTGTGGGTCATGCTCCATCTCCTCCAACTCCAAGTGCAGCCGCAGGATGCCTCCTTCCTTCATTGGCCATGCTGTGTGCCACACCGATCCCACCAGCAGGGCTGTGCTTGAGTGCTAGAGTGCTAGAGAGCAGCTCACCCCCATCCAGTCATGCAGTTCTGTTGTGTGTGGTCCGCACTCCCCATCTGCAAGGTCCTGAGCATGGCTGCTGAACTTACTTGACTCTGGGCCACTCCACGACAACCCCAGTCACCAAGACTGGTCCCTGACTTTTAGGTGGCCCATCGGCGTCCCCTGATTGAGGCAATGTGCCTCCCACTTACACCAGGATCCCGATGGGGCCACTGACATGGACCGCTGCCCACATCGGACCTTGGAAGCCCTGACACGGTTGCGCTCACTGAGCAACCTGGGCCGTAGTTTCCATAAAAGATGCACCACAAAATTTCCATCCAATACTTTGGTAACAGCCTCGCCGCACCAGAACAGTGCAAGGCAAATAAAAGGATGCTACCAGAGACACCTAGAGACTTTCCTCTCCAGAAGAGCCTAACAAATAACTGCCACCAATACCTAATATGCTTAAAGCACCTTATTCCCTTTCAAACACCTTAACCTTGATTGCCTGATTGAAGTAGTATTGTTTTTGCCTTATTTAAATCTGATAAAGCACTATACCTTTGTATGGAGTCTTTATCTTCTGTGGTGGTTTCACTGTAATTATTATTATTTCAGTGTTGCACAAATACTTTACACATTGCCTCTTTAGTTAACCTTATTGCTCTCTGCCAAGCTACCAGAGGGTTATCTTTAGCATGTAACTTACTTACCCTGACTAGAGTGGTGGGTTCTGCCTGGCTTGGTGCAGACCCCAGCCAACCAGAAACCCCAATTCTAATAACATGGCTTTTTAACTGTGTCACTGGAGTGAGGCCTACATACTCAGTCATTTATAGTTTCTCTGCTGTGTGCTTAAAACACTCTTGTCTCACTTTGGTGTGTAGTGTTGTGAGATGCGTATAAGTTATACATGTTCTGGGTGCATTTGTGCCTGTGAATGGTACAATACAGGGAAGATGTAGTGTTGTGCAGTGCATGTGTATTATATTCCTTTTTTGGGTGTATGTGTGCCTGTGAGTGGAACAATTCATAGGAGATTTATTTCTGTGCTCTGCAGTGCATGTGTGTGTGTTATGTATATGTGCTCAGTGTATGTGTGCCTGTGAATTATGCAATAAATGGAAGTTTTGGAATTTCATTTTGGGAGACCCAGGGCTAACTGGACGAACATGAAGCAGGAATGGAATCTTCTCAGACAGAGTTGTGGATTGCTGCATTCCTGTGAGCTGGATGGGACACACTGGTGGAAAGAAGGGAGTGTTCTTTGATTCAGAGAGAGGCCACTAGGAAGGGGTCTGGGTACATCTCAGGATGGAGCTGATAAGAGAATTGTTAGAAATGGGGTCTTTGGTTGGCAGACAGGTTACCTCCTGTCCAAGCAAGGATCCTCACTCTAGTCAGGGTATAGGAGAATCACCCTCAGTTAACCCCCGCTCACCCACTTGGTAACTTGGAACAAGCAGGCAAGCTTAACTTCAGAAGCAAGGTGTAAAGTATTTGTACCAACACACACAGTAGCTCTCTGAAAACACTACAAAATGACACAACACAGGTTTAGAAAAATAGATAATATTTATCTTAACAAAACAACAAAAATCCAACATACACAAGTCAAGTTATGAATTTAAAAAAGCAAAAGAGTCTTAATTCATTAGAAAACATTGAGAAAGATGTTAGCATACAAAAGTACCTGGGTTGCGTCAAAATAAAGCTGCATGGGTGAGCGTGAGTCGAAAAAGGCCAGCGATGCGTCAATTTCTCGCTCGCATGCGAGAGCATTCATCATTCCTCCTCCGGTCGGGTACCCCAGGTCCTGGTAGGCTTTGCGTTGATTTTCCGTGCCAAGCGATGTTGTGTCGAAATCTGGTTGCACGGTTTTAAGAAACCGCACAGCATGGGGGCTTGCATTGTTAACAGCAGCCGCTGCGGGTGTTGTGCATCATTTCTCCAGCCACGTGGTGTCGATCTCCAAGCCGCGATGCAGGTGGAGTGTCGGTTTGACCCACGAGGCCGGCGGCACGTCGTTTTTCAGCTGCGAAGCAGGTGGTGAGTCGAAAGATTCCTCGCAAGGCAGTCTTTGCGTGGATTTCTGTTCTTTTCCCCCAGCTGCACCAATCAAGGGCCCAGAGACAGTTAGGGCATCACTTGGCAGGCAGGACTCTCAGCAGAAAGCCCAAGTGCTGGCAGAGAGAGGGCTTTGCTGTCCCTGAGACTTCAACAACAGGAGGTAAGCTCAGTTTCAAGCCCTTGGAGATTCTTCACCAGTGGGAAGTCACACAAAAGTCAGTCTTTGTCCTCTCTCAGGCAGAAGCAGCTACTGCAGGCCAACCCAGCAAAGCACAGTCACAGGCAAAGAAGCAGTACTACTCCTCCAGCTTCTCCAGCTCTTCTCCTTGGTTTCAGAAGTAATCTGATTTTCACGGGTTTTTGGTGCTCCTCTTGTACTCCTTTCTGCCTTTGCAGCAGGCGTACTTCAAAGGAAAGGAAAGTTGTTTTCAAGATCCTGCCTTGCCCAGACCAGGCCCCAGACACACACCAGCGGGTTGGAGACTGCAGTGTGTGAGGGCAGGCACAGCCCTTTCAGGTGTAAGTGACCAATGCGCCCCTCCCCTCAGCCCAGATGGCCCATCAGGATATGCAGGCTACACCACAGCTCCCTTTGTGTCACTGTCTACAGGAGAGGTGCAAACAGCCCAACTGTCAAACTGACCCAGACAGGGAATCCACAAACAAGCAGAGTCACAGAATGGTTTAAGCAAGAAAATACCTACTTTCTAAAAGTGACATTTTTATAAACACAATCTAAAAACCAACTTCACTAAAAGATATATTTTTAGATTGTGAGTTCAGAGACCCCAAACTACAAATGTCTATCTGCTCCCAAAGGGAATCTGCATTTTAATAATATTTTAAGGCAGCCCCCATTTTAAACTATGCGAGAGATACAGCGAAAAATGAATTTGGCAGTATTTCACTGTCAGGACATGTAAAACACATAAGTACATGCCCCACCTTTAACATACATTGCACCCTGCCCATGGAGCTACCTATGGCCTACCTTAGGGGTGCCTTACATGTATAGAAAGGGAAGGTTTAGGCTTGGCAAGTGTCAAGTCGAATTGGTAGTTTAAAACTGCACTCATAGACACTGCAGTGGCAGGTCTGAGCCACGTTTACAGGGCGACTAGTGTGGGTAGCACAATGAGTGCTGCAGGCCCACTAGTAGCATTTGATTTACAAGTCCTGGGCACCTCTATGCACTTTACTAGGGACTTACCGGTAAATCAAATATGCCAATCATGGATAGCCAATGTACACATACAATTTATACAGGGAACACTTACACTTTAGCACTAGTCAGCAGTGGTAAAGTGTTCAGAGCAAACAAAACAGCAAAAACAGATTCCAGCACGGCAAAAAGTTACGCGAGACCATGCCAATGAGGCCAAGTCTAACAAGGCAAGGCCCTCGGATAATATTTTGGTACAAGACATCCAGATGTGAACCTCTAGTCACAACCAAAGCAGTGCTGTGGGGCTATCAGCTTTGCAGCAGTGCCTGCTGTGATGGACTGCTTTCTGGAGAAAAGGCAGGGAAGAGGAGTGGGCACTTCAAAAGGGAGGAGACCCCCAACATAAACTTCAAAGACTAAGGGGCTCATTAGGAGATTGGCAGTTCCAATGCAGGACCGCCAAACTTGCAGAGTGAATGCCATCACCATGGCGATGGCATCCCCCACCGTCCAATTACAAGGTTTTCCCCGGTCTCACCTTGATGACCAACATAAACCTTGAAATAGAGCGTTTCCACCAGTCTGAGAGTTGGGAACAGTGCTATGAGACAGCACGTGGCTCCCTTAAAGGAGTCGAGTGCTAACTCATAGCACAGAGGGGGCCGTCCAGCACCCTTGGAACGTGCACTGTCTGCAAAGCAGACAGTGTGTATTCTGAGGGTACTGAACGGGGGGCCAGCACTGCCCATACCATAGACATGGGCAGTGCAGGGGCCCCCGTGGCCCCCTGTACATGCTCTCTGCCAGTCATTTCATGGTGATGAAACCACCATGAAAAGGCTGGTAGGGAACAAGGTTGTAATTAGCAGGGCGGTGCTGAGTTCAAGGCCTCCCTAGCTGATAACAACCAAGATGGTCATCACCTTGTCAGGTTCTAGGATCCTGGCGGAGATGGCTGTCAGATGGTGGTCCAACAGCCAAACTCTAATGTGGCTATTGGACCGTCACAGCTGTCACATCTGTGAAGTTCCGATCGCCACTGCAAAGCTGGCAGTCTTGTGACTGTCAGCTTCATAATGAGGCCCTAAGACTCTAAATCATGTTTGGTGCCAGGAAATGGACTATAGAGAGTGGAGCTCAAGGCCCCCAAAACTGTATTCTGTGTAGCAGCCAGTTGGACTGTGCGAGGAGGAGAAGCTTTGCAAGCCCTTTGCCTGTTACCATGATTGGGGGCCAATGCCTGTCAGTCTCCCAGCTGGGTGAGGGGATATTACCCAGGAAATCTAAGACCACCTGTCCCTGCAGCTTGAAGCACTGGTGCCAGCCTTCTTTTCAAGAACAGTGTGTCCTGTGAGGGAGAGGAGGGCTACAGGGAGTGAGGTCCAGTGGGGGATGCTAGTGATTGGATCCCTTTAGTGAGGTGTGAGGGGATGTCTGCTGCACCAATCGGGTCATTACCCCTGTTCAGCAAAAAGTCAGCATCCACTGACTTCCAGATGAGGGTTGCTGGTACGTAAGCTGTGAACATTGAAGCACATATTGGTTGATTGCCAGGTTTGAAGTGGGTGACCACGTATGCCAGGTGGGGCCTCCACAGAAATTACTCCATGTCAATTGAGCTGTAGACCATGGGCGGAATGAAGTTGGTGACCCCTTATCCCAGATGGGCCCACCATGAAGATTACTGCTATGCCGATCGGGCCGAAGCTTGTGGGAGGTGTGAATTCGGTGACCCAGTATGCCATGTGGGGCCACCATGAAGAATGCTGGTGTGCCATTTGGGCCGTAGCCCATGTACAGAGTGAGAACAGTGACCCGGTAGGCTGGTGTAAGGAAAGGAGCATGTCCTGCTCAAAATTGTCATCATGAGTAGGTAGCTGCTGTAGTAACCTGAGCCCAAGCCCTGACTCAGGGGCAGCACCAGGGGCGTTTCACCCCACACCTGTGGGCATGATCACAGGAAACTTACCAGCAGCAGAGGAGCACTGAGGAATCCCCGGCCGCTAGCTCCATAGGACCACATGTGAAGAATTCGAGGACACTACTGCCCCTATCAGGCCTACTGAAGAGAGCAGCTTCAGCTTCAGTGCCCTTGAGACTCCAGTGGAACAGATCCTGTTGGGTAAGACTAATTTATGGGCCAGATGCCCCTACGGGAAAGTGCCTGCCACGTAGCGCCTTAGCACTAGAAAACATTTGACTTTAAGTTTAATAAAGAGGTGGAGTGGGAATTCTGGGACTCTGACTACTAATGAGGCTTAGCTTGAATGTTGCCTATAGTGAACAGGAAATAACTACTGCTAGTGAGAGGGAAGTGGGACTCAGAAACTGCTTATAAAATACTAGAGTCCTAACCTCAAGGAACTGTGTCTATTGTTTGTGAATGCCATATTTTACTTTGTGTTTGTATATAAATAGTCCTTTTTTCATAAAAGCAAGTATTTGACTGGAAAATCATTTATTGTTGCTGATGAATGTATTTTGAGTTGTGGATGTGTCGCCCCCCCCCCCCACCTCGGTGTTTAGGCCAAACACTCCACTCCTCAAGAAGGCTTGGACTACTTGACCTGAGCTACCACTGAGAGTCAAGTGCTGAAGGGGTACTCAATCCATTTTTTTCAGGTTCCATAGTAGGTCAGGCCAGGGACAGCAGGAGTAAGAGGCCTCACCCCATACCGCCCCTCAGGCCCAGTAACTGCTGCTCGCCACGTGTCTCTCTGAGTGGAAATCTGGAAACACAGTTCATGGAAGGTACGGCTGGTGTCCACACAGGTAGGTTGTGGGATACAAGCAGAAACAGCAATCATTGGAGCAGGACATGCGTGGAATAGGACCAAGTGGGTAGGCAGGATAGAGTGAAAGGAGCACCAGCACGCTCCATGCATACTTGCATTGTGTGAAGGTGTTCTTGAGAGACACTGGAGGATATGGAAGCATTTCCTCCACCTGTCGAACATCCACATGTCCTCCATTAGCCATTACTTCAATACCATTGAAAGTAATTTGAATAAATGTTACGAGTGCGCTCTCACTACAGTGAATATACACTTCATTGTCCATGGATCTCAATGGAAACACTTATTTTTTAGTTAAGGAAGCATACTGCATAGGCACTAACTATTTCATTGCAACATTTAAAATAACTAATTCTTGCTATTACTTTGCACTGTAACTTTAGAATCTGTAGTAGCTCAAGCCTTGATTAGATTGCGTTTCTTTGGTCACTTCGGTCAGCCAGTGTTGTTTTTGTATGTTTATCATTTGATTTTGAGATTATTTTACGTGACATTAGCATTGTTAATGTAGGGATATAAATATTCTAACTTTTACTTAAAGGTGTGATTATGCATAACTGCAAGGTCATGGTGCGTGTCAATTACTGACTCTAATTGATTACTAATGTTGTTGATTGATCATTGATTGTTGATCTGCATGTACTGGAATTATGGTGGGAACACCTTAATCTTAAGCGCAGTCAAACGGTTCATCGACCTATTCACGTCCCCTTGTAAGTTTACTTATTAAGGTCGGGCACGCCAACAACTTCAATGGTGTCACTTTTGGTCTGCTTTCAAAGACAATGGTCAAATATGATGCTATGTCTTCTGATACATTGCTGCTAATTATTTTAACACGGGGATTGCTCTTTAATTTTCTTTCTCTGAGTGCAAAGTTCTAGGATTTTGTAAAGTAAACTATCTGACAATCTTGAGTGTACACAGAGTGGGAAAGGCTCTAGGGTGACAGTTGTTTTCAAACACATCATTACTTGTTACAGATTAGTACAAATATTTCAAAATATATCAGCAGTTAGAAATACACAAATTGAGCATGAAGATTACTGCTATGCCGATCGGGCCAAAGCTTGTGCAAGGTGTGAATTCAGTGACCCGTTATGCCATGTGGGGCCACCATGAAGAAGGCGGGTGTGCCATTTGGGCCATAGCCCATATACAGAGTGAGAACGGTGACCCCGTAGGCTTGTGTAAGGAAAGAAGCATGGCATGCTCGAAATTGTCATCATGAGTAGGTAGCTGCTGTAGTAACCTGAGCCCAAACTGTGACTCAGGGGCAGCACCAGGAGCGTTTCACCCCCCACCTGTGGGGATGATCCCAGGAAATTTACCAGCAGCAGAGGAGCACTGAGAAGTCCCCAGCTGCTAGCTCCATAGGACCACATGTGAGGAACTCGAGGACACTACTGCTCCTATCAGGCCTACTGAAGAGAGCAGCTTCAGCTTCAGTGCCCTTGAGATTCCAGTGGAACAGATCCTGTTGGTGTGGGTAAGACTGATTTATGGGCCTGATGCCCCTAGGGGAAATTGCCTGCCACATAGCGCGTTAACACTGGAAAACGTTTGACTTTAACTTTAATAAAGAGGTGGAATGGGAATCCTGAAACTCGGACTACTAATGGGGCTTAACTTGAATGTTGTCTATAGTGAATAGGGAAAAACTACCGCTAGTGAGAGGGAAGTGGGACTGAGGACCTGCTTATAAAACACTAGAGCCCTAACCTCAAGAAACTGTGTGTATTGTTTGTGAATGCCCTATTTTACTTTGTGTTTGTATATAAATATTCCTTTTTTCATAAAAGCAAGTATTTGACTGGAAAATCATTTATTGTTGCTGCTGAACATGTTTCGAGTTGTGGATGTGTCGTTTTGGCCAAACCTTCCACCCCTCAAGATGGCTTGGACTACTTGACCCGAGCTACCACTGAAAGTCAAGTGTTGAATGGGTATTCAATCCATATTTTTCAGGTTCCATAGTAGGTCAGGCCAGGGACAGTAGGAGTAAGAGGCCTCACCCCACACCACCCCCACGGTCCCAGTAACTGCTGCTTGACCCGTGGCTCTCTGAGTGGAAATCGGGAAACACGGTTCATGGGAGGTACTGCTGGTGTCCACACAGGTAGGTTTTGTAATACAAGCAGAAACAGCATTCACTGGAGTAGGACATGCGTGGAATAAGACCAAGTGGGTGGGCAGGATAGAGTGAAAGGAGCACCAGCACACTCCATGCAAACTTGCATTGTGTGACGGTGTTCTTGAGAGACACTGGAGGATATGGAAGCATTTCCTCCACCTGTCGAACATTCAAATGTCCTCAATTAGCCATTACGTCAATACAATTGAAAGTAATTTGAATAAATGTTACGAGTGCGCTCTCACTACAGTGAATATTCACTTCATTGTCCATGGATCGCAATGGAGACACTTATTTTTCAGTTAAGGAAGCATACTGCATGGGCACTAACTGTTTCACTGCAGCATTTTAAATAACTAATGGGTGCAATTTGTGCTGATCCGCCTCTGAACATTACTAAACTCTTGCCCTATTGTGTACAAATATCTTGTATAATATCCGCAAGACTACTATTTCTTCATGAGCTAGATCACAAATGTAGTCAGGGATACTATGTTTTTGCTTCATTTTGAAACAATGTGCAGAACAGATGAAAGAATCGTTGCATTAACGTTTACACAGGCCGCAACAATAAACTGGAAGACTTATTTCACGGATCTCTGTGGGTGCTGGAAAAGCAGTGCTTAAAATGACTGGGCGTAGCGCTTATGCATTAATATCTCTGGATCCCAAAAGCATTTTACAAGTATAACTTATGTATGGAAAATATGATAGTTTTGCTCATAAAGGTTGCATGATAACATGCAAAGTCAAGACCTGCACATTTTTACATGCACAGATGGAAATGTAGACAGCAGAAACCTTGCCTAATAGGCAAGGACTTTAGTGTCCTGGTAGTGACGATTGGAAGTGTAAATGAATTAATGGGTGGGTAGGGAGGTGAATGGGCGGATGAATTAATGAATAAATGATTATTACATTTAGGCCCTGGTCTTATCAGAATCTAGAATAAGAAGTTTCAAGAGTGACCTCAGAGCTGGCATGGACCAGTCAGGCAGGTCAGACTCTGAGCTGTAGCTGAAGGGAGAGCTATAAAATGTGGCCTGGCACAAAAATGCTCTTCTTATTTAAGTTTATATCCTGGGACAGACAAATAGGGCGTGAGCCTTACAATGCAGGGTCCACAACGTCACACAACGCCTGACTCGATAATTTAATGCATGGTGCCAGATTGATACCACCTTTAAGGAAAACTGGTTGCATTACAAAAAACAAAAACTGCTTCATTGAAAAGCAGACACAGACATGGTGGTCTGCTGTCCGCAGCAGTCCACCATCCCTGTGAGGGCCACCATCCGCAAGTGGGTTGCAAATTGCGACCAACCTCATAATTATCCATGAGGTGGGCATTTGCGACCCCCTTGCGAATCGCAGATGGTGTCAGGGACACCATCCAACATTTGGATTTACGACTCGCAAATTGCGAGTCTCTCTGACTCGCAATTTGCAGGTGGCAATTCTGAATGTTGCTACATGTGGCCCTTAGTGAGGGTTAGGAACTACAATAGGTCCTGATGAATCGGCACTAGATCTGTGAGACTATTTTAGGTGAGAAACATGTTGACCATGACCAGTAGTACTGTAGTATAGGGAATACCCACACGCAGTTCCTTGACACCTACACCACTAATTGAAGCAGTAGACCTGCGTTCTGTTTTTAATCTTGGCATAGGTGTCAGGTTGCATTAAAGACAGTCATCTTGGGCGCCAGTAGCCAATTTTAACTTTTTTTGTTCCAGGCTATTGTTCCTACATGGCTAATGCATATGAGGACCAGGAACACCCCCCCCCCCCCCATAGGTAAAATGGAGTCTTTTCTTTTGGAACAGTACATCTCAGTTTAGCCATGGGTTTATGTAGGGAGATTAATGCACTGGACCATATAATTCCCCCTGAATTTATATCCCCATTTGGTTTTGGTATTACACTATGTTGAAGACAGCCCCAGGGCTACCTACTATGATAATGATAATCATCACTCCACATAGGATCATTGTTTTAATAGCAGCTTGAGAAGGACACTTGAAAAAATGTACTCCAAATAGGTTCTGAAGTTTCAGTCACTGGAGTTACACTGACTACAAAACATTTGTGGGAAGCAAACCATCCTACTTGGTTCCACTTATAGGTCCTTCACGACCAAGGAAGGGAGTGATCTGCAGAGTACCAAAAGGACTAGAGCTGCTGTCAGCCTGACAAATAGTCTCCCAGGGATGTCATCAGAAGTCTGCACTTTCCACTGGAAGAGCTGAGGGTATGCCTAAGTATCCAGCAGACTGACTACCTGTTGAGAGTGGGAAGGAGCCAGCCTGGCAGGAGGAGAGACTGTCCAGCAGGAGAAGCCCAGAGTGTCCCCAGTACTGCAAAACATCCTGAGGAAGCTGAGAAACTGAAAGCACACCTGGATAGACTGAATCTGAAGATGGTCCCTTCGGTCTTTTAAACTGGTTCCTTTCTGGAACCTTTAGGCATCTGCCTTGTGGAGTATATTGGCACTGTTGGTTGACAACTGCAGTGTTAACCACATTGGCCTGATTGAGGCAACAACTAGCTGTACCGGCCCTGTTGGGGCTGCATTTGAATTGTGGATGACATTGGTGTGATTAGGGCTATACCTACCGTTGCGTGTCCAACCAGGCCTGCATCTACAATAGCGACTGGAAGACTAGTCAGGGCCTACACCTGCTTCATCCAGTTGGCCCAGTCACGTCTGACCCTGCCCTGTGTTCATCTGGAGCCACAACATCCAGCCTCCTCCTGTCCTGAAACACTAAGGCCACTGAGTTAAGGAGGAGGACTGCATTCCTGACTGACGGGCCCTGAGACTGTCTTCGCTCATTGTGGGCCCATGTCTGAATGAAGGAGGTCACCTAATCTGCTTTGAGAGGGGTCCAAAGGACTAGCAGTCACAGTAGGAGTAAGAGGTTTAAGAAAATTTGAACTTAGGGGCCTTTTCACAAACTGCATTTTGTAGTATGTTTATTTCTATTACACTATTAAAAATACTACTAAAGTACTGTAAAATACTATTCACAAGCCTACAAGTTTAAATCTCAACTGCCACCTCTCCTATCTTATCTATGGGGAGATTCTCCACACATGGAAGTATACTATATGGTAGTAAATGTGGGAAGGACCAGGGATGAATGACTGGAAAAAGGGGTGCAGTTACATCTAGATGGGAAAAATTTAGGGAGGAGAAAGTGAGTGTTTCGGTAAGGTTAGGGATGGGTTTAGGGAAGGACGTGCACCCACCTTCAAGCCCATTGTCTTTCACAAACTGAATTTCTAAAGTTAGTAAACTTAAAAAGGGACACACAACTGTAGTAAATTAATTCCATTACCACACATGGTCAACCACTGGTAGTGTACCACTCTCCAATAGAAACTAAGGGCTGTTAGGACTTAAAGTAAAATCTTATAAGTAATAATGTTAAATTAAATACAATTATTTACAATAGTTAAAAATATAACTAAATATAATTTAATGTTAAAAATATCTAAAATTAGACATATTATTATGTATGTATAATATATTTTAACAAACCTTTTAAAGTGATCAATTTATTTAACATTACCTTTACTAAAATATAATTAGATTAGTTAAAATTAATTTGATATAACTTTACATTAGGGTGAATAGTTTTAAATTTCAGAGAAATAAATGTTCATTTAATATAGTTTAATTATTTAAATATTTAATTTAGAATTTATTGTGTCACAGCATTGTTTAAAACACAGATTGATAAATATTTTGTGAAGTTTTATATGTTATTTGAATGATTTAGCATGTTTGTATAATCAATTATGAGGTTATGTTTTAATGAAATGTGGGATTTTGTACTCTGCTTGTGAAATGTAACAATTGTTGATTCTATGTGAATATAAAATGTTTTTAAAGCTTTTTTTAGATTCTCTTAAATACAAGACTTTTCATCAGTTTACCATCCTCAGACCAACGGACAAACAAAGTGAACCTCTGAGTCTTGGATAATGTCTTTAGAGGTTTCTTTTAATAACATGACTCATAGTGCTACTAAAGCTTCACCATTTTTTGGGTGCAAGGTCTTCATGCTAGTATTTTTTTCTTTTTTCTCCTCATGTTGATCCTTTCATTCCATCTGCTACTGATCATGATAAACACTTACAGGAACACATACAACTAATCTCTGACAGTCACAATGATTCAAAAGCAGGATGAATGAAAGTGCTATTAGTCAAGATTGGCTTCTTCCTCTTTTAGTTCTGGTACAAAGATCTGATTATATTTTCACTTTCTTACTGTGCATACTTTAGCAGTAAAATTTCAACCACAATGTTTTGGTCCTTTTCTTATTACTCAACAAATCATTCCTGTGTTTTTTTTAGCTTAAAGTGACCCTGCACTTCAAAAATGTGTCCTGTTTTTCGGAATTTATGGCTGAAACTTTACAGTTGTTACCTTGATCACTGTTAACCTTCTCAACCAGCCCTACTTATGGTACACAGTCAACCTGAATATGAAGTCAAGTAATTTGGAAATCCTGAATTTTCTGAGGTCGTCTTCAACTTTTTAGACTTAGAAACACTATTCATCCAGTGAAGGTTAGTAGGAATATTCTTCTACAGTTCATTCCTTTTTGCTGGGTTATCGTTTCTTTCAAGTATAATATATAATACCAAACAGAATTCATAGAAGTGCATCCTTGGATCCAGGGTGGCAGTGAGATGTTCATGTGATTCCACATCAGCAGTAAGGAAGGCAGCCTGTTCCTTCAGCCAAGACTGCTTGCCACCTGTGGCCTGCTGCAGAAGCCACAATGGTTTTCTTTGGTCATGAGCTAATCTGCACATGGTTTAGAATGTCAGGCTGAGAGTTTGGAGAAAGATGTAGAGTGGTACAGAAAATCAGAGATGGGAGTAAGCTCTAGGATGGGATCTTACTGGCATCTCTTACAGATTTCCTGTCCAAGATGGCACTCAACCATTTTCATGTCAACCCATATCCTGTTCTACATATATTTTTGCTCCTTTTTTCTACAGTTGTTTTTCCTTGGTGGATTCTTCATCCTGGAAGATTATGCTACACTATGTTTCTGCTCTTTATGAGGGTTGCCGTAGTATCTTACTTGACAACTCTTGAAAGCTCATCATTTGCAATCAAAAACTATACATATTGCTCAGGGTGTATTTTTTTGCCTTTCATAGCTGTTTCTTTCTAGATGAATCCTTCTTAAGGAGAGACCTGAATCCTTTCCTGTGTATGTAAACGCAGGAAGGTGCTAGGGCTAATGGGAGGAGTCATCCTATGTATTCTTTTTCTGTATCTTTTGCATTCACTTTTGTTGATTCACTTATATCACTCTGTGTAGTTATTTACCAATTTCACAAAACCCTTAAGGAATTTCTAGGAACACAAGTAATGTACCCTGGCACTTGACACCCAATAAATCACCTACGTCCATGGAAAAATTACCCCAGAAAGCCCATTACGCTCACTTGCTGAATGGCGCTATGTTGGCCTGATTCACAAATTTTGTGTAAGTTTAAGTTTATTTTGGAATTCACAAACTCTGATTTAATGATAAGTTCACGAGTGCTGAGGCTCAGCAATCTGGTCAGAGCACTTCACACATAAAAAGATAGGCGTGTCATATCATTTTATATGCACGTTTCTCTGCCCCAACTGAGGAACCTCTGCAATCATAAATTTACAATAAAAAAACAGTTTTCTCAATTCCTGGCACAGTATTTTTGAGAATCAAACTCTGCATTTTAAACCATAATTTTATATATACTTTACAATTGTATCCCATTAATTTGTCTCGATGTTCCATGAAAACACTTTTGTTTTGGTAATCAGATTTTATTTGATTTCACTTTGTCTTCAACAAAAATGCTAATTCAAATGCACTTCCGGTGTGTATCAAATTTATTGTCTGACATTTTAATCATATCCCAATGCATTTTGCACTGTCTCACTTCTTCATTGGAAAAACATTTCTGAAACAGGAAATTGCTAGTAAGCCACAACTAACAATTCCAATCACGATGTCCTAGCTAAAAAAACTTTTTATTATTTAAAAACATCTCCTAGCCCGAAATAGTATGATATTTTAAATGTTTAATTATATACTGGGAGTAGTAACCCTTACTTCAAGCAATCTCAAAGGAACCAAAAGTTATCATCACTGAACCCTGCCCTTGACAGCTATCCCTCACTGTCGCCTCTCTATGATCAATGGGTCTAGCACCAGTGGTTGCAAGTTGCCTGGACATGGCAGTAGAATGAGGACAGAATAATTAACTGAGACAGGGTACATCATGTTTAATTGACTACCTTGGTGTGTTTACTGTGAGATCTTGGTCATCCGTGCTTTGGAGAGGAGTTCCACAATCTCTTTCTTCACAACTACTGCAGTCTGCAGGCCCCTATGAACATCTCAAGGGTAGTTTAATGTCCTTACACCAGAGTAAGACACTGAGATTTTCACACCTCTGGGTGCCAAAGGGATTCTTTAAACTGACTCTACATCATCTATGATATTGATGGCCCTACTGTGGATCAGGGATGGCAGCAGTGCTCACTGAGAGTGCAGCTTGATCTGCAGCCTCTAGCCCCACTGTGCCAATCAATTGTTAATTCCCTAATCTGGTACCATTGGCTGGACTTCATCCTAAGAGTTCATGTGAAGTGAAGCGTGGTATCTTGACTAAAATAAGGAAAAAGATAGGCTAATATGAGCCTCTGGTCTTTCCATCAGGACCATTAAATCTATAGGGACTTGTCTAGGGGTACCAAAGATGCATTGCAATTTGTGACATCAGGTAAGATAGTTTACCAGGAGGGGACGGGGAAAAGTGAATTTGTGCATGAGATACTGACAATTTTTGCACTGTTCGTATTTGTCATTAAATCGAAGACAGTTTCTCAGTACCAAACCCAGGTCACAGTACTGAGATAACTCAAAGAAATGCCAGCAACATTTGTACCCACATTTAACATGAATCCATCAAGATTGTACATCAATCAATCAATCAATCAGAAAGCTTTATTAGATTATATAAAGACAATCATAAAGGCATTACATTTATGAATATCAATTATAAATAAGCACCAATAAACTTAAAATTTGAGAAGATAAAAACAAATCTCACAAAGACAATATATTTCATTTACAGAGTGCTGACATCAAAGCATTCCCTATGCAGAAATCAACCAGGGGATTCAGAAGCATGAGTAAAAAATACAAAGCAGGCTTACTATGTCAGAAGTCATAAAGCTTAAAAACTGATTTTAAAAACCTTCTCGTCTGAAATTGATAATATTTGCAGAAAAAAATACAATGTTCTAGGGTTTTTATGAAGGTCTCATCGCAAGGGCAAACTAAGATGGATGCTACTTCATATTTGAACCAAGGGAAAGCAAAGCGACAATTAGTTCCCAGCCAAATTTGTTGGTGATCTTTTCCCGGGACACTATAAATCACTTCATGGAGGTTACTCTACTCCTTTCACTTGCATGTCAAAAGGCTGCACTATACCAGCTATCAACAGGAGAGATAATTTCTCAAACACACCAATCTACAGTGTGGTTCCTTCCCACTGTGGTAGGGCACAGAACAGATGAAACGTTATGGTTCCAAGATAAGGAAGTTTATTCCAATGGAAGCAACCCATGGAAGAGGAGAAGAGGAAGCACTCAACTCTGCAGACTCAGTTTGCTGCCAGGATGGACCAGAGAACACCCAGTCCATTCTACATTCCAGAATACAATGATATATAATGCAATGAACATAAAAGAAACAAAGGGCCAGATGTATGAAGAAGTTTCGCATGAGCAGTTTACAAACAGTAAAAGGCTTCTGGCCATGTACCATCCCTATTTTTTTGATTCAGTAACTTCTTACCAACCCCCAAAATATGGATTGCGAGTTGCTATTAGGAAAGGGCGTGCCAAGGGCATACTTTCCTAATAGCGAGTTGCAAGGCCATTTAAGAATGTTTTATGACAGTGAAACATTCTCAGTTACCCCCAACATCAAGTTGAAGGTAACCCATTTGCAAACTGTAAGGGGTCCAGGGGACCCCTTGCCCTTTGAGTATGGTAGCATTTTTAAGAACAGGCAGTGACCCCACAGACCACTGCCTACTCTTAAGAAAAATGAAAATAAAACTTTTCATTGTTCTTCTTCAAACGCATCCCGTTTTCCTTTGAGGGAAATGGGCTGCAGTTAAAAACAAAGTTTGCGTAATTTAAAAGCAATCACTGACATGGTGGTCTTCTGCCCCAGCAGGCAACCATTCGTGTGATTATGGCCATTTCCAAATGGGTCGCAAACTGTGACCTGCCTCTGGAATATTATTGAGGTAGGTCTTGTGCGACCCATGTGGGAATCGCAGTGTTAAACACGCTGTTGTACATCCCAGTTTGTGATTTCCTAATAGCAAATCACAATGATTCGCTATTAGGAAATCACAAACCACTGTTTTTGATACATCTGGGTCAAAGACACATACAAATGCATTAAACTATACCATACTACACCCACATGCTAGTAATTGTACCTGATTGGATAAACAGTGGTCTGCACATTACCACACTTCAACGGTCCACATTGCTGTATTCCACTTTCTCATTAGGCCTGAATACCTGAAAAGGACTGTGTTCCTAAACACACTTCTGGTTTACATACTCCTTTTTCTCAAATTACTTTTAAAAGTGTGCCTAATTGTGCCAAGAATGTTGAGCACCTAACATCATTTGAATAAGTAATTCAACTTCTTTTTCTATAATCTGCAACTTATTATCTACACACGATTGTGTGACTTAATGGACTGATTCCATGAAATCCAATACATACAAAATCCTAGATGGGGTGCTCAGCCAGTTATGAAGTAATCATGGCTGCTCTGTGCATGATGGACATAATGACTCACACTTCTGATTTAAATCTTTTCTACTGATTAATATTGTTAACTCATTTGAATGCTCTTTTCTATTTCTTGCATGGGTCATTGAAGAAAAAGTTGAAGTACTATTTAACACTGCATAACATAGAGCGAGATCTATATCAAAAAGACAAAAATCACAGTTGTCTACTGCAATTATTGAAAAACAATCATTTAGGGACTTTCAAAATTACAAGATGCGTTCTTAACTGCCGATAGTCTCGGATGATGGAGAAGGAATCCCTAACTCCGTAATGGAGGAACTGCAAGTGTTACATCCTCCTGTCTCGCGCTTGCTCGAACATGGCAGTCTCACTGGTTATGAGTAAGACTACATATCCTCTACCCCTAACCTTTCTCCATACTATTTCAAAGTCATGCCTAAGGAAAATTTTAACATTCTCACCAGGCTGATTTAGTAAATAAAAAATGATAAATAAGAAATGCACACACACACACACACACAAAAATACACACACATTCACACGTACCGCATAGACATCAGCAACACAATCTTCCCTAACACTTGGACAATGTATCAAAAGGGTTACAGCAGTACAAACTTCTATTGGTCATACTAAAGGGATACAGGACAGGAAGCAGTTTTGCAAGTTTTCAATTAACTGAAAATGGGTACGCAAGATTTACCTTCAAAGCCCTTGATCCCTTAGCCCACATAGGGTTACTGTATTACTCATTTTCTGTAGTGCATGTATGTCATATGAATCTGGTCTTCGTGTACATCAGAGCACTGAATGTAGCAGCAGTGGAGGCATTCCAAGTGTGACAAATAAGACAGCAATGATTGTGATGGCTGAAACAGGGCACAGGTAAATAGCAGCCCTGCCAATTTTCCCAGGTCCATGTGTGATGTGCTGCTCCAGTCCAGGGTTTTTCTTTGACTTCTTGTAGTCTTCTTTATTCCATTACAAAACAGGACTGCAAGTCCCAGAATTCAATGGAAAAAATGTGGACAGAAGCAGACCATCACGCTTGACCCAGGGAAACTTGCCACTATGAAATCGATACCTCGTGAAATCTGGTTCCCATGTCACAATTGTGCAGTTTCAGGCCTCATGGTGTACATTTAGGTGAAAGTAACAGGGCCTTAGATAATTAAACATGAGCTGCATTATGCTTTGGTGGAGGATTGGCAAACAAAACAGACAACTATGTAACTAACAAGACAGATGTACAGCGTACAAATGAGGTGAATATCGAGAACTGAATTTGCCTGTTCAATAGTCATTTGCTCGTAGGCAAACATTCCTGAAGGTGTAGGATATTAATTCATTTCAGAATTTATTGACAGATGGGGAAGTGAAAGAACCAGTGTGAGCTTGTTAGACTATGTTATGTTATCTAGCATTTGCACTGCACCAACTGCTGTAGTTTGCCTTCACAACACTCAAGCTGACTGGAGGATTTGTTTGGAGAGGTGCATTGAATACATGTGCGATGTCTTCTTAGAAGCTCTATAAATATGCTAGTTCCCTCCACTCATGAAAAAGCCCACATAAGACCCTAATGACATCTTCAACTACCGGCCTACTGTTGGGTAAATACTTTTGTTTTGCACCCTCCCAGGTGCAATGAAACAAACACACAATTCACAGCAGTTGCCCAGAAACAAAATTAAATGTATTTCTAAGTACCATAGCATGATTGCTGGACAGCAAGGAAGGTGTCTTCTTGCCAAACATAGGCAAGCATTGAAATGCAAAACAAGCACAGTGCCAAATATACAGAAATGCAGTGTAGGAATAAATGAACAAGCTGATGAGCAAGACTAACATGGAAGTCAGGAAAAGCAATGTGACCTCTAAGTGGGATCAGAAGAGGTGTTGAAGCTTGTCCTGGCAAGGTCGGATTTGGACACCTCTTCAGCTCCGGGCAACTTGCTACAGTGACAGGTGAGATAGTTTAGGTGAGAACTATATCTAAGTATGATATCCATGTAGTGCATACATATGAATATATTCATTTTTCCCCAACACCTACCACTAACCTACCCTTCAATTGGAAGGCCATCGAAAAAGTATTCTACACAGAACTGCCAATCCTCTCTAGTCTTACTACAAATCTGGCTTCAGAAGACACTGCAGCACTGAGACAGCTACCCTACAAATCACAGTTGATGTCCTCCTGACTACATGTAAAGATGAACATTGCCTTTTAGACCTCTGAGTCCTCTTTGACCCCCAACCTCATCTACAACCTGAAGTCTCAAATGGTATTCCTTGACCACATCCTTTACTGGTTTGCCTCCTACCTATCCAACTGACACCAGTTCCTTCACATGGGCACCACCTGGTTACACAAGATACCTATCATGGGCAGTCTCCCAGTGTTAATCTTGTCACCCACTACATTCACTCTCTGAATGGATCCACTTGGGATCACTCATAACAGGATCAGAATTCAACAATAAAAAAATAAAGTGTTTTGTTTTGTACAATGTTTTTTCTGCTTCAGATCTTCAATACCTTGGGAAAATATACAAATTTAAACATTGAAGCTGCGAGAAAAAACAGTTGGGCATTTCTTTAACCCAACTTAAACTTTACCAAAGGTCACTGGGTATGATGGTTGCAGATTTACAAAAAAAAAGTCCTTCCTCAATAGGATGTTGTTAATAAGAACCAAGTTTAAAGAAATCCAAAACTATGCACATTGGCTACTTTACTACATTCTGGTGTAGCTACATAAATTAAATGCAAACATCACTAATCATGGCTCAAGGTGCTGCAGACATGGAATCTGATCGCATATGATTTGTGGATACCAGAAGTTAAAGGAATTTTGGGAAAGGGTAATTTCTTTTACATCTGCTGCTAAGATCAAGAGGCACCTGAACTCGGTGGATCACAGCTACTTTGAGAGCTCATTCTCTGATTACATGCCATTGGGAAGCAGCTGAACCTCCAGAGCACCAAATGTGGCTTAACAAGACTCATACATTATATGTTAAAGAAAATCTATATGCAAAGTAGATGGGTGTGACGAAAGGTTTTTTAAATCATGGAGATACTTTATAAATTCTATAAATATTCTTAATTGAATGTGTTAATAGCTACTGCTACTGCTACTGCTAAGATCAAGAGGCTCCTGAATTCGGTGGTTCGTGGCTATTTTGAGAGCTCATTCTCTGATTACATCCCATTGGGAAACTGCTGAAGCCTCCAGAGCTCCAAATGTGGCTTAACAAGACTCATACATTATATGTTAAAGAAAATCTATGTGCAAAGTAGATGGGTGTGACAAAAGATTTTTTAAATCATGAATATACTTAATGAATTCTATAAATATTCCTAATTGAATGTGTTAACATCTATTTAATAAATCAAAATAGGTATAAAATGTTGCCCTGTATGATTTTGAGATGTGTTACTTCTACGATTGGAAATTGGATGAACTGATCCTATACTATCAGGAAATCATTAAAATAAAGAAGTTAAAAAAGTTAAAAAAGATATTAATTGTCTTAAACACTGGTTCCATCTAATCCAGACTTAGATTTCCAGCACCTACTTGAACTAAACCCTGCTAAAGCTGAATATATACTATTTGCTAAGAACAACAACCAACGACTAGTCCAACCCTAGCTCAACTATAGGGTCCTGGAGAAGTCTGAATCCCAACTTTCCCCCACAGCCAGTTCACTCAGAGTCATCCTAACACTGGTTGCACACTAAAGGAACATATCAAGAAAAAAATTAAGACAGCTTAGCACCAGCTCTCTCTCCCCTAATGAAAGTAAACATTTCAGTCCGGAAAGGAACTTCAGAATTATTATTCAATCCCCTGAATTATTCAATCCCTTGAATTCTTGCATCTCAATGACAGAAGTGCCCAGCTCCATGCCCTTTCAGATTCCACACTGGCTGCTTTGTGGACATATTACGTGGGGCAGCTTGTCACATCAATAGCCTGAAGAAATATGACCATTTGACCTCTATCTTATTGGACTCTGCTAGCGCAGGTGTTTTAATAAAAAAATATTAATGAATAATTAATGTATTCTGAGTAATGTATTTGAGTAGAAAATGTATTACTCAAGAGAAAAATAATGCAGGCATTAGAAAATATCACCACCTGAGTGGCTGCCAATGTTCACGAAGTGTACTTATTAATGGCTTATTAACAATGAGAAACACACCCGACACGAAGACAGGACTGTCGCCGCATGAGATCGTTATGGGCCGAGCCATGAGGTTGTCAGCGGTATCTGCAAATGCACTTGTCAACATTACAGATGCTATGGTGTTGGACTGCAAAGGTCTGGCTGATGTGGTTCGCTCTTTCTCACAGCAGGTGAAGACAACCACACTGCCACCGATCCATGACCCAGGGTACAACCTGAAAGCCTGTGACTGGGTTGTGGTCTAGAAACACATGAGGAAAATGTGTTTAGAGCCTCATTGGAAGGGTCCTTACCAGGTAGTTCTGACAACTGCACAGCTGTGAAGTGTGCTGGATTTCCAAACTGGATCCACACCAGCTACACGAAGAAGGTGGCATGTCCTTCAGACAATGAAGAAGAGTTGTTGAGAATACCAACAACAATAGGACCAGACTCAGGGCCGGAAGGAGAACAAAGAGGAACTGAGACCGGACCTGAGCCCGTTGAGGACGCTTCAGTCACTCCTGTGAGATACAAAGAAGAAGAACTCGAGGAGGGTGATAGTGAGCCTATCTCAATTGAGGCAGCAGTAGAGCCAAGTCAGAGAAGGGCTTTCCCAGAAGCAGATGCTTTTGAGAGACAACCAAAGCAATTGCCAGACCCTGAGGGGGAAGGAGTTGAGGCTGATCAAAGTCATTGTGATCTTACTAGTCCTGAACCAGTTGGAGGTCCGTCAAGCGAAAACACAGAGCAAGGAGAAGTTTCAAGTTCAACACTAAAAAGAACATTGACAAAGGGACCACTGAAATTAGATAAGTTGCCGGAATCACATGCAAAGAAAAATAAAGCAGTTGTTGAGGCAACAATCAAGAAAGAAGTAGATAAAACAAGGAGAGAAGATCTAAGTGAAGGAGAATTGAATTGTGATCAAAAGTGGAAAAGAAAGAGAATAGCAAGTCGAAGATACGCAGGTCCTGAATTGGCATATGTATCTACAAGTGAATGGCAGAAATAATTTTTGTCTTTTTGTTTTCATCGTGACATTCCAGGTCAATATTTTGGCACTTGAAGGAAGCTAACGAACTGAACTGTTGGGAACAATTCAAGAAGAATAAAAAGAGAAGGAGACTGTTGAGAGTTACCAGATAAGACTTTGATAACGTGATTTGATTTATGAAACATTGATTTGACATGCTGCTAACCTGATTTTGACTAGCTGCTAAACTGATTTTTGACAAAGGATCCAGGAAGTGAGACTGAGAGTTGTAAATAATTGCTGAAAGAAGATTTTTTTATTTTTTTTTGCTGCATTTTTCTAAATGTTCTCTTCTGCTTTCTGATTCTTTACAGATCATGAGTAACATTAGCCAGCAAGGTAGGAAAGAGTATTGGTTTGGCAATTGTGTGTGGAATATTGTTTGTGAGATTGATTGTGGATATGAAAGTTCTTGCCAAAAGGGAAGCCAACTATACTTTAGCTTTAGAGACAACTACTGCATTAACAGCTATTGAGAGGGATAGGTTAGATGAGAAATATCTACACAAGGGTACTAATGCACAAGGGGAACTTTCTTCTAATGTTTTCTATCGCTTGCTGAGTGAGTATGTTGAGACAATGGATGCAAACAATTGCCGAGGAAGGACTTACTTATCGTAGTTGCCTCTTACTTATGGGATAAGTTGTAGTCTATTACTAACAAGATTCTATAACCAAGAGTACATTCAGTACTTGTACTCCAATTATAATGTAGTGTTTTGTTTGTCCCCATAATTAGGTATTTCAGTAGAATAGCTAAGGATAATGACATAGTATTAGTTAGAGGGTTCTTCGAATCTACATTAACTTCTGGCACAGCTCATGCTCATCGAAACAATTTAACATGCTTGCTTACACCTTTAGAAAAGAGCTTCATAGATCACACAGATGACAGGAGAAAAGCATAGAAGGAGAAGTAGAAAAGGGCCTAGAGAAAAGGACATACACAAATGATTATGCTTTTAGTGCAATAAAAACACAATGGAAATTAGCTTTAGATGCACAACACATAGGAAAGCTTTGTGTATATAGGCCTAAATCTCGCACTGACACTTTATTTGAGGGAATGAGTGAATGTAGACTTGTGTTTTTGTTTCAGAGTAAGTGGACATTTATCTTGAATGGATAGGATCCAGCGATTCCTGGGATATATTACATCTGTGGTCCTAACACTTATTAATGTCTTCCAAGAGGATGGTATAGTGCATGTTATTTGGGTATAGTTTTCCCAAAGATTTTTCATCTTCACGACTTAAAGAAGTTTCCTAAAGTGACTGAGTTATATCATATTAGACAGAGGAGAGAGTCTACTTCTGGTATAGTTGGAGATATATTTGGAGCAATAATTCCTTCAGTTGGAGTTGGTCTGAAGTCAATAAAGATTCGAAAGTTGTCCACTATTGTGGATAAGATGCTGACACATTTTGCTGGAGTCATACTTCTGATAGATACTGAATTAGCTGCTGAAAGAGCTATGACTCTTCAGAAACGCCTTGCATTAGATATTCTTTTAGCGAAAGATGGCGGAGTTTTGCAAAATGCTTTATTCTAGGCATTGCTGTTCGTCCATTTCTGACAATAGTAAAGAAATTAGAAGCTTACTTACTAATCTGAGTAATGAAAGTGCTGATTTAAAAGAATTGAAGAACCAGGTGTTTGGGAGAAAGTTGACAAAGGTTTTGCTTCAGTGGGAGATTGGCTCAGCAAAATTGGGAAAGGAATTTTATTGAAAATAATACAGGGAAAATTGATTGTGGTGGTTTGCCTAACTGGAATATGGGTTAATATGTAAACTGTGTAAAAGGATCAGATTAAATAAAACAAAGAATAATCAGAGGAGGAAAGAAAAGAAAATGGAAAATATTTTAGGGAAAGTTCAAAAAGGAAACAAAGATTTGAAGGGGTCAAAATGACAGAATTTTAGTTGCATGCAAACATTTGTGAGTGATAGGTTAGTGTGATGACCCATTTAGTTATCAGAGGAGGGATTGCTAGTGCATGTGTTTTAATAAAAAATATTAATGAATAACTCATACATTCTGAGTAATGGATTTGCGTAGAAAATGTATTAATCCAGAGGTAAATAATGCACACATTCGAAAATATGACCATGTGAGTGGCCGTCAATGTTCACGAAGCGTACTTATTAATGGCTTATTACTATCAAATGTTGAGCTTATGTTTGATTAATGTGGTAATATCTCACATTAAGAGTTTTGCATTATTTATTAGCTTCATTAATTGAAAGCCTTAAACTTATCGGAGGTCTTGGCCTAGTTGCACGGCCTCACGTCAAACTGTATTTGTTAGGCGTTTAATAAAATGTCTGCTTTGAGAATTAAACTGTGATTTTCCACTGTGCTGACCTAATGTGCTCGTAGCTAAAATTATTTCTCATGAGAATCACTTGCTAGAAGATGCTGTTCTTGCTAAATGTAACATTGTAAATGAAATGTGTTTGAGACTGAATTTCTCAGGAGGGAACAATGACCATACTGACTAGAGTATAAGCTGCAACAATATTGTTACCTGACGAGCCGGGAGGATGAGAACAGTAGGGAAGGAGCCAATCATCGACATGTGAACCAGGAACTAGTAAAAATGCAGATTTGAATTTTTGTTTTATTGGACAAAGTGTGAACATGCGATCCCTTGACCAATATGGACTTGGGAAGTAGTTTTAGGAAATCAAACTTAGTCGGACTGCACTGAGAAGAAGCTGCCATTGTGCTTTTGCCATTTGCCGAAAGGCCATTACTTTACTGAGCGTCTTGAGACGTGCTTAACTTTAATGCTTAAAGACTTTGCCTTTCCTGAACTTTGATGCTGATTCCTGATGCCTTGTTGACCAGGCTGATATCCTTATGACGAAGACTGTTGCAGCTTGCTGATCCAAACTAAGGCTTGGTATATTAACAAAGAGATTGTTTGCTGTGTCTATTTGATTTTCTTTCTAGGTACCAACTGAGTTATTTTGATAGAGCCATAGTTAAATGTGTTTCCAAATTTGTTTTGACTAAATTGTTTTGCATGAGACCCAACATGCTAATTCTAATCTGTTGTTAGTTAGGATCTTCACTAATGAAAAACAATACATGGAGTAACATTTGATGTCTTTTCTTTGCTGAATCTAAATGTATGTAATATAGTTTGCGCAAATATTCTTGCTATTACTTTGCACTGTAACTTTAGAATCTGTAGTAGCTCAAGCCTTGATTAGATTGCGTTTCTTTGGTCACTTCGGTCAGCCAGTGTTGTTTTTGTATGTTTATCATTTGATTTTGAGATTATTTTACGTGACATTAGCATTGTTAATGTAGGGATATAAATATTCTAACTTTTACTTAAATGTGTGATTATGCATAACTGCAAGGTCATGGTGCGTGTCAATTACTGACTCTAATTGTTTACTAATGTTGTTGATTGATCATTGATTGTTGATCTGCATGTACTGGAATTATGGTGGGAACACCTTAATCTTAAGCGCAGTCAAACGGTTCATCGACCTATTCACGTCCCCTTGTAAGTTTACTTATTAAGGTCGGGCGCGCCAACAACTTCAATGGTGTCACTTTTGGTCTGCTTTCAAAGACAATGGTCAAATATGATGCTATGTCTTCTGATACATTGCTGCTAATTATTTTAACACGGGCATTGCTCTTTAATTTTCTTTCTCTGAGTGCAAAGTTCTAGGATTTTGTAAAGTAAACTATCTGACAATCTTGAGTGTACACAGAGTGGGAAAGGCTCTAGGGTGACAGTTGTTTTCAAACACATCATTACTTGTTACAGATTAGTACAAATATTTCAAAATATATCAGCAGTTAGAAATACACAAATTGAGCATGAAGATTACTGCTATGCCGATCGGGCCAAAGCTTGTGCAAGGTGTGAATTCAGTGACCCGTTATGCCATGTGGGGCCACCATGAAGAAAGCGGGTGTGCCATTTGGGCCATAGCCCATATACAGAGTGAGAACGGTGACCCCGTAGGCTTGTGTAAGGAAAGAAGCATGGCATGCTCGAAATTGTCATCATGAGTAGGTAGCTGCTGTAGTAACCTGAGCCCAAACTGTGACTCAGGGGCAGCACCAGGAGCGTTTCACCCCCCACCTGTGGGGATGATCCCAGGAAATTTACCAGCAGCAGAGGAGCACTGAGAAGTCCCCAGCTGCTAGCTCCATAGGACCACATGTGAGGAACTCGAGGACACTACTGCTCCTATCAGGCCTACTGAAGAGAGCAGCTTCAGCTTCAGTGCCCTTGAGATTCCAGTGGAACAGATCCTGTTGGTGTGGGTAAGACTGATTTATGGGCCTGATGCCCCTAGGGGAAATTGCCTGCCACATAGCGCGTTAACACTGGAAAACGTTTGACTTTAACTTTAATAAAGAGGTGGAATGGGAATCCTGAAACTCGGACTACTAATGGGGCTTAACTTGAATGTTGTCTATAGTGAATAGGGAAAAACTATCGCTAGTGAGAGGGAAGTGGGACTGAGGACCTGCTTATAAAACACTAGAGCCCTAACCTCAAGAAACTGTGTGTATTGTTTGTGAATGCCCTATTTTACTTTGTGTTTGTATATAAATATTCCTTTTTTCATAAAAGCAAGTATTTGACTGGAAAATCATTTATTGTTGCTGCTGAACATGTTTCGAGTTGTGGATGTGTTGTTTTGGCCAAACCTTCCACCCCTCAAGATGGCTTGGACTACTTGACCCGAGCTACCACTGAAAGTCAAGTGTTGAATGGGTATTCAATCCATATTTTTCAGGTTCCATAGTAGGTCAGGCCAGGGACAGTAGGAGTAAGAGGCCTCACCCCACACCACCCCCACGGTCCCAGTAACTGCTGCTTGCCGCGTGGCTCTCTGAGTGGAAATCGGGAAACACGGTTCATGGGAGGTACTGCTGGTGTCCACACAGGTAGGTTTTGTAATACAAGCAGAAACAGCATTCACTGGAGTAGGACATGCGTGGAATAAGACCAAGTGGGTGGGCAGGATAGAGTGAAAGGAGCACCAGCACACTCCATGCAAACTTGCATTGTGTGACGGTGTTCTTGAGAGACACTGGAGGATATGGAAGCATTTCCTCCACCTGTCGAACATTCACATGTCCTCAATTAGCCATTACGTCAATACAATTGAAAGTAATTTGAATAAATGTTACGAGTGCGCTCTCACTACAGTGAATATTCACTTCATTGTCCATGGATCGCAATGGAGACACTTATTTTTCAGTTAAGGAAGCATACTGCATGGGCACTAACTGTTTCACTGCAGCATTTTAAATAACTAATGGGTGCTATTTGTGCTGATCCTCCTCTGAACATTACTAAACTCTTGCCCTAATGTGTGCAAATATCTGGTATAATATCAGCAAGACTACTATTTCTTCATGAGCTAGATCACAAATGTAGTCAGGGATACTATGTTTTTGCTTCATTTTGAAACAATGTGCAGAACAGAAGAAAGAATCGTTGCATTAACGTTTACACAGGCCGCAACAATAAACTGGAAGACTTATTTCACAGATCTCTGTGGGTGCTGGAAAAGCAGTGCTTAAAATGACTGTGCATAGCGCTTATATATTAATATCTCTGGATCCAAAAAGCATTTTACAACTATAACTTATGTGTGGAAAATATGATAGTTTTGCTCATAACGTTTGCATGATAACATGCAAAGTCAAGACCTGCACATTTTTACATGCACAGATGGAAATGTAGACAGCAGAAACCTTGGTGTACTGGAAGTGAGGATTAGGAGTGTGAATGAATTAATGGGTGGGTAGACAGGTGGATGGGTGAATGAAGGAATACATGATTGTTACATTTAGGTCCTGTCTTAAGGGAATCTAGAATAAGAAGTTTCCAGAGTGGCCTTAAAACTGGCATGGACAGGTCAGGCAGGTCTGACTCTGAGCTGTAGCTGAAGGGAGAGCTATAAAATGTGTCCTGGCACAAAAATGTTCTTCTTATTTAAGTTTATATCCTGAGACAGACAAATAGGGCGTGATCCCTACAATGCAGGGTCCACAACTTCACACAACGCCTGATTCGATAATTTAATGCATGGTGCCAGATTGATACCAGCTGTACATTCATCAGACCAGTTTGAATCTGATCCTGTCAGCAGCAAGTGTAGTGATTTGCTTCTCTACAAAACCTGGTCCCTCCCCTTGCGACCTAACATGGGTTATTATGGTGTCTGACAGCTCAACAAAACGGTTGCTACAGATGCCAGTCCTGGAATTAATCATTGCCCACCTACTACCACAGCCTTGTGTTGGGGGAAAAAGTAAAGAACAGTTTGGTTAAGTATCCTAAATAATGAAAGCAGTTCCCGACTACTTTGTCTATCTCGAGCGCTAAACTATTGAAAGTAATGTCTAGGTTCTTAACTGATAGAAAGATTAAGGGGCAAATTTACAAGGCCCTAGTGCCTCTTAGCGCTGCACTAGCGTCATTTTTTTTTACGCGAATGAGGCATTAAGGACGGTCTTCTTCACCATATTTACAAAGTGCCTCAATGCTTTCCTTGCGGCACTTTGTAATCCCCTGTTTACTGCGCCGTTTTCAGCATCATTTTCAACGCATGCTCAGAGCAAGCATTTAAATGACGCATCCATTACTTTCAGAGGGCCTCCCTGTACTTTGCAGGATTAGCGGCATCATTTATGGCGCTAATCCTGCAAAGTACCACAATAGCGTCCTAAATTAGTATCCTTGACATGTATTTTGACCATGGCATCACATTGAACCAAACATGCCTTCATTGTGGGTAGAGGCCTACTGCCCCTGTCCTGGACATAGCACATAAAATGCTGGTGGCAGCATTCTTTACTATTGGAGAACAACAGTGTAGTTAGACCTTTATTACAATTCACTCAATGTGTGGCCTACAAGCCCTTCTTGGGTAAAGTTCTGCTGATCTGCATATGCCCATAACCTAGGTAGGAGTAAGCTTGACTACAGAGATCAGTGGAATCCATTTTACATACCCCTCACTTGAAATAGCACAAGATGGAGTAAGAGATCAGATTTTCTGGACAATGGAAGTGTATTGTTTGCATTTCTGTGTCTGGAGCAGTGGCAGTTCCTCTTTTAGGGCAGAGAGGCATCAACCCTCTGCCTAAAATGCCCTCCAGGGATGAAAAATAAAATGGTAATAAACATTGTTTATTACCATTTTATTTTCCATTCTCCCCTCCTGAACCCAGCGTCAGGATGGGGCAGGGCCACTGCTGCTGAGTGGGAGCAGTGAGCTCGGCTTTTTAGCCAGATGTCTTGCAACGGCCAGCCAGACATGCACACTTTAAACTTCTCTAACCTAGCTGTCTTAAGACAGCTAGGTTAGAGAAAGCACAGGCCTCTAGTGCTCTTTAGTGCTGAGAGAAGCCACTTACTCTAATCCTGATGCTTCTTTCATGCTGGTTACTAGTATGAAAGCAGCTCCAGGATTGCTTAAGGGAACTTACTGGAGCCTGAGAAGAGACTGGAGCAAGGAGGACGTTGGACGCGGTGCAACAAGCAAGGTAAGTTTCTTTTAATTTACACACACCACTCACCTTGCATGCATGCATGCATGCATGCACGCACCAACACCACGTTTGCCTGCCCTCCCACTCTGCCTACATGCCAGACATGATTGGCCTGGAGAATGGAGATCCAGACACTGAAGTTATAAGGAAGTAAACATGACTACCTTGGTAAACTCCATGGTGCTTTTTGTTAGTTAGGAGCTGCTGATTTGTTCTTCCTGAGCATTGCTATTTGATTGATGAGGGGTGAGACTGCAGTTTCAGTTGTACAAATTGAGGAAGTTAAGTTGGACCTGTCTTTTTGTCTGTGCCAGCTCAGAGAAGCTGATGACAGCTAGGTGCTGGAAACTGACACTTGATTGTGCCTTTGTTGTGGGTACTCTACATTATATTCCGGGGAGCTTGAAAACAGGTTAGGTCGTACTGACTACGGTGCTCTTCAGACAAATTGCCTGGATAGAGGAGCATCCAAGCGATTCCCAAAGGGGCTAACTTATGACTCCAGTGTAAAATGTTCGTGATTTCTTACATAAATGATACTGGTGAATTTTTACTCTCTTAGTAAGGGTTAGGCATTACAATAGGTCCTGATGAATTGCCACTAAATCTGTGAGACTGTTTTAGGTGAGAAACATGTTGACCATGACCAGTAGTACTGTAGTATAGGAAATACCCACACACAGTTCCTTGACACCTACACCACTAATTGGAGCAGTAGACACACATTCATTTTGTGGCAGAGAACTAGACCATTGTACTCTGTTTTTCTGTTTTTAATCTTGGAATAGGTTTCAGGTTACATTTAAAATAGTCATCTTGGGCGCCGGTAGCCAATTTGAACTTTTTTTTGTTCCAGCCCCTCACACATCCGCTCACTATCAAATTTATTTTGTAAAAAGATCTCCTGCAAAGAGCCCTCTGGCAGAGCCCGTTAGGCATTTCAATGCGGGCCTGACAATGAGCATGGCCCGATGATAAAGCATGTCAGCTAACACTGAATGAGGGCTATTGTTCCGGCAAGGCTAATGCTTATGGGGACCAGGAACAGCCCCCTCCCCTGTAGGTAAAGTGGAGTCTTTTCTTTTGGAACAGTACATCTCAGTTTAGCCATAGGTTTATGTAGGGAGGTTAATGCACTGGACTATATAATTCCCCCTGAATGTATATCCCCATTTGGTTTTGGTATTACACTATGTTGAAGACAGCCCCTGGGCTACCTGCTATGATAATGATAATCATCACTCCACATAAAAGCATTGTTTTGATAGCAGCCTGAGAAGGAAACTTGAAAAAATGTACTCCAAATGGGTTCTGAAGTTTCAGTCAGTGGAGTTACACTGACTATAAAATGTTTGTGGGAAGCAAACCACCCTACTTGGTTCCACTTATAGGTCCTTCACGACCAAGGAAGGAAGTGATTTGCAGAGTACCAAAAGGCCCAGGGCTGGTGTCAGCCTGACAAATAGTCTCCCAGAGGTGTCATCAGAAGTCTCCACTTTTCACTGAAGGAGCGGAGGGTATGCCTAAGTATCCAGCAGTCTGACTACCTGTTGAGAGAGGGAATGAGCCAGCCTGGCAGAAGGAGAGGCTTCTCAGCAGGAGAAGCCCAGAGTGTCCCCAGGACTGCAAAACATCCTGAGGAAGCTGAGAAACTGAAAGCACACCTGGATAGACTGAATCTGAAGATGGTCCCTTCGGTCTTTTAAACTGGTTCCTTGCTGGAACCTTTAGGCATCTGCCTTGTGGAGTATATTGGCACAGTTGGTCGACAGCTACTGTGTTCATGACATTGGCCTGATTGAGGCAGCAACTAGCTGTACCAGCCCTGTTGGGGCTGCATTTGAATTGTGGATGACATTGGTGCGATTAGGGCTATACCTACCTATGCTTAACCAACAAGGCCTGCATCTACAATAGCGACTGGAACAGCCAAGTCAAGGCCCCCACCTGCTTCTTCCAGGTGCCCCAGTCAGGTCTGACCCTGCCCTGTGGCCATCTGGAGCCACAACATCCAGCCCCCACCCGTACTGTAACACTAAGGCCACTGAGTTAAGGAGGAGGACTGCATTCCTTACCGACGGGCCCTGAGACTGTCTTCGCTCACTGTGGGCCCATGTCTGCATAAAGGAGGTCACCTAATCCATTTTGAGAGGGGCCCAAAAGACTAGCAGTCACCTACTATAGTAGGAGTAAGAGTTTTAAGAAAATGTGAACATAGGGGCCTTTGCACAAACTACATTTTGTAGTATGTTTATTAGTATTACACTGTTATAACTACTACTAAAGTACTGTCAAATACTATTCACAAGCCTACAAGTGTAAATTTCAACTTCCACCTCTCCTATCTTATCTATGGGGAGATCCTCCACACATGGAAGTTTACTACTTGGTAGTAAATATGGAAACGACCAGGGATGAGTGGCTGGAAAAAGGGGTGTAGTTACGTCTAAATGTGAAAGATTTAGGGAGGAGAAAGTGAGTGTTTCGGTAAGGTTAGGGATGGGTTTGGGGAGGGACATGCACCCACCTTCAAGCCCATTGCCTTTCACAAACTGCACTTCTAAAGTTAGTAAACTCAAAAAGGGAAACACAACTTTAGTAAATTAAGTCCAGAACCACACATGGTCAGCCACTGGTAGTGTAACACTCTCCAATATAAACTAAGGGCTGTAAGGACTTAAAATAAAATCTTATAAGTGATAATGTTAAATTAAATAAAATGATTTATAATAGTTAACAATATAACTAAAAATAATTTAATGTAAAAAAAATCTAAAATTAAACATATTATTATGTATTTATAATATATTTTAACAAACGTTTTGAAATCATACATTAATTTAACATTACCTTTACTAAAATATAATTAGATTACTAAAAAGTAATTTGATATAACTTTACTTTAGGGTGAAAATATTTAAATTTCTGAGAAATAAGTGTTCATTTAATATATTTTAATTATTTAAATATGTATTTCAGAATTAATTGTGTTGTAGCATTGTTTAAAACACAGAAGTGATAAATATTTTCTGAAGTTGTATATGTTGATATTTGAATGAATTTAGCATGTTTGTATGATCAATTATGAGGTTATGTTTTAATGAAATGTGAGATTTTGTAATCTCTTGCTTGTAAAATGTAGCAATTGTTGATTCTATGTAAATATTAAACACTTTTAAAGCTTTTTTGAGATATTATGCAAATACAAGACTTGTCATCAGTTTACCTTCCTCAGACCAATCGACAAACAAAGTGAACCAATCTGGGTCTTGAATAGTGTTGTTAGAGGTTTCTTTTCATAACATGACTCATAGTGCTACCAAAGCTTCACCATTTTTTGTGTGCAAGGTTTTCATGCTAGCATTTTCTCTTTTTTGCTCCTCGTATTGATCCTTTCATTCCAGCTGCGACTGATCATGATAAACACTTACAGGAACAAATACAAATAATCTCTGACAGTCACAATGATTCAAAAGCAGGATGAATGAAAGTTTGGCTTCTTCCTCTTTTAGTTCTTGTAAAAAGATCTGATTATCTTTTCCCTTTCTTACTGTGCATACTTTAGCAGTAAAATTTCAACCACAATCGCTCCTTTTCTCATTACTCAGCAAATCAATCCTTTGTTTTTTAGTTCAAAGTTACCCTGCACTTCGAAAATGTGTCCTGTTTTTTAGAATTCATGGCTAAAACTTTACAGTTGTGATCCTGATCACTGTTAACTTTCTGAACCAACCCTACTTATGGTACACAGCCGACCTGAATATGAGGTCAAGTAATTTGGGAATCCTGAATTTTCTGAGGTTGTCTTCAAATTTTTAGACTTGGAAACATTATTCATCCAGTGAAGGTTCGTAGGAATATTCTCTTACAGTTCATTCCTTTTTGCTGGGTTATCGTTTCTTTCAGTGGGCAGAAGTATAATGTATAGTCCCAAACAGAATTCACCGAAGTGCATCCTTGGATCCAGGGTGGCAGTGAGATGTTCATGTGAAATTACATCAGCAGTAAGGAAGGCAGCCTGTTCCTTCAGCTAAGACTGCTTGCCACATGTGGCCAGCTGCAGAAGCCACAATGGTTTTCTTTGGTCATGAGCTAATCTGCACATGGTTTAGAATGTCAGGCTGAGAGTTTGGAGAAAGATATATAGTGGAACAGAAAATCAGAGATGGCAGTAAGCTCTAGGATGGGATCTTACTGGCATCTCTTCAAGATTTCCTGTGCAAGATGGCACTCAACCATTTTCATGTCAACCCATATCCTGTTCTACATATATTTTTTCTCCTTTTTTCTACAGTTGTTTTTCCTTGGTGGATTCTTCATCCTGGAAGATTATGCTACACTCTGTGTCTGCTCTTTATGAGGGTTCTCGTGGTATCGTACTTGACAACTCTTGAAAGCTCATCATTTGCAATCAAAAACTATACATATCGCTCAGGGTGTATTTTTTGCCTTTCATATCTTTTTCTTTCTAGATGAGTCTTTATTAAGGAGAGACCTCAATCCTTTTATGTGTATGTAAATGCAGGAAGTTGCTGGGGCTACTGGGAGGAGTCATCCTATGTATTCTTTTTCTGTATCTTTTGCATTCACTTTCGTTGATTTACTTATATCACTCTGTGAAGTTATATACCAATTTTACAAAAACCTTAAGGAATTTCTAGGAAAACAAGTAAAATATACTGGCACTTGACACCCAATAAATCACCTAAGTCCATGGAAGAATTACCCCAGAAAGCCCATTACGCTCACTTTATGAACGGCACTATGTTGGCCTGATGCACAAATTTTGTGTAAGGTTAAGTTTATTTTGGAATTCACAAACTCCAATTTAATGATAAGTTCACAAGTGCTAAGGCTCAGCAGTCAGGTCAGAGCACTTCAAACATAAAAAGATAGGCATGTCATATCTTTTTAAATGTGCGTTTCTCTGCCCCAACTGCGGAACCTCCGCAGTCATGAACTTACAATAAAAATTCAGTTTTGTCCATTCCAGGGACTGTATTTTTGTGAATCAAGCTCTGCATTTTTAAACATATTTTTATAAATACTTTACAATTATATCCCATTAATTTGTCTCCGTGTTCCACTTTTGTTTTGGTAATCAGATTTTATTTGAGTTTCACTTTGTTTTCAACAAAAATGCAAATTAAAATGCACTCGCGACGTGTATCAAATTTATTGTCCGACATTTTTATCATATCCTAATGCATTTTGCACTGCCTCACTTCTTCATTGTAAAAAACTATTCTGAAACAAGAAATTGCTAGTAAGCCACAACTAACAATTCCTATTACGATGTCCTAGCTAAAAACTTTTTCATTATTTAAAAACATCTCCTAACCCGAAATAGTATGATATTTTAAATGTTTAATTATATACTGGGAGTAGTAACCCTTACTTCAGGCAATCTCAAAGGAATCAAAAGATATCATCACTGAATCCTGCCCTTGACAGCTATCCTCACTGTCGCACCTCTATGATCAATGGGTCTATCACCCGTGGATGGCCAAGTTGCCAGGATATGGTGGTGGAATGAGGACAGAATAATTAACTGAGACAGGGCACATCATGCTTAATTGACTACCTTGGTCTGTTCACTGTGAGATCTTGGTCATCCAAACTTGGAGAGGAGTTCCACAATCTCTTTCTTCACAACTACTGCAGTCTGCAGACCTCTATGAACATCTCAAGGGTAGATTGATGTCCTTACACCAGAGTAAAACACTGAGATTTTCACACCTCTGGGTGCCAAAGGGATTCCTTAAACTGACTCTACATCATCTTTGCTTCATAGATCTATGATATTGAGGGTGCTGCTGTGGATCATTTATTGCAGTGGTGCTCACTGAGAGTGCAACTTGATCTGCAGCCTCTAGTCCCACTGCGCCAATCGATTAATTCCCTAATCTGTTACCATTGGCTGAACTTCGTCCTAAGAGTTCATGTGAAGTGAAGTGTGGTACCTTGTCTAAAATAAGGAAAAAGATAAGCTAATATGAGCCTCTGGTCTTTCCATCAGGACTATTGAATCTATAGGGACCTATCAAGGGGGACCAAAGATGCTTTGCAATTTGTGACATCAGATAAGATAATTTGCCAGTAGGGAATGGGAGAAAGTGAATTTTTGCATGAGATACTGACAATTCTTGCACTGTTCCTAGTTGTCATTAAATCGAAGACAGTTTCTCAGTACGACACCCAGGTCACAGTACTGAGATAACTCAAAGAAATGCCATCAACATTTGTACCCACACTTAACATGAATCCATGAAGATTGTACATCAATCAATCAATCAATCAATCAATCAGAAAGCTTTATTAGATTATTTAAAGACAATCATAAAAGCATTACATATATGAATATCAATTATAAATAAGCATCAATACACTTAAAATGTTAGAAGATAAAAACATATCTGAAAGACAATGGGGGTCATTACAACCCTGGCGGACGACGGAGAAGCGGCGGTCTTACCGCCAACAGGCTGTCGGTAAACATTTTGCAATTATGACCATGGCGGTTACCGCCATGGTCATCCGCCACTTCTCCGTTCCACCCACCAGGGCGGAGACGACCGCTGGGCTGGAGACCTGGGTCTCCAGCCCGGCGGTCGTCACAATACCGCCGGCTGTATTTGGACCCGGCTGACCGCCATGGATTCCATGGGGTTTGGAACCGCCATGAAATCCATGGCGGTAAGCACTATCAGTGCCAGGGAATTCCTTCCCTGGCACTGATAGGGGTCTCCCCTAGGATTCTAGGGTTTGTACGGAGGTCTCATCGCAAGGACAAACTAAGATGGATGCTACTTCATATTTGACCCAAAGGAAAGCAAAGCAACAATTCGTTCCAAGCCAACTTTGTTGGTGATCTTTTCCCAGGACACTCTAAATCACTTCATGGAGTTTACTCCACTCCTTTCACTGACATGTCAAAAGGCTGCACTATACCAGCTGTCAACAGGAGTGATAATTTCTCAAATACACCAATCTCCAGTGTGGTTCCTTCCCACTGTGGTAGGGCACAGAACACATGAAACATTATGGTTCCAAGATAAGGAAGTTTAATCCAATGCAAGCAACCCATGGAAGAGGAGAAGAGGAAGCACTCAACTCTGCAGACTCAGATTGCTGCCAGGATGGACCAGGGAACACCCAATCCATTCTGCAGTCCAGAATACAATGATATATAATGCAATGAACATAAAAGAAACAAAGGGCCAGATCTATGAAGCAGTTTCCCATTATCAGTTTTCAAACCAGTAAAAGGCTTCCGGCAATTTACCATCCCTATTTTTTGATTTGGTAACTTGTTACCAACTCACAAAATATGGATTGTGAGTTGCTATTAGAAAAGGGCGTGCCAAGGGCATCCTTTCCTGATAGCGAGTTGCAAGGCCATGTAAGAATGTTTTGTGACTGTGAAACATTCTCATTTACCACCAACTTCAAGTTGGTGGTAACCTATTCGCAAACTGAAAGGGATCCAGGGGACCCCTTGCCCTTTGAGAATGGTAGCATTTTTAAGAACAGGCAGTGATCCCACAGACCACTGGCTACTCTTAAGAAAATTTAAATAAAACTTGTCATTGTTCTTCTTCAAACGCATCCCGTTTTCCTTTTAGGGCTGTAGATGAAAACAAAGATTGCTTTATTTAAAAGCAATCACAGACATGGTGGTCTGCTGCCCCAGCAGGCACCCATTCCTGTGATTGTGGCCATTCCCAAATGGGTCGAAACTGTGACCTGCCTCATGAATATTATTGAGGTAAGTCTTGTGCGACCCATTTGGGAATCGCAAGCAGTGTTAAACATGCTGTTTGTTGTACATCCCAGGTTGTGATTTCCTAATTGCGAATCTCAATGATTCGCTATTAGGAAATCACAAACCACTGTTTTCGATACATCTGGGTCAAAGACACATACAAATGCATTAAACTATACCATACTACACCCACATGCTAGTAATTGTACCTGATTGGATAACCAGTGGTCTGCACATTACCACACTTCAACGGTCCACATTGCTGCATTCCACTTTCTCATTAGGCCTGAATACCTGAAAAGGACTGTGTTCCTAAACACACTTCTGGTTTACATACTCCTTTTTCTCAAATTACTATTGAAAGTGTGCCTAATTGTGCCAAGAATGACGAGCACCTAACTTCATTTGAAAAAGTAATTAAACTTCTTTTTCTATAATCTGCGACTTATTATCTACACACGATTGTGTGACTTAATGGCCTGATTCCATGAAATCCAATACGTACAAAATCCTAGAGGTGGTGCTCAGCCAGTTATGATGTAATTATGGCTGCTCTTGTGCATGATGGGCATTATGACTCACGCCGCTGATTTAAATCGTTTCTACTGGTTAATATTGTTAACTCATTTGAATGCTCTTTTCTATTTCTTGCCTGGGCCATTGACGAAAAATGTGAAGTTCTATTTAACACTGCATAACATAGAGCGAGATCTATATCAAAAACACAAAAATCACAGTTGTTATTTGCAATTATTGAAAAACAATTATTTAGGGACATTCAAGATTACAAGATGTGTTCTGAACTGCTGATAGTATCGAATGATGGAGAAGGAATCCCTACCTCCAATGGAGGAATTGCAAGTGTTACACCCTCCTGTCTTGCGCTTGCTTGAACATATCAGTCTCACTGGTTATGAGTAAGACTACATTTCCTCTACCTCTAACCTGTCTCCATGCTATTTCAAAGTCATGCCTAGGGAAACTTTTAACATTCTCACCAGGCTGAGTTAGTAAAAAAAAAACCTAAATAAAAATGTTTGCGCACATGCACACACACACAAACACACACACATTCACACGTACTGCATGGACTTCAGCAACACAATCGTCCCTAACACTCGGACAACGTACCAAAGTGCGAACTTCTATTGGTCACACTGAAGGGATACAGGACAGGAAGCAGTTTTGCAAGTTTTCACGATTTGCCTTTCAAAGCCCTTGATCCCTTAGCCCATGGGTGCTCACAAACATTTTCCCAGTGGCTGCACTGTTTGGTCTTTGATGTGACCGAGGGCCGCATTACTGCCAGCATGGTGGCGGTCGGATCGCTGGGGGTAGAGCCGGAGGGGAGGGGTACAGGTAAAGTGTGTGTAGGGGAAGTGAAGCATATACATCTAGGGTCTGAATTGCCCAATGTGAAACCAAAAACTTCAGTATAAATCCCAGCTTCTCTACTTAACCATATTGTGTGATCCTAGGCAAATGTTTTATTTCACTTTACCTCCTTTTTTCCTTTTTCTTCATCAACACATATAATAACCTTGAAATATGTCTTCAGGATGTGTGCTGTATAAATCCTTCTGTGTCTGATTTAATAAACTATAATGTTGTTCATGTTTTATAGAAACTCAGCCCTCCCATAGAGTTCACATAACAACTTACTTGCCTTTTAGTTCACAGTTCACAGTTCACATTGTTTTCAGGGTGTGTAGGATGGAAGGGGGTGAAAGTTTCTAAATTCATTTTTGGATATTATCACTTTAAAACATACTTCTGCTATAATGTTGAGTACTAAGGTGAAATGGTTCTGCAGCTTAATGAAATGCTCTGTTTGAATTTCACACATATCATACTTTTATATTGTTGTTGCAAGATGTTTTTAATAATGAAGGTGTTTCTAAAGTTAACAGTTCCAGAACACCAAAGTTACTCATTTTCTTTAACTTCAACTAGACTCCAAATAAAAACTTTCCCATTTATTTAACAATTTATAGTGCCAGTGCTGAGTCGAATAAACAGCAGCACAGTGCTGCTGTTGACCTGGGGGCGGCATGTAAATGTCAGGAGGGCCGCATGCGGCCCCCCGGCCGTACTTTGAGTATCAGGGTTACTGTATTATTCATTTTCTGTAGTGCATGTATCTCATATGGATCTGGTCTTTGTGTACATAAGAGCACTGAATATAGCAGCAGTGGAGGCATACCAAGTGTGTCAAATTAGACAGCAATGCTTGTGATGGCTTAAACAGGCCACAGATAAATAGCAGCCCTGCCAAGTTTCCCGGGTGCATGCGTGATGTGCTGCTCCAGTCCAGGTTTTTCTTTGAATTCTGGGACTTGTAGTCTTGTTATTCCATTATAAAACAGGACTACAAGTCCGAGAATTCAATGGAAAAAAAGGTGGACAGAAGCAGACCATCACCCATGACCCTGGAAAACTTGGCACTATGAAATTTGTGCCTCGTGAAATCTGGTTCCCATGTCACAATTGTGCAGTTTCAGGCCTCATGGTGCACATTTAGGTGGATGTAACAGGGCCTTAGATAATTAAACATGAGCTGCATTATGCCTCGGTGGAGGATTGACAAACAAAACAGACAACTATGTAACTAACGAGATGGATGTACAGCATACGAATGAGGTGAATATCGAGAACTGAATTTGCATGTTCAATAGTCATTTGCTTGTAGGCAAAAAATCCTGAAAGTGTAGGATATAACTTAATTTCTGAATTTATTGACAGATGGGGAAGTGAAAGAACCAGCGTGAGCTTAACTTGTTAGACTATGTTATGTTATCTAGCATTTGCACAGCACCAACTGCTGTAGTTTGCCTTCACACCACTCAAGCTGACTGAAGGGTTTATAAGTACCTCTATGTTTGTTTGGAAAGGGGCATTGAATACATGTGTGATGTCTTCTTAGGAGCTGTATAAACATGCTAGATCCTTCCACTCGTGAAAAAGGCCACATCAGACCCTAATGACATCTCCAACTACCGCCCTACTGTTGGGTAAATACATTTGTTTTGCACCCTCCCAGGTGCAATGAAGCAAACACACAATTCACAACAGTTGCCCAGAAACAAAATTAAATGTATTTGTAAGTACCATAGCATGCTTTCTGGCCAGCAAGGAAGGCGTCTTCTTGCCAAACATAGGCAAGCACTGAAATGCAAAGCAAGCACAGTGCCAAATATATAGAAATGCAATGTTTGAATAAATGAACAAGATGATGAGCAAGACTAACATGGAAGTCAGGAAAAACAAAGTGAGCTCTAAGTGGGCTCAGAACAGCTGTTGAAGCTTGCCATGGCAAGGTCGGATTTGGAAGCCTCTTCAGCTCCGGGCAGCTTGACAGGTGACAGGTGAGATAGTTTAGGTGAGAACTACATCTAAGTATGATGTCCATGTGGTGCATACATATGAATATGTATATTTTTCCCCAACACCTACCACTAACCTACCCTTCAATTGGAAGGTCATCAAAAAAGTATTCTACACAGAACTGCCAATCCTCTCTAGTCTGTCTACAAATCACAGTTGATGTCCTCCTGACTACATGTAAAGATGAACATTGCCTTTTAGACCTCTGAGTCCTCTTTGACTCCCAGCCTCATCTACAACCTGAAGTCTCAAATGGTATTCCTTGACCACATCTTTCACTGGTTCGCCTCCTACCTATCCAACTCACACCAGTTCCTTCACATGGGCACCACCTGGTTACACAAGATACCTATCAGGGGTAGTCTCCCAGTGTTAATCTTGTCACCCGTTACATTCTCTCCCTGAATGGATCCACTTGGGATCACTCATAACAGGGTCAGAATTCAACAATAAACAAATAAAGTGCTTTGTTTTGTACAACGTTTCTTCTGCTTCAGATATTCAATACCTTGGGTAAATATACAACTTTAAATATTGAAGCTGCGAGAAAAAACAATTGGGCATTTCTTTAATCCAACTTAAACTTTATCAAAGGCCACTGGGTATAATGGTTACAGATTTACAAAAAAGTCCTTCCTCAACAGCATCTTGTTAACAGGACCCAAGTTTAAATAAATCCAAAACTATGCACATTGGCTACTTTACTACATTCCGGTACAGCTACAGAAATGGAATACAAACATGACTCAAGGTGCTGCAAACATGGAATCTGATCGCATATGATTTGTGGATACCAGAAGTTAAAGGAATTTTGGGAAAGGGTTATTTCTTTTACATCTACTGCTAAGATCAAGAGGCATCTGAACTCGGTGGTTTGTAGCTACCTTGATAGCTCATCCTCTGATTACATCCCATAGGGAAGCAGCTGAACCTCCAGAGCTCCAAATGTGGCTTAACAAGACTCATACATTATATGTTAAACAAAATCTATATGCAAAGTAGATGGGTGTGGCAAAAGATTTTTTAAATCATGAAGATACTTTATGAATTCTATAAATATTCCTAATTGAATGTGTTAACATCTATTTAATAAATTAAAATAGGTATAAAATGTCGCCCTGTATGATTTTGAGATGTGTTACTTCCATGATTGGAAATCGAATGAACTGATCCTATAACTATCAGGAAATCATTAAAATAAAAAGTTAAAAAATATATTAATTGTCTTAAACACTGCTTCCATCTAATCCACACTTAGATATCAGGCACCTACTTGAAGCTCAACCCTGCTAAAGCTGAATATATGCTATTTGCTAAGAATAACAACCAACAACTAGTACAACCCTAGCTCAACTATAGGGTTCTGGAGAAGCCTGAATCCTAACTTTCACCCACAACCAGAGTCACCCTAACACTGATTGCACTCTAAAGGAACATATCAAGAACGTGAAACATTTCATTTCAGAAAGGAACTTCAGAATTATTATTCAATCCCTTGTATTATTCAATCCCTTGTATTCTTGCATCTGAATGATAGACGTGCCCAGCTCCATGCCCTCTCAGATTCCACACTGGCTGCTTTGTGGACATATTACATGTGGCAGCTTGCCACATCAACAGTCTGAAGAAATATGACTATTTGACCTCTATCTTATTGGACTCTGCTAGCGCAGGTGTTTTAATACAAAATATTAATGAATAATTAATGTATTCCGAGTAATGTGTTTGCGTAGAAAATGTCTTACTCTAGATAAAAATAATGCATGCATTCGAAAATATGACCGCATGAGTGGCCACCAAGGTTCACGAAGTGTACTTATTAATGGCTTATTGACAATGAGAAACACACCCGACAAGAAGACAGGACTGTTGCCGCATGAGATCCTTTTGGGCCGAGCCATGAGGTTGTCAGCGGTGTCTGCAAATGAACTTGTCAACATTGCAGATGATATGGTGTTGGACTACAGCAAAGGTCTGGCTGATGTAGATCGCTCTTTCTCTCAGTAGGTGAAGGCCACCACACTGCCAATGATCCCTGACCCAGGGTACAACTTGAAAGCCAATGACTGGGTTGTGGTCTGGAAACACGTGAGGAAAGTGTGTTTGGAGCCTCGTTGGAAGGGTCCTTACCAGGTAGTTCTGACAACTATCACAGCTGTTAAGTGTGCTGGATTTCCAAACTGGATCCACGCCAGCTACACGAAGAAGGTGACATGTCCTTCAGACAATGAAGAAGAGTTGTTGAGAATACCAACAATGATAGGACCAGTCTCAGGGCCGGAAGGAGAACAAAGAGGAACTGAGACCGGATCTGAGCCCATTGAGAACGCTTCAGTCACTCCTGTGAGAGACGAAGGAGAAGACCTCCAGGAGGGTGATTTTGGGCCTATCTCAACTGAGGCAGCAGTTGGGCCGAGTCAGAGGAGGGCTTTCACAGAAGCAGACAATTTTGAGAGACAAACAGAGCAATTGCCAGACCCCGAGGGGGAAGGAGTTGAGGCTGATTAAAGTCACTGTGATCTGACTCCTAAACCAATTGCAGGTCCGTCAAGCGAAAACACCACAGAGCACAGAGAAGTTTCAAGGTCAATGCCAAAAAGAACATTGACACAGGGTCCACTGAAAGGAGATAAGTGGCCTGAATCACAAGCAAAGAGAAAGGAAGCAATTGTTCAGACAACAATCGAGGAAGTAGTAGATATAACAAGGAGAGAAGATCTAAGTGAAGGAGAATTGAATAGTGATCAAAAGTGGAAAAGAAAGAGAATAGCAAGTTGAAGATACACAGGTCCTGAATGGGCATATGTCACTACTAGTGAATGGCAGAAATACTTTTTGTCTTTTTGTTTTGATCAATACATTCCAGGTCAATATTTTGGCACCTGAAGGAAACTAACAAACTGAAAGAAAGAGACTGTTGAGAGTTACCAGATGACACTTTGATAACGTGATTTGACTTTTGAAACATTGATTTGACACAATCTGATTTTGACAAGCTGTTAACCTAATTTTTCACAAAGGATCCTGGAAGTGAGACTGAGAGTTGTAAATAATTGCTGAAAGAAGATTTTTGTTTTTGTTTTGATTTTTGCTGAATTTTTCTAAATTTTCTATTCTGCTTTCTGATTCTTTACAGATCATGAGTAACATTAGCCAGCAATGTAGGAAACGTAGGCGCTGTAAATACATGAGAATTGGTTTGGCAATTTTGTGTGGAATACTGTTTGTGATATTGATTGTGGGTATGAAACTTCTTGACAAAAGGGAAGCCAACCATACTTCAGCTTTAGAGACAACTACTGCATTAACAGCTATAGAGAGGTTTAGGTTAGATGAGAAGTATCTACATGAGGGTACTAATGCACAAGGGGAACTTTCTTCTAATGTTTTCTATTGCTTGCTGAGTGAGTATGTTGAGACAATGGATGCAAACAATTGTTTTGTGTGTACACAGATTCCTTCATCAGTCGAGGAAGGAGTTACTTATCAAAGTTTGCCTCTTACTTATGGGATAAGTTGTAGTCTATTACTATCAAGATTCTATAACCAGGAGTACACTCAGTACTTCTACTCCAATCATAATGTAGTGTTTTTGTTTGTCCTGATAATTAGGTATTTGAGTAGAATAGCTAATGATAATGATATAGTATTAGTTTGAGGGTTCTTCAAACCTACATTAACTTCTAGCACAGCTTATGCCCATCAAAACAATTTAATATGCTTGCTTGCACCTTTAGAAAAGAGCTTCTTAGATCACACAGATGACAGGAGAAAGGTATTGAAGGAGAAGTTAGAAACGGGCCTAGAGTAAAGGACATACGCAAATGATTATGCTTTTAGTGCAATAAAAACACAAGGGAAATTAGTTTTAGATGTGCAACACATAGGAAAGCTTTGTTAGGCCTAAATCTCGCACTGACGCATTATTTGTGGGAACAAGTGAATGTAGACTTGTTTCAGAGTAAGTGGACATTTATGATTAGGATCCAGCAATTCCTAGGATATATTACACCTGTGGTCCTAACACGTATTACTGTCTTCCAAGAGGATGGTGTGGTGTATGTTATTTGGGGATAGTTTTCCCAAAGATTTTTCATCTTGACGACTTAAAGAAATTTCCTAAAGTGACTGAGTTACATTATATTAAACAGAGGAGAGAGTCTACTTCGGGTATAGTTGGAGATATATTTGGTGAAATAATTCCTTCAGTGGGAGTTGTTCAGAATTCAATAAAGATTTCACTATTGTGGATAACATGCTGACACATTTTTCAGGAGCCATACTCCTGATAGATACTGAATTAGCTGCTGAAAGAGCTATAACTGTTCAGAATTGCCTTGCATTATATATTCCTTTACCGAAAGATGGCAGTTTGTAAAATGCTTTATTCTAGGCATTGCTGTTCGTTAATTTTTTACAATAGTAAAGAAATTAGAAGCTTACTTACTAATATGACTAATGAGAGTGCTGATTTAAAACAATTGAAAGAACCAGGTGTTTGGGAGAAAGTTAGCAAAGGTTTTGCTTCAGTGGGAAATTGGCTCAGCAACATTGGGAAATGAATTTTATTGAAAATAATACAGGGAAAATTGATTGTGGTGGTTTGCCTAATTGGAATATGGGGAATATGTAAACTGTGTAAAAGGATCAGATTAAAGAAGACAAAGAATAATCAGAGGAAGGAAGAAAGGTAAAAGGAAAAATTGTTTAGGGAAATTTCAAAAAGGAAACAAAGATTTGAAGGGGTTAAATGACAGAACTTTAGTTGATGCAAAAATTTGTGAGTGATAGTTTAGTGTGATAACACATTTAGGGCCAGATGTAGGTAGGTTTCCTTTTGCGAGGTGCAAATTGCAGTCCCAGTCACTCGCAATTTGCACCTCGCAAAAGGAAATGCAGAAAGGTGTCTCAGACACCTTCTGCGACTCACTATGGGGTCGCAAAAACCCACCTCATAAATATTTATGAGGTGGTTCGCAGTTTGCGACCCAATAGCGAGTCTAGGCACTCACGGGGATGGTGGCCTGCTGGAGACAGCAGACGACCATGTCCGTGACTGCTTTTCAATAAAATTGTTTTTTTTTTTTCTCTTTGCAGCCTGTTTTCCTTAAAGGAAAACAAGCTGCAAATAGAAAAAATACCGAAACCTTTTAGTTTCGTTTTTTTTCAGAGCAGGCAGTGGTCTATAGGACCACTGCCTGCTCTGAAAAATATATTTTTTTTGCATTCACAAAGGGGAAGGGGTCCCATGGGGACCCCTTCCCGTTTGCAATGAGTTACCATCCACTTCAAGTGGATGGTAACTGCGAGTTGATTTGCGACCGCTTTCGCGGTCACACATCAACTCTATATCGCGGTGCGACTCGCAAATAGGAAGGGAACACCCCTTCCTATTTGCGAGTCTGAAACACATTTTGCGAGTCGGTACCGACTCGCAATATGTGTTTCTGCATCGCGTGAGGGCATTAGCACCTCGCAAACGGCGTTTTTCGCCGTTTGCGAGGCGCTAATGCCTTCCTACATCTGGCCCTTAGTCATCAGAGGAGGGATTGCTAGCGCATGTGGTTTAATAAAAAGTGTAAATGAATAATTAATGTATTCTGAGTAATGGATTTGCGTAGAAAATGTATTAATCCAGAGATAAATGATGCACATTTTCGTGATTATCACCACGTGAGTGGCCGCCAATGTTCAGGAAGTGTCCTTATTAATGGCTTATTAATAAGAAATGTTGAGCTTATGTTTGATTAATGTGGTAATATATCACATTGAGGGTTGTGTACCATGTTTTAGCTTTATTAATCAAAAGCCTTAAACTTATCGGCGGTCCTGACCTAGTTGCACGGACTCATGTCAAGCTGTATTTCTTAGGCGTTTAATAAAATTTCTGCTTTGAGAACTAAACTGTGATTTTCCACTGTGCTGAACTAATGTGCTTGTAGCTAAAAGTCTTTCTCATGAGAACCGCTTGCTAGAAGATGCTGTTCTTGCTAAATGTAACATTGTAAATGTAATGTGTGTGAGGCTGACTTTCTCAGGCGACAACAATGACCATACTGACTAGAGTATAAGCTGCAAAAATATTGTTACCTGACAAGCCGGGTGGATGTGAACAGTACAGAAGGAGCCACTCATCGACATGTGAACAAGGAACTAGTAGAAATGCAACTTTGAAGTTTTAGTTTTATTGGACAAAGTGTGAACATACGATCCCTTGACCAATAGGGACTTGGGAAGTAGTTTTAGGAAATCAAACTTAGTCGCACTGCACTGAGAAGAAGCTGCCATTGTGCTTTTCCCATTTGCCGAAAGGTCATTACTTTACTGAGCGTCTTGAGAGGCGCTTAACTTTAATGCTTAAAGACTTTGCCTTTTCTAAACTTTGATGCTGATTCCTGATGCCTTGCAGACCAGACTGATGTCCTGATGACAAAGACTGTCGCAGCTTGCTGATCCAAACGAAAGATAGGTATATTAATGAAGAGATTGTTTGCTATGTCTATTTGAATTTCTTTCTACGTACCCTGCGTTATTTTGATAGAGCCATAGTTAGATGTTTTTCCAAATTTGTGTTGACTAAATTGTTTTCCATTAGGCCCAACATGCTAATTCTAATCTGGTGTTAGTTAGGATCCTCACTAATGAAAAACAATACATGAAGTAACATTTGATGTCTTTTCTTTGCTGAATCTAAATGTATGTAATATAGTTTTTGCGCAATTATTCGTGCTATTAGTTTCCACTGTAACTTTAGAATGTGTAGTAGCTCAATCCTTGATTAGATTGCGTTTCTTTGGTCACTTAGGTCAGCCAGTGTTGTTTTTGTATGTTTATCATTTGATTTTGAGATTATTTTATGTGACATTAGCATTGTTACTATAGGGAAATAAATATTCTAACTTTTACTTAAAGGTGTGGTTATGAATGACTGCATGGTGTGTGGCAATTACTGACTCCAATTGATTATTAATGTTGTTGATTGATCGGTGATTGTTGATTTGCAAGTACTGGAATTATGGCGGGAACATCTTAAGCGCAGTCAAGCGGTTCATCGACCTATTCGCGTCTCCTTGTAAGTTTACTTATTATGCACAGATGCGCCAACAACTCCAATGGTGCCCTCTGCCAGCTTTAAAAGCACCTGCATCAAATACAAGCTTTCACAATTGGCACCTCATTTATCTGGAAGACAAGCTCACCACCTCCAAAGGTTCTTGGCTCAGACACAGCTAGTACATCAACAAACTGGAGATTAAGAAGTGCACAAAAACTGACTACTTTCATAGTGAGACCACAAGTAACTCTGCAATCACTTGTTGACTGCTTATTTGTCTTTGACCCAGTACAATGTTCAGTTACCTTTGAGCTAGGTTCACCCTGTACAGAAACCACATACATAAATGCATAGATATTCTTATGATAATTTGGGAGTGATGATCAGTGGGGTCCAGATACATGTTTTAGTCATACCAGGGCAAAATTTATGCTGCTGGCATGCATTTTAATGGCATCAGTAAAGTCCAAAGAGGGGAAGTAATGGCACAGTGTACAACAATTAATAGAAACCACAATATGAGTCAAAGAGTCACCCCAGGAGTAGTAACAGAGCAACCAGAGTAAAACAGACACTCCCTTGGGGTCCCCCCAGAAGCAACGGTGAAGCTGTGAATAGAAGAGAGTGTTACTAGGAAACTGAAGAGAGTATGTTTCATTCAGTAATACTGTAGCAGGCATGCACTTAAATCTTTGAAGATGAGGGGAGCAACAGTGAGAATGATACAAGGAAAAATTTGAGTGAGGTTAGCAACGCAGGAATTCTTGCCATATACCCTATCTGGTGCCAAAGGGCCCAAATTCAGGAGCTACATTTAATGATTCTATACATTGATGACAAAGACTGAATGTGCAGGGAGGATAAGTGAAGCAAGGGATAGGCCTGGCAAGCTGTAAGATTAAATTTATGTCACCAGCCTGTATTTTAAGGGGAAGCACATTTAAAGTAGACAAGAGGGCAGGGGAAGCCCAGCCCTGTCACAGAAGAAGGATTCTCTCCACATCTTGACTTATCACTTACCAGACACCAGTATCCAACTGACGGGTTGAGCAAATGTGAAACCTGTTGGCTTATAAAAATGTGCATGAATGTGTCCAGTACAGCTGTTGAGGAAGCTTGAACCATGTTGGCCAGAAAGCAGACACAACAGAATACAATACAATTGCACAGGAAACTAAAAGACTTTTGGCTGGTTTGCATACGTCAATGTAATAAAAAGTGAAAATATTTTGATTTTTACACACATATAGATCCAATGGAACTGCAGTGGAAAGCTAAATGACTGTTGCCTAAAAAGCATGCTTGGGGTATACAAATTAGAAATTCAGAGCTACAGGAGCAAAAAGGATTATTTTTATAATTCGGCCTTGATCTGATCGTCGAGACGTCAAAACTGCAAGCTTTATTAAGAAAGCAATACGCATTAAGCAGGTGCTAGGGCTTACCTGAGCATGGTATTCTACCTGGGCTATGCCCTTGCAAACCGCGCTTCTTTGCTTCCGAGGCTCCTTACTCACTCTTTCTCTTTCTCTCGCTCTCTCTCTCTCTTGTTGGATTTGCTGAGATCTTGCTGCCTTTTTGTTGCCTTTCTGTTGCCTTTTTGAGAAGGTGCTAGAAGTAGGGGGTACAGAGAATGCCGCAGCACCCTCAAAATAACTATGCTGGGGTTCAGAAGGAACAGATTCCTTTAACGTTTGTTCTTATCTTGTCAATTTTGGTCTGCTTTCAAAGACAATGGTCAAATATGATGCTATGTCTTCTGATACATTGCTGCTTATTATTTGAACATGGGGATTGCTCTTTACTTTTCTTTCTCTGAGTGCAAAGTTAGAGGATTTTGTAAAGTAAACTATCTGACAATCTTGAGTGTACACTGAGTGGGAAAGGCTCTAGGGTGACAGTTATTTAAATACTTGTTACAGGTTTGTACAAATATGTTGAAATATATCAGCAGTTAGAAATACACAAATTGAGCATTTATTTTGTAATTATGACGTATGATAGAAGCAAAGATTGTAATAAGATCTAAAGATATCTAGACACTACTTTGTGATGTGCAAATTATAAATATTTGCTGAAATGCAATTTGAACACATTAAATGTGCTGTCTCTAAATAACAGTCCATCAACCCTTAGTAATATATCCGCCACAGTGTACTTCAAAATTTACCATGGCTAGGTACCACACCCTGATCACTCTCCTGCTCAATAGGCGGGCTAATTTGCTCTACTTGTTCTTTCTATGAAGCCTGGATTTTCACAACTCCTATGACTTCAGTGGTGTAGCATTGATGGTAGCACCTCCACTTGAAAATTGTTCCAGAACCACTCTCCTTTTGCTTCTTTTTACTCTCTGCTTTTTTCCTCTATTGCCTGTCTGCTTATTTTACCACTCTTGTTCTCTTTCTGATTGCTCTTTCTGCCACTCCCTTTTTGCGTGCTGTCTCGTGCACCACTCTAGCTCATTCTGATCAATTTATCTTTTGCCACTCCTGCTCCTTCCCACATTTTAGCTTTTACCCTGTCCCCTTTATATGAGTTGCCACTTCTGTTGTTGGTGTCTTCTCTATTCTGCTTTCCTTTTGCTCGTTGTGCCTTTTTTCATTTAGGCTTTTGCCCTCATTTCCCACTGAGTTGTTTTCTTCTCGCTCTTTCCCTCCCTCTGCTCCCCCTGCCCTCGTTACCTTGTTACTGCCTTTTTGCCTTCCTTCCCTTCTGCCTCTTGCCCCTCCCTCCCAAAACCTACTTAATGTGACTTCAACATAGGCCAGCCATTATGCAGGTGGCAGGTGCCCCTATCTTACTTAGGTCTTACCTGTGACTGGTCCTTCGAACAGGTAAGGGCTTCTCAGACTCTGCTCCTGTGAGTCTGAAGTCCCTGCCTCGCTCCTCCTGCACCTCATTCTACAACTCTCTTTCTCTCTCTCTGTTCTGTGCCTTCATTCTCTCAAGTTGGTTTTGTTGACTTCTTGTTGCCTTTCTGTTGTCAATATGTTGCCTTTGCCTCTTTTTCCTATCAGCTATTTGCCACTGCTTGAAACTGTTGATCATCTCTATTTGTCTGCTTATTTTGCCACATTCGTTTTCTTTCTGCTTAGTGTTTCTGCCACTTTTGCTTTTTGAATGTCCTCTCATGCACCTCTCTAGTTCATTCTGCTTGCTCACTCTTTTGCCACTGGCTCATTTTCACTAGGTTTGATTTTTCACTGTTCACTTTTTCTCAGTTGCCACGTCTGCGCTTTGTGTCTCCTCTATTCTGTTACACTTGTGGCCCTCTATCTTTTTTGCCTTTTGCCCTCTTTTCACACTCAGTTGCCTTCTTCCTGCTCTTTCCTTCCCTGTCCTACCCACACACTCCTGCCCTCATTTCTTGCCTTTCCATTCTCCCACTGTCTTTCCTCCTGCACATCCTTCCAACCACAACCACTCCCCCCTGTTCTCCACCCCTTTCCCAGGACCTACTTTATGCAGCTTTAGGTACACTTTTCCAGCAAGCATAATGCTAATGCATCGAAGGTGCACCAAAGGCAAGCCTTTCTATGCCAGTCTGCAACCTGTTTACACCCAGTATCAGGAGCCCTGGTCCTTCGCCAATCCACTGCTTCTCTGCCGCTATCCTCTGCACATTCAACCCTAGCAAACAGTTGTGACTCTGCTGCAGTGCTGCACTTCACAACACTGTGAGAGCTCTCTCCTGCACCTCCTGCAAGTTCTCAGGCACTCTATCGCACCCACTGATGACCACTCTGGCACTAACAGCACAAAACCCCTGACTCCTTCAAACTCACACTAACCAGCCACTGACCACACAACACTCTACACTTTCATGCATGCTCTTCAATATCCTCTCAATCACTTAACATGCTACAAAGATCTGGGACCTGTTGCATGATCTCACACTAGACTTGCTATTCCTCATGGAGACCTGGCTAAGCCCCACCGCCATCACTCTCGGTTACAAGATTGACAGGCAGAAGAGATAGCGTGAGGTCAGGGGTGGAATCACCAACATCTTGAGGTACATCATCAGCTTCACCACTTCTGCAGACACATCTTACAGCAACATGAAACAACTATTGTTCGAACTTCACATCACAGTCAACTTTACCCTCAATCGCTCCCTCTGAAGCTCTCTGAATTCTTCTGCTGCAATATACCCTTCATACGCAGAAACTTCATACTACATACTTACAACAAGACTCCTTGCTTCGACCAGGGAAACAACCTTTACTACGTGGCCCACGATCACAATAAATTAATCAACTGCCACCATGCAGTCTATCCATTCTCCAGCCCCATCGGATCCATGCCTCCACCAAGCCTTCACAAGCGAGTGAAGTGCTCACGCTTATCCAAAATACCTCATGTCATCAGTGACCTTCCAAGGCACATAGAAACATATCACAATCCTCCCCTACCCTACTCAAGAAGCCCTCTGCAGAGCCATCAATGCTCATAAACTGAAGACCAATCTCTCTGCCATCAAACGCAGCCTAGATCAACACGTGCATCACCAACCATCTCAGTAACCATCAACATTGTTTACAATATGATGTATGAGTGTATTTTGAGTGGATTCACAATAGTATTGGAATGTGACATTAGTAATTAATTTAATTCTCCATGCCTTCCTCACTATGTTGGTGACTTTAATGGTGTCCTCTCCTATATAATCAAGTGGGTCAACTCAACCTTCCACTCTCAAGAGGTAGGTAAACGGAGGACCATTTTAATAATAGCTTGGTTTTCAAGTAGCACATCTATATTTCTAAGCACTGTGACACACTGATGTTACTGTTTCTCAATAAATTGGTACTGAATTAACCCTTCATTAGAAGATTAAGTTGGCATTAACAGGATGTGAGTGAAATGTCCTTTAAGTAGGCCATCTCAGACGTGTGAGGTTTAACTGGGGAGTTATTTTGGGACATTAGATTAAATTATGAAGCATTAGGTGGCGGGGGCTGTAGGACTCCACAAAAGGGATTCAACTTTCTAAGGTGATAGTGGACATGTGGCATGGACCATTGGTGGTGTATGTAATACTTGGTCTTTTATTCAAGGTGTAAGTTATTGGTCACAAATGTCACAACCCTACTCTTTTAAAAGCCTCACAAGCCTACAAACCCCTCAGTCCATTGAATGTATCTACATATTCCTCTCCAACAGGGTGTATCGTGCATGGGATCAGACTGACTTGGAGGATTTGAGACTTCAAAAAGTGAATGCATTCACACACTTGCCAACATACTTTTTTCCTGTAAAATATAAGAACCTGACACTAAAAGGGTGGAAGCTGCCACCATGCCTGTACTCGTCACCGGAGTCCACCCAATTAATCATAGCCCCCTCATTCAACTCCGTAAAAAATTGGTTGACTAGAGATTTTCATATTTGATTTGTGTTTTTGGATCATTAGAGAAATAATTTAGCTTGGGTAGACATTGCTGTTCCAGGCCGAATTTCTCTTGATGACATTTTTAAAAATGGTGGGTTTGTTGCAGTGATGATGTAATATTTCAGGAACTATGAGACCTATATACTTCATTTAGTGTCAAAACATAGGTTTTGGGGTCACGTAGTGTTATAGAGACAGAAAATAACTCCCCAGAGCAACCCTTCCATAATTTTCCAAAATGGCTGCTTTATAAGAGGAAGAAGAGACCTATATAGAAATGAAACAAATAATAATGTTTTTTAATCTTTTTATGTATACACCAAACAATGTTTGCAATCTAAATATGAAAAAAATGATATTTATCACTCCTGTTTTAGAACCATTTTCATAGTTCACTTTATTTATTTGTTTTGACAATCACTTGTGGTACATTTGCAGAATGTTGAACATTTGAGAAGAGCATATCATCCGGAACATCTTTTTCTAGCACAGGTTTTGCAAGTACATGTATGTATAAGTTCTGTGGGCATAAGCTTTAGAAGTTTTGTAGGTTTTAGCACCCCATCAATATCTTCCCAACCAAATTCATATGGATCTTTCTCTACATATGCATGACCCAAAACATTTACACATCTTCTGATCAAGTAGAATGTTCTTTTAATGTTTCCACACACATTATATGACATTGGTGGAAGGTCACTTAGCAAGACTGATCTCTTGAACTCCCTGTACCAAAGATCATCAAATGTGTGACAGTAAGAATTTGTTTTCCACACACATACACGGTATTGTTCTACGTAAAGTGTCTTTTTTCCTCTGTTCCGTAAAGTATCCATAACTCTCACAATCCTTTACATATTAACATTGCAACAAATCTAAGTAGCACAATAATAACATCTGTGTCATTTGACAGTACAATAACTCGTTTGGAACCATTTCAAGCAGCCCATTCAACATGTGGCACAACATGAAGGTCAGCTTCCTCCATTTTGCTGTCAAGTTCTTGAACAATGTGGCCTGTACCTTTTAAATATATTTCTTCAGGCACCAACTCTTCATTGATTATCATTCCACTTGCAATAATTGGAAATTCAATGTTCACTGAAGCATCAGCAATGTTTTGGAGAGTTAACATCTCCAAGTTCATCTAAAAAGTCATGTTATTGAAAAGCTCTTGATCTCTTGTGTTATCAGAGTATAGATAATTATAACAAAGTTCATGAAGAATAATTTGAATAACTTTTCTATTGTGTTCTTAACTCTTGTTTCCACAGGTCTCCTTCCCTGCTGTTCCCAACCTAAAACCCTTTCCCCGCTTGACCATTCTTTAACTCTGTGCTATAACGGCTAGTAGAGTTTGGAGCTGCCAAAAGGTGGACCTATTGGGAACAGGCACAAACCCTGAGGATCCCGTCTCGCTGACAGTAGCTGAGTTTTCTTTTTCCTGTCATTCATAAAGCATGATTTGGAAAAGACAATACATTTGCACAGACTGTTGGTTCATGGGATTGTCTTCCAGTTCTTTACTTATATCTTCAAAGCCATCATCAATGTTGTCGGCTTCTGTTGCGAACTCAAGAACTTTCATTTGTAGCAGTTTTGCTTTGCTTATAATAAACAATGATGTAAAAAATGATAAGACAACATCAGGCTTTCTTGTTGACTCCCATGGAGCTATGGGGCATCACAAAATTTGTCATTAGGAACAAAATCTAAATCTTTCAGGACATTTCTTAAAATGGTTCCTGATGATTTTAATGCATCCTCTGCTCTTGTTTTGGCAGCAAGAACTTAAGGAGTCAAATCAACTGAGAACACCATAAGTGGCTCATTCTTTTTGTTAGACTGAAAAAACGAATTCTGTCATTTAACATTCTCACAAAAAAAATCTTAATTTTATTATGATGGATCAATACGGTTTGATCAATGTTGACCATTATTTCTCTGATCACATATGCACCCATACTTAGCACTCAAGAGTGGCTTTAAAACTTAATTTGCTTTTTCAAAATCGGCAAACTTAACTGAAGACTGGTGGTTATGTGGCTGCTGGGAGCTCATTGTACATCTATATTTACGAATGTATGCACGCATACTGTTCGTGCAGGCATACACATCCGCTGTAAAAACATTCACCTTGCTGTTTAGATCAGCTACTCAGCTGAAAACGTAGGCCCTCATTACGAGTCTGGCGGTCTTAAGACAGCCAGACTAGTAGTGGTGGTAGGACCGCCACGAACATGGGGGTCTGACCACCATGTTACAACTGTGGCAGAGCTGCCACAGTCCGACCACCAACTCCACTAGGTTGCTGTCAATCGACAGGCTGGTGGTCTGGGCATGGGCAGTGCAGGGGCCCCTATGGACAGCGCCATTGCGCTTTCCGCTGCCTGAATTTCGGGCTGCATTGCCGCTGGCTCGATTGCGAGCCAGCAATAATGTTAAGGCCTTATTCCCACCCTCCAGCCCAGCGGGAAACTTGTAATAAGGCCGGCAGTGTTCTGGCCGCACTGGTAGTCAGATGGCGGTACGTGTTTGGTGGGTGGCCTCTGCCGCCGGCCAAACTCGTAATGAGGGCCTTAACCTTGGAAGAAACTAGCTGCAGATAAAAACATGTTTGTCCTTTGAGTCTCACATACCCTGCACTTTGTTCTTTGGTCAATCCCATTGGCCCTTGTTCTGGCTAAAGCACGGATAACACATTAACGATCCTTTGCTTTCTGATCAGTTGTTGGAGGTGGACGAGGGGTAGCCATCGATCTGTTAAGTGGATGGGCAATGGGTTTGGTTGTTGTCGCTTTCTCAGACGACTCGGATTCTTGTTGTGATTCACTAGTTTTTGCTATTTTTTGACAATTTTCTTCCAGGTTTTTTCCTATTGTATATGACTTGTTGCACTTGATGAAATATTTGGTCCTCTTTATCCATCAGTTTCAGTCTTTTGTGAACTTAGTCTTTCCTTATTTCTGCAGCATCTCGTACTCTCTTCTGTTCAGTGCTGTTGATGCTAGCTTTTCTTTCGGATTAGTTTGGCATATAACACATTTTCCTTTGTTGAAGGAGTCCTCAGATTATCTAGTAAGCAACACTCTGTAGGGAGGTAATGATCCTCTGCTGCCACCTGCTTTACTCAAATTTACGAATTTGAATCAATGGAAAACCTGAAACAGAACCAATATTAAAAAAAAAATACCAATATGATGGCTAAAACACATCATTATAAAGCTGCCATTTTGAAAAAGGGCAGAAGGGTTGCTCTGGGGAATTATTTTATTTCTCTATAATACTGCTTGACCCACAAAACCTATGTTTTGACACCAAAATAAAGTATATAGGTCTCATGTTTTCTGAAATATTACATCGTCACTCCAACACATCCGCCATTTTTAAGATGTCATCCAGAAAAAATTGGCCTGGATTAGCAATATCTACCCAAGCTAAATTACTTCACAAATGATACAAAAACACAAATCAAAAATGAAAATCTCTGGACAACAATTGTTTTATGAAGGTATATCCAGGGGTCAGGGGCAAAATGTCATAATGAGATGTTCTGTTTATTATAGTCAATGAGGTATCTCTGCCCCTTCAGTTTCAATGCCTTACCTTCTATAAAATGTGGTTTCCATATTGAGGGAAGCATTCACCCTCCTTAGGACTGCAGCAAAGAGGTGAAGTAGTGGAATGAAATGGATCGATCATATTCCTTTAGCGATGTCCATCCCCATGCCAGCACAAACATGTTAGCTTCGTGGCACCACAACAAAACATAAAAGAAACAGAATTGTTGGCATCCCGAGAGCATGATGTTTCCTTACTCCTCTGACTTGCATGAGCTTTTGGTTACAAGCTTTGAACGATTACCAAAGTAATATTACTTGACTGGCAATGTTGTGCTCCCAAGTCTCATAACACTTAAAGCAGCTATTAGCTTTATTAAACTGAACAGAAATGCCTGACTTATGAAACACTGGTTAGACACTGAGATCTGAACTGGTCATCTTTAGTTTAAACACAGATCACTCTAACAGATATACTGGCCTACTCAACTCTCTTACAGATAGCAATAAATTATGAAATTCATAAATGTAGAATTCAACAGAGTAACATGAAAACTGCAATCATATATTTAACAACAGGGTACTTGGGTGCACTTTTCAGCATAAGTGTTTTAAATCACATAGGTATTGTCACTCGGAAACCAGAGCGATTCTTTTAGCTAGAACAACATTAACCTCAGAGCTGGAGGCTGAAATACAGGGAATTATTTTTCCAACTCTCAAGAAAATAATGAATGGCTGGATCCGTGACCAAGGAATGTTGATTCTGCCTCTTCTGGAAGCCGGTAATGGCTGACACGTGAAATCTAATAGCAAAGCTTTTAAGTAATGAATTCATATAAATGACAGCGGAGTTGCCGTGATGTATGAGTGTAAAGGCTCATAGGCTCCAGAAAAGCACGAAGTGTTAACCACGAGAGCCCCGAGCGGTCTAGAAACAAGACATCTTTATATTCTCTTTGAGTACAAGTCCAAAAAAGGAAAATTGACCTCTCAGATCTATAAAACTAAGCCAGGCTGTGTAAAATATGGAAAGTTGTGAAGCTGAAACCGATTCAAAGATACATGTAACTAAGACCCTCATTAAGAGTGGCCTGGTTTTTGATGCTACAATGTTCGCATCATTAGATTCCAACACCAATTTATCAGATGCGAAAATTGCCAACTATTATGTGGTCCAGCTATGAAATGGTGCTTAACATGATTTGTGTGCCTACCGCAATGAATGTTGCAGGTCCTGGTAATTAGCAATCGTTTTAATCCCTTTACATCCTGACAGGTTTGCCCTACCAAACTTTAACGTGCGGTGCTTTTTTTTTTACTGTACCAGGCAGGTACTGGAGGCGATGAAAATGCAAAATGTACACTTTAATTGATACATTGATTATTATCGACCCATTATTAATGATGCCTTTGTGTCTAGACTTTGTAATAAGAACAAAGAGCATTTCCACTGGTAGACTAAATCTAGTGAAATATTCCTTCATGGATATTGTGGCTGGATAAGTTTTAAATTAAAAACATTTAGGGCCAGATTTCTGGAGTCTCGAGAACAGTTTCCTCCATCACAAACAAGATGGGTAGCTTGTATACCTTATTACAAGTGCCTTATATTCTACAGCACTTGGGTGCAGGGGCGTCATTAACCACCCGCCTTAACGGCTACAGCAGGATAGGGTTTTGATGCACCTCTTCTTTCTACAACTCGACATGTGAAGGATCATAATTACAGTGAAAAGGTGGATGGGTGAGTAAGTGGAAAGATGGATGGATTGATGCAATGGTGGATGAATGGATGAGAGAAAGAATGGAGGAATGAAAGAAAGGATGGGTGGATGGATGAATGAGTGGACTGAAAGAAAGGCTGGATAGAAGGTCAGAGTGAAAGGGTGACAGGATGGATGAGTGAAATGATTTATTAGGTAAAGGATGGGTGAGTGAAAGGAAGGGCAGTTGGATGAAAGTGTAGACGGATAGTTGAGTGAAAGGGTGAATGGATGGATGAGTGAGTAAAAGCATGGATGAGTAAAAACATAAATAGATGGATGAGTGTATGGATGAGTCAAAGGGTGCATGGGTGAGTGAAGAGATGGACGGATGAATGAAAGGCAGGATGGATGGATGTTTAAGTGTGGATGGGTTGATGGAGTGGGGTTGGATGAGCAAAAGGATGGATGAGTGAAAGGAAGGATGGGTGGGTGATGGAGTAAAAGTGTGGATGGGTGGTTGGAGTAAAAGTAATGCACAGTTTATCGAAGTCAGAATTGAGAGGTATTTGTACCTCCAGGCTGCAGTATCAAATTAACGATCCACTGTGAATAAAGGCCTAAGTTCATTAATTTTACAGATGGACAAGGCCTGTGAACCTTAGCCTGTTATTACTTTCTTAAGTTAATTTTCAAATATTAAGTAAGTGGGTGAGTAAATACCGTAAATGTAAGTTTCAATGGGAGAAAAAGCCTTTATTTCTTGGAACTATGTTTAGGCAAAAAAGAGTTTGGGGAACATTAAACGTATTTTGCTGGGAACCTTTGCCATGGTGAGGTTGAATTAAGTATATGTTGCAAGCAACTTGGAAACGTGCAAAAGTTCACTTATTATTTCACACAGTAATAAAACACTTATATGTTAATAGTTATTTTGGTATCTTCAGCTAAAAACATTGGTGTTACCTGTAGTAAAGTAGACTAATCGTCCTTGAGAAAATAGAAAATCAGGATTAATAGCTGGAAAGGTGGTAAGGCATCTAAGCCTGATGTATTAGAAGACAGGTCACAAAAAATGATTCCAGATTGCCCACCGACATTTAGTAATCCATCTCTGAATTTGTGATGTGACCTGTTCTAATAGGTGGCAACGCAATTCTAAGGTCGTTGAGAATCACAGCATGACCTGCCACATAAATATTAATCAGACAGGTCATGATTACCAATCTACTGTGATTGATTGCAGTGCAGCCATCTGGCCTCCAAAGAACAGCAGATCACCATCACTGCGTTTGTATGCCCAAATGGGCAGCTTTTTTTTATAAAGCCGTCCATTTTCCTTAAAGGAAAGGGTGCTGCTTCTAAAAGGAAAAGTTTTCTCATTGGGGGAAATATCAGAAAAGCAGGATGTGGTTCCCTGACTCGCTACTCACTACCTCCAAAAATGGATAAATGGGAAGGTGCTCCAAAAGGACAACTTCCACTTTGCATATCAGTTACCACCTCCTTCTAGGTGTTGCTTTGGTATCAACAGTTGGTGACCACACTGGATACTTACCATTGCAGCTCACAGTTCATAGGGGAACCTTCTTTGATGTCCCCTCATAAAAGTGAGGCAAAATGATTCTCAAAACCATTTTGGGAATTGCAAAGGCTTTTCCGACTCACAAGATGGATTTGAAACATTTTGCAGTCACAAAATCTGTACATTTTTGGATCACATGATGTGCAAATGCATAAGGGCTTTGTACCTAATGCTCTAGTTTTTTTGAAGCATTAGTACAAGATATTTTACAGCTTGAAGCAGCAAAAAATACTGTCTGAAGTATGGAGAAGAGCAAAAGGATAACATCTAGATTGACTTCAATGGTTTCTGATTTGCTGCGAATGCTGTATTCACTGATTTATGGAGAGTTTGCAGTGTTTCATTCATTTTTTAATTATCAGCAATAATAGAACATATACCATTCTTCTTTCTTATGTATCTAAACATGAAACACTGCCCAACAAACACAGCTAAAGAAAGGAGAGGGGGAAGAGAGTGATTACCATCAAATTTGACACTTTATCTGCGCTTTCAAAAACATGGACAAGAAAAAAGAAATTCTGTTCATCAGAGCACTGTCCCAAGGCATGCTTAGCGAAGGCATCCAGCAGAACTAGATAGGATCACGTTAAAACCAGAACCGAAATACATTTAAGGGTGCTGGCTGGTCAACAAACGGTTTTCAACTCTATTTCAGTGCTTCTAAAAAAGTGAATCCTTGTGCCCGGTTTTGTGACCCTAAAGAATTTACTTTCCCTCCATTGTCACCCTCAATCTGAAGGGGTTCCACGTCAGAACCTCCAGCCCTAGAGGAATAGTTATTTTTTGATTGTCTGTAGATCTATCAAGTGAGCCTTGTCTCTAGTATGTGAAGATTTGGATCTTTCTACCAGGAAAGGTGAAATTCCTTCTTTTTGCCACTGCTGTGGCCAACATTTTGTGTTGTTCCTGAGTTTCCAATTTTAACCAGTAATGTGTGGATCCTAATTTCTAAATCCAGGTTTCTTTTCATAACTTTGACCTCCATCTCTAGTTAGAAGTGGCTGTTCTTAATTAGTGACTGTAGTTGTCTGTAGTGGGCACCCATACTCACTTTTAGGGTACTGAGACCTTGGCCCAAAGCAAGAGAAAAAAAGGCAAAGTAAAAGAAAGAAGGAGGAAGAGAAGGATGGGAAAACAGGGAATGAAAAGCAGGGATGAAAAGTTCCTGCAAAAGTAAGATAGAGACAGGAAGTAGAAGGTAGTATCAGAATTGACAGTTATCAAGCAGCCCAGCTCCATCTGCGAAGCTAGTCTCTGCAATGCATGTTTCTACATCTCTGGGAAGACATGCCAGCTCAATATTCTGAAGCAGGTCATGCTCCCAGAAGGACTGTAGAGAGGTCCTACCGGAGGAATGAATCAAGAAGCATCTTCCCTCTTAAAATATAGGAGACCTGTCAGAAGAGGAGAGAACGCAAACAGTGAAAATGACCAGCTATACCATACAGGTGGTCATTCATGGGTGGCTGGCTGCTCAAGTAATGCTGTGCTGTAAACTTTGGTGAATGAGGAAGAAGGGGTCAGCATAGGAAGGGTTGAGAGCACTGAGGGCAGTTCTTTGGATACAGCGATAATTTATGTAAGGCACTCCAAGCCATAGTTACACCTTGAAAAGGTTGAGGGCTTTCCTGTAATGTAGAAAGGAGTTGACACTGCTGGTGAGTTGAGGAGTGAAGCTTTCCCAGTTCTGTTGTCTAGCCATGTTTGGATCAGATCTTGCTTGGATTGGCAAGGAGGATGGCATTGATTATGGTTAGGCTTAGTTTGACAGAGCTTTTTTTCATACAACTTATATTTTTTCCATCTCAAGCAGGCAATACAATGGCAACACAGTCATTAACAGTATATACTTTGTATAAAAATGATATCATCTAGTATTCGTACTCAACACATTTTAGCATTGAATAGGCAAAACACACTTTTCGCTTCAGAATTCTTGTGTCATGGACCTACATCGTGTCGACCAACTTCCCCCATATTGTTTCATATTTCTGTGTGCATCCCCTTGCCATGTCAACCATGTTTTCTACAGTGGAGCATTACTCCGTGACTTGTTTCCATTCCTGAACTTTGAGTGGAGCCTTAGCTCTTTATTTCTTAGTGTCTGTTATGGTGACGAGGACTCCAATGCCAATGAGTATACATGCTGCTCTGGTACCATCCATATCCTCAATAATTTTCAGCAGCGCAACCTTGTGAGCCAGTTCAACTTGTTGTCCTGTTGCTTGAACAATACTCAGCTGGACACTGTCCAGTACTCTTTGATACTCATACAGTTTAATACCATAGGCATTAGGCTTTCTCTCTCCGCAAAGCACCTAGTACAATTAGGGGAGGAACTTGAATTTATTTTCCACAATTGCTGAGTTGTGTAGTAAGTTCTGTGAAGGTATTTGAATTCAGTGAGCCTAAGACAAGAGGACATGGCCAAAACTTGGGGTGGAGGGTGTGAGCGCTGAAATTATACTAATAAATATTTCATGTATTCTGTATTTTGAATCTGCATAGAAAATGAATTATCATAAAAGATAATGCTCAACTCAAAAATGTTCCCACTTGAATGCCCACTACCTACTATGTAATGTTTTATTAACAGCATATTGATGATTATTTATTTAGAACATATATGAGTGTGAAATTCACAGTAATATGTTATACTTAGGATTAAATGCTATGTATTTGGCTTAAATTAACTGTAGGCCTCAAGTTAGCAAGGTGTAGGCCTTAGTATTACACCGCCTCATATTGAAAATAGCCATGTCAGAATAAAGTATGATCTCATGTTTAGTGAATAATAAAGATGTATTGTTCTAACTGAACGTTCCAAACTGTTAGAAATGTTAACTCGAGTATGAAAAATGTATGTTCCCGGGAAGTAACAATGGATGTACTTACGGAAGGACAGACAGTTACAAAAATTGTTTCTCGACGAGTCGAACAATGTGCACATGAAAAGAAGAGCCAATCATTAACGTGTGAAAGACTGTTTAGTTATATCTTGGATTTGAAATAGTAATTTTACTGGACAAATGGCAGAATGTATGATTTTCTGACCAATGGCATTGTGGAAGTTTCTGGACAACTTTAACTTAACCAGACTGCAAACCAAGGAGGACAAGCAGACTTCTTGAGACCACTTCCATTTTATCCCGCTCCACTCGCTTGTATGCTTTTGATTATTCATGCTGAAGGATCTATTGAGTTCCTAGACGCTTTTTATTGTTCAAAACTTGATTTGGACTTCGGTCCTTAGACTTTGCTTATGATGGTTCGGTTTGCTTAGAGTCCCCCCCCACCGAGCTTTTCCCTTTCCTAACGCAATTGCTGATGGTGACGGAACTGATGGCCCCATGACGAAGATTATAACTGCTTGCCGATCCATAAGGAGAGGTATTCTAATTGTCAATGTTTTTATTGTTGATTTGTCTTTTTCTTCTTGGTACCAACTGCTGCTTTTTGGTAGAGCCATAGTTAGATGTTTTCCAAATTCATGTTGACTAAATCTTTTTGCATGAAGTCCCAACATGCTGATGTTAATCTGAGGTTAGGGAGTATCCCTCTGTTCAACTAAATTGCTATTTAATATTGCTCAGCTGCTGAATTCAGGTGTGTGTTATTTTCATTACACAATTACTCTTATTGTTGGTCTGTACTTTGGCTTCAGAGGGCTTGGTTATATATGCTTTAATTAACTTGAGATTCTTTAGAAGATTCGGTCAACCAGTGTGGCTTTTATACTTATATCATATGGTTTTGAGATTAATTTACGTGATACTAGCAATGTTAATCTAGGGAAATAAACATTTTAACTTTTACTAAAGGTGTGGTTATTTTTTACCTAATGGGTTACGATGCGTGAAAATTACTGACACCAAAAGAATTTTATCGTCAGATCTGATGATATTTATGTTATACATGGACTTAGGGTGTGAACATCTAAAACTAGTCAAAAGTCTATAGAACCTCTAGCGCATCCCGTTATCAACTAACAAGGCAAATAAGGTGAGTCATGCTCACAGAAATGGTAGCAGAGAAGGATGGTTTGTCTCTTTAAGAGCACATCCTTAAGTAGAGTTCACAGTTTGTCTTATTGAGAAATCACAGTAAGGTCCCCGTTAAAAATATTGAGAGGTAAAAATTGATTTGCAGAATTTGGTTAAGATTTTCGGATTCAATGATAAAAAGTATGAGAAATGGTGTCCCTAAAAGCCTAGGATGACTTTCCCAGATCCTTAGAGTTTGCCTGTGTTTGTTTGAGGATGTTCTTGGCATTCTAGTGATAGTATGAATGGAATAGGTTTCACGCTTGCACAGCTTAAGCATACTACAGGTGAATTGAGAGGTTTGTGAGGATTTAGGGTGTTTGTGTACTCCAAATGAAGTTGTTGAAAGGGTTTGCGTACTCCAAAGTGTGTGAGTAGGGAAGCCGTTGAACTTCACACGTGTGTGGCGCTTTGTGCTAAAAAATTGTCCATGTGGTTGTTGGTATAAGGCCCCTGCGTGCTCTAAGACTCCAGAGTATATTGAAAAGTGTACGAGACCCTTGGTTTCTGTTGTAATTTGTCTGTTTGGTGCTCGCAATATTTTTGCATTAGATTGGTGTGAATACGAGTTCAGAAGGACAAGCCACAAGTTTTTGTCAGCAGCTGTACGTGTGAGTGTGATGTAACTGGACCTGCGCTGGGATAGGTTGGTTAGTTAGAAGGGGGATGCGCACATATTGGTGGACAACCACAAAGCACAATTGGTTGAGAAGGTTGGCTAAAAGTATTTTGGGATTGAAAGCCACTTCCTGATTTGATTGAAAGTAGCGTAAACTTTGCAAAAATGACATTTTTCAAAGCTTTAAAGAGTGCCGTAAGAGGAGATGTGTATATTCCAGCAACAATAGGGGAAGTTACTATACCAGATGGTACACCAGCATATGTTGTATTCGAAGAGCAGGGTGCTGTACCATGCCTTTGGTTAAAACAGTGGTGCAAAGCGACAGAAAAAGATGGGAGTTTAGCGTTTCCTATCCACTGAATATTTAATCTGAGGATTTTAGAGAATTTGAGGAGGGTGTTGTACGATTTGAAACCCCCTCCAATACCAGCATATTTCGAAGCATTAGCAGTTTGGGAGCTAGCAGCTAGACAGCAACAGCAGTTAAAATTTGAGAAAAGGATGAGAAAAGCAGAAAAAAGACTAGCGGAGGCTAGATGGGATAGCGATTAGAAATTTTGGACATTAGAAACTTTACAGGGAATTCAGTTGTTTCTGTCAGGGAGACCAGATCCTCAGGGTCTGCACACGTTCCCAACATGTCCACCACTAGACAGCTCCAAAACTCTGATAGAAAAAAATCACAGAGCCTGAGAGAGTCCAAGCGGGGGAAAAGGGGATTAGGATGGGAACAGCTGGGAAGGAGACCTGTAGGAAGCAAAAGGTTAAACCACACAATATCAAGATTATATCACATTGATTTTACTAGACGATGATTCTAAGCATTGTCATACTGTAACCATGGATAACTTAAGAAAGGACTATAACTAGGCCTCAAAACTTCTGGGTACCTGGGAAGGAATCAAGAATGATTAATACAACTTCTCATATGAAACTCTTCATGAAATGTTACATATGGTCTAGGAATATAAGAACCTTCTTGAATTATGTTTTCAGAACAAACATTGCCTTTTTACATGAGGACATAAAGTAATCTGAACATTCACTGGAAAACAATGGGAATTGTACTAAGTACTTAATATGCACATATAATGTAACATCTTAAATTTTAACACCTTTGCAGAAAATTCAAAAGCCCTGGATAGTTGTGTGCACTTCAGGAAACACTACACATCAAAGTTTTAATTGCCATGAAATGATCGCGCACACTGTAAGCAATCTGAACACCTAGGTTTAAATGCGGGAAATGAATTGCGCACACTTTCGATTCCAACAAGTATATGCAAATGCCATGAAATGTTTGCGCACTCTGCAAACGATCTGAAACATCAAGATTTAAATGCGGGAATGAATCACGCGTCTTGCCGATTCGAATGCCACCATGCAAATGCCAAGAAATGGTAGCGCACAATGAGTATCAAGAGTTAAATGCAAGGAATGAATCACGCGTCTTGCCGATTTGAATGCCACCATGCAAATGCCAAGAAATGGTAGTGCACAATGAGTATCAAGGGTTAAATGCGCGGAATGAATTGCACGTCTTGCCGATTCGAATGCCACCATGCAAATGCCAAGAAATGGTAGCGCACAATGAGTGTCAAGAGTTAAATGGAAGGAATGAATTGCGCGTCTTGCCGATTCGCATGCCACCATGCAAATGCCAAGAAATGGTAGAGCACAATGAATATCAAGAGTTAAATGCAAGGAATGAATCACGCGTCTTGCCGATTTGAATGCCACCATGCAAATGCCAAGAAATGGTAGCGCACAATGAATATCAAGAGTTAAATGCAAGAAATGAATCGCGTGTCTTGCCGATTCGAATGTCAATATGCAAATGTCTAGAAATGGTCGCGCACACTGTTGCCGACCCGAATCTCAAAAGTCAAATGCCAAGAATTAATTGCGCGTCTTGCCGATTTGAATATCCACATGTAAATGCCACAAACCACGAGCACATTCACACGCACAAGGAAAAATCTTTGAACATGAAAACTAGGCCCAAAAACTCGAATGTCTTTGAAAACAGGATCGTGGGCCCAGCCCAACCTCCGTCTCACCGCCCTGATCAAGGACCACCAATACAATTAAGGGCAAAGGCCTGGAAGGTCAAGGTAGGCCTCCGGAACAGGAGCCCAGGAAGATGCTGCTCTGCACCGGGACCTCTGAATAGTGAGCACGTGGAGCCGGGCCGGCTCCCCTACATAGAGTCCGGCCCAGCCCACAAACCACACCCAGTCATGCTGCAGAGAAAGCCTCCAGAAAGCCCTGGAAAGGGACCACAACCTGACACACTCTGAAAGCCTGCAGCAATACATTGCAAATGAACAGTATTTACAAGCACCTTGAATATAAGTCTTCAGGATTAAACTATGCAATGCAAAAGGTTAAACAACAACATATCAACATAAATTAAGTTTTCTCATAAGTGCTGGTTTTTGCATTCCAGTCCCCCGTAGAGCGCGCACTGCCGTGATGTTGACAATTTCCTGCAATTACACAAGACAATGAGAATAAGGTGAAAAAAGTTACCAGAAAAAAGGATACAGGTCCTTCTAAAGGCAAAGTGCAGAGATTGACAGAGACTTAAAAAGCTTTGATTCTCAACAAAAACTCAGATGATGAGGAGTTCATCTTAGAGTTATTGAATAATCACCCACCACCATATACAGCACATGAGAAGGGCTCAAACACTAATGTACATCCTACAGCACAGACATCAGTTGTACCAACACAAAGTCAAATACTGAGCAGTCCTAGTAGGTCTTCTACTTCAGCAGTTCAAAATCTGATGCCACAGTTGAACATTCCCAGAATTTACCCAGATGTCCCCATTATAGATACTGCAACAAACCTAATAGCGCCAACAGGACAGATTTATCAAAAACCATCATTGGCTCAAATCAAGTCAACTCTGCATTTAATGCCTTCAATGCAGCCACAAACGATCCCAGATATACCCCAATAACATGATCCCAGACAGAGATGTCTGCATTGATTAGTCAGAGTATGGGAATGATGCACTCACAAGAACCAAGTGTCAGACCAAGTCCAGATGCAGTTTCAGTTTCAGTTACCATTGGTCCAGTCATACCATTATTTACACAGGGAAACAGTGGGACTAGAAGACAGAGAATCCTGAACCAGAGCCCATCAGGAGAGAGGCTGGAGGAGAACTCCATGAGACCAACACTTGATGGAGCAGGACCGTTAATATACCTAAGTCCTTGTAGAGCTCCTCCAAATACAAAGGCAAGGCCATACATAAGTCTTAACCTGAGTTTAGTAACTCCAGAGACTCTACACCTAATTTCACAGCAGTTGCCAAATGCTATCCCAACAACATTTCAATACAAGGTTTGACAACTCAACAATTAAGTGAATGGTTGGAAAGGTTGAGTAGCTCTCGAGGTGATTCTAGTGGAGGGAACTACCTAAATTACTCTAGACTTGTGATGGAAGCAGAGGAATTGATTGAATGAACAATGGCGGTAAACAGGCTTGAGTCATACACGGAAGATGAACTGCGTTAGTTGTGCCCAGTAATTTAAAAAAAAGCGGGCATAGTACATCACAAATTGTCAGACATAGCAGAAACATACAATATAGACATTGAGCAAACTAAACATTTGAAGAGAAGTTACTGGTTAGAATTTGACGCAAAAGATTTTGAACACATGAAAACTCCCGGAATGAAGACACACCTTAGAGAATTGCTTCAAAGAATTCAAACACGAGGAGCATTAGAAAAGTGGGAAAGCCAATGGGTGAAGAAAAGAGATAAAAGGAAATGTATTCTGAAACCCTACCTGCAAATATGCAACAGACTGAGGACCAAGAAAAAATATTACCAATGAGAGAAATCCCAGGAGGGAACTTTTTTCATGTCCCTTGTAGCAGATGTGACATTTGCAAATGACTAACCCATATTGAGAGAGAAACCAGTAGACAGACAGATAGATCCATAAAGCTTGCAAGATGCCTATGGGAAGCATTAAACACTCTGTTAGAGATAGTAGTCCCATCAGATTTATAGGTAGAATGTAAAAGGAGTATAGATCTGCCAAAAAAGAACCAGAGAGAGATCAAGCAATTGGTGCACCATCTCCTGAAGTAAAAAAATATATTACTGTAGGGTGATCGAATTTTTTAAAACTCGAATTTCGCCCAAGAACATTGATTGGCATTGCATAGATAGGACAGCTCAGGAGGCAAAAGAAACCATTCACACAGACTATGAGAGATTGTTACAGGCGTTTAAACATTACAGTGGTACAGAAACTATTGAGCCAAAAGATATGATTCATTTTGTGTTCATATTTGTTGAAAGACTGAAACCTGAAATTAGTCAGGTAATTAAGATTCATTTGATTTGCTGGCAAGCAAAGTCAATTGATGAGGTGTTGCAATATGCAAATACTGCAGTGATGAGATTGAGTTGAAACAGAGAAAGTTGAAAGAGAAGGCAATGGTGATGCAGATTAAAGCAGCACAAACATGGTTACAGGGAAGTTTTCTGCAACAGCAACAAGGGAATCGCGCAGTTTCAAAATCAAGGCAGAGGTAGATGTCATGGAGGAATGGTAAGTGTAAATTGTGGTCCTGATTTTGGTACGGTAGTGGTACAAGGCAAAGTCAAGGAATGAAAATAACGTTGCTGTGTCATTCCTACGGAGCCCTTGGGCATTGGAAACGAGAGTGCCGAATGGTAAATCAATGTAGTGCTGTGCAGAAAATGAGTGATGTGAGTCTTTCTATAACTCAAGAGGGTCCAAATTCAAATTTTCAAAATAATATGAACCAGATGCAAGGTTTCCAGACCATGCAGCAGGTGCAGTTGCCACAATTACAGATATATCGGATGCAACAGATGCAACCTCAAGTCCCAATGGTACCTAGACAGCAAATTCAAATACTCCAAGCCCCAATGGAGCAGCAGCAAGTGTTGCTTTCTCAGCCGGTCACAGGTCAAAGGTTTAACCAGAATAATAACATGGTACAACAATACCCCCTACACAGTGAGAGTGGAATAAACGATGATTGGTGAGTGACAGTTCGGATGAAGAAGAATGCGTGTTGGCCGCATCACTAGAGGAAGATCAGAAAGGTCCCTATGTTAAAGGAAAGGTGATGGGTCACAAAGTCTCATCTTTTGTTGACACTGGAACTACACGCTCTACAGTAAGAACTGCAGAAGTTCAAAACCTGCCTCTTTCAGGGAAAACGGTTCAGATTGTAGGAGTTGCAAACCAATATATGACGAACCCAATTGCAGAACCAGTCCTGGTCAAAATTGGCAATTTTAGGAGATTACACAAATTTGTAGCTTGTGATTCGAGCCCTGTGTCCCTATTGGGAAGGGATTTGTTGTGCAAAACAAAATGTTTAATTACTTGCTAAAATGATGGGATTGAAATTCAGACACACAGTGATGATGAAGACGACTTAATCATAGAAACAGATTGTGACAGTGAATGAGGAATACCTTCTGATTACTTTCTTTCCAGTTTTCACTGTGAAAGATTTTCCTTCCAATTTATAGGGCACTGTCAAGGTGAAAGTGTGGGATTTTTCACAAAAAGATATCGGATTGTTAAAAGGAGTTGAGCCAGTTAAAGTTACAGCTAAGCCAAATGCAGCTTTTCCCCAGATTCAGATTCCTCAATACCACATGACAGAAGAAACAATTGAAGTTCTGGCTCCAATAATTGCAGAATTTGTAGACCAAGGTGTTTTGAAGGAAGTTTTAAGCAGTCCATGTAATTCACCCATAGTTGGATTGTGCAAACTATGTGGAAAGTTTATAGTTGTTCAGGATTTGAGAAAAATAAATTACATTGGGCCAGATGTAGTAAGCCGTTTGCATGTCGCAAACTGCAAAAATCGCAGTTTGCGGCATGCAAACGGCCGAACGCGATGCACATTCACAAATTGCGAGTCGGTACCGACTCGCAATTTGTGAATGCGACTCGCAAATAGGAAGGGGTGTTCCCTTCCTATTTGCGACTCGCATCACAATTCAGACTTGCTTTGTGACCGCGAATGCGGTCGCAAAGGAACTCGCAGTCATTCGCAAAAGGGAAGGGGTCCCCATGGGACCCCTTCCCCTTTGTGAATGTCGAGAAAAATATTTTTTCAGAGCCTACTCTGAAAAAATGAAACCAAATGGTTTCGGTATTTTTTTCATTTTGCAACTCGTTTTCCTTTAAGGAAAACGGGCTGCAAAATGAAAAAAAAAAACTGCTTTATTTAAAAAGCAGTCACAGACATGGAGGTCTGCTGACTTCAGCAGGCCACCATCCCTGTGAGTGCAGGGACTCGCTATGGGGTAGTAAAATGTGACCCACCTCATGAATATTGATGAGGTGGGTCTTTGCGACACCATAGTGAGTCGCAGAAGGTGTCTGAGACACCATTCTGCATCCGTTTTTGCGACTTGCAAATTGCGAGTCGCTCAGACTCATAATTTGCAAGTCGCAAAAACTGATTTTGCTACATCTGGCCCATTGTGGTTAAATGTTGCCCGATAGTGCCCAACCCTGCAGTGATTATGTTCCAGATCTTGTGCGATGCTGAATGGTTCACTGTAGTGGACCTGTCATAAGCATTCTTTTCTGTTCTTCTTCATAAGGAAAGCCAATTTCTCTTCCGTTTCAAATTCTTAAATCAAATCTACTGTTGGTGTGGAATCCCACAAGGGTTCTCACAGTTACCTTCCATTTTCAATCAGATCCTGAAAAAGAATTTGGAGCCACTGGAAATGTCTTTCCAATCGACATTAGTCCAGTATATTGATGATTTGTTGTTTGCGTCCAAAACAAAAGAAGCATGCAAGTACGATTACTTAGGAAAAAATGGCCATAAGGTGTCCCCCAGCTAAATTGCTGCACTGCCAAAAAGAAGTGAGATACTTAGGACACCTAGTTGAGAAAGGAATTTGGAAAATATCCAGAGAAAGGGTTGCCGCTATTTTGCAGATGAATCCTCCAACCACACAGAGAGATGTTAGGATGTTTTTGGGAATGGTGAGCTACTGCCGCCAATGGATTCCAAATTTTTCTGTCATTTGAAAAACCCGTGCAGACGCTAACAAAAAAAGAAGTTACTGATCCTCTAATGTTGGACTAACCTTGTATGAAAGCCTTTGCGGAAATGAGAGAGAGTCTGTGTCAAGCCCCAGCTTTGGGTATACCTGGTTACACAAAACCATTCATGTTGTTCTGTCATGAGTGGGATGCATGTTCTTTGTCTGCCTTAACTCAAGTACATGGTGATGTAAAACGCTCAGTAGCATATTTTTCACCTACTTTGGACCCTGTTGCAGCAGCCTTACCAGGCTGTCTAAGGTCAGTCGCAGCAGTTGAACAGAGCTTCACTCTGAGTGAGAGCATTGTGATGGGACAACCCTTAACAATCATGGTCCCTCACTCAATTGAAGTTTTACTCACTCGATCCAAGACCCAACATTTGATGAACGCCAGGTTGACCAGATATGAAACGGTCATCCTGTTGTCCCCAAATGTATCGATCAAAAGGTATACAGTGCTTGACCCAAAAACCTTGCTTCTAAATGAAAATGCTGAAACTGAGAAATTGGGTGACATTGAACATGACTGCCTAGAAGTAACTGAATCATGTACAAAACCAAGACAACGATATTAGACATACTTGCTTCTAAGAAATTGACCAAATTGTCTTTGTCAATGGCTCCTGTCTGAGAGATAACATGGGGTATTGAGAGCAGGATATGCTGTGTGCATTATCTCTGGTGTACTAGAAGCGTCCTGGCTTCAAGGAGTTTATTCTGCACAAGTGGCAGAGCTGGTAGCTCTTACTAAAGCGTGCCATGCTTCTGCACAGCTTAAGGTCACCATTTACACAGACAGTCAGTATGGATTTGGAATAGTCCACGATTTTGGCCAATTGTGGTCGCAGAGAGGTTTCCTGACCTCTTCTGGTTCACCAGTAAGAAATGGTGAGAGACTTAATGAGCTCTTATGAGTTATTCAGTTGCCCGAAAAGATTGCCGTGGTGAAATGTAGTGCATACTTGAAATCTCAAGAATTTGTTTCAATGGGAAATGGATCTGCAGATCAAGTCGCAAGGTTTTGCGCATTGAACTTTATATTGCTCAAAGGAAAATGGGAGCTGTTACCTGATGATGGTGAAATGCACCCTAACTATACTTTGCATGTTGTAGATACCGTGGAAGAATTGAAAGCATTGCAGGACAATGTACCTAAAGATGATAAGAGGGAATGGATTAAAATAAAATGTGTCCAGAAGGAGGATGAAGTGTGGGTCTCAGAAGAAGGACGGGTGATCTTGCCAAATAGTTTAACACAAATGGCTAGATATTGTCATGGTCATGCTCATGTGGGAAGGGATGCAATGGTTCGTATTTTCAAACAGTCCTGGTTCAATCCAAAATTTAGACAGGTTGCCGAAGCAATTTGCCATAGATGCTTTGTTTGTCAGCAGATGAATGTGGGAAAAGGAACAGTGGTCAACTGGAGCCACATAGGAAAAGCGGGAGGTCCATTTATCATAATGTAGATGGATTTCATTGAAATGCCTGCGTGTGGAGGATTGAGATATGTGTCAGTGATGGTGTATATCTTTGATCATTGGATTGAAGATTACCGTACACGAAGAAAAGACAGCCACACAGTTGCAGAGTTACTGCTTAGGGAGTTGATTCCACGTTTTGGTTTCCCAGCCTCTTTAGAATCAGATGGAGGAAATCACTTCAACAATGAAGTAATCAAATTGCTATGTTCAGCTTTAAACTGCACTGTAGTTACCTCCCTGAAGCATGAGGACTTGTGGAACAAATGAATGGTACCTTCAAATCAAGAATGGCAAAAAAGTGTGTATCCACGAATCTGAAATGGCCTGACACACTTCCGTTACTTCTGATGTCAGCGAAAATTACACCCAACAAGAAAACAGGACCGTCGCCTAACGAGATCCTCATAGGCACAGCAATCAGGTTGCCGGCGGTACCTGCAAATGCTCTTTTGAACATGACAGATGATATGGTGTTGGACCATTGAAAAGACCTGGATGATGTGGTTTGCTCTTTCTCTCATCAGGTGGAAGCCACCACACTGCAACCATCTTAAGACCAAGGACACAACCTGAGAGTTGGTGATTGGGTTGTGATCAGAAAGCACTTGAGGAAGTCATGATTGGAGCCTCAGTGGAAAGGCCCCTACCAGATAGTGTTGATCACAATAACAGCTGTAAAGTTCACTGGACTTCCGAACTGTATCCACGCCAGCCACATTCGGAACGTACCTTGTCCTTTGGACAATAAAGAAGAGTAGTTGAAAATACCAACAACATCCAGACACTCTCCAGGATTGGAGAGAGTAGAAATCGAATTAGAGGCTGTACCTGAGCAGACCACATCCAAAGTAAAGTGGTCAGAGGAGGACTCTTCCAGAAGCAGACGGTCTTGAAAGACAAACAGAACAAACAGCAGACCCCTGCGGGGAAGGAGTTGAGGCGGATCAAAGCCAAAACAATTTGCCTCCTCCAGAACCGGTTGTGGGTATGTCAAAAGAAGACATTGCAGAACAAATTGAATCTATTAGTCCAACACTGAAAAGAGCAGGGACGAAAGGGCCATTGAAAGGAGATAAGTGGCCAAATTTACAACCAAAGATGAAGAAAGCAATTTCAGTAGCAACAATCGAGGAAGGAGTCAATACCACAAGAAAGGAAGACTTGAGTGATGGAGGATTAAATGGAGATCGAAGATTGAAAAGGAAAAGAGTTGCAAATTAAAGGTACGAGGGTCCTGAATGGGCATATGTATCTACTAGTAAGTGGCAGAAAGAATATGTCTTTTTGTTTTGATTGAGATATTCCAGGTCAATATTTTGGCACATGAAAGATACTGATGAACTGATCATTTGAAAACCTGTAAACTGGGAAAAAACGGAAAGAGACTGTTGAAAAATTAACCAGAAAAGACTTTCTAATAACCTGAGTTGACAATCTGCTAAACCGATTTTTGACAAACCTTATTGATTTTTGACCAGAGTCCTGGAAGAAAGACTAAAGCTGTATATAATAGCTACTAAATTTGAAGATTTTTATGTTTTGATTTTTGCTGCATAGCTTTACATTGTTCTTTGTTTCTACTTTCTGATTCTTTACAGATCATGAGTAACCATAACCAGCAGGGTTTAAAGAATAGGTGCTGTAAGTATATAGGTATTGGTTTGGCCATTGTATGCCTAATATTTTGCTGTGTACTGATTGTAGGTGTGACTGTTCTTGATAAGAATGAGGCCAACTATACCTCAGCTATAGAAACAATTACTAAGCTCTCAGAAAGGTTTAAGTTAGATGAGACATATCTGCATGTAGATGACTCCCAAGGAGAGCTTTCTTCTAATGTATTCTAATGTTTATTGAGTGAGTATGTTGACACAATAAATGCAAGAGAATGTTATGTTTGTACACATATTCCTGCCACTGTCGAGGAAGGAGTGCTGTATCATAGTTTGCCTTTTACCTACGGCATAAGTTGTAGTGTATTACTAACAATATTTTATAACCAGGAGTATATCCAATATTTCTATTCCAATTATGACGTGTTTGTGTTTGTTCCTTTAGTTAGATATCTGAATAGGTTAGCTAAAGACAATGACATAGTGATAGTGAGGGGTTTCTTTGAACCTACATTATTTTGGGACGGCCTATGCCCATAGAAATAATCTGAGATGCTTGCTTACACCTGTAGAAAAGAGCTTTTTAGATCATATTGATTACAGGAGAAGAGCACTAAAAGGCCAAATAGACAAAGGGTTAATGATAAGAACATCAAGAAATGATCATGCATTTAGTGACATAAACACACAAGGAAAATTAGCTTTAGATGCACAGCATGTAGGAAATCTTTGTGTATATAGACCTAAATCTAGAATAGATTCAATGTTTTTGGGAACAAGTGAATGTAGGCATGTATTTCTGTTTCAGAGTAAATGAACATTCATGTTAAATGGACAGGATCCAGCGGTTCCAGAAGTTTATTACATATGTGGACCAAATGTGTATTACTATCTTCCTAGAGGATGGTATGGCACATGTTATTTGGGGATAGTTTTCCCAAAGATGTATCAACTTTAAGACTTGAACAAAATACCTAAAGTTACTGAATTACATCATAAGAGACAAAAACGAGACTCAGTTTCTAGCATAGTTGGAGATATATTTGGAGCAATGATTCCCTCATTGGGAGTTGCTTTGAATGCTATAAAGATGCAAAAGTTGTCTACTATTGTAGACAATATGCTGACAGTATTCGGGAGCCATTATCCGAATGGATGCAGAGATGGCTGCAGTAAGAGCTATGACTCTTCAGAACCGCCTTGCGTTCGACATCCTTTTAGCAAAGGAGGGCGGAGTTTGTAATTTGCTGAGTCCGCAACATTGTTGCTCATTTATAGCCGATAATAGTAAAGAAATTAGAGGCCTTATTAATAATCCAACCAAAGGTAAAGCTGACTTAAAAGAACTAACTGAACCAAGTTTATGGGAAAATGTTGGCAAAGAGATTACTTCTGTGGGGAACTGGTCTTGCACCCTGGGAAAAGGGATATTAATGAAGATAATACAAGTGATTCTGATCATTGTTATTTGCCTAATTGGACTATGGGGGATATGTAAATTATATCATGTGATTTAAGTGAAAAGATTGAGAAAGGATCAGAGGAGGGAAGCAATTAAAATGGAAAAATTGTTTAGGGAAAATTCAAAAGGGAAAAGAAGAAATGAAAAAAAAAAGAGACTAAAGCCTACATTGTGACATTGGCGGTAAGTACTGCCTACCGCCTCAGTGATGGCCGCCAAAAGACCATCGCCACGACTAACAGCCGTCCGCCAAATAATGACCACAGTCGGACTTCCGCCACAAGAAGGGCGGAAATCCAGCTGTAGCCATTCTGGCGGATGGCGTTAAGGTGACGCTGCTATCACCAGCATTGCCACGCCAGTAGACCGCTGCCAGCCGTATTATGAAAAATAATACTGCCTGGTGGTGTTCTGCTGGCGGGTGCTGGAGCAGCACTGGCTCAGACAGGCAGGTGAGCAGCACTAGCTCACATAGGCAGGTGAGCAGCTGAGCAGCACTGGTCCAGATAGGCAGATAAGCAGCACTGCCTCAAATAGACAGGTGAGCAGCACTAGCTCAAACAGGCAGGTGAGCAGCAATGGTTCAGACAGGCAGGTCAGCAGCCGTGGCTCAGATAAGCAGGTCAGCAGTATTGGCTCAGCTAAGCGTGTGAGCAGCACTGGCCCAGGAAGGAAGGTTTGCAACACTGTTTCAGATAGGGAGATGAGCAGCACTGGTCCAGGCAGGCAGATGAACAGCACTGGCTCAGATAGGCAGGTGAGCAGTACTAGCTCAGACAGAATGCTGTTCCTGAACTTTAGATCATAGGCTCAGGGTGAGGATATATTGGCTGCAGATATACCACCTTTTTCTGTGTAATGCATCTCATGGTTAGTATTCGGCGATGATAAAATTTTGTGTTAGGGCATTGTGGAAGGTTGTTTTAACTAGTAGCTTTTCTTAACATAGTACTTCTCTGAAAACTATGTGGTTGGGCCCTGCAGTGTTTAGGTATATGATTGCAGTTCTTTGCACGTTGCCACCCTGCAGTCCAAAGGTCACGTTGATGATTGGTAGGTAGTTGAGTATAGAAATTAGAAAGTATTGTGGAGCAATTTGCAGCACTGCTTAAGTGACATTTGAGTGATGAAGGAAGTAATTGGTATATGTCAAAATGCACTGTAAATACGTCATTGATTAGCATCATCAATAATCTTTATTCAGTATGAAGTAATCAACCATACAAATGAATAAATAACACATATAGAAATACATAGATAACAGCCAAAAACCATCCATCAATATTTAAATACCATAAAAATTCATTAATAGGTGAAAAAAATTTCAGGTTTAAAAATTATAAAAACATTAATTGAAATACTCTAACCTATTCCGCCAGGAAATAGCAACTTTCAGAAAGGACCCCAGCCCACACCACACCAATGCATCCGAGGCCATACTTAGCCACATGATATTGTCGATATTGCACAAATCCCTTCGACCTCAGCAGGGGGAGTAAAAACCGATGCCTAAAAGGTGCATAAAAGTCACAGAACAAGGTAAAATGAACTAAAGTCTGGGCAGACACACCATCACAGGGACAGAGGCCAATAGATTTTTCAGCGTACTGACCCAGAGGAAAACATAAATTACTCCTTACAATCCCCAGGCGTAATCGCGTAATCAGGCACCTATCCCTCACGTTCCTTATCTCTAACAGATAGGGCTCAGGGCCCACACCCATCTTTATTATGACAAACTCCCCTACCAATTTTTTCCTTAGGGCTTCCTCCTCTCTTTTAGCCCCCAGAATTTTCAGGAAGTTCGCCTTGACCCAATGTTTATCACAGCTGGTCAGACCCTCAGGAGCCTCAAACATATCCGGGAGCCCCAAGAGATAATACACCAGCCCCAAGAGATGTACATCAGCCACGGGATACCCTTCACCCTATCACAGGCCAGGCAATCCCGCACGATCTCTCTGTTAAATGCAGCACATTCATTAGACCAAATAGAGATCCATAGCAGAAGTGGGGCAAGTTGAATAGTCTTGGACAAACTCCAAAGCTAATTCAGTGTGTAAACAAAACCCAGAAATATTCTGGCCGACTCCCAGTAACCTTCTACAAAAACGATTTTCCTCAATTGTGGGGGCCCTCATGTCCACATAACCCCAAAGAGCAGCACCATACAGAAGAACTGGGAGGCACTTACTCCTATAGACTTCAAGGAGGGATTTGATGGGGTTGTATCCCACCCTTGCGGCATAGTTAAAAGTGGCACCCACTGCGGCATTAAAAAGAGCCCCTCTTCTCGAGATGCTGGTTTCCAAGAGCCTTTATCATCAAAAACAACCCCTAAATAGGGGAAATCCTGCACCTTACTGATTACTTGTCCTTCTACCATCAGCATCCCCACCCTGCTGAGAGGCTTCCCAAGGACCAAAAAATGTGATATATTAGGACAAGTTACAAAAAACATGTTTCAGATCTCCTTGAAGTTTGGAGCGCTTTAAAAAAAAAATAACATGCTGATTTGGTTGTACACAGGTCCAATTCTAGTGGGGGGGCTGGGTAGGCTAGGCCCACCCAAACATGACCTTTGGCCTTCCCAGCCACAAATGAAGAGGCCACAGAGTGCACATTTTAAGTGGTTCCCCCATGGATTACCTGCCAATAATATAGCAGGTGCAGGTGCTCCAAGTGCAGGTGCTCCAAATGCTCCAGTTGCTCCAAGGCCCACAGCTATGAACAGCCTTCTGCACCTCAATTATGGCTCTTTTAGTGTGGGTTCTGAGAGTGTTATGCAATTTAGTCTGTGTAGGATGAGCACAAAAATGTACTGTAGAAGGGGGTATGCTTTTTTATTATTCAGATAGTGGCAGTTAATGCCTTATTTGATGAGCAACCATAATGTGGAATTACAGTGCCAGCTAGAATATGTGTACCTGTCTCTTCTCTGCCAGATGTTGTGGTAAAGTAAGTAACCAGTTTATCTCAGGTAAGAAATTGTGCTGGACTGGATTTATTCTCACCAGTGTGGAAGGATTATAAATGTGCTCATTTCACTTTCTACTATCTTGACTCAATACATTGCATATTCCCACGTTATAGTCGGGGCCACTGTAATTCTGCAATTTTGTTGCCATGGTGTTTTCTGCACAATGGTGGATTTGCCACATTTGGCAGATAATTAATTACATGATGCATAATCTGCAGATTAAAAAAAAAAAAAAAAAAAAACGTATGTAGCTCAAATGGTAAAAATGTTGTTAAAAATACTGCAACACGTGTTGCCACACTGTTGAAGGCCCTTTGCAAAGGCTGACTGGTCACTTTTCTGTTGCTCATTGTTATACTTGGGAGGTAAACTTGTACTACTGAGGTTTGTAATCGGCATGGCGGTGTGGTGGTGACAGGGCTGTGCCGGCAGAGCAGGCCCCATGGACCCCGTTCCTTCCCGTACGACCACCGCTAGCAGGTAAGGTGAATGTCCGACAGGGTAGAGGGGGCAATGGGGTAGGGAAGGATGTTGAGTGTTGTGTGCGTGAATGAGGGTGTGAGTGTGTGTGAATGGAGGGGAGGCTGTTTGTGTGCATGTGTGTGCATATATCTGTGTGAATGTGTGTCAGCAGGGGGTGGGTGGTGTTGTAGACGTGTGTATGTGTGTGAATGTGTGCACATGGATGTGTGAGTGTGTGTGCGGTGTGTGCATGCCTGGATGGGGGCAGGTGGTATGTACAGGATTCGGGGGTGGGGGAGGGTGATGTCTATGGGGTTCAGGGGTGGGAGGGGTCTGTGCCTGCTGTGGGTGGATGAGGGGGTCGCATACTGGCAACAGCAATGTTGATTCCTGTTGCCAGTATCCTTTCTGCCAGGGATTTCCTGGCGGGGTTGCCGTCAGGCAATCCCTGGTGGAAAGGAGACTCATAATACCGTCTGCAGTATAAAGTAGACAGCAGGGCAGAAGGTGGTGCACCTTCGGGGCGGTGGTCCCACCACCCTGCCTGGTACAGGCGGTGAACTGACTGTGGTCATAATTTGGCGATCCTGCTCTGCCACGCTGTCGGCGGTGTTACCGCCACTGCCGGCATGGCGGAGCAGGACTGCAAAACTCATAAGGACCACCTATATCTTTTCCTCCCCAGTGCACAATGAGTGGAAACTGAATTTGACCATTTTAGCACATGGGCTGGAGCTCCCAACAAACTTATGAATAGATGAATTTGTAAGAGAAGTTTGTCACTGCTCACCTTTAAACAGCTATGCTGGGCACAAACAGGGACAGTGCACCCTGCTACAAGTAATGCCTCCGCCTGCCCTGGGGCAGCACTTTCCGTGAAATATGGAATGGCTGCTTAAAAGTATAGAAATTATATGTTTCACAGTGCAGGCATCATGGTTCCTGCAATTTAAGGAGTGGAGAGAGATCCCCTTGCAGGCAGGTGCAGTTAGTGTCTGCACCTGCCTGCAGGACAATGCTGGGTGGGTCCATGGAGTCCCCTTGGCACCCTCCAGAAGTCAGGCTTAAGGAGGCACACAGACTGTGCACTGCCTTTTTTGTAGCTTATTGCCAGTGCCCATCCTGAGGGTCTTTTTGCTTCTGAGCTTGCATCCATGATATGGGGCGGGCACCAAAGCAAAGTCAGTCCCTCATTTTCATGGGGCCTTGCTCCCATGAAAATGAGGGAATTCACTCTGAAGATATCACTGGCTCTAGTTGTGCGGCAGCACTATCAATATTACAGCAGGGGCTGCATAAGCGGCTCCCTTTCTGTAATAGCATAGTGCCTTGGGGCGCACAAAGTGGGCCGTTGAGCCCTGGGGCTCTCTGTGTGATATGCCCCAGACGTTTACCTCTTTGACTGAAATTACCAGTTTTACAATTGCCAGACATGAAAACTGCTCCCAGGCATCAAGAATATTGCTTTTTTTGTTCCAACTGCATTGCTGTTTTTATTGAACTTTTTATCATTGAAAGCAAAAGAACAACATTAAAATAAACAGTTAGATCACTGTGTGCAAAAAAAAAAGGTGTTGAGCAAATTGCAAAGAGTAAATAGCCAGGCTACAAGTGCAAAGACAAAAGGCTTGGGTGTGGTTACAAGAACCTCCTTAAACTTCAACCACTATTATTATCCATTTGGTGCTTTTATTGAAGCCTGGCCTGCTGTAAATTATTAGGGTTGGGCCTCACGAGTATAGACATCAGCTTTTATTCTCAAATAACTCTCCACATGGACTGTATGACACAAAGAAAATGTAATGTAAATCTAGCGCTTGTGGGGTACCTCTAGAATGTTCAAATATTGGGTTCACCATTGGCCCACTTGAACACACTCTTTGCCCATCCAGATATAAATTCCTGGAACCGGTCCTGGGTGTATATATCTGTGCATCCAAAGTTGTTTGGTTAAGTCACAACGATGTCAATATGTGGCCCTCTAGTGGTGTGGTACTGAGGTGCAAGAAGGAAACTAGAAAAACTGTATGAATGTATTGTTCAAGGAAAATACTAATGTGATAGAGAAAACTAACATCACAGTAGCCCTGTGACCTTCAAAACTATGGGGCATATTTCAGAACCCTAGCACCACTGGAGCACTTTTCATGATGCTCCTGTGGCGCTACGCACCGCTCATATTTAGAAGGTGGTGTAACACCACTTTTTGTGGCATTACACCTCCTTGTAAAGATGGGCCCCTCTGATGCAGTTTTCTGCGTCAGAGGGGCGTGCAATGGTTGTTGCAGTGGGCGTTCCCCTACAACACCCATTGCTTTTGACGCTGCCTCAGATTTGCGTGTTGTCGTAAACCTGAGGCAGCGGCGAAAAATAACGCCACCCCTGGGGTGGCGTTAACATGGCAAAACTAGGAGGAATGCTTTTATTCCTTCTCGTTTTTTGCTTTTTCTATGTGTGCTGCATAATGCAGCACACATAGAAGAAGTAAAATGCCATGGATGATTGTTTACGTGCAGGAAGGCATCCCTTCCTGCTCATAAACAATCATTCAAAATGACGTTTTGGTACTTCTATGTGTGCTGCATTTTGCCACACACATAGAAGTGCCAAATCGCCCATATAGATTGTTTATGTGCAGGAAGGGACACCTTTCTGCACATAAACAATCTATCTCATCAGTGCAGACACTATGGTGCAAGGATGCCTGCATTGGCGCTACGCAGCTTAATTTAGTGTCAGCACAGGGGAAAAGGGAGCAATGTGCTGTATTCCTCTAAATACGGTGCACCCCTGTGATTCGAAAGCGGCACAGGGCGGCGCTGCTATTTTTGGCACAGCACCGCGCTGCTCCACTTTAACATAAATCTGGTTATGTTTGTGCAGTGTGTGCACTTTGTGTGCAACTTCTTGCTGTAACTGTAACTTCTGGTTATGTGGCTATCATTTTGGTAGTTATTTTTTCTTTTCCAAGTGGCCTTCTGTGCAACTAAAAGCTAGACTAAATAACGTTTATTCTTTTAAACTAATTAACAGTGTGTGTGTGTGTGGGGGGGGGGAAGGGGTGCACGTGTGCTTCATGGTGTGACTGTTACCTTTTCCAAGATTATGGCCCTCATTATGAACTTGGCAGTAATCACTGCCGACCGCCGTGGTGACGGTGAACAGAAGACCACTAGTGGCAGTAGACTGCACACCGCCAAATAATGATTCCAAAAAGTCAACCCTCCAAAAATCCTGCAACCTCCACCCACCGCCAGGGCCTACCATGGCAGAAAGGCAGTACACCTGACTCACCACCGCCATGCAGACAAATCCTTCGCCCACCAAATAATGAAGCACAAATCAACGTGGCGGATAGTGAATGCCGTACGACCATTGGCGGTACGGACCGCCGCGGCCAACAAGTGGACCCACGGACAACAAAAGCACACATTGGCAACTTTGAAACCCACACACCTGACACACATCCACAACACTATAAAACACTCACACACATACCCCACAATCCTTTGCATCGCCAATAGCAAGACAGGGATTGTCAACACAAAACGCATACACTGAACACATCGCACAAGTCTCAGACACAAATACACCACCAAAACACATACAAACCCCAAACACCTTTACAAGCTACACACACAACCACACATCACCCTCACCAATACACCCACAAAACACCACCCACAACACACACCATGGCACCCCCTAAGCGCTCCTGCTTCAAAGATAGGGAGCTAAGGACTATGGTGGACGAAATACTCATTGTGGAGCCACAACTATTCGGGGCACAGGTGCAGCAGATACCTGTGGCCAGGAAGATGGAGCTATGGCAGACAATAGTCAACAAGGTCAATGCAGTGGGAAACCATCCACGCACAAGGGATGACATCCGGAAGAGATGGAATGACCTGCGCAGGAAGGTTCTGTCAATGGCATCCAGGCACAACATCGCCGTACAGAAGACTGGTGGTGGTCTCCCACCTACCCACACCCTCCGAATACAAAGACTGGGAGAAGAAGGTCCTGACTCTCCTGCACCCAGAGGGCCTCACTGGACTCACAGGAGGACTGGACTCTGGTAAGTCAACTACAAAACCTTAACAGTCACCCCACCTATAATGCATGTATCAACCCACCCTTCTCACTGCCACCCGGACCCCATCCCCTACCCAGTCCACAACACCCACATCCAACTCCCCTGCATGCCCACTATCCCACAAACAGACCTCCATCCAGCCCCCTGTGCACAGTCACCTACCCCTGCCTGGATTCCCAGTGGCACTACAGCGCCCACAATGTACCTCCACCCCCCACATAAAATGCAAAGAAATGTACACAAAGAGACCTTGCAAGCAACAACAGGGGAATATAACCATCAAATAGGGCAGAGCAGTGCAGCAGTTGCCGAAAAAGTACCTGACACCCACATGTCTCTTCCCCCCCAACAGGCACCACCACCCATGCCACCCAAACAGAAACACCAAGGAGTGCCAGCACCCCACCCGAAGACAAAGGCCCCACTCAGGAGAGTGCAGAGGGATGTCTGGAAATGGAGGAACGTCCAGGCCCATCACACAGTCCTAGACAGTCACCCTCCAGCAGCCCCACCCAGGATACCACTGACACCACTACCAACCAGCCACCATTTCAGCTCTGGCCAAATGACCCCACACCAGTATCTCCCAGCCACGGACTGGCAGCCCACATGTACAGAGGACAGAGTCTTCACCCACCAACTGACAGGATAATGAAGGGCCAGCTGCAAGTGGGACTGCCAGACCTGTGCAGGGGACACAGGGACAGGGGGCTAGGTCCAGTGGGAGGGCTTCTGTGCCCCAGGGGGGTGGCCAAAGGATGTCTGCAGCAGCCCAGGAGGTGATATCTGAGGTCCTGGGAGCATACCACCATACCCAGGAAAGGATGAGCCAGATCCTGGCCACCTTGGAGCAGAATCAGAGGTTGCAGTTAACACACCACCAGGAGGCCATGGAGCAATGGAAACAGCTCGATGCCACCATGGCCTCCATTGCAGGAGTGCTGCAGCACCAGTAACACAGCCAGCCTGAGTCCTCCCCCCACCTGCAGCCCCAACCACTAGCCAGGACACTGCCCTTCCCTCTACATCTACAGCAGCTACTGGACTGGTGGCACTGGCAGAGGACACACAGGAAACCAGCACCCCTACCCCTGCAGCCCATCTCAAGCTACACAAACGTACCCTCAGACCCAGACATGCCACTGAAACACCAGCCAAGACCAAGCCCAGTGTTAGGAAGTGACTCTGCCCTGAACTGTCTCCCTTTTGTGCCACTGTGCTACCTTGTTGACATGCCACTGCCATCACGCCATCTTCCAGTGGCCACATGGACCACAAACTAGTGCTACCAACAGCTGAGCATACGTACCTGAGTATGTATGTGCACTATGTGCCCCCTCCCTTTCACTGTCCCACGACTTATGTATATTTTGCCATTCAATAAATACACCTGTGCACTCACATTGTATGTCCCTCGTCAATATGGGATATGAATTGTGAGTGGGCATCCATTAGCCAGTCAATTTCATAACCATACCTTTATTGCAGGAGGGGATCCAACGGACTGTAGTGTCTGAAGTATGTCACACTGTACATAATATTGGGTTTCCTGGCACATGCAACTTCAGTCATCATTTAACGTTGTCACTGACTATAGACACCACATTACCAATTACATGAGTCAGACTGAGACTATGCAGTGGATACATCAGCATCATTGAACAGTACCTTACAGTCACTGGAAGTATAGGCGGACAAGTCTTGGAGTTGAGATCTTCTCCCTCTTCTTCACTCTCATCCCCACTCTGAGGTGGCTGGGCTGGTTGGACAGCACCCTCCTCTTCCAGAAGGGGGAATAGCTTTCCTCGCAGCCAAGTAGTGCAGCATGAAGCAGGCCACCACTGTCTTACACATCTTGTCAGGAACATAGCACAGGGATCCCCCAGAGAGATGGAGGCAACACAATCTAGCCTTCAGGAGACCTATCAATCACCCTCCTAGTACACAATGGGCCTCATTATAATTCCTTTCTGCATCTGTCCTGGGTTTCCTCAAAGGTGTCAGGAGCCATTGCAAGTTGGGGAGCCAGAATCACCTGCAAAAATGGGCAAAACAGGACCTTAACAAACTGACTTTATATGCATATAGCCTGGCTGTCAGCTACGTACAGATCTAGTGTCATACACACCTGTGAGCCATCCTCTGTCCCCTTGTAGTTGTTCCATCATGTGTGGTATACTGCTGTTTCTCAGGACAAAGGAATCATGGACTGAGCCTGGGAACCTGTCATTGACATGTGATATGTACTGGTCAGCAGTACACACCAATTGAACACTCATGGAGTGATAGTTCTTCTGATTCCGGTGCACCTGTTCATTCCCTCTTGGGGGTATGAGAGCTATGTGGGTTCCATCAATGGCACCTATCACCTGGGGGATATTAGCAAAGGCATAAAATCCAGATTTGATGGCTGGAAGTTCAGCCCTTTGGGGAAACTGGACATATGTTTGCAAGTGTTGAACAAACGCATCCAAGAAATTTGACAGGATGAGGCTGAACATTGGCTGTGAGACCCCTGCACCCATGCCCACTGTCACCTGACACGAGCCTGTAGCCAAAAAATGGAGTACAGATAGCACTTGAACAGTTGTAGGGATGGCATGCTGATTTCAATTTCCGGTTTCAGTACAGGATCCATTAATGCACAGAGGTCATGGATAGTAGCTCTATTGAGTCTGTAGGTGATAATGATGTGGCGATCCTCCATAGTTTCCAGATCAACCAGGGGTCTTTATACAGATGGGTCCCTTCCTCACTACATATGTTTGTACCTATAGGTGAGGAAAGAATACAATGTGAGTGTCAACTTACACTTGCATCCCATGATGTCACTGTATTTTAGTAAGTGTGACACGTAGGTAACACACACAAACGCAAAGTATGTAGTACACCGTCAGGCAAATGTGTGCTGAGTTAACTGTGTCATAATGTCATCCCAGTGTGCACACACTTCCAAAGATGGGAACATGTGAGGATTCTAGACTCATGTCAGCAAGCGACCAAGGATGGAGATTTTGAGGCCCTGGATGAGGTCCCTGGCCAGGCTATGATGACGTGGTGGTAGCGAAATGGCAGCCTCCTGCCATCCAGGTATGACAGAGTGGAAGTGACTTCATTCCGCTGGTGCTAGTCGTCATGGCGGAAGGCGGTGTTCAACGCCGTGCACCCGATTATTGGATAACATGGTTGTCAATGGGGAACCTGGGCCAATCATGATCGCTGCCGGCGGTGACAGAGCACACCGGTGAGGTAGCTATGCCATTTTCTCAGACCCTTGAAACTTGACTCCTGATTCCTGCGCAGGGTAGTACTCCCTTGCATGTGCTGCTGTGTCCTGACTTTGGTCCCTGAGATGGCACAGGTTACAGGGGAACGGGCCCAAGCCTTCACCGCGGAAGAGCTGAAGAAGATGGTGGACTGGGTCCTACCCCTGTATGCAAAGTTGTATGGGCGACCAGAGGAGCAGGTGAGTTGGCATCTGTCATCCTTAGATGTGTGTGATTGTGGCAGATGCCTGAATGTATGTGGGTTTGATGTGCAACTGCCCAGCCGTAGACTGTCTGGCATGTACTGTATGTGAGTTGATAACATGGCTTTCAACAATGGCTATTCTATAGGGAATGACATGTCATCTGTATTCGGTGCACACATACTGACGTCTGTTTTTGTGCTCTGTGTGTCCCATGCAGGTCAGCGCCAATCAAAAGAAAGGCCTGTGGCAAGCCATTGTCAAGGAGGTGCGGACCCTGGGGGTCTACAACCAGCTGCGCACCAACTGCAGGAAGTAGTGGGAGGACCTGAGGTGCTGGGCCAGGAAGACCGGAGAGGACCAGCTGGGGAAGGCCTCCCAACGAGAAAGGGGTGCCTGTTGGACCCTGACCCCCCCCTAATGGCCTGCATTCTGGCAGTGGTCTATCTAGATTTTGGTGGGTGCTTGAAGGCAGCACAGCAGCTACAAGGGGGTGAGTATCAACACTGTTGTGATACTGCTTTGATGGATGGATGTTGGTGCTGTGGTATGTATGCATTCTAGTGCCAGGCACTTGGACAGTTGTGTTCCTGCAGTCCTGCCCCATCAAAGTCCCTGGGATGGTGTGAGGGCTAGTTTGGGCAGTCTCTATTTGCCCATGGGGGATCGCCTTTCTGTCATCTGGTATGCTTGTGGCCTCATGGACTTGTAAGTTCATTGGCTGGGCATGGTCTCTCATGGGTGTACTTCACACAGTGTATCAGGTCTGTGTTTCATGTGGGATATGTGGTGTATTCTGGGGTAATGGCCACTAGTCAGGGGCACATTTGTATGTTGTATGTGCTGCGTGTAAGTGTGTGACCTGGATGGGAGTGTGTGTGAGCCAGAGATGTACATATATTCAGGTTTTGACAAAGTTCTCCCTTGTTTTGTCTCTCCACCCCTGTGCTCTTGTTTCCTTTGTGTACATCAGCATCACCTGGTGAGGGAGCAGTGGCACCGGCGAGTAGGGATGCAGCAGCCCACAGTTCCAAGGAAGCAGAGTCGATGGATGCCAAGGGGACCAGTGGGTTGGAGGGCGAGGGGAGTACCACAGGGGAGGCAACTACCACTGGACGTAGTGACTCCAATACTTCCTCCGATGGGAACTCTGTGGTGGTGGCAGACCCTACTGGGCACACCCATTCAATGCCATCTTCTGCCACCCCCATGCTATCACCGTTCTCCCACTTGATCCCCACCCAGTTGCCCGTGTCCGCTCACCAAGGAGGGTGGGCGTCTCCTTCGCCCCAGGCACCTCATCCCCTGCCCCAGTCAGCCCTGCTGCCCTCCCGAAGGAGGATATTGACCTCCTGAGGACCATCTTTGTACGGCAGATAATCATCCTGAATGCCATCCATGAACTAGCATCCCAGATGGAGCAATGCAATGCATACCTAGGAGGTATTCACAGTGCCATGTCTGGCCTACAGAGATTTTTTCAGGCTCTGGCTTCCTCTTTGACAGCAGCCAGTGTCCCTCGTCTTTCCGTCCCCCCTCCAACCACCTCTACTCCTTGCAGCACCCCACTCCCTTCACCCGTCCCAAGCACACGTACAGACAGCCATGCACACAGATCAACACACAAGAAGCACACAGACAAACACAAGCACTACACTTCCCACCACAGGCAGGCACACACCCAACATACCAAAGCACACACAACATCCACTTCCCCCAGTGTGTCAGCTACCCCCGCCACCCTGTCTGTCACCTAACCATGCATACCCACACGCACTGCACCCTCAGTCACTGCTGCTGCCCCCATTCATGCAGTCACCACAACATCTGACATCCAGACATGCACCCCAGACACTACACACTACACTACAACTACCTTGACAGACACTTGTAGCACACTCACCATACCTGCAGACATCCAGACACATCCATGTACACTGGCAGGCTGCCTTCTCCTGCCGTGTCCACCCCCCCTCCCAAAACACTCAAACATTCACAAACATCCACACCACACACATCTACCACACATTAGCATACATGCACTCCCTCAACCTACACTCCCAGACCTGCCCCCAAATCCCCTCCAACTGCCCCTAAGAAGCTTTTCCTCTCCCATGTTGACCTGTTCAAACCCACTGCCCCACCCGTCTTGTCCCTAAATGTGCCCATCTCCTTGCACAGTCCACTCCTTCCACGTCCGCCCCAGTTTGCCCTTCCTATTCCCGAGGGAGGAAGAAGCCCCATGTTACCCCAAGTCCCTCTGCCACTCCAGGTCAAAGCCCACTCCCCCTCCTTCCAAGGGCAAGCGCAAACCCCCTCTACCTCCCAAACCTAAGCCCAAGCCCCCCCTTCCAGACATAAGTCCCCACCCTCACCTCCCTCTACCCCTGTTCCCTGAAGTCCCTGGCTGCCCCATTGATGCCCCTTTCAAGTGGAGTACCCTTTGCACATGTGGGAGTCAAGTTCGGCCTGTTTTGGCCCTTCAGGCTATTTGTAATGGACTGGCCAATGGCCTTATTTGGATGTAATATCTTTGTCAATAAAGTTTCAGTGCCCAGTTGTGCTGTTGGCACAATTCGATGACATTGTACAGTGTTTCACAATGGAGGGCTGATGTGCACGTGTGTGTACTTTGGTGCAGGTTGTTGTTGGCTTGTGTCTGGTAAGTACATTAGCTATGGTATGTTTGGCTTGGGTTGTGGGAGGGGTTGGGAGAGCGTTGCAGGGTGGGTGGGGTGGGTGTGTAACTGTGTCCTTTCTTTCCATGTGTACTAGACTGCGGTACTTACCGTCGTCGTCTTGGTCGCCGGTCACGGTCCTGGAGGTATATGGCAAGGAGCAGCACTGGCAATATTTCCAACTCTCTCTCCATGTCTGCGTCAGCGTGTTCTGTGTGCCTCCAGTGAGTGTGTCCTTTTACATTGTTTGTTTCCACCACGCTATGCCTGGCGGTGGTTCCGTCCCCGGAACTGATGGCTTTCTTGTGATTCATTATGTGGTGGGCATGTAGGACCTTTACGCCGACCTGTGGGCGGCCTCCTCCATGCTCGTCAGGACTACAAAGATGGCGGTGTGTGGATGGACCGGTACTTGTTTTCCATTAGCTTTATTATTTGGCAGTCTGGAATGCCAGCCTGTCGGCAGTAGTTACCGCCACCGCCGGTGGGGCAGTGTTTACCGCCATGTTCATAATGACCTATGTGCGGGATTTGGTAACGTTTCTTCACAGGGGAGAAGAATGGTAGGGTAATCATTCTGAGGAGTGTGTTTTCTGGGTGTGCCATGAACTCATGGATTGTGTAATCCTGCTCTTTGCTCAAATTTGGGAAATTCTTTTATGGAGACCATCCATGTGACTGTTAGAAGACCTCATAGACATATTTTGGCCTTTCGTGACCAGATTCATTGAGTGCCATATTGTCTTTCATTCTCGTAATGCAGCTTTCTAAATTTGGGGAGCACATCTGTCCTATATCTGACTTGTGTTTTCCCTTGGCACAAAAATCACATCTGATATGCAACGGTAAACAGGGAGCTTGTGGTGGTTTACATCAATTCCAATAGAAATAGTTTGTATTCACCGTGTCTAACTTGAGGTGCTGTATGTCACTGCACAGAACTCTAGGGGACGTCCTAAATAACCTGCAGTCTTCTATCATGACTAATCTGCTCTTTAACCCCTCCGTCCAGGCCCTTGGCAGTCATTCAGACCAACATTCTCAGAAGCCATTCCAAATAAACTGACATTTATTAAATGGCTGTGCAGGGAGAGAAATGTTTATTTTATGTGAAGGAACAACTGAAAAAACTCCTCCGCCTGTTTGGCCTTGTGTTTGTCTCCAGCTGCTAAGATTTTCCTTCAAATTGTGCCCCAGGCATTTCAAGCGCGCCGTTGGGGGTGGGGTTAGTTTGGGATAGAAACACAGTGGTAATCCTCCTTTTTAGGCCTGACATTAGCCAAGAACCTCTGATTTAACTGCATTTATATTTATATAATATACTTACAGAGGCTCTCTGCCAACCCTCTTCATCCATTGTTCTGTAGGTGTGTCATTCATATTATATTGTGCCCACCACGGCTCACAGCATGGTGCACAGGGTCAGCCCATTCCAGCCAGTGTAGGTGACGACACTCTGTTCTTGTGTAATGCACACTTACACAAAACCCAACTCCCCTTTTACAGTTAAAAAAAAATAAAAAATTCACAAATATTAGCAAAGACACAAGTTGGTAGCCAAGCCTATTACCTTACAATTGTTTGTTATAGCAATTGTTTGTCTTCTGCACCAGCGGGCATGGTGTGCAACTTGGGTAGACTAACGATGTGTTGGCATTGATGTATTGTGCAGTAGAATGGGGCTGTGCTGATTGTGAAGCTTAATATCATGGGCTGAAGTTTTGTTTCATTGCAAGACCGGAGGCTACCATTATGCATTAGATGAATACCTTTTAGATCTAGATCACGGTGATCTTGATGGGGACAACCTTTTTTATTAAAAATGATGTCCCTTCTACCTCCAAGGACATAGTAGAAGACCTCTTAGGGGATTAAATGGTTTCCCCAGATAACATCAGGCACCCTAGCAGTGCTGAATTGTGGCTCCTTGACCATGTAGCCAAATTCATCAGGAGGTGGATTAGAAATCTGCTTGAAAAGGGAGCAAGGAACATTTTAAGGGCTGAAGGTTCAAGGCTGGTTATACAAGATAATGAGTGGTTTACCCTAATCTAGATCCAGAGCTCATCACATTTCTGTTCAAACTGGTTAGCGACCCTAGAAAGGGCCTTGAAAGGTCCCTTAAATTATGTCAAGATTGCGTTCTTGATGTGGTCAGACCCCTAGCAAGGATTATTCATATGGCAGAAGAGGGACACTCTAATGATCTCCCACTGGATATTGATCTCCTCACTAGTGGAGCCAAAGGGCTATGATCCTCCTCAGAAATGCAAATGGCGGCCTTAATCCTTACGGTGTAAGGATGTGTTAATGAAAATAAATCTGAAACTTGGAGACCCTGAGGAAAGAGAACCTTCCAAGAATCCCAAGGACTCATGTTTGGTGAAGACATGATAAAAACATTAAGTAAGTATGATGCGACATTTACCACTTTAGACAAGGTGAAGTATAATATGCGCAAAGTAATTAACGCAGGGGTTTTTGGAAAGGCTGAGAAGGGGATTTTCTGCCGGCCGGGGCTCCCAGAGGTCCCACTTTACAAATTACAGATCCCCATGAGGCTACAGCAGAAGGGCACCAGGCTCGAGAAAATGCAAGTTTTTATCCCCAGAGAAGACGTGCCCATAATGAAAAAAGTTATAGATCATGTGGACAAAGCTGAGCAGGATATCAGTGAGTACCATGATTTTGCCTCCTTCTTCGTCTCTGGCAAGAGTGGGGAGGACACCTCAGGTTTTTTTTCTCCCAAAACTGGGAATCAATTACTCAGGTTCCTTGGGTTTTAGAAACCATCCTGGTTCTAAATGGATTTGTGGAAAGAAACTATTCAGGTAGTTCCCCCAAGCAAAATGAATTTATCAGCTGTTCAACAATAGATTGTAGAAGAAGAGGTAAAAACACTGTTGCAGAAGGGAGCCATCCTATAGGTATTTTCAGATCCTATGGTTTTTGAAAGTACACTTTTCCTAGTGGAAAAAAGGAAAAGGGGTGGAGACCTGTGGTAAACCTAAGAGATCTGAACAGATTCCTAGTTTACAGACACTTCAAGATGGAAGCGATCCATCTGGTAATGGATATGTTGCTAAAGAGGGATTGATTAGTGAAGTTAGATCTCAATGATGCCTATTTTACCATTCCGATAGCCAGAGTTTATCAACCCTATCTTCAATTTACCTAGCAGGTCCGACTTCAGTTTCAAGCGCTCACCTTTGGTCTCTCGTCAGCACCATGGTGTTTCACAAAGAAAATGAAGGCTGCAGTTTCCTACCTCAGGGAGAGGGGTATAAGGATGATTGTTTATTTGGACGACATACTTCTCATGCCCCAATGCAGAACACAGATTTTGAGAGATCCAGACATGGCCATGTCTTTCTTGGTTAGTTTGGATTTTATTATAAACAAGGAGAAATCCTTCCTTACCCGCTCCAGGTCTCCAGAGCTCTTGGGATTCATGATAGATCCTGTGAAGGTGGTTCTGCTATTACCCTTAAGAAAATTGCAAACATTTGGAAAAAGATGAGATATGTTCTCAAACAAGAGTTTATAACTCTGAGAAACTAGTCAGGCTATTAGGTCTTCTGTCATCCTTTATTCAGGTGTTATGTCCAGGTCCTGTACACTATCGGGACTTACAGAGAATAAAAGAAAAATTGCTTCCGGGAGGTTTATTGCATGGACACAAGGTGTTTCTGAATGGGGATGAAAGGTCAGATTTGTCTTGGTGTTTAGAGAATTTGGATGTCTGGAATGGCGGAACGTTTTTCAGATGTTCCCCGGACTTTGTGTTGGAATCGGATGCAACCTCAGTCAGTTGGTTTGCTCGGTTGGGTCCTCAGGATACTGGTGGCTTATGGTCTCAAGCAGAGAAGATGCAGTATATAAACTATTTAGAATTGACAGCAGGTCTTTATGCCCTTATGAGCTTCGAACAGTGTTTGAAAGGCAGAGCGGTTTTGTTACAAATGGACAATGTTTGTGCAGTAGCTTATATAAATCGCCTAAGTTGAACAAGATCTTTAAACCTATCAGATTTATCAAACAATCTCTGGCGATTCTGCGTCAAAAATAAGAGCAGCTTGAAGGCAGAATATTTGCAGACTGGAATTCAAGATTTTTATGAGATTTCAGCGACTGGAAATTGAACAAACATTAGTTCAAGAAACTGTCCCAGATTTGGGGTTCCTTAGAGTCAGATCTCTTTGCGAGCAGGCTGAAGTTTCAACTGAAGAGAAATTTCAGTTGGATGCCAGAACCGGGTGCTCTAGCAGTGAACGCATTTCTTCAGACTTGGTAAGGGACCAATGCTTATGCATTCACCTCCTTTTGCTATGATTCTGAGAGTTCTTCAGAAGGTCAGGCAGATAAGGTCGTCTCTTGTCCTAATAACCCCATTTTGGGTCTCACAGACCTAGTATCCAATGAATGTGGAGCTATTGTGTGACCTTTTCTTTTGAATTCCTGCCTTGCAAGGCCTATTCCTAAACATAGAGGGAGATGAACATCCTCTAGTTCTGGCTGGGACTTTGAACCTTCTTGCCTGGAAAGTGTCAGGATATCTAGGGAATTGACAGGCCTTTTGGGAAGAGCGGAGGAACTCCTGAAGGAGTCCTGTATTCCAGGTACCTACTACAGATTTAGAGGGATCTGAAAGTCATGGTACGTTGGTGCTTGGAAAGGAAATTGGATCCTATGGAGGCACTATAGTTGAGGAAGTTAACTTACTAGAAGAACAGTTTGATAGGGGCCTTAGCGATAGAATGATTAACTGTTAAAGGTCTGCAATCTCTGCAGGCAATAGTCTTGTCAATGGCAGGATGGTAGGAAAAAGCATTTTGGGTTGCAGAGTGCTTAAGAGCATCAGGTTGAGGAGACCCCCTAAACTGAGGTGTGCAACCCTATTGGATGTTAATTTAGTCCTCTTTGTGTTTTCCTCTGGCCTGGTAATAGATACTTGGATCTGAAGAAACTTTCTATAACATTTACTTCTTTACTTTACTTAATTTCTTGTTGATGAGTGTCAGATATTAAAGACTTGAGGTTTGTAATAGAGTTTTTGATACCTTTGGGGTTTCCTTTGATGTTACTAAAAGAACCAAAACTATGTCCGACACAATATGCTATTCATCTTTTGATTCCTGCAGAAGGTTTGTGTTGGAAATTCCATGAGAGAGTATGACTCAAGAATGAGTGAATTTCGCCCAAATGGTACTACCGCCCAGCTTCTGATTTCCTTTGTCAAACTCTATAAGGTGGTTACAATGGCTACGTTTGCAAGAGGGGAGAAATGGACTATGCAATCAGCTGGTGTTGATTTACAGAAGTTTCAAACTCATTGTTGCACCTGGCCCTTTTTGCAGGGTCATCCCTAGTCTTTTTGCATCCCTCCTAATTTTTCTGACCAGTTTTTGTTGGCTTTAGGACTCTGGGCACTTTACTACTGCTAAAACAGGGCTAAAGTATATATGCTCTCTGTGTAAATTGTACTGTTGATTGGTTTATCCATGATTGACATATTTGATTTACTGGTAAGACCCTAGTAAAGTGCACTAGAGGTGTCACTTCTGCTGAAAATGCTACTAGTGGGCCTGCAGCACTGGTTGTGCTACTCACATTAGTAGCCTTGTAAACATGGCTCAGACCTGCCACTGCAGTGTCTGTGTGTGCAGTTTTAAACTGCCAATTTGACTTGGCAAGTGTACCCACTTGCCAGGCCTAAACCTTCCCTTTTACTACATGTTAGGCACCCCTAAGATAGGCCCTAGGTAGCCCCAGGGGCAGGGTGCAGTGTATGCTTAAGGTAGGACATATACTGGTGTGTTTTAAATGTCCTAACAGTGAAATACTGCCAAATTTGTTTTCACTGTGCAAGACCTACCTCTCTCATAGGTAAACATGGGGCATGCCTTCAAATATCCTTAAAGCGCAGATTCCCCTTAAGAGCAGATAAAAATATGGAGTTTAGGGTCTCTAAACTCACAATTTAAAAATACATCTTTTAGTGAAGTTTGTTTTTTAAATTCTGTTTGAAAATGCCACTTTTAGAAAGTAGGCATTTCTTGCTTAAACCATTCTGTGACTCTGCCTGTTTGTGGATTGGCTGTCTGGGTCAGTTTGACGGTTGGGCTGTTTTGCACCTCTCTAGACAGTAACACAAAGTGGGTGGGGGTGTAACCTGCATATCCTGATGAGCCATCTGAGCTAGAGGGGAGGGAGGAGTGGTTGTTCACACCTGAAAGGGCTGTGCCTGCCCTCACACAATGCAGTCTCGAGCTCCCTGGTGTGTGTCTGGGGCCTGGCCTGGACAAGGAAGGCTCTCACAAATACTTGAGACTTTGCTTTGAAATTTGCCAACTCCAAAGGCAGAAAAAGGTATAAAAAGAAGACCCAAAACCCCCGACATTTAGAATCTTTCTGGAATCAAGAGGAACCTCTGCCAAAGAGAAGAGCTGAAGAGCTGGAGGAGGAGTACTATCCCTTTGCTGTGTTGTTTTGCTGGACTGGCCTGCAATTGCTGCTTCTGCCTGGACAGAGTGCAAAGGGTGAACTTTGCTGTGTATTCCGGCTTGAGAAAGTTCTCCACTGGCTTGGAGTAAAGCTTGCTTCCTGGTGGAAGTCTCAGGGACACCAAAGACTTCAGTTTCCTCGTCCCGCAGCACTGGGAACTATGTGTTCTGAGCTGTTCAAAAGGAAAAACCACTACGCTGCCGCCAGCAAAGCTGGCTGCCTGCCCCTTGACCTGCCGCCGCCGCACAGAGTTGCACTGCAACCGCTTCACACCGTGACCCTGGTCTCACAGATGCCATCATCGGATGACTTCACCGAGCCGCTGCTTGCACAGCAACCTGTGGGCCCCGCACTCCGGCATCGCCTGCTCACACCACAGCCTGGGCATCTTCAATTCTGCCACTTCTGCTGACAACACGCCGCTACCTGCACCGTGACCTCTGTACACCGTTTGTGAGGAGCACAAAGCACCGTCCCATCCCGCACCGCAGTCCCAGTCCATCTATGCCAGCACCATCGACTACAGTGTCGTCAACAGACGTCCCTATATCTGCACCACAACCGGGAGCCATCCTGCGCCGCACCGCCGACTTGGGCCTACAGACGACAGCGCTTCAGCAACGACGCCACTGCTGCCTACACTGTGACCTGGTGACACCGCAAATTGCACCGCCCCTCTTCGCACCGCACCCCTTTTCTCACTGATGCCGCTGGACACCATAACCGAGCTGCTGCCTGCACCGTGACCTGTGGGCACTGCACGTTGCATCATTCGGCTTTGCACCGTAGCCCGACACCATCCACGTGCAGCGCTCCAGACTTCATCAGCCCGGAGTTCGATCTGCAACTCATGTGATTTCAAGGGCCCGATGACCCCTGCACCGACTCCGGAACCGACAACGTGACATCAGCGAAACCGCTCTCTAGAGCTCACCGCGAGGATCACGATGCCCTGCACTTCCAAAGGTACTGTTTTGCAGGTCTTCCTGACACCGTAGCTGGCCCGCAACACCGCGGCTGGCCTGAACTGTTGGTTTTGTTGATCATGACGTCATGATAGCTCCTGGTGGAGCTATCGACTTCAAGGAACTTTACTTTTTGAGTAAATCTTGCAAAATTTATATCTTTAACACTGTGAGTTGCATTTGTCTCGTTTTGGTCTTTGTTGGATAAATATTGGCTATTTTTCTAAAGCGGGTGTGGTGTCCTTTTGTAGTGTTTGCCCTTATTACTGTATGTTATGGGAAAATGCTTTACACATTGCTTCTGAGATAAGCCTGACTGCTCGTGCCAGGCTACCAAGGGGGTGAGCAGGGGTTATCTGAGCAGGTACCTCCCTTATCCTGACTACAGTGAGGGTCCCTATTTGGACAGGGTGAAAACCGACTGCCAACTAGAGACCCCGTTTCTAACACTCACTGTATGAGGGGTGTAATGGCTTGCCAATCCTTTTTTAAAGGCGGCAGACAGGTGGATATTTTGAGAGCAGCTGACTGGTCTAATTCTTCTACATTTGCTAAGCATTATTGTAAGCCAATTGTGCACATGTCTGATATGTCTGATATGGTATTGAGAGGCTACCAACATGCATAATGATAGCCTCTGGTCGTGTAATGAAATAGTGATTCTCCAAATTAAATGACAAGAGAATCTGAATTTCATTAAAGAAACAGGTGCTAACATTATCTTAGCCTTATATATATTGTGATGGGACAATGGGAATGGCAATGTATGTGCAAATTATAGAAATGATGCAGTTCTCGTTTATCTGAATGTTGTCCATCACCATAAAATGGTGACCACGTGTCCTGTATGTAGGGATAGGTAGAAGTGAGGTAACTCCGCCGGCGATGGGCGTCATGGAGGAAGGTGGTCGTGCACCGCTATCCTATTCCTCATTGGCTAATATTGGGTTCTATGGAGTACAGTGGCCAATGGGGATCACCAGCAGTGGTGACGGTGTTCACCGCCGCGGACGTGGCCGCCAATTTCTGTCTATAACCTCACTTGATTCCTGACTTTCCACAGGACAACACCTACACTGTGTGTGCTGCTGTGACCTGTATCTGACCTGTGTGTGTATCCTGCCATGGCCCGGGTGACCAGGGAAAGGGCCCTGCCTTCACTTCGGAGGGGTTGGAGCGCTTGGTGGATGGGGTCCTACTCCAGTATGGACAGCTGTATGGGCCTCCAGACCAACAGGTGAGTACACCTTGGGCACAATGCATGTGACAAGGTTACATGGAGATGTGTGTGCAAGCATTGTGTCATTTGGGGGGGTGGTATGTCTGGTGGTAGTGTACATGGTGGGCGCTGGGTGATGTGTGTGCCAATGGAGATGGAAATGGGATTTTTGGGCCATATGTGTTACAGGCTGGATTGTATGTGTAAAGGTGTCCTCCTGTCTGTGTTTCCTCTGCAGGTCTGCACCCATCAAAAGAGGATTGTGGCGTGCCATCACCAAGGACGTGCAGACCCTGAGGGTCTACACCAGGCAGAGCACCCACTGTAGGAAAAGGTGGGAGAACCTGAGACGCTGGGCCCGGAAGACCGCAGAGGCCCAGCTGGGGATAGCCTCCCAACGAGGGTGGGGTGCCTGTTGGAACCTGACCCCCCTAATGGCACGCATACTGGTGTTGGCCTACCCAGAGCTGGATGGGCGTTTGAGGGTATCACAGCAGCCACGAGGGGGTGAGTACAGTGGACATTACAACTATTATTGGTAGGGGGCATAGGATCCCGGTGGTGGGTGTCAGCTAGTGGGTGCCCCTTAATGCCAGGTCAGAGATCGCAGCGTGATCCAGCTCAAGGGTAATGGCTGTATTGCTAGATCTGGTAACCCAGCTGGGTTGCATTCCATGTCAGACAAGGCTTAGTGACTCTCAGGACTGGTGCAGTTGGTAGGGGTTGGCTCACATCTTGCTGTGGTACCTAGCCAATGGAATGCCAGTGCAATTCATGGTGCTCAATTCTAATCCCTGTGTGTGACAGTAATGTGTATGCCATATGTGGTGTTGGTGCTGCAATTGACCCAGTGCTCCCTTTCTCTCTCTCTCCTTATTTCTTCTGTCACCCTGTCCATGTGTGCATTATCATCATCTGGTGGAGGAGCAGGGGCACCAGCGACAGAGGGGGCTGCATCCCACAGGACCCAGGAGGCAGAGTCCACCAAAGCCAAGGGGACCAGTGGGACGGAGGGGGAAGGGAGCACCAAGGCGGAGACAGGAGGTGACAACGCTGACTCTGATTCCTCCTACGATGGAAGCTCCCTGGTGGTGGCGGACACCTCTTGGACCACCCCAGCTACAGTTCCAGCTGCCACCCCCATACTAGCACTGCCCTCCCTGTAGCCCCTCACTGAGTTGCCCGTGCCTGCTCACCCAGGTGGGTGGGCATCTCATTCGCCCCAGGCACCTCAGGCCCTGCCCTAGTGAGCCCTGCTGCCCTCAGTGAGGAGGGTACTGACCTCCTGAGATCCATCTCTGTAGGGCAGTCAACCATTGTGAATGCCATCCAGGGGCTGACATCCCAGATTCACTAATGCAATGCATTCTTGGAGGGCATTCACGGTGGATTGGAGGCCCAACAGAGATCGTTACAGGCTCTGGCCTCCTCTCTGATGGCAGCCATTGTCCCTGTTCCTACTGTCCATCCTACCACTACCACATCCCAGTCCCAATATTCTCAATCTCCTCAACCCCAACCCATCCCATACACACATACAGACAAGCATGCACACAAAAAATCACACAAGAGTGGCACAGACAAACACAGGCAGCACACTTCAGGACACAAGCACTCACACAAACAACAGACAGTTGCACACACAACAACATCCACTGCTTCCACTGTCCCCCCTCCTCCTCCTCCTCCCTCACTGTCAAAACCGCACTAACACCTGCATGCATTGCATCAACAACCACCACACCATCACCACACAAAGCAGCACACACGCCTTACTTCCAGACACCTCCACAACATCAATCCACGTGTCCCCTGTGTCCTCTCCCACCCTGTCTGCCCCACCTCCTAAGAGACACAAACACAGGCACACAGACACCCAACAGCCATCCACCTCACATCAGCACACTGCCCATGCACCAGCACCCAAGTCCAGCAACAACCACTCCCTCAATCTCCACTCCCACCCCTCCTCCCTCATCCTGCCCGACCCGTGCCCAACTTGACCTCTTCCCTCCCACTCCCCGTCCTGCCCATAAGCGCAGGATCACAACAACCCAGCCCAGCACCTCAGCCAAACAGTCTATGGGGACAGTGGAGGTACCTCCTAGTCCACTTCACCACCCAAGAGAGAGAAGGATCCCACTCCAATACCGAAGAGAGGGAAGGATCCCATTCTACCACCCATGAGAGGGAAGGATCCCACTCCACCACCTAAGAAAGGGAAGGATCCCACTCCACCACACAAGAAAGGGAAGGTTCCCACTCCACCAACTAAGAGAGGCAAGAGGCCTCCTCCAGCAGCAGTGGGCAAGGGACCCTCACCTCCAGCAGGGACATAACAGCCCTCACCTCCAACTGGGACACAACAGCCCTCACCTCCAACTGGGACACAACAGCCCTCACCTCCAGCTGGGACACAGCAGCCCTCACCTCCAGCTGGGACACAACAGCCCTCACCTCCAACTGGGACACAGCAGCCCTAACCTCCAGCTGGGACCCAGCAGACCTCATCTCCAGCAGAGGGCATGTAGGCCACCCTCCAGGGACTGTTATACAAGGATCCTACTCCAGAACCAGTGGGCAAGTTCCCCACCTCAAAGACTGTGACCTTGCACTCCCCTGCAATGTGAAATGGTCATGGAGCCCCCTCCAGAACCAGTGGGCAAGTCCCCGCCTCAGAGACTGTGACCTTGCACTCCCCAGCAATGTTAAATGGGCATGGAGCCCCCTCCAGAACCAGTGGGCACGTCCCCCACCTCAGAGCTGTGAGCTTGCACTCCCCAGCATTGTGAAATGGGCATGGAGCCCCCTCCATAACCAGTGGACAAGTTCCCCACTTAGTTGAGGTGCACCCCACTCCCCTTCCCCCGGAGGCGGCTGACCATTCCCAACATGATGCCCCTGAACAGTGTAGTGCGGATTTCGTCAGGGAACAAGTTGTGCCTTGGACTGTGCCCCGTGGCCATGGGGCCTTTTGTACTTTGGACTGGCCATTGGCCCTTTCTGAACAGTGACTCATATTTCTCTTGTCACATGGACAATATGGTGGCTGTTGGCATCAAATTACAATATCAGTTCTTGCTACTTGATGTTCTTGCATTATTATGATGTGTGACCTGTGAGACTGGTTTTCCTCTGCAGCTGGTTGTGTGTATGGTGTGTATTGTGCATGTCTGTCGGTGTCACTCTCCTTTTCCTCCCTCCCTCACTTGTATGCTAGGCGGCTATACTCACCGTCATCGTCTTTGTTGGAGTTGGTGTTCCAGGTGGCGCATGCCGTAGATGAGCATCGGGAAACCCTGAAGTTCTGGTTCCATTGCGGCGTTGGTCTTCTCTGTGTCTCTGATGGTGAGTCTTTTGTCTTCTGTGTTCTGTTTCCGCCAGGGTTTTGATGGTGTTGGTACCGCCCTGGAAATCGTGGCGGTTTGCTATGTCATAATATGGTGGGCGGTATCTTGTCTTCTGTCTGGCTGTTAATGGCTCCTGCCATGGTCAGTGGTGTTTACACCCTAGCGGTTGGTGTGGTACATTGGCTGTCTATGGGAGTTATCACCGTCATGGTCATAATTTGGCAGTATTTACCGCCAGCCTGTTGGTGGTATTACCACAACTTTAACAGTCACCGCCATTGTCATAATGGCCATCAAAGTCTCAAAAGGAGCAAGATATGACAAGTTTGGTATCAAACTTATTGTTATAATGAATCTAACAACTTGCCATTGTTGAATTTAATATAACTAGTTCAGGGAAAATGTTTTAGAACTCTACCTGAAAATTGCCAACGTTAGCTCTGTAGTGCTCTCCTCTGATTGGCCAGCCTCTGGCAGCCTGGCCAGGCTGCCTTGATGAGGTGTGAAGTGGCCTGGGCTGAAGACAAAGGAAGTGCCTGGGGAGGAGATCTGCCTCAGCATATGGTGAAAGGGGAGAACAGCAAAACTGGTCTTCAAAGGAGGGAAAGACATTTGGAACAGCTCAGGACCTCCCCTATTTCCTGCAAAACCAGACAGCCTTGTGACCCCCTCATTAGATTCGGAGATGGCTGTAGAGCGATGTGTAAAGGGAACTTAGCCACACCAGTGGGTGGACTCAGCCAGACCCAAGCTTCAAAATCCAGATTGTGCCATGTTGGATTTTTAAAGAATGTTGCTCCCTGGGATTGATTTTTTCCACACTTCCTAGGAAGTGGTCATCCTAGAGGGTGGTGGCCTGCCTGTGATTGGACAGCTGCCCCCCTGCTTACCACCTCAGGAGCAAGGATACATATGACAGAGCTGCACCCACACCTCAGATCCCTACAAGGAATAACACAAAGAAGAAGAGGACTGCCCTGCTGGACCCCTGACCTGCATATGGACTGCATCCTGAAGGACTGCACCAGCTGCACACTTGGCCTTCACCACTGAAATGACTTTGCCTGACTTCAACTGCTTCAGGATGGGACTCCCTGCAAGCGACAGGTACAAAGAAGCTGCCCAGAGTCCCCTGCATCAAGTCCTGCAAGAAAAACCCAGCTGACCAGCATCCAGTGGCCATTTGAGGATTCTGATCAGGTGCATTCTGGGAATTGTCATCCCTACTCCCAAGGAGCAACTTAGAGCTTCTGGAACCTTGAATCAAATTGTGGACACTTCAAGGACCCAAAAAGGGCCTCTGGAAGAAGGTTCAGAAGTTTGGAGACATTTGGAGCAACTGTTGTAAACAGCTCCATAAATTGGAGAGGTGATTTGTGGGAGTTGTAGTCCCAGATCCCAAGAGGCAACCCAGAGCCTCTGAACACTTGGCTGGTGCTGGGGACGACCTTCCTGTATCAAGCAATACTTCTAAAAGTAAGTGTAACAGTGTTACATCATGGTTGGCCTGAACTCTGCACTTGCCCCTGTCCAGTGTGACCATTTTTTTTTTACCCTTTGAGCGCTATGTAGTTCTTAGTGCTAAAATTACTTTTAATCTATAAAAATACATATCTCCAGTTCCCTACATTGGATTTTTGTTGTTTTAGTGTCATTAGAAAGATAAAAATATATCCTATGTTTATAAATTGGAGTTGGATTTTTATTACGTTTTGTGTTTTACGTATTTACTGTTTTGTGACTTTTAAATGCTTTACACACCTGTCTCCTAAGTTAAGCCTAACTGCTCATTGTCAAGCTACCAATGGTTGAGCTGGGATTTATTTACTGGGACCTGAGTGAACCTAGTGGAGGTTAGTGGTCTATTACTAAGTGTAGGTACTTACCCGCCCTTACCAATATTCCACTTTCCAACAATTGTGTTATTAAAATATAGTGGGGCAGAATACAGAAGGTAAGAATATCAGTTTTAGGTACTGTATGTTGCTTTTTCAATATAGTTATATATAATGTTGTTTTTTTATTAATTTTGTTGTGCTTAAAGACTTTAGGAGTCATTAAGAGTGTGGCAGTCTGAGGACCTCCACACTCATGTCGATGGTCAGATTCCCCCTCCAGGTTGTCCGACTGCCCAGTTATGACCCTGGTAGGCAGACCCACAAGAAGACTGCCGTCCCCACCAGGACATTGTTCTCGATGGGCTAATGGTAGTCTTAGTTGTAGTTTGCTATGACGGCGCTGAACTCAGCACCGCCTGGCTGATTACAACTTTGTTCTCTGCCAGCCTTTTGATGGCAATTTTTCCACTGAAAAAAGGCTGGCGGAAAATAAGTGCAGGGGGCCTCCCTGCCCACACCGTCGGAATACGCACTGTCTGCTTTACAGACAGTGTGCATTCCGAGAGTGCTGGACGACCCCCCACTGTGCTACGATATAGCACCCTTCAGGGAGCTGAGTGCTATATCATAGCATGGTTTCTGCCGGACAGGCGGGAGAGAAGGGATATTGCAATAATCCCGCCGGTCAGCCCGGTGGGAGCATTGTAATACGCTCCGGGGGAGGCCACCACCATGGTGGTGGCATCTTCCCAGCGAGTTTGGCAGTCCATGGCGGGACCGCTAAACTTGTAATGAGGGGCTATGGGTCTCATTACGAGTTTGGCGGTCTGTGGACCGCCACACTAGCATTGAAGGTCGGACCGCCGCACTTTGGGTGGTCTGACTACCCAACTACGACTCTGGCGGGCGGATCCACCAGATCCGATGGGCTGACATCAGTCTTAGCTGTAGACAGCCAGCGCAGTGCTGAACTCGGCGCTGCCTGGCTGATTAAAAACTTGTTCTCTGACAGTCTTTTTATGGCATATTCCCCACCATGAAAAGGCTGGCAGAGAACAAGTGCAGGGGATCATGGGGGGGGCCTGCTTTGCCCATGCCCATGGCATGGGCAGTGCAGTGCCTCCCCCTGCCCAGCACCATCGGAAAGCACACTGTCTGCTTTGCAGACAGTGCGCATTCCATGGGTGCTGGACAGTCCCCTCTGTGGGTAGCCGAGTGTTATATTGTAGCACAGTTCCTGATAGACTAACTGGCTGAAATGCATATTGCAATGTTCCCGCAGGTCAGGGTGGTGAAAACCTTGTAATACGATAGGTGGGATGCCGGTCCTATGGTGGGACCGCTAAGCTTGCAATGAGGGGCCACGAACCTCATTACCAGTGTGGTGGTCAGAGGAGTGCCACACTTACGTTGACAATCGGACCGCCGCACTCTGGGCGGTCAGACCACCCAAAATGACCCTGGTAGGCGGACCTGCCAGGGGACTGCCATCTCTGCCGGGAACATTGTTCCCGACGGGATGACAGTGGTCTTGGTTGTAGTCAGCCAAGGCTGGCTGATTACAACCTTGTCCCCACCAGCCTTTTCATAGCGGTTTCCCCACCATGAAAAGGCTGGCAGAGAACAAGTGCTGGGGTTTATGGGAGTCCCTGCTTTGCCCATGCCCGTGGCATGGGCAGTGCAGGGGCCCCCCTGTCCAACACCATCAGAATGCGCTGGATGCCCCCTCTGTGGGGAGCCGAGTGCTGTATCGTAGCTTGTCAGACAGGTGGAAACATTGTAATACACTCAGGGTGGACGCCACCCCCATGGTCCCGAGTGTCAGGATACTTCAATTCGATTTCCTCAGAAGCAGAAGATAACTCCTCAGTCCTGACCCGAGCTACTCACAACGAATATTAATCCTTCGTGCTGAGTACCCCGGAGGGGGAAAGGGGAATGGGATGGTAGAGAGACTGCCACAGAGATGATGAACGCCAGTACTCAGTCTGCCTCTTCACATCTAAGATTGGATACAGCACCTGCAAGAGTCACAGTCGCAATTACTAGGGACATACAACATCAGTTTTTCACTTTCTACTCTCAACACTTAATTCTCTTTAATTCTATTATTTCTTCACTCACCCTGAGTTCTCTGTATCCTTGCTTCTCTCTATAAATGATAGCTCTTCTTAAAAAATGCTTATTACTGATTCTGGAAGAACTTCTCAACCTTTGTTAGAGATTGGTTTTATGTTGCTAAATATATATATATAGTTGGTGATAATGCGTTCTTCAAATCAGCTGATGTTATTTAATTTCTCCTGTCTTATTGTGACTTCTGTCAATACTTGTATTTGTAAATGCTTGTTTATTAAAGTTCGTTTCTCCTTTCTTACTTCGACATTTGTTGATAACTTGTATTTGTAAATGCTTGTTTATTACAGTTAGTTTCTCCTTCCTTACTTCGACATCTGTCGATAACTTGTAGTTGTAAATGCTTGTTTATTTAAGTTTGTTTCTCTTTTAAACTCTATTTTGGTTTATTACCATTGAATTTGTAAATGCTTATTTGTTAACAGTTCGTTTCTCCTTTAAACTTGGCCTTTGTTTATAACCTTGACATTTGTAGATACTTGCTCTTTTAAAGTTAGTTTTTTCTTTGACTTTAATATCTTAAACAAGAACCTTGTAAACATAAGGTTAATTCATACATTAACTCTGTAGCCTTGCCGACTTCCACGGGAACGGTCTACTATCAAACTCTTCGAATAAACCTTGACAATATTTATCTGTTTTCTGTAATATAATCTTCAAATGTAATTTTACCTCACAGGAGTTTCTGTTCTGAAGCGCGCTCTCTCTCCACACAGCTGATTCCTGTCAGACCTCAGTTGAAGTGCAAGGCTTCCAGCTGGAGAGCTCGTAACCTAGCAACCAACCGATTGCAAGACTAGAACTGTAACTAACCTTCAGGACTCACAGCGGCCATCTTGGATCTTCTCTTCTTGATTCTTCCATTGAAATAGGCGCAAGATTACTCTGCAAACCTTCTTCCAGTTTGGGCTTTGCTGTCTCCACTGAGGATGTCTCTTTGCTTTTCTCATGCACTTCTTTGATTTGACTTGGCAAGTTTGTGTGGTCATGACAGTACTTCCCCTCAAGGAACAGTTCTCCAATTTAGGTTTGCTTGGGTAGGTTCTATGAAAGTTTCTCACTAATCTTGAAGCATGTACATACTCGTGCGGCTCCCAGGATCGTTCCTCTGGACCATAACCTTTCCAATCAATTAGATAATAAAGCTGGCCATTACGGATTTTGGAATCTAAGATTTGATTGACCTCATACTCTTCTGCAGAGCTAATCTGGATAGGAATTGGAGGGGAGTTTTGACGTAAATTTGGAGGACTGTTCTTTAACAAGGAGACATGGAAAACAGGATGTATCTTTAGATGAGCTGGCAACTGCAATTTAACTGCCACTGGATTGATCATCTTGTCAACTTTGAATGGACCTATAAATTGTGGCTGAAATTTGCGATTTCCTTTGAGACGTAAATGACGAGTGGATAACCAAACTTTGTCTCCTTTCGAATAAATGGGGCTCTCTCTTCTTTTTCTATCAGCCTGAGTCTTATATGAGTCTTTTGCTTGAATGATGTTTTTTTCTAGCCCTAACTAACGTGGTCTGCAAATCCCTCACCATCTCTTCTACTGCAGGCACTGAATCATCTTCTTTACCCAACATTACATTAGGATGTCTACCATGGTTCAGATAAAAGAGGGTGAACCCAGTGGTGGAATGAACAGCATTATTGTAAGCAAATTCAGCTGCCCACATCAACTCGGGCCATTCCTTCTCTTTATCAAATAAATTGAGTCTTAAATACTGTTCTAACTCTTGATTCACTCTCTCTGTTTGCCCATCGGTTTCAGGATGGTAACTGGTAGAGTAACGAGAATCAATTCCTAATCTTTTACTAAAGGCCTTCCAAAAGCGAGAAACAAATTGGGACCCCCTGTCTGAAACTAGAATTTTTGGGATACCATGGGGGCGTACTATGTGTTGTGTAAACAACTGTGCAACCTGTGGGGCTCTAGGGATTTTTTTCAAAGGAATGAAATGTGCCATTTTAGTGAAAGTGTCTACAAAAACTAGGATAGTGTTAAAACCTTGGCTACTAGGGAGGTCCACTATAAGATCCATAGTAACAGTATGCCAGGCATGGGATGCAGTGGGCAAAGGTCTTAACAGACCTTGTGAAGCTGTTCTATTTGATTTCCCTCTTTGACATTTGTCACAAGTTGACACATATTGTCTTATCTGAGTTTTCATTTTTGGCCACCAAAATTCTCGTTGTATTAGATTTTGAGTCTTTTGAATTCCTTTGTGTCCAGCCAATTGATCGTCATGATAAGCCTGAAGAATTTTTTCTTGCAGCTCCACAGTCGGAACATACAGTGCACCTTTAAAGTATGGCAAACATTTTTTGATTTCTCTTCCTTGGCCTTCTTTGGACCACTTCAGCATTCCTTCGAATGTTAAGTTTTCTTGAATTTCTTTGGTTAAATTTTCATACAATATGGCAGATATGAACTTCTCTTGTGGAATAATCAATTCTTTTTCTGGAGGCTCTTTAACTGCACCGGTATCAATTCGAGATAGAGCATCTGCCTTCCCATTTACCTTTCCTGGTCTGAAAGTGATAACAAAATCAAAGTCTGCAAAATATAGGGACCAACGCAGTTGTCTAGCTGTTAGAGTTCGAGCTGATTTTAAAAACTGTACATTTCGGTGGTCCGTGTAAATGGTCACTTTATGCTTAGCTCCCAAAATGTAATGCCTCCACTCACGAAAAGTTTCTTAGACTGCCAATAGCTCCTTATCTGCAATTGAATAATTTATCTCTGGTGGTGTTAATTTTCGAGAGAAATAGGCCACTGGATGTAATTGACCTGTATCTTTATGACGCTGGGAAAGGATACCTCCTATGGCAACATCTGAAGCATCTGCCTCCACATAATATGGCTCATCTGGATTGGGGTGGAGCAAGATTGGAGCTGAGACGAAGGAATTGTTCAAAAAATTTAAAGCATTATCAGCTTCTTTTGTCCACTCAAACTTCACTCCTTTCTTCAACAATCGAGTAATGGGTGTAACTGTTTGAGAAAAATTGGATATGAATCTTCGATAAAAATTAGCGAACCCCAAGAAACTCTGGATCTCTTTGACATTGCAAGGAGAAGGCCAATGTTGCACTGTCTTTATCTTGGCAGGATCCATACTAACTCCTTCTGGTGACAAAATGAATCCTAAGAACTCAACTCGTTTCACATGAAATGCACACTTCTCCAATTTTACATAGAGATGGTTTTCTTGCAACCTTGTGAGGATGGATCGAACATGGGAAATGTGCTCCTGTAGATTGTCGGAAAAGATTAAAATGTCATCTATATAAACCACGGCAATCCGGTCGAGGAATTCTCGTAATATATCATTAACGAAATGCTGGAAGGCAGCGGGAGCATTGCATAACCCATAAGGCATCACTTGATATTCAAATAATCCGTATCGAGTCCGAAAAGCGGTTTTCCATTCATCCCCTGAAGCCACTCGAATCAAATGATATGCTCCTCGCAGGTCCAATTTGGTGTAGATTCTAGCATTCTTTACTTGATCTAATAAAACTGACACTAAAGGCAGTGGGTATCGATTCTTGATGGTAACCTGATTGAGGGCTCGATAATCAATGCAAGTTCGAAGACTCCCATCCTTCTTTGGTATGAAAAATAGTGGGGATGACACTGGAGATTCAGTAGGACCAATAAAACCATTAGCAAGATATTGATCCAAATACTCCTTTAAATGTTGATTCTCTGCTTCGGTCAATGCGTATATTCTGCTACATGGCAATATCGCACCTGGCTCCAGTTCAATTTTGCAGTCGTAGGGTCGATGTGGTGGCAATTTCTCAGCCTCCTTTTCATCAAAAACGGCGACTAAATCCTCATATTCTTTTGGGATTTCTGCTGTCTTTAGTGCACAGATCATTGAAGAGTGTGATGATAAATAGGCCGCTTGGGACTTGGTGGACACTTCCACTCCATCATGAAAGCAAATCTCTTTGCAGTAAGAGGAATTCATCTTGATAGTTCTTTTGCTCCAATCAATTTGTGGATTATGTTCTGTAAGCCAGGGCAGACCCAAAATGAGTTGAAATTGTGGAGCATCTATCAAATTAAAGATTATCTGCTCCTGATGTCCACCAAAACCTTGCATCTGAATTGGTTCGGTCTCATGGGAAATGGGTCCTGAAGAAAGATTGGTTCCATCCACAGCTCTTACTACTTCCAAAGTAGATTTCTTGATAAATCGAATACCCATTTTACGAGCGTATTTGATATCACAGAAGTTGCCCGTAGCTCCAGAGTCTATCATAACTGAGATCCCTTGAATTTCCTTCTCAAGGGTCTTAACTGATACTGTTTGTACCAAATGTGGCGCTGCGGTTTGTAAGGTATTCGCCACTCGTTGATCTAAGGGAGTTGTCTTGGGTTCTGCTTTCATCAGGGCAACTCCCTCTACTGATGAAGCTGGCCTTTTCCCTACTGAAGAGCTTTGGGTTTCTTGGGACAGTTTTTAACAAAATGCCCAGATGCACCGCAATATAAACATAGTTGATTCACTCTTCTTTTCTCTTTTTCTTCCTTAGATAAAGGACCTCGGATGGAACCAATTTGCATTGGTTCTTCTATCGTTATCCCTTCTCCGGCTCTCGTATGATCATTTCTTACAAGATCAATTCTCAGGGGAAATGGTCGATACTCTCTTCTCTTTTCTGCTCTTGGTTCAGTTAACCGGTGGTCAATCTGTAACACAAGATCAATTAACTCCGAAATTTAGGTGGGTCTATTTGGAACTTGTGCTAAGGCATCTTTCAATTCATCTCTCAGTCCACGATAAAATATGGCGGCTCTTTTTGACTCCGGCCAGGCAGTCTCTACAATGAGTTTATTGAAATGAGCCAGATAGGCTACTAGATCTTTATTACCTTGCCTGATTTCCAGTAGTTCATTGTCAGTGGCTTGAGCTGCAGTTCGCCGATCAAATATTCTTAAGAACTCTTCCTTGAAATTTTGGAAATTATATAAAACAGGATCATTTCTGGAAATTATTGGCATGGACCATGCGGCTGCATCTCCTGTCAAATAAGACAATATAAATGCCACTTTGGACTGGTCTTCGGAAAAAATGACTGGTCTACATAAAAAATGCAATGAGCATTGGGTCAAAAAAATCTGCGCCTTATTTGGATCCCCACCGAAGCGCTCGGGTTGAGCCAAAGGAATAATAGGGGAAACCGCATGAATTACTTGAGTGGATATACCTGCAGACTGTGAAGGGCTAGGGATTTGTGAAAACACAGATTCATTTGATTTAGCGGTGTTCCCTAACTCATTTATTCGCTGTTTTATTTGGACTGTTTCTTCTATGGTGTTATTTAATTGTTTCTGTAACCCTTCCAAAACGGTGGCTAATGCTTTTATATCAATTCCTTCTGCCATTCTGCTCAGGAGGAAATCTGTTTTTTCCCTAAAATTAGGGTGATGGCACTTCAATCTGTCAGGATACTTCAATTTGATTTCCTCAGAAGCAGAAGATAACTCCTCAGTCCTGACCCGAGCTACTCACAACAAATATTAATCCTTCGTGCTGAGTACCCCGGAGGGGGAAAGGGGAATGGGATGGTAGAGAGACTGCCACAGAGATGATGAACGCCAGTACTCAGTCTGCCTCTTTACATCTAAGATTGGATACAGCACCTGCAAGAGTCACAGTCGCAATTACATAGGGACATACAACATCAGTTTTTCACTTTCTACTCTCAACACATAATTCTCTTTAATTCTATTATTTCTTCACTCACCCTGAGTTCTCTGTAGCCTTGCTTCTCTCTATAAATGATAGCTCTTCTTAAAAAATGCTTATTACTGATTCTGGAAGAACTTCTCAACCTTTGTTAGAGATTGGTTTTATGTTACTATATATATATATATAGTTGGTGATAATGCGTTCTTCAAATCAGCTGATGTTATTTAATTTCTCATGTCTTATTGTGACTTCTGTCAATACTTGTATTTGTAAATGCTTGTTTATTAAAGTTTGTTTCTCCTTTCTTACTTCGACATTTGTTGATAACTTGTATTTGTAAATGCTTGTTTATTACACCGAGGTGGGATCGCCAAACTCGTAATGAGGGGCTAAAACTTTTGAAAGTTATACTTTTAATGCTAAATACATGTATTTTTAGTATATTTTATTATATTTTTAGCTTAGTACTATATGTAAACCTTTTTTTTATTTCATTTGAACTTATTTATTGGCAGGTTATTAAGTTTGTATGGGAATATGAATGTTAATTGATTGTAATATAGTTTATATTAATTATTTTTTAGTTTTATTTGTGAACTTGCTTATATTTTTCAAGTATTATTGAAATTTGTTTTAAGTGTTGGATTTTTTGGGGTAGTAGGCTGGTGTTTTATATATATATATATATATATATATATATATATATATATATATACACATATCTGTATGTATATGAATATTTTTATATATTGAAAAAACAGATGTTACAGGGATGTTATAGTTAGGAATTGCTGTTTAATAAACCTTCGAAATTCAACCCTGTTTTTTCGAGAGTTTGGAATCAGCTTGGACATGGCTCAAGGGGGAACGTCCACTTGTCAGTGCATCCCCCCTTTGGAGAGTATGCCCCTCGCACCACCCCAGACTGGTGCAACCCCCAGACCCAAGAGATCTCATAGCTGCTCCTGGCGTGGCTGCAATACAATCAGATCCAAGCCTGCTTTACCATCACCCTCTCAACGCAATGCTTTTGGGTCTCCAGCTTGCCCTGCGACAGCTCTTCCTGCAGTAGAGCCACCATTGACATCTGAGGGGCCATCCACCAAGACCCCGTGCCATCTATGGACCTGTTGATGGACACCAACCCCTCAGAGAGCCCACGATTTTGACTCTTGTCATAAATGAGAGGTGGAGCGCCAAACTGTCTGGGGTGACCAGATTGCAGAGACAAACGACCCAGTGGTTCATTTCTTACTTTGTACCTTTTATTCTCCAACACTAATGGTTGAGCTTGATCCTGCAATATGGAGGGGTCCACCACTAGCTTTTTGGGCAACAAATGCTTCTGGGGTGGCATAATGATGCAGGGGGTGTATTGGGGTGATGGGCTTGTGGACTATTTTGTTTTTTATTATAGGTTTGTATTTTCTTTTGTTTGCTTTACTGTTTTTTCATCACGACATGCACACATGTCATACTGATCCAAATGTCTAGGGGCTGATGTGCTGTCACAGGACAGGTTGCACCACCACACACCAGGGATGCCTCTTACCGAGAGATGGTATGTTGGCATGCCTCCTCTGTCCGCACACAATCTATCCCCTGAGCCATGATAATTTGAGATTTGGCTTGGAAAACTAATGGACTGCTCGATCACATAAAGTGCACTGCGGTCCTGGGTTATGCCCATTGCCTCTCTCCAGAGGTCCTGATGCTCCAGAAGACTCATCTCCTTGGTACCGGATACCCTTTCCTGGTATGTCAGGGCTATGATTGAGTCTTCCAAACGGGCTTTACCCATGGATCTTCAGGAGTGCCCATTTTATTACGCCGCTCCTTCCCCATGGCTACGGATCAGGAGATTAGAGACCCCCGGGTGTGATATCTTGCTATCATGGGCACAGTCAAGGGCCAGCTAACTATGTTGGTCACCATCTACATGCCCCCTGTGACTCAGGACACCTTCCTCCAAGAACTGTCCGCAATCCTCCTCAACGTCCTGCTGGGAATGACCATCATTGGCAGGCATTTTAGTGCAGTCCTGGCTCCAAAGGTGGACACTACCATGCCCCATCAGAGGCCCATTTGGGTTGGGCCAGATGGCTCTCTGACTAGACCACGACCCTAGGCCTCTGTGATGTCCGGCAGGTATGGAACCATCATCAGGCCCAATTTACACACACCTCAGCAGCTCACCACACATATTCCCAGATTGACCTCATCTTGCTGGATGCTGGATTATGTGCAGCATCTCACCATGACAAACCACAAACGGACTGCCTAGTGGGAAGTATTCAATTCTTCTCCAAGCTCCATTTCAGCAATACATAGCGTATTAGCAGATCAAATGGAGCTTATGCTCCATTGATGCGATGATGATAGTAAACTCCTGGCTGTTTATATGGAACTATTTAACTCCCTAAAATAACTTTTTATCAAAGAAGCCTCTGCCAAAACAAGAAACAGGTATAGTGAGAGGTGGTTCAACCAATCATGTAGTGAAGCCAAGCACAAATTATTGACAGACTTGAGAAGGGGGATAAGAGAGCCAATGCGACAGTCAAGAGAGAGCTATAGGCTGGAACTATTTAATATTTAAGGCACAAAGAAGATGGGAAGAGAGACAATGGGTTGCTCTTTTGCAGGCCGCAAGAGCCAACGATACTTCCAAGTTTTGGAAGCTGATTTCAAATGACAGCTGTGACTCCCTGCCCTTGCCTGGCACACCGATTCTCCCGGTAGTATGGATAAAACATTTTGGGTCACTTTACTCAGGGACTAACTAACAAAGTTTTATGGAGTTGAACATCATTAGGGAAATCAGTGTCCCTCCAATTAAGTTTTCCCTTGTTGAAACTAAGGCAGCAATAGCATCCCTTAAGTGGGGAAAGGCCCCAGGCCTCGGCAAAATACCCAGTGACCTCTATAAATCAAACCTCGATATTTGGGCCCCTTACCTGTATAAGGTTTGTAATGCAGTTGCCGCAGGACCACCCATTCCTTGCATATGGAGGGGAACTGAGATAGTCCCTCTTTTTAAGAAGGGCAGTCCCTCCGATCCCTTCAACTATCGTCCAATAAGCTTGCTTGATAACTTCCAAAAAAAGTTTGCGAAGCAGATTCTGTTTCACTTAGAAGAGTGGATTACAGAGAGTGGGGCCATCTCTGATTTACAGGCAGGTTTTAGACCTGCGGTCAGTACAATAGATCAAGTCCTGAGGTTTATGGCAACCAAATGGAGGACTGTGGATATCGGAGGTGGAAACGTATATGTGGCCTTCATTGATCTCCGAGCGGCCTTTGATCTGGTACCCAGGAAGAAATTATGGCTGACACTGACTAACTTGGGAGTCCCCAGAGGCCTTCTAAACTTTATTGTCCGACTTCATGAAGGCACTTTCGCCCAAATTAGAAGTGGCAAGGATGGTGAACTAACAGACCCAGTCATTATTGAGAGAGGAGTGAGGCAAGGCTGTGTCCTTGTCCCCACCCTCTTCCTTTTATACATAAATAACTGTATTAAGTATTTAACACACTACAATAATGACTCACTTAGGTTGGCAGGTTAGAAAATCCCAGGGTTGCTTTATACAGATGATACCTTCATTATGGCAAAATCACCCTTGGGATTGCCAATTTAGGTGGATTAATTTTGTCTATTTTGCAGAGACTTCGGTCTGGAGGTCAATGTCGGGAAAACCAAGTTTATGGTTTGTAGTTCGCGAAAGAAGAAAGTGAAAGCTAGCATATCAATGAATTCTATTCCATTGGAAAGGGTCAACGAGTTTGACTAATAGGGATCAGGCTGATGTACTCAGGTAGATGGGATGCACATATTAGAAAAGGAGCATATATTATATGTCAAAGAGGAGGGGTTCTGGGTCGTAAAGCCAGAGATGTAGTTAGCCCCCCATTAAACCCCATTGTGGAAATCTAAAAAGTCCAGATCCGGGGTGCTGCATTGTATGGTTGTAAAGAAATGGCTCCCTGTTGCAGTTACTCCCCACTTTTTGCCTGATACTGATGCTGACTTGACTGAGAAGTGTGCTGGGACCCTGTTAACCAGGCCCCAGCACCAGTGTTCTTTCACCTAAAATGTACTTTTGATTCCACAATTGGCACACCCTGGCATCCAGGTAAGTCCCTTGTAACTGGTACCCCTGGTACCAAGGGCCCTGATGCCAGGGAAGGTCTCTAAGGGCTGCAGCATATCTTATGCCACCCTGGGGACCCCTCACTCAGCACAGACACACTGCTTGCCAGCTTGTGTGTGCTGATGAGAACAAAACGAGTAAGTCGACATGGCACTCCCCTCAGGGTGCCATGCCAACCTCACACTGCCTATGCAGTATAGATAAGTCACCCCTCTAGTGGGCCTTACAGCCCTAAGGTAGGGTGCACTATACCATAGGTGAGGGCACCAGTGCATGAGCACTATGCCCCTACAGTGTCTAAGCAAAACCTTAGACATTGTAAGTGCAGGGTAGCCATAAGAGTATATGGTCTGGGAGTCTGTCAAAAACGAACTCCACAGCTCCATAATGGCTACACTGAATACTGGGAAGTTTAGTATCAAACTTCTCAGAATAATAAACCCACACTGATGCCAGTATTGGATTTATTAAAAAATGCACACAGAGAGCATCTTAGAGATGCCCCCTGTATTTTACCCAATTGTTCAGTGCAGGACTAACTGGTCTGTGCCAGCCTGCTGCTGAGAGACGAGTTTCTGACCTCATGCGGTGAGAGCCTTTGTGCTCTCTGAGGACAGAAACAAAGCCTGCTCTGGGTGGAGGTGCTTCACACCTCCCCCCTGCAGGAACTGTAACACCTAGCAGTGAGCTTCAAAGGCTCAAGCTTCGTGTTACAATGCCCCAGGGCCCTCCAGCTAGTGGAGATGCCCGCCCCCTGGACACAGCCCCCACTTTTGGCGGCAAGTCCAGGAGAGATAATGAGAAAAACAAGGAGGAGTCACTGGCCAGTCAGGACAGCCCCTAAGGTGTCCTGAGCTGAGGTGACTCTGACTTTTAGAAATCCTCCATCTTGTAGAAGGAGGATTCCCCCAATAGGGATAGGAATCTGACCCCCTCCCCTTGGGAGGAGGCACAAAGAGGGTGTACCCACCCTCAGGGCTAGTAGCCATTGGCTACTAACCCCCCAGACCTAAACACACCCTTAAATTTAGTATTTAAGGGCTTCCCTGAACCTAAGAATTTAGATTCCTGAAACTACAAGAAGAAGAAGACTGCTGAGCTGAAAAACCCCTGCAGAGGAAGAACAGAAGACACCAACTGCTTTGGCCCCAGACTTACCGGCCTGTCTCCTGCCTTCCAAAGAAACCTGCTCCAGCGACGCTTTCCAAGGGACCAGCGACCTCTGAATCCTCTGAGGACTGCCCTGCTTCAAGAAAGACAAGAAACTCCCGAGGACAGCGGCACTGCTCCAAAAGAACTGCAACTTTGTTTCAAGGAGCAGATTTAAAGACCCCTGCAACTCCCCGCAAGAAGCGTGAGACTTGCAACACTGCACCCGGCGACCCCGACTCGACTGGTGGAGAACCAACACCTCAGGGAGGACCCTCCGGCGACTCCGAGACCGTGAGTAACCAAAGTTGTCCCCCCTGAGCCCCCACAGCGACGCCTGCAGAGGGAAAACCATTGGAAACCCGACGCGTGTTTGCACACTGCACCCGGCCGCCCCCGCGCTGCTGAGGGTGTACTTTTTGTGCTGACTTGTGTCCCCCCCGGTGCCCTACAAAACCCCCCTGGCCTGCCCTCCGAAGACGCGGGTACTTACCTGCTGGCAGACCGGAACCGGGGCAACCCCTTCTCTCCTTTGAAGCCTATGTGTTTTGGGCACCTCTTTGACCTCTGCACCTGACCGGCCCTGAGCTGCTGGTGTGGTAACTTTGGGGTTGCTCTGAACCCCCAATGGTGGGCTACCTTGGACCAAAAACTGAAACCTGTAAGTGACTTACTTACCTGTGAAACCTAACAATACTTTACCTCCCCCAGGAACTGTGAAAATTGCACTGTGTCCACTTTTAAAACAGCTTATTGTGTTTTATGTAACAAGTATACATGCTAATGTAATGATTCAAAGTTCCTAAAGTACTTACCTGCAATACCTTTCAAATGAGATATTACATGTAGAATTTGAACCTGTGGTTCTTAAAATAAACTAAGAAAATATATTTTTCTATAACAAAACCTATTGGCTGGATTTGTCTCTGAGTGTGTGTTCCTCATTTATTGCCTGTGTGTATGTACAACAAATGCTTAACAGTACTCATTTGATAAGCCTACTGCTCGACCACACTACCACAAAATAGAGCATTAGTATTATCTCTTTTTGCCACTATCTTACCTCTAAGGGGAACCCTTGGACTCTGTGCATACTATTCCTTACTTTGAAATAGTGCATACAGAGCCAACTTCCTACAATGGTGCAAAGTGATGGGGTTTTCATAGACAGCTGGATGCTCTACAAATCAAAGAGAATGATTTTTATCAGACACATAGCCAGGATGGGGAAGGGAACTCCGATGATCCCTTTTAGATTAAATCTTGGGATGAATAGTATTAAAGATGTAGTGGGTTTGAGGCCCCCCTTATATTGGATCCACCTCTGGAGGATAGAGGAATTGGAACCCTTTCGCGAGGCAGTTAAAGACCTAATAAAGAATCAAAGTAGCTGGAAAAAGGTCAGTTGGCTGACGGAAATGAAATCAGTCTGGGAGGACTTGGGTTTCCCCCAATTTTCGGAGAGGCCCGACTCGATCCCAGATAACGCTATTTCATTGGTCAAACTGAGATATTGGGAGAAGTCCAATGAGCAGATCCTTTATAGCAATGGGGTGGGTCATTCAACATCAGAATTTTTGCTCGTCAAACAGGAGCAATACCTTGACCTGCCAACACCTGCACGTGCCCACCCTTTATTCCTTCAGTTTAGATGCAGCATTTTACCAGTTAATACTTTTACTGCCCGGTGGTCGTAGAACAGCCCTGAGGCCAACAAATGTAAAAAGTGCAATTTATGTGTGGAGTCAACTGAACACATGCTCTTTTTTTGTCCCATGCATGAACTTCCCAGGGAAAAATTGATTATTCCTCCTTTTAAGGCTTTATTTTTATATTATCGTGTCAATGCTCATAGAATTTGCAAATATCACCCATCCACACTGGTAGTAAGTGCAGTCACCAAATACTTGTCAGCAGTTTGGTCCGTTCGCCATAGGGCTATCATAGCATCAGGTCACAGTGTTTAGCCTATAATATGTGTAAAGAACTATTTAACCACATGGCTCGGATAGGGCTTTGGAACTGACTTCTTTTGGACAGTAAATGGGCAATTATCTTGTTATTTCTGTATACACACACACACACATTAATATTGTTAGGTTTCTTAATAATAAATATGAATATATTTCAGTTTTATTTTTTATACTTTTTTTAAGTTTAAGAGTAGGAATAGTAAATGTAAGTTTTCTAATATTCAACACTTTCCTGCTGTTGCTGACACTGGAATGGAAATAATAAATGTGAACTCTCCAAAGTCCAACACTTACCCCAGTGCTGCTTAGTTTGGAGTTTGAATCCAAAGTCCAACACTTTCCCTACTGTTTCTTATATTGGTGTATCAACAGTAAAACTGACCTCTCCACGGTCCAATTCTTTCTCTCCTGCTGCTTATGTTGGAGTGGGAATAGCAGAAATGTCCTTTTCAAAATCCAGAACTTTGCCTACTCTTGTGAATTTTGGAATGGGACCAGTAAATCTGGGCCATCTAAAGGCCAACACTGTTTCTACTGTTGCTCAGGTTGGTGTGAAAGAATAGTAAATGTGAACCTACAAAGCTCAGCACTTTCTCTAATTTTGCTTGTGTTACAGTGGGAATAGTATGTTGGACCATTCAAAGCCAAACACTTTTCCTACTTTTGTTTACACTGGAGTGGAAATAGGGAATTTGAACGCCACAAATCGAATCCTTTTTAAGTGATTTTGTTTTGTTTTTAATTTATTAAAGGTGTACTTTTTGTGATTAATTTTCAGAGATATTTTAATTTATTATTTTAATTGTGTGTTTAGATTTTTAAGTAATAATATGTTTATTAAATGATGTTTATAATTTAATTATGTTATTGTATATTTATTTTCACATAGTTGGTATATAGCTATATTTTTAACTATGTTAAGTATTTTATGTCTCTTTAGCTTTATTATTCATGTCTATTTCATACTATTTATATATTATGTTTATTATTTGGCGATATTAGTTTGAATTAATATATATTTATTTTATGTTTGTAAGTTATACAATTGTACTTTTTTATAGGGTCTGCATTTTCAAATGTAGTTTTTAAGCACAATTTTTGTAAGTTAATATACTGCATATTGTAAAATATTTGATATACTTAACTATTTTGGGAAAATATTTTAGTTATATATTTTTGTAGTCGATATTTCATCCTTTTCCTACAAAGTATGTAAAGTCCTTATTTCTGTACTCAATAGTTTTTTGGTGATATTTTTTCTTTGTTTTTGGCTCCAATATTATATTATGCACCATCTAAATCAGCATCCGCATGGTAGATCTAGGCTCACATTTGGGTTCTAGTGTTACTATGTTGAATGAAACTGTTGCTCTATTTAATGGTGAAGATGGTATCAAAGAGCACCTAATATCAGCTGGACACTGCAAATTAGTCTCTCTGTGTTGTCTGATTTGCTGAAGACATCTTTGGGACTTTCAGGAAGTTGACCTAGGAGTGCATTCTGCTTGTGGATTATCACTTTTTTTTGGAGTTTGCAATGTACACTTTCTGGCTTTCTGTTTGTTGGCTTTATTTGTTTTAGGCTTGCCCGGTTTTGTTTGTCCCTCCGGTTGCCTTAACCCTGCTTACTGTATTGTTCCACAACCTCACTTTATGTTAAAAGGCCTTTAAATCTTGTTCTAAAATTGTCACATTTGCTCTGCATTTAAAGACGGAGGTCAATTGTCAGGCTCTCTCTTCCAGGTAGCTTGGCTTTTATTTATCATTCTCTGACTTCACAGTGAGAGAATTTAAGTGACAATCCTGCTTAGTCCCTATGACGAGAAGGGATTTTCTTTTTTTTCTAGCACACAACAAAAAAATTGATCAACTGTGCTGATGTTTCAGAATATATCAGAATTAGTACAAATGAGGCACATTCCAAGAGTGGTGGAAACAAATATTTGAATACAATCAAAACACATCAGTGGGAGAAATAGAAGATAATTATTACAGAAATTGATTAAATTCGGGGGGTAGAATTAATGGGCTTTTCCCTTAAAATTAGAAGTGGGAAGGCCTTCTCAGAAATACTTTATTTTTGGCCACCTTGGGCCATAAATAATCTCATACAACCAGTCTCGAAATTAATCACAAATCCAGCTCTTACTCACTCGAATTTATTCATGTAGGGGATTTCAATATTTATGCTGAGGATTGTACACTATATCAGTGTGGAGAGCTCCTGGGCCTGGTTAACATTATAGGTTTGGAAAAGCCTGTTAGAGGCCTAACACATAAAGGGGGGGCATACCCTTGATCTGATATTTGCCAGAAATGACCATATTACAGGAGGAGGCTTGAACCCTCTAAGCTGGTCAGAACATGTACTGGTACCCATTGAATTATATGTGTCAAAAGGACTGAGGGAGATAGAACAGTTAGGAAACCTATTCCAGGGAGAGCTTGGCATATATTAAAAAGTTAATGTCAGGGGAAGAAAATATATTTGAAACCACTATGTCTTACCAAGAAGAGCCCATGATAGATAAGAATTATGACTATCTTCAGGATTCAATAATAATTCAATAATTATGCTAGAACAAATAATACCCACAACAAATGTGATACAGCAGCATAAATCTTTAGCATCCAGGTACATGGAAACCCTGAAAGAGATTAAAACTAAATTTAAGAAACATGGGAGGCAATGCGAAAGACATCCTCAAAAACTGATAAGTTGCCACTAAAAAAACCCATTGAACTGCGAAAATAAAATTAGGAAAGCTAAATAGACTAAATCAATCACAGAAGCAATGAATCGCCCTAGAAAAACATTTGCCATAATAAGGGATCTAGTTAACCCAAACTGTATGAAACAAAAGATAAATCTTTCTGCAACAATTTGTCGGAGCTCTTTAGAAAAACAAATGAGTTAATTTTAGAGGATATAAATAGAATTACACCAGTGAAGAATCAACTTTCTGATGAGGAGATCAGAAGAGGGAAACAAACAGTAGTGGTGGATTCAAAACTAGAAAACAGAGAGACAATTAAAGATGAGGAATTCAAATCTCTGGCCCTGACAATCACCTCAGGCTCTCCACTAGTACCAAATAGCACCTAACATGTGGAAAGCTTGGGCAGATGGTTATATCCTAGTCTATTAAAGATTTGCAACTACCCCGCTTTTGAAAAAAACCAACAGACTGAAATGATCTCAGTAATTACCCCTCTATTTCACCACTCCTCAATTGAGCAAAAATAGTGGAGAAATATGTTAGTAAAAGAGAATGAACAGTTGGGCTTCGGACCAGCACATGAAATAGAATCAGCAATGATTCTGGCCATGGATGAGATGAGGATGATGGTGAACAAAGGTCAAAGAGCAGTTCTGGTATTACTCGACTTGTCAGCTGCTTTTGACGCTGTTAACCACCAAATACTGTCATCCAGATTGAGGGAAATAGTGGAAGGCAAACTATTGAAATCGATTGAGTCCTATTTTTTTTTTTAAACAGGACCCAAGCAATCTCACTCCCTCCTTTCTACTAAGAATTGAAGAGAACAGAATCAGAGGTAGTGCAGGGATCCTCACTGAGCCTCATTCTCTTCAACATATATGTGCGTCTGATTTTGACCCTTATTAGATCATATGGGATCATCTCTGTGAATTATGCAGATGATATGTAGCTGAATCTGTCTTTAGATGAGAATAATCATACCCCACCAGAGGGATTCCATATCTGTTTGAAAGAGATGGAAAGCTGGCTGAAAAAGAATTCACTAAAGTTCAATGAAGGAAAAACTGAGGGGCTCATTTACAAGCTCCTTGCGCTGACATAGAATAATGTTTTTACACTACGGCGCTGCAAACAGTCCCTCACACAGCCCTGCATTTAAAAACTTGTGCAATGGTGTCATCGCACCGGTTTGTAAAGCCTTGCACCACATTATACCTGCGCCATGTATAATGTATTCAAGGTAGGCTTTCCCCCACACAACAGGCCACAGAAATGGAGCAGTGAAATCTATAAGATTTCACTGCGAATTTTTTCGCTGTCACTGCGTCATTTGTTTAACGCCCAAGTCAGGTGTTAAAGTGATGCTGCACTGTTTTGAATGAAGCCCCCAGCATTGCCGGAATAGCGTCAACATTTTGATGGTAGTGGTAATCAGTAGTAGTAAATTGTATTATTAGCATGATTAATTAAAACCAACGCCAATTCAACACATCACATCTGTGAGCTATAATACACACAAACATGTATGCATTAATATGATTAAAACAGGCTATACAAACTGGCCGGACGAGTTTTACCCCACCTGTTTTTTTTAAAGATTTAAAATGAACAAAAAATTGAGGACGGATGCTCCTTAAAACTTAAAACAGATTAAAAAAATGAGGATGAGTCTTTGAAAAAATGACAGTTTTGCAATGACAGTACAGCAATGACTGTCATCCCAAGTCTGGTGGTGCTTGGGTAGACCACGTGCTCAATGTGGAACAATGATGCCACTATCAATCCTGACTTTGCGCCGACCTTGCCACCACTGGTTCAGCCGTATTTGACAGAGATTTGCATGCCTGCACCATAAACTTCGTCCTCTGTCAGGCAAACGGAATCGAAAGGCTGCGTAGCCAGCTGATAACCGCTGGTATGCATGTGCGTATGCCAAGGGCCATGAAGAAGTGTTTCAAAAGTAGTTTCCTTTACTCCCGCAGTGCTGGACATAAACAGAAAAGATGCGCAAGGGACTTTTGTTTATACCCACAAAGATGACACGCTTCTGACATGAATTGCTGTTTCCAGGAAGGAACCATGGGCCAGATGTAGGAAGCCGTTTGCATGGTGCAAACTGCGAAAATCGCAGTTTGCACCATGCAAACAGCCTAACGCGATGCTAATTCACAAATTGCGAGTTGGTACCGACTCGCAATTTGTGAATGCGACTCGCAAATAGGAAGGGGTGTTCCCTTCCTATTTGCGACTCGCATCGCAATTCAGAATTGCTTTGTGACCGCGAATGCGGTCGTAAAGCAACACGCAGTTACCACCAGTGTCACACTGGTGGTAACTCATTCGCAAAATGGAAGGGGTCCCCATGGGACCCCTTTCCCTTTGTGAATGTCGACAAAAATATTTTTTCAGAGCAGGCAGGGGTCCTATGGAACACTGCCTACTCTGAAAAAACAAAACCAAATGGTTTCGGATTTTTTTCATTTTGCAACTCGTTTTCCTTTAAGGAAAACGGGCTGCAAAATGAAAAAAAAAACTGCTTTATTTAACAAGCAGTCACAGACATGGAGGTCTGCTGACTTCAGCAGGCCACCATCCCTGTGAGTGCAGGGACTCGCTATGGGGTCGCAAAATGCGACCCACCTCATTAATAATGATGAGGTGGGTCTTTGCGACCCCATAGCGAGTTGCAGACAGTTTCTGAGACACCGTTCTCCATCCGATATTGCGACTCGGAAATTGCGAGTCGGACAGACTCGCAATTTCCGAGTCGCAATATCGGACTTTGCTACATGTGGCCCCATATCTTTGGTGGCAATCGACCCAAAGCGCAAAAGCATAAATTGTAGTTTCAGCATTTGCCTAAAAAAAGATGATAGATATTCCGGTGGTCTGAGAGATTTATATGAAGATAATACCACCCAGGCATGTCGTCTTTTGGCAAGTATGTTCTTGTCCGTAATGAGTGACAGTGACCGAGTTGCAGCGTTGACAATCCAGTAGAGCTCCCCTTTATTCAAGCTCATGTCCCTGACAGTGTCCAGGCCCAGGTCCTTTATTGAGTTGTTTAGATGATTTCCCCATGAGTCGGTAATATTACAGTGCTGTTGTTCCTTGATTTCAAGCCAGCATAGGTTACTTATGGATCCTGTTTCTGCGGTTTGAAATTGCCAGCAGAGTTTTACGTACGCATTCTTGCTCTGGAAAATAAACATTTTTAACACAAATTCTAGGCGAACCTGAGCTGGTGTGACTGAGCTGGGAATCTGTAAGATGGCTTTGTAGGCCTTTGTTTGAATTTGATTAAAAACTGTTGCTTCTTTGCCCAGCATTATCTTGACCCCATAAGTGACTGTTGGCATTAACCGTGCTGTTATAGCAGAGAGCAGATGATTAAATGATGGACAGCTCAGTTTTTGTTTTAATGTCTTAAATCCATATGTCAGGGTTTGTGCTTTTGCTTGAACAGCGACCAGCTGGGGTTTGAAGGACAGATTTTTATCTACTATGAAGCCTAGGTATTTATAGGCTGTAACGACCGCCACCTGAATCCCATCGATAAACAATAAGCCAGATTTGCGTGTCGAATCCACCAGTTTGGCTACTTTGGTTTTATTCAGATTCAATTTTAAACCTTGTTTGGTTATGTAACTAGTAAGAGCATCAATACTACGTTGTCGGCCAATTGGAGTTTGACTAAGAAGCACAAAGTCACCTGCATACTGTAACCATGCAACTGTATCCTGAGCCAGGACCGGCGGATTGTTTGATATTGAGGAGAGAGCCTCGGCAAGATCGGCTAGGTATAGGTTGAAGAGAATGGGGGCTAAGACACATCCTTGCTTTAGACCATTTGAAGTATAAACTCTGTTGGTGACATGGCTGCCTGCTCCCACCTTAACTCGCACCCAGGTGCCTATGTATAGTTCGATCATCGCGGTCAGCAGGCAGCTGGGTATACCCCAGCTTTTCAATTTTCCCCACCGACGGGCTCTCGGGACCCAATCAAATGCTGACTTAAGATCAATGAAACAGGCAAATAGCTGACTTTTCTTGAGTCTGGGCTTGTAACCTAACAAGGCCTGGGCAGTCAGGTTGGTTGAAGTTCCCATGCCAGCTCTAAAACCAGTCTGCCTTCGTGGCAAAAGGTGTCTCTCTTTGATTCAACCCGATAGTCATAGCAGCAGACTTGATGCATAAAGCTTGGCTTCAACGTCAATCAGGGATAATGGTCTATAGTCCAATGGAGAGGCAGAATAGCCCGTTTTGTAGATAGGGTGGAATATGCTGGCTTTCAAGGCATCTGGAAGGGTCTAGGAGAAATGGAGATCATTGAAAAGGAGCACCAGATAGTATGCCCAGTATGTTACATCACCTTTAAATAGTACATTAGGAATACCATTCTGTCCTTCAGCACCTGCCATTTTTAGATTTTATATGATGCCAATTAGCTGTTCGAAATCAATGTCCTTGACAACATTGGCTTGGTCAGGGTCTGCCATTTTTTAAAGCCAAATCAGGTGGCCTTGAAATGCTCCCGTTAGTTAGTAATGGATCCCCTGGGATCTCCATATGTGCTGGGGTTGAGTATAGCGCCAAAACGTGGGCTTCCCTAAAGGTGGCATCGATGCCTACATTGGAGTGCTGTTGTTTCCTATGTACCAGCCCATTCACAAAGTGCCAAAATTTACTGTTGTTCGTTGTTCTATTGGATATCAAGAGCTTGCACCACAGGTCTTCATAGTCCTGTCTTTCTTTCTTCCAGCAGGCCTTCTTGTATAGTGATCTCAAATTCAATAGTAATGATGTATCAGGGATCTTATTCTTACGTGTTTCCCTAGCCACTTTTTTGGATTCGAGTGAAACTTGTTTTTTAAAATTGCTTAGGGCTCTGTTGTACCATGGCTCCTCTTTGGTGGTGACTTTTTGCTTTTCCTTTACAACTGCTGAGCTCAGACTGGATGATTTATTGGGTCCTTTATGCAGCAGAAAATCAAATAAGTGCTTCCAAGCCCTCACCCGAGATCCTGGACACAAAACTATACCTACCTGATTTTCGAATTAATTTTTTAGCTCTTCCAGTGACCCCGCATCACAATGTACTGCTTCCATCACTTTCTCAATGCCTAGCCCTTGCCATTTTAACTTCTTTACATTCTCGTCCTTGGAGCGGCAATGATGATGTTTGAAGTTGGTAATCTCTTACATGCCCGTCTTAACAGTATGGCTTGAGGAAAATGGTCACTTTCTTGGCGCGCAAGTATTTTATAAGTAGCAACGAGTGACAGTACTTCATCATTTATTAGCGTAAAGTCAATTGTTGATTTTGTAGCACCGTTTGTAAATGTTAATGGTGGGGAAAGATCTCCCTCTGGGTGCGTCCTCAAGCGACTAAGTCACAGTTTTTCGAGCCAATTATTTAGATATGGGCCATAATGTTTTTTCCCCTGTCTTGGGTGGCTTTTGCTCAGGTCCACATTGAAATCACCGGACACAATATGAGTGGCCTCCCCATACTGCCTCATTAATATTTTAAGTATGTTGAACAGAGTTTCCAAATTTTCGCTGTTTAACTCTTTGTTCTGATGAATATAAACATTAGTTAAGAGTAGTGAATTTGTAGTCCCAGATGGCTCTTGGGAGTCCAACTTTATTGGCAGCAGCCAGTCAATTCCAAGCTTGATTTGACTGATGGCCCAGCTGATCTTAGTTGAGCATAATGTGGTAAGACCACATTTTGCGTACCCGAACTTTTGGAGCCTAACTGCTGTGACATGCCAGCCATCATAGCCAGCAATGTGAATGGGCTCTGTACACCATGTTTCCTGGAGCATGATTGTATTAAATGTCTGTAAGAACTTCAGTGTCGCTTCATCCGCGACCAGTTATTTTAAACCATGGCAATTCCAAGTGCATATGCGTAAGTGACCTTCAGTCGTAGTTTCCCAAACTCCAGCATCAGGACCAATTACTATGGTTGAACTTAGTGGGCTGTCGCACTACCTGATTCCCACTTGCGGGCATACCGATGAATACTTGATGGCTGCACCCCTGATCAAGGGAGCTTAGATTTTTTACTATGGTTAAATTTTCATGCCTGCTTTGGGTCTTCTCCACTCCAACTGCTCCTGATGCCTCTTTCACTGTTCCCTGGAGCAAGGAGCTAGGACATTGACAGGGTTCTTGATTTAGTAAAGTAATGCCCCCTGAGCAAAAGATGTCTTGTTGAGACAGGATTTGGGCAGCAATATCAGAAGTAACCCAGGAAGTAACAGTTGCCTCTTTGTCCTGGTTGTACGGGTGCGGGACGAACGCCACTCACTGCAACTCGGCCGTAGTGATATGCTAAAGGGGCCAAATTTCATTAAGAGGCCTGATGATTGATCTTCTGTTTAAGATGTGAAGGTACCTATTGAATTGTACCGGGGGATAGAAAGAAGTTTGTGATTGCTCAAAGCCTTGGAATGCAAAAATGGATGTCCTCCCGGGGGGCATTTTAATGTTGACGATTTCAGAGTAGTGTGTTGTACCCTGTTTGGCGTTGGCTTGATGTCAGCCAATGCAACCTGTTGCGGGACCTTGTGGTGCTCAAATGCTGTGGGAGATTGATTAAATTCTACGTGATTAAGGGCTGCACGCCCAGTGTTGTTACCACTGCACCCTTGCACAAAGTTCTGGTCAGTGTTAGAGTCTACTTCCAGGAGGTTGGAATTAGTGATCTCCCCCTGAGCTGCTTTTCCGTCCCAGTCGTTATTCGGTGGCCTAGATGTCCAAGAAGCCTTGAATGGCTGATTTCGATGACCTGCCCTGTCAGTTTGTATGGTGGTTTCTTGCATGTCACTTTGCAAAATTGCCTACCGCTGGGGAGGTGTTCTGCAAGCCTATTGTACTCCCTCATTTTTCCCCGTAAGGTCCTTGCCCTGAGTGCCAGTGAATTTTATGAATGACTTCCAAATGCTGTTTCTTTCAGCTACCTTGGCCTTCTTACAGGCTTTCCTTAGTCGTTTCTTATCCCTTTTAGTAGACGAGACCTTAATTGCTACTATGGCTGTTAGGGCTTCTCCTGCAGTCTCTTCTTCGATGGGACTTGCTAGCAGAGTGATGGGAGCCCCGATGGACTTCTGAATTACCTCCTGCTTGGAGGTACATGTTGCCTGTAGATTGCTGGTTACTAGTTCTCGATTTCTACTTTCACTATCAGCTGCGGGCTTTTCATGGAGATTCTCGTGTGAGGGCCCAGCCCTCTGACAGAACACCTTCTGGGATCTCGAAGCTTGAGCCCTGACTTCCATCAAGATTTCATTTAGAAGTTCTGTAGTTTTGGGGGAATTGGCTCGAGTGGGGGCACATTGACAGTGCACTTGCTGTGTGTAAGTATGAGTCTGGGCCCTTCTAAAGGGGTCATTCAAACCTTGAAGTTTCTTGTCAATGCTCACAATATGTACTACCAAAATGTTAAGTAAGTCCACCTTGGTTTCCTGCTTGTCTGCTTGATAAAAGATTGCTGTGGGCATGGTGTTCATGGTTGTAAGCAGGGCTTGTCAGGAGGCCCCGTCATCCCCAACTGCTGGCCCGGCATCCTTTGATGGAGCACCCGACGAAGAAGCTGCTGAAGCTTTAGTCTACGCTGACCGACCCAGCACCAAACCAGTTGCTGGCTCCTGCTTAACTGGGACACTGGGAACACTGGAACAACAGGAGCTGAAGGGGGAGTGGGCCACAATCTCCACTCGTGGGCTATAGCTGATAGTACGATGATTTAGGGTGTTTGTTCGGCTAGCTTGAGGCTCCCTCCTCCTTGCATGGTGTTTGAAACAAACAGGGAAGACCCCATCTTGGATGAAGGTACTGAGATGTGCGAATCAGAAAGTTCTAAAAGATCGATTAGTGGTGGAACATAACTTGTTGTGCAGTAAGTGGAGCCCAGTCCCAACAAGTTCACTGGTAATTGCGATGGCTGTGCCACTAATGGTACCTGTAGTGATGCCTGTGGAGATGGTGATGGGGAATTCTGGCTCCAGTTGTTCCAGTTGCTAAGATTTCCGGGTAGAAAAGAAGTCCTGTTGATTATTAATGTGTACTTCCGCCCTGGTCTTATTGTTGTGAGCATTCATGGTACTGGGGTGCTACAGAGTAGGCTTACCCTGTCAGGGGAAATCCTTTCTGTTGCTGCGACGCCCGCCTCCACAACATTCGGGTGCTGGGAATCTGTCTGAGTGGAGATGAAAGCTGAGGTAGGTTTATTCACTGGCTTAGGTAACAAAAAGTCAGTAATTTTATACCCCTCTTTCGTGTGTTGACCAGAAAATTTACTTGAGTTAAGTTTGCACAAGTTGTTAGTGGCTTTTCCAGCCATAATTATACTGGTGATGGAGTCATTTGGCTAGCCTGTTGGATCTTCTTGTCCTGCAAGCCTCGGGAAACTTTTTTTTAGCCTTTTTGCCGCCTTTCTCTTCCCACGAGTTAGTGGCTTCCTTACTCCTCAATTCCTAACCTGCTTTGGCAATTTATGGTTACTGGTTACTAATTACTGATTAATGAGCGACCACGCAGCAGAACTAGGTCAGACTAGGCTGGGGTTGAAGGCCTTGTGATGGTCCTGTGGTACATTTTGATGGGGTATCATCCAAAGCAGAATTGACTATTGTAATGCACTACTATTGGGTGCTCCAGATTATTTAATTAAAAGACTGCACAGAGTGCAAATAATGGCAGCAAAACTTACACTAGACAAATCTAGATATGATGCCTCCACAAGTGTCTGAGAGAGCTACACTAGCTCCCAGTAAAAGTGAGAATAATATTTAAATCAATGTGTTGTGTGGTGTATAAGGCCCTAAATAAGACAGGACCATTGCTGTTACAAAGAAAATTTAGACTTTTAGGCCACAGAGGAATCTGTGGTCTTCATCAGCAAATTTAGTATGTGTGCAAAAATTCAAGAAAGTACAGTCTGAGGGAAGAACCTTCCAGATAAGGACAGCACAACTGTGGAATAAGCTTCTATCCACCCTTAGAGCAAGTGCAAACCTTACCTGCATTAGTAAAAGCTTAAGGACTTTTTCCGAAATAGTGGTAAAAGGCTAGAGGTAGGTCGGGTCAGAGAAGATGATGATATAGTAAAGTGAAGAATTTTTGTGGAAGAGGATCTGGAAAGGTTGACAAAGCGCCAAGATGACTCCTTCCCACGGCCTGTATTACAAGTTTCCAGCTTGGCCAGCAGGTGGAAACAGAGTTTCTGCCCGCTGGCCCTGGGGGAAACAGCCCACAACATTGAAACAGGCTCATAATCAAGCCGGTGGCAATGTTGCGGTGCATTGGGTGCAGCAGCACCCGTTGCACTCAGTGAAAAGCATGATGGGGCTGTCCATGGGGGCACCCCATCTCTGCCTGCTTTTACATGGTGGTGCAAGAGGGGACTCTTACTTAATCCACAGGGCAGCACTGTTTGCAGAGCTGCCCTTGCGGATTAAGACCAATGGCACTGCCAGGTCGTCGGCTGGTGAAAAAGTGGCAGTGCCAGATGGTCCGACCATGGTGCGTTCTCCACAGTCATAAAGTGAAGGACGGACGACCGCACTGTGCAAATGTAATGGTCGTTGTAATTGAAATGTTTTTCTATCATGGCAGTTGTTGAAAAGTGGATTATTGGTAACGGCAGGTAAGTACCTACACTTAGCAATAGGCCACTTACCCCCACTAGGTCCAGTCAGGTCTCAATAAATTAATCCCAGCTCAACCCTTGATAGCTTGGAAATGAGCAGTTAGGCTTAGTTTAGGAGACAGGTGTGTAATGCATTTAAAAATCACAAAATAGTAAATAAGTAAAAGATAAAACACAATAAAAATCCAACTCCAATATATAAAAACAGATTAAGGGGGTCATTATGACGCCGGTGGTAATATGGAGGAATGTACTGACAACAGGCTGGCGGTACTTTCCTCCATATTATTACACTGGCGGTTTGGCTGAAGCCAAACCATCAATGTACCACACTGACTGCCACGGAGGTAGCGGCCACCGGGCTGGAGACTTCAATCTCCAGCCCGACGGACGTCACTTGCCCGCCTGCGGGATTATGACCCCGCCTACCGCCAGGGTTTTCGTGGCATCCTTACCGCCATGAAAACCATGACCGTAGGCACTATCAGTGACAGGGAATGCCTTCCCTGTCACTAATAGGGGTCTTCCCCGCCCCCCTCTCCCTCCACAGGTTTCCCACCTAACTCCTCTTCCTCTCCAGACTTCCCCTTCATACACACCCCTCCCTTCACACACGCATACACATACCCATTCCAACATTCATCCATGCATGCATACATCCATTCACACACACACATCCATAAACACTTACATACATACACGGAGACACACAGCCACACAACTCAACATACACGCACTCACAATCCCAAACATGCACACACATACAACACGCAACACACACCCACATACACGCATGCTCAGACATACACACACACACCCCACACACACACAACACCCCTGTCGGAGCACCCACTTACCTGTGTCCAGGGGGTCCTCCGGCAGGTGACGGGATGAGGCGCTGCTGCCAGCAGCAGCGTCCGCCAGCAGAGCACCGCCAGGCCGTATTAATTGCCATGGCCACTGCCGTATTTTCACCATCCTTCTGGCAGAAATCCGTCTGTGGTCATGATACGGCGGCCGACTGGTAGCCACGGCAATGGTCTTTTGGCAGTCGTCACCATGGCAGTAGGCGGTATATGCTGCCAAAGTCCAAATGAGGACCTATATTTTTATCCTTAATTTGACACCAAAACTAATAAAATCGGATACGGAGAACCGTAGGTATTAATTTATAAAGAATAACTGTTTTTAGCGCATAGAAACTAACGGTGCGGCGTGGGATTTCTGGTTTAACACTGACCAGGGCAAAGCAAAGTTTGAGGCCGACTGCAATGGAGCCCTGCTCGGCTTCAACAAGTGGGAGACCTTGGTCAAAAAATTTCCTTCGGACTTAGGGCCTCATTATGACTTTGCCGGACTTTTCAGAGGACCGCCGTGATAGCGGGTGCCAAAAGACCGCCATATTGGTGGTCATTCCATCGCCATATTAATAGTCACACACTGGAAACCGCCACTAAACAGCCACAAACCGGACACCACCAAGACACAGGTGGGCGGGAAAGAGGCTGTTCCACCACCAACACCACTAGCACCGCCAGCCCGACAATTTACCACACACCAGATTACGACCCACAAATCAGCACAGCGGTTCCACCATGGAGGAAAACCATTGGCAGAACGAACCACTGAGCACAATAACTCACTTCAGACAGAACACAACACCACATTGGCCAGTTTGAAAACCCCACACCTGACACGCATACACACACCAGACACACCTACCCACTGCACTATAAAACAACCCCCACACAACCCACAATCCTTTGCACAAGAGAGGACACTAGGAAGAGGTGGATTGACCTACGGGGAAGGTACGTTCCATGATATCACGCCACCAGATTGCTGTGATGAAGTCTGGTGGTGCCCAGAGTTCACATCGTGTGAGAAGGTATTCGACATCCTGCACCCAGAGAGCCTGACTGGAATACCCGGAGGAATGGATTCTGGTAAGTAACTACCACTCACCTGGCACAAATCGTCCTGTCCAGTATGTTTCCACACCACCCAAACACTCCACAATTCACTCTATCTCCCACCACACCTCCCACCTAAACACCTAATGCCCCTCTCCTGCATGCCACGCCAACACCCAGCCCAAATGCCCACACAGTCTCTTGCAAGTGCAGGGTTAGCAGTGCCAATACACTATGACTCCCACAATGTACTAGCCCATCTACATCAAAACCTGCAATATCCACTCCACAGCACATCTCTTGCATGTATGACTATTGCACTAGCTACACCAACTGGATGCTTCGATAGAGGACCACTACATGGCAATGAGAGCAATGCAGTGGCACTACACAATGGCAAACAAGGCCAAACACAGCCACAGCACTGCCACCAGACCTAATGGCCACTTTTTGAGATCAACAACCCTGAAATGGACTAATCACGGTTTTGAAAGTAAGAAGTAATACCCTGTGCAACAAATGCACAGACAGGACAAGCTACCATGTACACACACATACCCTCCTCCCACTTGGACACCATGTTGCAATGTACAGCCATCCCCACTCACATTTAGCAAGCTCGATTTGCAACAAACTAGCAGGGCACACCTGTTATGTAAACAATCACACAGGACCTGAACCCACCCACCCAGCAAAGGTTATCTAGCCTGTTTGACACCTACCTCAATGGAGCATGGTACACATCTCACAATCCACTATCCAGAGCAGTGCTGCATCTGTCATTGCCATTGCTGGGAATCATGTCAAGCCACTGCATGCATCAGAGAAAGAGATAACCAATTACACGCCTTCCATTTAACTATTTCTCACTCTATCCACAGGTACCCCTGCCACTGCCACCATGGAGAGGATACCAGAGACAGCTAGTCCTCCTCAAGATGAAGGCCCCAGTGAGGAAAAAGCCTCTGGATGTCTAGATATTGACGACTTACCTGGTCAGTCCACTACTCCCTCCCTCACCCTGCCCACATCCAATCCCGCCTTCCCCACCCTGTGGAATCAACATCACAACCAACCCTTCATCCCCAAACCTGTGTCCCAAGGCAGTTCAATCAATAATGTGCCCCACAGTACAGGGACCTGAGTCAACCCCTTACACCCAAGATAATGAAGGTCCTGGTGACCCTGGAGTGGGCACACTATGCCAGGGGACAGGCACATGGGGGTAGGGGGAGTGGGAGGGAACCTTTGGGCCAGAGGACGGGGCACCCAAGTGAGTCAACTGACCAGCAAACCATCTTCCAAGTCCTGGGAGCATACCAACAATCCCAGGACAGGATGGGCCAGGTCATTGCCATGGTGGGGGGAAACCAAAGGCTGCAGAGGGAATGACGCAGTAGGTCATGCAGCAGTGGCTGTCCCACAATACCACCATGGCCTCCATTGCAGGTGTCCTCAGGGACATCAAAACCACTGTATGTGCTTCCTCCACCCACCAACAGGCCCCATCCACTAGACACATCACATTGAGCCTTCTACAGTGGCTAGTGGAATGGAGGCCCTGCCAAGGGAACACCAGGCCTCTGGTATCCCTCTTTCTGTAGCTGCTGAACCCCCCGCAAACGTGGACATTCATCCAGACATTTGGCTGGAGAAGATGCCAAGACCAAACCCACTGCCAGGAAGTAAAACTCTCCTGATTTCTCTCCCTTGTGTGCCACCGAAACACCCTGTTGACTGTTCAGGTTCAGGTTCAGGTTCAGGTGACTTTACTCCAATATTCCCATGGCCCTTGGACACTGGACCTGTGAAACCTACAGCTGTGCCTCCTACTCTGATGTTTTCAACAACCATTACCCCATTCATCACCTGTTTGTCACTGTATGCACCATATATTTTATTTTCACATTTCCCCTGTATGCCCAATTAACACTATTGATCACAGTAACAGCATATGTCTCTTTATTTGAAAAAATAAAAAAGTTTCATATGCAAACTGTTATGTAGGTATGGCCCCATTAACCAACAGGCAGTGTAATGGACAGCAGAGGGAGGCATCCACTGCAGAAGACAGTACAAAAAATATGTCCCGGGGCAGATATAAGGTAGTCACTATTCCAGCCACACAGTACAGTATATACACTCATTGAACCTGCAAAGGAAACCATGACAGATAGTTACATCAGGATAGAAGGCATGGTGCCACACAAAGAACATATGCAATACATAGTTGTCCAGCTCAGTGTAGATTGCAACCAAAGCAGGGCACAACAGATAACATTTCTACATCCCCAGTCACAGGAAATACATCACAAAACACTGAAGCTGCCATCTGTCACATGTAAAACTCCATTCTGTAAATAGTTACCAAAGGCTAATGAGCATGAATGCCTCAAGCCATAGGTAGCAGAGGCACTGATTGTCATAACAATCGGTGGAATTACATGAGAACAGGAAAATGCAGGACACATAGCTCAACACAGGTCTGTCAATAGGAGATGTGAATCTAGCAACCTGCAGTAAGTACACATGTAAGACAAAATACATGTAAAGTCTGCTCCTTACATCCAAACAGTCATCTCCCCCAACACACACATAGGGATAGGAACACATTACAACACCACTAAGGATTCCAATCAGGAGGACCATTGTCACCAATCAATGTGGATATACATGACTTGAAAATATACAGTCAGCATACCTGTATGTTACTGGAAGTACTGACTGATAAGCTCAGTCCTAGAGTCAGCTGCACCACCTTCATCTACCCCCTCATCACTTTCCATGTCTGCATCACCAGCCACTGGTCCAACTGCCTCATCCTCATCAGCTAGCAGTGGTATCTGACATGTCAGGGCAAAATTGGGAAGCATGCAGCAGGCAACTATGATCTGGCATTCCTTTTGGGAGGTAAAGGAGGGCACCTCCAGAGACGTCCAGACACCTGTACCTGGCTTTCAGAAGGCCAAATGCCCTTTCGATTACACGTCTCATCCTGCCGTGGGCCTCATTGAAACTGAGTTCCCATTCTGTGGCAGAGTATCTTACTGGTGTCAACAGCCAGGGAAGGTTAGGATAGCCAGAATTACTTGTGTGCATAAAGGTTACAATACAGGTATCGCCACGTCCAAAAGCATACATACCAATGAGCTAAGTCATCTCTGTGTGAAATCGAGCCTTCATGTGTGGGACATTGCTGTTCCTCGGATTGTAGGAGTCGTGCACAGATCCTGGAAACCTGGCTGTCACCTGTGTGATGTACTAGTCTCCCAGACACACCACCTGAACATAGATTGAGTGGTAGCTCTTCCTGTTCCTGTTTCTTTTATTCATTTTATATGTAGAGAGCGGCCTGTTAGGCAAGGGTCGCTCCCCTGGGGCCAAAATTAATTTTAGACCATTTCTGACCCTCTTGGGGGAAGATTGGCCTTTTTTATTAGGCCAATCTGCACCCAAAGGGGGCAGAAACCACTAGACACCAGGGAATTTTTTAAAATTTATATTTATACATAAGGGGAGCGGCCCCTTGGGAAACTGCCGCTCCCCGGGGGCGGCAATTTATTTTTAGGCCATTTCTGCTTCCCCCAATTTAAGCCATATCGGCCTATTATAATTAGGCCGATCTGTACCCGGGGGGCAGAAAACCCCAGACACCAGAGATCTTTTTTTTTGTTTCAATTAATTTTTTTATATGTGGGGAGCGAACCCTTAGGCAAGGGTCGCTCCCTTGGCCCAAAATTAACTCTAGGCCATTTCTGCCCCCCTCGGTGGCAGATTGGCCTATTTTTATTAGACCAATCTTCCCCCAAGGGGGAGAAAAACCACTAGTTACCAGGGATTTTTTTTGTCAGTTTCACTTGACGGGAGCGGCCCCCTAGGCAAGGGTTGCTCCCCTGGGGGGGGGGGATTTGTTTTAGGTCAATTCTGCCTATCGTAGTTAGGACAATATGCCCCGGGGGGTGGGGGGCAGAAACCCCTAGACCCATGAGATTTTTTTTTTTTTAAATGTAGGGAGTGACCCCTTAGGCAAGGGTCACTCCCCTGGGGGGAAAATTGTCTTTAGGCCACTTCTGCCCACCTCGGGGGCAGATCAGCCTATTTTCATTATGCCAATCTGCCTTCAAGGGGGAAACCGCTAGACACAAGGGATACATTTTCTTTTTGTTTCCTTTATTTATTTTATATGTAGAGAGCGACCTCTTAGGTAAGGGTCACTCCCCTGGGGCCAAAATTAATTTTAGACCATTTCTGACCCTCTTGGGGGAAGATTGGCCTTTTTTATAAGGCCAATCTGCCCCCAAAGGGGGCAGCAACCACCAGACACCAGGGATTTTTTTACAATTTATATTTATACATAAGGGGAGCGGCCCCTTGGGCAAGGGCCGCTTCCCGGGGGCGGCAATTTATTTTTAGGCCATTTCTGCCCAATTTAGGCCATATCGGCCTATTATAATTAGGCCAATCTGTACCCGGGGGGCAGAAAACCCTAGACACCAGAGATCTTTTTTTTTTGTTTCAGTTTATTTTTTTACATGTGGGGAGCGACCCCTTAGCCAAGGGTCGCTCCCTTGGCCCCAAATTAACTCTAGGCCATTTCTGCCCCCCTCGGTGGCAGATTGTCCTATTTTTATTAGACCAATCTTCCCCCAAGGGGGGGGGAAACCACTAGACACCAGGGATTTTTTTTGTCAGTTTCATGTGAGGGGAGCGGCCCCCTAGGCAAGGGTTGCTCCCCTGGGGGGCAAATTTGTTTTAGGCCAATTCTGCCTATCGTAGTTAGGGCGATATGCCCTGGGGGTGGGGGGCAGAAACCTCTAGACCCATGAGATTTTTTTTTTTTCCTTTTTTTTTTTTTAAATGTAGGGAGTGACCCCTTAGGCAAGGGTCGCTCCCCTGGGGGGGAAATTGTCTTTAGGCCACTTCTGCCCACCTCGGGGGCAGATCAGCCTATCTTTATTATGCCAATCTGCCTCCAAGGGGAAACCGCTAGACATAAGGGATACATTTTCTTTTTGTTTCTTTTATTTATTTTATATCTAGAGAGCGACCTCTTAGGCAAGGGTTGCTCTCCTGGGGCCAAAATTAATTTTAGACCATTTCTGACCCTCTTGGGGAAAGATTGGCCTTTTTTATTAGGCTTAGACACCAGTGAATTTTTTAAAATTTATATTTATACATAAGGGGAGGGGTCCCTTGGGCAAGGGCCGCTCCCCGGGGGGGCCAATTTATATTTAGGCCATTTCTGCCCCCCCAATTTAGGCCATATCGGCCTATTATAATTAGGCTGATCTGTACCCGGGGGGGGCAGAAAACCCTAGACACCAGAGATCTTTTTTTTTTTGTTTCAGTTTATGTTTTTATATGTGGGGAGCGACCCCTTAGGCAGGGGTCGCTCCCTTGACCCAAAATTAACTCTAGGCCATTTCTGCCCCCCTCGGTGGCAGAGTGGCCTATTTTTATTAGACCAATCTTCCCCCAAGGGGTGAAAAAAACACTAGACACCAGGGATTTTTTTTGTCAGTTTCACGTGAGGGGAGCGGCCCCCTAGACAAGGGGGGGCAAATTTGTTTTAGGCCAATTCTGCCTATCGTAGTTAGGACGATATGCCCCGAGGGGTGGTGGGCAGAAACCCCTAGACCCATGAGATATATATATTTTTTTCCTTTTTTTATTTTATTTTAAATGTAGGGAGTGACCCCTTAGGCAAGGGTCGCTCCCCTGGGGGAGGAAATTGTCTTTAGGCCACTTCTGCCCACCTCGGGGGCAGATCAGCCTATTTTTATTATGCCAATCTGCATCCAAGGGGGAAACCACTAGACACCAGGGATTTTTATTTTCTTGCGTCAATTTCACACAAGGGGAGTGACCACTTAGGCAAGGGTCATTCCCGAGGGGGCATATTTATTTTAGGCCATTTCTGCCTCCCTTGGGGGCAGATACAACTAGGACCCAGGGATTTTTTTGGGCCAATTTCACGCAAGGGGAGCAACCTTTTAGGCAAGGGACACTTCCCTGGGGCGGGGGATTTATTTTAGGCCATTTCTGCTCCCCTTGGGGGCAGATCGGCCTATTTCTATGAGGCTGATCTGCCCCCAGGGGGGCAGAAACCACTTAGGCACCAGGGATTGGTGTGTGTATATGTGTGTGTTTTGTTTGGGGGGCAGACCCTTGGGCATGCGTCGCTCCCCATGAGGGCACATTACTGTTGGCCATATCTGCCCCATTTGGGGGTAGTTTGGCCTATTTTTGGAAGGCCCATCTGCCCTCAAGGGGGCAGAAAGCACACCAGAGAAGATGTTTTTTTTTTTCAAAATAAGAGGGTGGGGTTATGGCCATACTCCAACCCCAAAGAAATGGGGCCAAATTGGGCAGATGGGGCAATTACCCCCGATCCACACCCCGGTGGGGTGGGGGACAGAAAGTCTACTAGATGACAGGGAATAAAAAAAAAAAAGAAATAGTGGGGTGGTGGCTACCAACCAGTATGGGCATGGTTATGCCCTCACCCCAGATGAAGGGGGTAACAGTCTTTCAGCTCTCCCCTGCACACTAGAACTTCTTATCCCATGGCAAGCAAGAGGACATTTGATTATTTTGGGTTTTGGTTTTACATTTGGGCCATGAGAACTTGGTAACTCTCAAAATCGTTCCACTTGGAATGGTGAGGGCTGCACATTTGAGACTTTGGGACGCCTTCAATGTAGAAGAATTCACAAGACCTAGACACATCTGAAAACTAAACATCTGGGTGAGTCTAGGGTGGTGTGCTTCACATGAACGCAGCACCATTTTCTTACCCGCAATGCCCTGCAAACCTCCAACTTTGCTGGAAATCACACATTTTTTCCTCATTTTTGTGATGGAACCTTCCGGAATCTGCAGGAATCCACAAAATTCCTACCACCCAGCATTGTCTCATCCATACCAATAAAAATTCTGCCCCACTTGTCAGCCTAGAAATGTTTTTTTTTCAAGCTGCCCTTTTGGACCCGCTTTGGTTCCCCCTCAATTTCAACATGTTTTTGGCTCTTCCCTGCCACAGGCACTTGGCCCATCTTCACAAGTGAGGTATAATTTTTACCGGGAGACAGAGGGGAACATTGGGTGGTGGGAAATTAGTCTTGGTGCAGTGATCCCACACAGAAATGTGGGGAAAATATGATTTCTTAGCTACATTTGAGGTTTGCTGAGGATTCTAGGTAAGAAATCACTGGGGGATCCACGCAAGTCACACCTCCCTGGACTCCCTCAGGTGTCTAGTTTTCAGAAATGTCTGGGTTTCGTAGGTTTCCCTGTATGGCTGCTGAGCCCAGGACCAAAAACTCACCAACCCCCCCCCAAAAAAAAAATGGTAGTTTTGTATTTGATAATTTTGATGTGTCCGGATAGTGTTTTGGGGCTGGGGCATTCCCTTTCGCGGGCACTATGTCTACCCACACAAGTGAGGTACCATTTTTATTGGGAGACTTGGGGAAACGCTGGGTGAACGGAAATTTGTGTCTCCTCCCAGATTCCAGAACTTTCTGACACTGAAATGTGAGGGAAAAGTGTTTTTTTGGCCAGGTTTTGAGGTTTGAAAAGGATTCTAAGTAACAGAACCTGGTGAGAGCCCCACAAATCACCCAATCCTGGATTTCCCTAGGTGTCTAGTTTCAAAAAATGCACAGGTTTGGTAGGTTTCCCTAGGTGCCAGCTGAGCTAGAGGACAAAATCCACAGCTTGGCACTTTGCAAAAAAACAGCTCTGTTTTCTTTGAGAAAATGTGATGTGTCTATGTTGTGTTTTGGGGCATATGTTGTCGGCGAGCACTAGGCCTACCCACACAAGTGAGGTAGCATTTGTATTGCGAGACTTAGGGGAATGCTGGATGAAAGGAAATTTGTGGCTCCTCTCAGATTCCAGAACTTTCTGTCACCGAAATGTGAGGAAAAGGTGTTTTTTTGGCCAAATTTTGAGGTTTGCAAAGGATTCTGGGTAACAGAACACGGTGAGAGCCCCACAAGTCACCCCATCCTGGCTTCCCCTAGGTGTCTAGTTTTCAAAAATGCCCAGGTTTGGTCAGTTTCCCTAGGTGCCGGCTGAGCTAGACAAAAAAATTCACAGCTTGGCACTTTGCAAAAAACAGCTCTGTTTTCTTTGGGAAAATGTGATGTGCCAATGTTGTGCTTTGTGGCATTTCCTGTCGCAAGCACTAGGCCTACCCACACAAGTGAGGTACCTTTTTATTGGGAGACTTGGGGGAACGCTGGGTGGAAGGACATTGGTGGCTCCTCTCAAATTCCAGAACTGTCTGTCACCGAAATGTGCAGAAAAAGTGATTATTTTTGGCCAAATTTTGGGATTTGCAAAGGATTCTGGGTAACAGAACCTAGTGAGAGTCCCACAAGTCACCCCATCTTGGATTCCCCTAAGTGTCTAGTTTTAAAAAATGTGCAGGTTTGGTAGGTTTCCCTGGGTGCCGGCTGAGCTAGAGCTCAAAATCGACAACTAGGCACTTTCCAAAAAACACATCAGTTTTCAATGTAAAAATGTTATGTGTCCATGTTATGTCTCCTGTCGTGGGCGTTAGGCCTACCCACGCAAGTGAGGTACCATTTTTATCGGTAGACTTAGGGGAACACAGAATAGTAGAACAAGTGTTCTTGACCCTTGTCTTTCTCTACACTTTTCCCTTCCAAATGTAAGACAGTGTTTAAAAAAGACGTCTATTTGAGAAATACCCTGTAATTCACATGCTAGTATGGGGACCCCAGAATTAAGAGATGTGCAAATAACCACTGCTTCTCAAAACCGTACCTTGTGCACATTTTGGAAATACAAAGGTTTTCTTGATACCTATTTTTTACTCTTTATATTTTACCAAATGAATTGCTGGATTACCGGTATAAAATGAAAACCCATTGAAAGGTGCAGCTCATTTATTGGCTCACTGCACCAAGGGTTCTTGATAAACCCACAAGGCCTATATATCGCCGCAACCAGAAGAGTCCAGCAGATGTTTCACAAACCTGATATCGCAGGAAAAAGTTACAGAGTAAAACGTGGAGAAAAGTGGCTGTTTTTTTCAGCTCAATTTCAATATGTTTTAATTTCAGTTGTTATTTTCTGTAGGAAAACCTTGTAGGATCTACACAAATGACCCCTTGCTGAATTCAGAATTTTGTCTACTTTTTAGAAATATTTAGGGCCTGATTTATACTTTTTGAGCGCCGCATTTGCGTCATTTTTTTTACGCAAAAGCGGCACAAACCCAAAATATAACAATATTTTGTAACTTTGCGCCGCTTTTAACATAAAAAAATGACGCAAATGCAGCGCTAAAAAAGTATAAATATGGGCCTTAGTTCTCCGGGATACAGCATTGGTTTCATACCCATTTCTGTCAGTAACTGGAAAGAGGCTAAAAGCACAAAAAATAGTAAAAATGGGGTATGTCCCAGTAAAATGCCAAAACTGTGTTGAAAAATGTGGTTTTCTGATTCAAGTCTGCCTTTCCCTGGAAGCAGGGAAGATGGTGATTTTATCATCGCAAACCCTTTGTTGATGCCATTTTCAGGGAATAATTACAAGCCTTCTTCTGCAGCCCTTTTTTCCCATTTTCTTTAAAAAAACTGATTTTTTTTATGTGTTTTGGCTAATTTCTTGGTCTCCTTCAGGAGAACCCACAAACTCTAGGTACCCCTAGAATCCCTAGGATGTCGGAAAAAAAGGACGTAAATTTGGCATGGGTACCTTACATGGACAAAAAGTTATGAGGGCCTAAGCGTTAACTGCCCCAAATAGCCAAAAAAGGGCCTGGCACCTGAAGGGGAAAAGGCCTGGCAGCGAAGGGGTTGATAGCCAAATCTATATTGTCAGAACTGTACAGAGTGTTTGGTCTGGCATGTAACGTGACAGGCATCTGCTATGTGGTCTATGAGTGGAGTTGTCTTCCATGTAATGGATATGTTACAGAGGGCATGGTCTGATCAGGTGTTGTAACTGTATTGTCCAGGAGTGTTTTGTTTAATCAGATGGACATCCAATGGGTGATAGGGGCATGGGGCGGTATGATGTGTTTTCAGGCATACAATTGATACTGCATCCAGGGCATGCTGTGCCAGCAGAAATGGCTTTGGTAGTCATCATGTGGATGACTCTAGTTGTGCTGTCCAACTTAGATATTGATGTAGGTATGAGGGTTGGCATACAGGCGTGGGTAGTAGTGACTTGTTGTGACATGATGTAGGTAAAGTGTGTTGGCACCTGCGATGGCCTAGCCAGGATAAGTATTGTGACAGATGCGCTTGTTAACCAGTGTGTATGAGAGCTATATGTTAATCAATTTTCGTCCAAACTCTCTCTCTCTCTCTCTCCCTCTCTGTTTGTGTGCATTAGCATCATCAGGTGAAGGAGAAGGGGCTCAGGCAATTTGGGAAGCAGCAGCCCATGGGACCCAGGAAGTTGCAACCAGCGAGTGCAATGGACCCAGTGGAACGGAGAGCTCGGGGAGTGCAAGGGGGGAGACCGATCTAAGACCTCTTCTTCGGAATCCTCCTCCAGTCTACACTCCCTGACGGTGGCTGACCCATCTGGGACCACCCCAGCATCATCTTTGTCCGCTACCCCCCTTACTAGCACTGCCCTCCCTGTAGCTCCCCACCCAGTTGCCCATGCCCGCTAATCCAGGACGGTGGGCATCGCCTTCATCGCAGGCACATCTGCCCCTGCCCAGTCAGCCCTCCTGCCCTCAGTGAGGAGGTTATTGACCTCCTGAGGTCCATCTCTGTGGGTCAGTCCACCATTGTGAATGCTATCTAGGGACTGGCAGCTCAAGTCCAACAGAGCAATGTGTTCCTGGAGGGCATTCACGGTGCCCTGGCTGGCCTCCAGAGATCTTTTCAGGCTCTGGACTCCACACTGATGGAAGCCAGTCTCCCATTGTCTACTACTGCCCTCAACCTACCTCTTCCTAATCCTAAACCCCTCTCCCCAAATACATCCAAATCACAAATACACACAAGCATGCATCCACCTCAATAGACAAGGATACCACTGACAAGCACAAGTACCAAAAGACCCACAACCGGCATGCACACAAACAACACCCACCTGTAGACACACCAACATCCACTACCCACATTGACTCCCCCACCACCTCCTCCTTCACAGACACTACACCAGACACACCTACAGCCACCACACCATCATTCACGGATCCAGCCACAACACCTGTCTTACCCAGAGTCACCACAATATCGGACCTGCTGATATCCACCCAAGTCACTACATCTGCACCCACCACAACTACCACCACCCCCACATGCAGCATATCTACCATACCTGCAGACACTATCCCAGCAGACAGTCACCCATCCAGCATGGCATCCCCCTGCACCTTCTTCCCCCCTCCTCCCAAGAGAGCTAAACACCCACACTCACCCTCCCAACAGACAGCCAGCACCCACAAACATTCCATGCATGCACTTGCACCCAAGACATCCACAAGGACAAATCTTCTAACCACTCCTTGTCCCTCCACTCCCAAACCCTTGTTCCCTACTCCTCTCCCAAGCTGTGATACCCCCAAGCATTCATCATCCCTCCCCAAGTCCAGCCTTCCACCTCCAAGTCCTAACCTGCCCCTCCGCTAGTGCCCATGCCCCTCCGCCTGCCAAGATGTCTACCCCTCCCAAGCCCAGGCCCAAGGACCCCCCCAAACCCAAGCACAAACCCCCCCTGGCCCCCCTCTAATCCACGAGGTGCCTGCCTGCATACCCCCTTGATGTCCCTACCCTGTGGAGGTCATGTTGCAGTCAGGATTCAAATTGGGATACTCTAAGGTGCCACTTGTGCCTTTGGCACTTTGGACTGGCCATTGGCCTTTTAATTGTAACTATGTTTGTTTTTATATATGTTTCTCACCTAATACGTCTGGCCCAACATGTTGTTGGATTTGATGTTGACATACTTGCCATGTCTTTCTTTCAACATGGCTGTTTGGTGTTTGTGGGCTTTGGTTTGTGCGTGTGTGACGTGTATGTGTTGGTTGTGCCAGCTGTTGTGCCTGGTCTGCACGTGTGGGTGTGGCCCTGCCGTTTGTCCCACTGTTACTGGTGTGTAATGTGTGTTAGACCTGTTTGTGTTTGTCACATACATGTATGTTCCAAAATTGTGTTGTGTTTTTGTAGAGATGTGTTATGGTGGTGTTGTGTGCCCTTGTGTGGTTGTTGTGTGTGCGTTCGTGTGTGTCGTGATGGCTATGTCATATGCGTTATGCGTGATGTTGGCATGTTGTGATATATGCTTCATTGTATGGCAGTGTGGTTGTTTATATTGATTGTCTGGTGCTGCTATGTGTTTTTGTTTGTGTGAGTTGTCATTTGGAGGTGTGCATTGACATTTCTTGGCAAAGCATTTGTGGAGTTGCGGTTGTGATGTCATTTTGTGTATTGGTGCTGTTGTGGATGGTTGTGTTAGAGAGTGCCGGTGCTGTGTGCTTACGGGTTGGTGTGTGTATGGCGTGTGTGTGTGTTTGCTGTAGTGTGTGTAGTATGGGCCCTGGTGTGTATAGTATGGGTGTGCCTGTGTGTATATGGGCTATGGGTGTGTGGTTGCATGTGTGTATTGCCATTGCAAGTCATCTCAGATGTGTATTTGTGTGTGCCTGTGTAGTGTGGGTTTTCCCTACAGTGTCAGGTAGGTGTGTGTACTAATGGTTGTTGTCTTCGTCAATGGTTCCGGAGTCGTTGTGCGAGCAGTGGGAGGACTTCCAGTTCAGGTTCCATGGCGGCTCCAGTCAGGTATGTGTATCAGAAGGTGGGTGTTTCCTTTGATAGAGTTGGGTTCCACCAGGGTTTTCATGGTGGTGCGACCGCAGCAGAAACCTTGGTGGTGTGCAGCCTTGTAACATACTCCAATCTTCCCAACTCCAATGTACCTCTATCCAGCCCACTCCCATCTACTTCAATCCACTCCAATCTACCCTACTGCAGTCAATTACGCTCCACCCCAAACTACCCATTCCAATTTATCATACACCATTCCGAACTCCACTGCAATCTATCCAACTCCTCTTCACTCTACTTCACCCCACTCCACTCCAGTCTACCTGCTTCCCACAATCTACCCTGCTCAACTCTATCACAAGCTACCCAATTCTAATCTACCCTACTCCACCCTTCCCCACTCCACTCTATCAAAATCTTACCTGCTCTACCCACATCTACCCCACTCCACTTCGCTCCAGTCTACTTACACCAGTTTCCCACACTCCTCTCAAACCTATCCCACTCCAATGTTAGCCACCCCACTCTAATATACCTTAGCCCATCCAACCTCAATCTACCATACTCCAGACTATCCCTGCCCAATCTACCCCACCTCAATCTACAACTATCTACTTCACTCCAACATACCCCATATCAAACTACCTCACTCCAATCATCCTTCTTCAATCTACCCCACTCCATTCTAATTTACTCTACTCTGAGCCACCCAATCTACCCCACTGTACCCCACCCTAATCTACTCCACTACACTTCACTCCAGTCTGCCCCACTCCACTCCATTCTTCCCAATTTATCTCCCTCCACTGTACTCTAATCTATCCTGTTCCTCTCCATCCCACTGGAATAAACCTCACTCTACTCTACCCCAATCTACTCCACTCCAATCTGTCTACTCAAATACAGCCAATCTACCCCACTCCACTGTACCCCATTCTACAACACTCCATTCCACTCTACCCAATCTACCTCACTCCACTTCACTCTAATTAACCACATGAAACTCAAATCTACCCCTCTCCAGCCCAATCCTACCCACTCCACCCCTCTCCAGTGTACCCCACTCCACTCCAAGCTACCCCATCTACCCCACTCCAAAGTATCCCACTCCTATCTACCTCACTCCATTCTACCCCACTCCATTCTACCCCACTCCATTCCAGTCTACTCTGCTTCACTCCACTCTACCCCACCAGAACCCACCCAATCAATCCCACTAAAATCTAACCCACTCCATGCGAACCTACCCCACTGCACCCTAATCTACCACACTCCACTCAATCTACAACTCTCCAGTCCAACCTACCCTAGTCCAATCCAGTCTACTCCACCCCACTCCAATCTACCACTCTATACTCCAATCGCCCTTACTCTAGCCTACCCTACTCTACTCCAATCTCTTCCAATCCACTGCACTCCACCTTTCCTCCATTTACCTCTCTCTGCTCCTATCTACCCCAATATATCACCTTCCACTCTAAACCGATCTACCCCACTCAGATCTATCCCACTCTGATCCATCCCAATCCAATCAACCCCACTCCAGTCTATACCACTCCACTTCAATCAACCCCACTCTATCCCATTCTACTCCACTACACCCCAATTCAATCCACTCCACTTCAATCTAACCCACTCCAAACTATCCCAATCTAGTCGACTCAGCTCTACCCCAATCTACCCCACTCTACTCCAGTCCACCCCACTTCACCCCACTCCACCCCACTTAAATCTACCACACACCACTCCAGTCTACACCACTCTCCTAGTCCATCCCACTCCAATATACCACACTCCAATCAAATGTACCCCACTCCACTCGAATTTAACCCACTCTACCACAGTTCACCCCACTACAATCTAATCCACCTCAATTTACCACATGCCACTCCGGTCCAATCTAACCTAAATCATCCAAATCCATCCCACTTCACCCCACTTCAGTTTACCATACCCCACTCCACACTAGCCTCCCCAACACCAATCTACCCCTTCCAATCTTCCCCACTACAATCTACCTCATTTTACTCCACCCCAGTCTACTTCACCCCACTCCAATCTACCCAATCCTAACCCATCTACCCCACTCCAGTCTACCCCATACCATCCCAATCTATCTCACACCATTCTATCCAACTCCACTCCAACCTACTCCACCCCAACCCACCCCACTCCCCTTCAATCTACCACAAACTACCTCACTTCAATCTACCCCACTCTACCCTCATCTACCCCATTCCACTCCATTTCTACTACACTCTAATCTACACCACTCCGATCTACCCTATTCCGATCTATCCGAATCCACTGCGCTCCACTCTTCCTCAATCTACCCTAACTCACTCCACTACAATCTATCCCAAAATATCCCAGTCCAATCTACCCCATTCCACTCAATTTACTCCACCCGAGTCTACCCCACTACACCTCAATCTACCCCAATTCAATCTACCCTCCTCCACTCTATCATGTTAATCTACCCAACTCCTGCACTCCAATCTACCCCAATCCACCCTACTCCATTCTACCTCACTCTACCTCACTTTACTCTATGCCAATCTACCCCACTCCACTCTACCTCCAATCTACTCTATTCCACTCTACCCACTCCAATCTATCCCACCCCACTCCAAGCCACTAACTTTTAGCCATGCTGAACAGCAGCCACACTGGTGCATAGCATGGTGACAACACAATCGCATTTCAAGACCCATTGGCTTTGCCAAAGGTTGTTGTCTGTAGCACTAGTAACACTTGTACCTCTGTAGCAGTGGTAACACTTGTACCTTTCTTGATTGGGTAGTAGTATGCTGAGGTCGTTTTCGAATGGATGAAATACTGCTGGTATTTGAGCTCTCGTATATGAAGTGAACTTGAGCTGTGCTATGATTTGGGTCCTCATGACATTCGTGGAGTGCTGTGCTGGTATTTGAGGCCAGTGTTGACATATCAATGACATCACAGAAGACCTCCAGTTCATCCAGCTTTCACCCCTGCCCCCCCCCCCCCCCGCCAACCCCCGCATCAATACCCTCACGTGTTTTCGTTAACTTCTGCATTTCCGTTCCTGAGGTAAAAGGTCGAAAGAGGTGGTGATGTCACATATGTCTCCCATTCGTTTGTAGTAACCCGTTCCAGGTCCCTGTGAATCATGGGCTGCCAGCTCAGTAAGCTGTTTTTCCTCTGGGAGAGGTGTGCGAGGGCCCCGGGGGCACTCCCGGCTCGCAGAGCTGTCATGGCGCACTTAAAAGATGGAACCATTAAAATGTCAGACTTGTAAAAACACTCTGAGCCAGTGGCGAAGAAACAAGAGAAATAAGAACGGAAAAAACGAAGTTCATGTTTATTTTCTAACTCACTGGCTGTCTAAGGACATTGGTACGTTTACTGGGAACCTCCTGATGTGTGATTACATGTTTATTTATTCTGCAGACTTTCTAGCGCTCTGGTGACTCATTGGTAGCAGTTTCAATTTGTGCATCAGCAATAACCTCATATAGCGATTACTCAGCAGACCCATCGTGTGAAAGGCGCTGATGATCACAATGGATTTCTACTTAGATGGACATTGATAGGACATACCCTTAGCGTCGTACTGGAGTCCCAGTAGAAACGTCTGTCCATTTTAAGTACTCATACTGGCACATTAGGAAAATCCCAACAGAAGTGGATTGCTAACTTTATTGACATCTTTCTCCTGTATTTAAGTCAGTCCTGAACCAAATCAGTTTTTGGACTGTTGGAACAGCAGTGCTTAATTTGTGCAAGTGGTTTCCGGAGCGGGGCGCCAGAACTTATTTTTGAGGTTCAACACTTATTTTTCTGCCTCAAGCATTTATTGCGAGCAAAACCCTCATATGGAAAAGTTGGAGGAAGAAAAACACGAAAAAGCTTCACAAAGGGAGAAAGCAGCAAGATGCAAAAGTGAGCTAAAGTGACAGGGAGTTGTTGTCATTGGATTAAAGAGGCCTGAGATAGCTTCAGGATTATGCTGCCTCAGTGTTCCATGCTCCCACATTTAATTGCATCAACCACGTGTTTCAGAGGAGAGCTTTGGGCACCAGCACATTTTTATTCACAAATTAATCAGCAGCAGATCCTCTGCTATGGCAGAGGAGCATTGCCTCCCCCCACCAGCAGCTGCTACAAACCTTTAACAATGAAAGGATAATAAACAAAGTTTATTATCCTTTCATTGTTAAAGGTGTCGGCCAAGGGGGATGATGGTGACGAAAGGCGTGCACTGTGCACTCCCCTCACTGCTCATGTGTGTTTGGCCGGCTGTCTCGGCTGCACAGGCTCCTAGTCTGTGTGAGCAGCGTCAGGATTTGCCGCAGGGTAGGCTGGTAGTCTGTGACTGCTGAAGGGATGGAGGAGTGGTTGGCGCGGCTCACAGGTAAGTTTTAAAAAAAATATTTTTACATTATTAATGCCCTGCCCCTTGCAGCTCGCCGTCCCACCTCTTGTAACCCTCGTGAGCAGCGACTGAAATTAATCACTGCGGAACAATCCATCTGGGGTGGTTTGAAAGATTCATAAAGTTCCTGCAACCACCTCTTTCCAGGTTTAGCCACCTTAATTCCACCACATACTATCTAATACATAGGGGGTGATTCTAACTTCGGCGGGCGGCGGAGGCCGCCCGCCAAAGTTCCCCCACCAAAATACCGCTCTGCGGTCGAAAGAACGCTGAGGGTATTTTGGGATTTGCCCTGGGCTGGCGGGCGGCCGCCAAAAGGCCGCCCGCCAGCCCAGGGCAAATCAACCTTCCCACGAGGACGCCGACTCAGAATTGAGCCGGCGTAGTGGGAAGGTGCGACGGGTGCAGTGGCACCCGTCGCGTATTTCAGTGTCTGCATAGCAGACACTGAAATACTTTGTGGGGCCCTCTTACAGGGGCCCCTGCAGTGCCCATGCCATTGGCATGGGCACTGCAGGGGCCCCCATGGGCCCCGCGGCACCCCCTACCGCCATCCTGTTCCTGGCGGGAGACCCGCCAGGAACAGGATGGCGGTAGGGGGTGTCAGAATCCCCATGGCGGCGGAGCGCGCTCCGCCGCCATGGAGGATTCTGCAGGGCAGCGGGAAACCGGCGGGAGACCGCTGGTTTCCCGCATCTGACCGCGGCCGAACTGCCGCGGTCAGAATGCCCTGCGGGGCACCGCCGGTCTGTCGGCGGTGCTCCCGCCGACCCTGGCCCCGGCGGTCTCAGACCGCCGGGGTCAGAATGACCCCCATAATGTATAATGAAATACAGGGTGCTTCTTGCTAATTCGACCCAAACTCTGCCGGAATCAGCAGCTCATGTAACATAAAAGTGTGTTTTAAACTTGCATGCAAACTTGCAAAATTAGTTAGATGGAGGAGTAGGTGCACTGTAAACTCGAACAATAAAAGTTTGATCTTGGGCGTGAATTCACCAAAATGTCAATGGTCTCAGAAGTGATATCACACATCGTTGACCTCAACGACATCACAGAGAATAACGTCATGTGAGCTGTGATCCTGAATCCAGTAAATAACAATGTATAACTTTCATCCTGATCTTACGATAATTCTCATCACTAAAACATTGTGAATCCCACAAAGAGAAAATGTATTGATACATGACAAGAAGATACACTAAAAAGAGTTTAAGGAACAATAGTGTTCATGCCCACCTGAATTAATTCATATAGATCTTATATTGAGCATGAAATGCACCTCCAGATTAACAGCTTTATTTTGAGTTTGGTGGGCAGGGTACTCAATTATTATTGTGTCCGAGTACCAATCTACCCAACTGGTGGTTCTCCTACTTCCGTTAGAGATGGCGGAACTGCCATATTACTGCTGCCAGTGGCAACCTTTAACTGACAGGCTGACTAGGATCAGACCATTAGTCAAAGTACCTCGGCTCAACCACCCTCCTATGGAGTACAGACAATCTGATGTATTGTTTTATGTTTCAAGAAACAAAAGAAGTCTGGTGGTCCAAAGAGAAAAGCAATTAAATTACTCCTATACGCTGCAAGAAAACTCCCAGTGTGTCAAGGACATTCATTTCTTATGTTTCAATGCATACCAGTGATTTGGGAGGTCGGTATTTTTTTTTAATAAAAAACATTTTTTTGCTATCACATTGAACTTGACACCTGTACAGCATAGCCTTTAGACCATGGGTACTCAAAGTACGGCCCGGGGGCCGCATGCGGCCCCCTTGACCTTTACATGCGCCCCCCTGGGCAACAGGAGTACAGGGTTGTTCACTCGATTCAGCTCTTACTATATAAAGATCATAAATATAGAGGCAATCATTTATTTTAATGTTAACTGGTGTTAAGGACAGGATGAAACCAGGGAGTCCTCAGCTTCACTTTAGAAGCACGTTCATTTTTAAAGACATCTTGCAGCAAAAGTGTAAAAATATAACAGTCACTTCAAAATTCAAAAAGTGTCAAGTGTTAAGTTAACATGCAGTCCATTTCACCTAAGTATAATTTATTGAATCAGTGCAATGAGAAGTATTCATTTAAATGTGATAGTTTTCAAACATTAATTTTGAAACATTCATTTTTACCCCTACCTTGACAAATACACCAATAGGAAATTAAATAAGCAAGTCAGATGTTATGTGCACTTTTTGAGTGGCCTGGGTTCCTATTATACATGAACAACATTATAGTTTATTAAATTAAACACAGGAGCATCTTTGTATGGTGCAGACCCTGATTTCGATGAACTCATCTGTGATAATGAAGAAAAAGGAGGGGAAGTGAAATTAAGCAATTGCCTAGGTTCACACAAGTGGGAAAATAGGGGAAGCCAACATTAATCCAAGGTTTTCTAGTTTCATATTGCTCAATTTAACCACCAGATGTATATCCTTCGCTTCACCTACTGATATTTAACTGCCAATACTCCCAACCCTCTCGCCCAACCTCCATTCCGCTGGCATCGTTGCGGCCCTCGGGCACAACACAAACCAAACATTTTGGCCCCTGGGAAAATGTTTGTGAGTACCCATGCTTTAGACGAATCACCATGAGCCCCTGCTGTTTTCCAGCTGAATAAATGAAATTTAACTCTTTGTTGAAGTATGAAAATTAGGTGTAAACTTTATTCACTTCCTCATCGCTGTTTAGTGCTGACCCTCAAGTCAGCCTGTGTATTGCTAGGCATTGACATATATAATAATATTTATGACGAAACAAAAGACCTTGAAAGTGACCTTGAAGAAAAAGTAACAATCACTGGGACTCAGACCTAGCAGGAGTGGAAAGAATGGGCTAAAGTAGTCCCTCATGCATTTCAGTGCATGTATTGGAGTGGAGGTGGAAGGATAGAGCGGAACAGCCAATAGCCTTAGGTCAGAGATGAGTACTCTACTGGGCTTAGCAAGGATGTGACTATGATGTGAGCCATGGCAGACAGTGCGCATTCCCAGTGTGTTGTATGCAGTGGCATTGGCCTCGGCCCTCCCTGAGAGCCGAGGCCAATGTCGCCACACTGTTTCCACCAGTCTGCACAACAGAAACATCGCAATACGGCAGTGGTAAGCCTGCCGGCTGGACAGCTGCCTTCCCACCGCTGTATTGGAGTTTGGGCGGTCCGACCGCCCAACTCACAATGAGGCCCATAGTGTGTAAAATTAAGTAATGAATGCTGCCGGAAATGTGCATGCAAGGGCAGGACTTAGTTCCAAAATTCCAGCAAGGCATTTTCTTCTTGAACTAGTCCCCTAAGGTTAAAATTGTGCAAAAAACAGAAGACAACAAACAAGAATTACGGAAAATACATAAAGGCTGACTACATAGGGCTAACATGAGATTACACCCCTAAAAAATATTTAACTCAACCTACCAATATACAAACCATGGACCCAGTGCTTAATTTGTAAATAAAAAGGTGCCGGTGCCCAAAGCCCTCTTCCTAAACACGCGGTTACTGCAATTAAATGTGTGATCACAGCATACTGAGTCAGAGTAATCCTGAAGCCATCTCGGGCCTCTTCAATCCATTTAAAGCCCCTCCCCATCCCCTCAGCTTACTCTTGCAGCTTTCTACTTTCTCCCTATGTCACTCTTTTTCGTTTTTCCCTTCATCCGTCTTTTCCATATGTGTCTTTTGCTCGCAGCAAATGCTTGAGGCCGAAGAGCAAGCCCCAGCCCTCAAAAATGAGTGCCGGTGCTCAGCACCGGAAACAACAAGCACAAATTAAGCACTGATGATGGACCTCTATGAAACTCTCACTGAATTATTAATAGAGCGCAATAGTTAATGTATCGGTATAAATCAGAGAGCCCAGAGCCAGCCAATGAAAGAGGGTCTGAGTTAGGCCACAAATAAACTTTGACCTGTCACCCAGATGTGAGTCTTACTGTTATCATGCTGTGCACCAAATCCCTGCATAAACATGGCACATGGGCCTCTGCGCTGATTTGTGTTTTCAGTGATTTACTGTATGGTCGATCTGAGTATTATAGTCCAGGCTCAAGCTATTATGACTACGGAGCCAGCAGTAAAACAACTGCTATCCCAGGTATTTTAAGTTTATACTTTCAAATCCAGAGAGATTTTGTAGCATAACTAACCAGAAGACATTTTTATGGTGTCTATTTTTGATGTTTCCACGACCGACGTGCTTTTAAATGAGATCGTTCACCCAAAAAATAAACTCCATAAGGACGTTCATTCCAGTATATAACCAGGTAAGAAGCCTATCGTATTATTTTGAAGAAAAAAAACAGAAAGGGCTGTTGCTCCGGATCAATACGATGCGGTGATAAGGACTTCACATATAAGGCGTGTTTCAAAGAAACTACAACGCTTTATAATATCTCTGCGTGGAAATGAAGCAACCCACCTTTTAGATTAACTTTAATAGTGTGGGGGGGTGGGGGGTAGGAATTTAGCTACTCAAGACATTAGTGAGCAACACCATACTCCTCCAGTTCATCGAACGATACATAGTGTCAATCAACCTCGAGATGGACGTGGCCACAACACCCAAACATATCACCACAGGGCAACTCCGACTCCAGGCTGTGATGGACCCTGTTAAATGCATGAAAGTCTACCGGAAAATTAACAGTATAAATAACTAAATACTACTAACATAACATAACCATTTCTCTGCTTATGCAGCAAAGCAGGTGGCCTTCAAAACGTACCTAGAGTTATGGAATCTCTCATTTTCACCAGCTGTCCCACTCATGACTAAATCAGCTACAAACCTATCCAGATTGGCTTTTATTTATGATACTGCCTTACCACACTGAATCTTCGTGAATCCCTGCTGTGTGAGTAATTTGTTCTTTTGTCTCCTTAATCTATCCCTCTGTGTCTCCACTCCAGCTCTATGGTCTGCAGAGGCTTCATTGTGTCTGACCACTAAACTGTTTCTAACTGGCCCACTCCGGGGGACTATGCTTAGTGCTTCCAGCCTTTCAAAAGTCACACTGTGTCCCCTCTTTCTCTCCATGTAACATAAACATTACCTTATCATGAACTGGGGTCATTTCAGTTTCCTAATAGCATAGTCTAACTGATGCAGTTCTAGCAATCCTAGCTGGGCTGCAATCTGCCTGTGTTTTTCCATGAGACCTGTTCGAGGCTCTGTTTGGCCAACTCCCATTGCTTTTACATGTATGTGTGCATTCAGATAAACTTTTCTACACTCACATTCATACATAAAACGTCTTTAAACACTGTAAGATAACAACACTCCTTTGCAATGAAAGGACAAATTAATGTGTGTTACAAGGATGCAGTGTGTGTTTATTTTCCCTGTCACCTTCTGATGCATTCAGCTGTGGAGTTGTGGCACAAGGTGGTCTGGGACAAATGGAGCTGGAGTACAGCACCAGCTTGCCGTTCACTAGAGAGGTCACTGCTTCTTTTTAGGTCACAGCCTGCCAGACAGTGCAGCTATCTGGTTTGCTAAAAATATCTTGGGGACATTCAGAAAGTTGACCTAGGTGTCCATTCTGCCCATTGCTTGGCTTTGGCTTTGTGGTTTGTGGCTCACATGTTCTTGCTTTCCATTTGCTGGCTTTTTGTGTCTTAGGCTGTCCAGCTTGAGTTCGTCCAAATCTTATTTACAGTATCTTTTCGAGTGCTCCCTTTCTGTAAACAGACCTGTAAATTTTGTTCTTATCTCATCACATTTTCTCTTTATTCAAAGGCTGAGTTCAAATATCAGGTGCTGTCTTCCGAGGGCGCTTGTTTCCTTTTCATTCTCTGACTTCAAAGTGAGAAGATATGAGTGTCCAGCTTGCTGGATACTGGTGGTAGGAAAGAGTTTTTTCCACCACAAAACAACATTTAAATGAACTGTGTAAGTATTTCAGAATATATCAGAATTAGAAATACAAATGAAGCACATTTTCTGTTATTTCTGAAGTGTGTTAGAAATAAATACTTTAAAATGATCAAAACAAACCATTATACTATGTGATGCAATTGCCACACATTTTTGTCTGTGCACTGTATAGTTTTATTAGTAAAACTGTACGTCTTGGTAAATGTAATGGACATTCCAATTGAAAATGTGTTATGGCAATGTGCTACCACACCATTAATACTCCCAGCTGCTCAACTGTACTCTACACCACTCCACACCAATGCACTCTACTCTGTATCACTCCACTTTACACCACTCCATGCGACTGGACTCTGCAGCACTCCACTCATGCCACTGCACTCTATGCCAGTTCACACTACACCTCTCTACTCTATCTTGTACCACTCTACTCTATGCCAATGCACTCTTGCCCCCTCTACTTTACACCACTGCACTCTTTGCCACTGCACTCTACACTTCTCCAGTTTAGGCCACACCAATCTACTCTATACATCTCCTCTCTATGCCACTGTACTTTACATCACTTTGCAACACTGCACTCTATGACACTGCACTCTATGCCAATACATTCTACGCCAATGCACTGCTCTCTCTACTCTACTCTACTCTACTCAATGCCCCTGCACTCATGTCAATCCACTTTATGCCACCCTGATCTACTCTGCACCACTGATTTATGTGCCACTGCACTCTACACCACTTTACTGTATGCCACTGTATGCCAGTCTACTCACCTGCAATGTACCCTGCACCACTCCACTCTATGCCACTTCACTCTACTCTGAAACAATCTACTCTATGCCACTGCACTCTATGCCACTCTATTACACCCTCTGCCACTCCACTGTGACACTGCACTCTATGCCACTCTACTTTTAACCACTGCACTCTATGTCAATGCTCTCTAAACAACTGCATTCTAACACTGCACTCTATGCCACTGCACTCTGCCCTGCATCACTGTACTCTGTGCCACTGCTCTCTATGCCACACTGCTCTGCTCTACACCCACTCTGATACCCCACTCTGCAGCAACACTTCACTTTCTGACATTGATCTCTCTGCCACTTTACCTTGCATTACTCCTCTCCATGGTACCCCACTCTATGCCACTGCACTCTATGCCAGTGCACTCTACTCAAATCTTTGTTAGTCTACTCTACACCACTGCACTTTATGCCACTCGTCTCTATTCTGCCCTCTACGCCACTGCACTCTAAGTCACTAGACTCTATTCTGTGCCACTGCCCTTTGCTTCACTCAACTCTACAAAACTCCATTCTACACCACTCTTCACCACTGCACTCTATGCCACTGCACCAGGGCCGGCTTTAGCGCTGGTGGTGCCCTGTGCGATAGTCTTTTTTGGCACCCCCTGACCACCTCCTTGGACTCCCTCACTACCATCTGGCAAATGTGCCAATCATCTCTCTATAGCCCCCACTTTCACATACATTCGTTTGTTTTAAAGCACATGTAAAGGCTGGCTTTACTAATCCACTCAACTATCCACATAAAATATAGTTCTGTTTCTTGCAGCAGGCATATTGACCCGCTACGCTACTTTTTAGCAAATTAAAGCTGTCGCTAGACAAACCTCCCATGTCTCTTCCTAGCAGGAACATTAATCACAGAGGTATCATGGCATTTTAATTGCTTCCTGAGGCTGAATGCACAAGGAACTTTTTCAGCAGGTGCTTTTAAATTGCAAGTTTCATCAGTTATTGCTAAACACAGCACCCCTCTGAGGTCAGCACCCAGTGCAGCACGTTCAATGACAGTGCTTCACATCATTTTGACATTATTTTCAACTAGGGCTGGATTTTCTGTTTGAGATATATTTGGGATGCCTGTAGGACACCATGTGCACTTGCTCACTGCACTCATTCTAAGCAATATGGGGTTGGTGTGACAAAATGTTCCAGAACTGCTTTTCGATTCCAGTCCAGTCCTGGTTCTGCACATGGTGTCCTCCAGGCATCCCAAATATATCTCAAACAGAATATCCAGCCATAGTTGAACTCACATCACAGGGTTCTCGCCAAAGCAGGTAGAAAGTCAAATAGGTTTTCAATGCCTAAATCTTTGATAACATGTTCTTAAGTATCAGCAAAGATGGAATAGCCCTCCAGACTCATAAATCACCCAAGATATACTAGACCATCTTCATCCTCAGAGACAGTCAAGCCTTCCTCACCCCATACATTTTGTCTTGCAAGAAAGTGTTTCCTCAAGCCTTCATTCCCTCTCACTGTCACTTAGTGAAAAAGTAGTACCCAAAGGTATCTTCATGCCTGTCAGTCTTCATCTGATTCACTTCACTGCCTATACTGTGGATTCTCTCCACTAGATGCCAGGGTCCCCATTCTGTTCATTCTTTCCGACTCACCCAATCGGACCCAGAAACACCTCAGCCAGTGCAGTGTGGGACATTGGAGGATATCCTTAGAAGTCTTGAGTTCTTTTTTAGCTACATGACTAGGTGAGCCTTACCAACCAGCCCACTTTCACTACAGAGGAACTATCTGCCCCACAAGTCATAAGACACCTCTGCCCAAAACAATATCCATTGCACTGCCAGGTTCACTCTCACCAAACCCATCTGCGTTAAACCTGGACTGCCCAACTTGCTGTATCTATCATATAAATAAAAAGTTATGTACTGATAAGAAAACACCATATTGAGCAATGCACAAAATAGAATGTTTTATAGTCCATATTAGTGCAGAAAGAGCTGTATGGTGAAGGAAAAGGATTATATAAGACATGTTAGGTGCTCTGTAAGAGAACCTGCATATATGGTGTCTGTAGGAAAGTGCCTCTTTTGATATGGTCACCTCACCCACACTTTTTGAATAGTTTCTGGTGTAATTTTGACTCAAAGTACACTGGGTTTCTGCTAACCAGGTCCCCAGTGCCAGATTTCTTTCCCCAAAACTACAGAGTTGTTTTCTCAATTGACAAAACCTTTAGCACCCACAGTAAGTCCCTAGTAAATGGTACCCCTGGTGGCCTGGGGTACTAAGGAGGGCCCCTAAGGGCTACAGCAAGAATTACACCACCCTAAGGGACCCCTCACCAAGCACATAACAGGTTGCCATTGAAGGCTGCGTGTCTTGGAGCAGACAAAAGTGAAAACATGACATGGAGCTTCTTACCGCCGTGCTGACGGCCGCCAACATACCGTGACCACAGCGGTAATCTGCCACGGGTATTATTACCCACACATAGAAATCCACCACTATACAGACACCCACACAAGACCACCAGACCAAAGGTCAGTGATAAACTGGCGATAGCAAAACCCACACCAATACGCCTGGGGTACTAAGGAGGGCCCCTAAGGGCTACAGCAAGAATTACACCACCCTAAGGGACCCCTCACCAAGCACATAACAGGCTGCCATTGAAGGCTGCGTGTCTTGGAGCAGACAAAAGTGAAAACATGACATGGAGCTTCTTACCGCCGTGCTGACGGCCGCCAACATACCGTGACCACGGCGGTAATCTGCCACGGGTATTATTACCCACACATAGAAATCCACCACTATACAGACACCCACACAAGTCCACCAGACCAAAGGTCAGTGATAAACTGGCGATAGCAAAACCCACACCAATACGCCAACAGGAATACACCCACAGTATCACGACCCACGAATCAATGGGGCAGTCTTTCAACCGTGGTAAACCATTGGTGGTACACACCGCCGCGCTCAAAATACACACACACTTACAAAACTACACCACACTGGACAATTCAAAATGCACACACCTGACACACATACACACACCACACCCACACACCCACGACACTATAAAACACACCCACATTACCCACAAACCTTTACAACCAAAAAAAAAAATTGCGAACAGAGAGAGACACAAGCCAGGAACACCCACTCAATCTGAGCCACAGAACACCAGCACCCATACACCATCCATGCAACTCACAGCACACACCACAACACAGCACCCCACACCTCACCCCACACATCCTCACACATATCACTCACACCACATCCATGGCACCCCAAAGACACCCCAGGTTCTCAGAGGAGGAGCTAAGGGTCATGGTGGAGGAAATCATCCGGGTAGAGCCACAGCTATTCGGATCACAGGTGCAGCAGACGTTCATTGCAAGGAAGATGGAGCTATGGCAGAGAATCATGGACAGGGTCAACGCCGTGGGACAGCATCCAAGAACTAGGGATGACATCAGGAAGAGGTGGAACGACTTACGGGGGAAGGTGCGTTCCATGGTCTCAAGACATCAGATTGCTCTACAGAGGACTGGCGGTGGACTACTACCTCCTCCCCCACAACTAACAACATGGGAGGAGCAAGTCTTGGCGATCATGCATCCTGAGGGCCTCGCGGGAGTAGCAGGAGGACTTGACTCTGGTAAGTCAAATCTTTACTACTTTATCTCCCCCTACCTGCATGCCATCACAAACTCCTACCCCCAGCCCCATCACTCCACCAACTCACATATACCCCATTTACACAACCCACCCATCCCAATACCAAGCACTGCATGCACCCCTAAGTGATGGACACCCATCACCCCAGCATGCCCAATAGAGAGACTCACCCAGCCCACAAAATCATTACTCACACAAGTCCAAGACGACAGGGAAATCACATTCATAGAGGGAAACACAGCCATGCACAAGATGGCACACGCAGATACATTGACAATGCATTTTTCTCCCAACAGGACCCCTACCCAACGTCACCGGAGAGGAGGTGCCAGCCACATCCAGTCCCCCCCAGAAGAAGCCCACAGTGATGACACCAGCTCTTCACGCCTGGATCTCAATGACCAACCTGGCCCATCTGGGACCTCCGGAAAGTCAGTTACCCTGCCACAGTCCCAAACCACCACTGAGCCTCCCCCGTCAGGAAATAAGGACTGCTGTGCGATAGGGGGAGGCCAGGCCCAGGGTGCCGACCCTCCACGAGGCACTCTCAAACATCATGGGAGCGTACCACCATTCCCAGGAGACCATGGGCCAGGTACTGGCCAAGTTACAGGAGGCCCAGCGGCTGCATGAGGGACAGTACCTGGGGATCTGGGAGGACCTAACAAAAACATACACCATCCTGGTCACTATTGCAGGGGTGCTGGCTGACATGGGCAAGACCATGAGGGAGGCAGTGGCACAACAAAGGGCGCTTGACACTAGCCAAACCGAAGATCAGCCTTCCACCTCTGCCGGTGCTAGTGGACAGGAGGCCCACCACAGGACCAACAGACCACCAGCACCCCACCCCATGCAGAAGGAGAACCACCCCGCAAATGGTCCCTGTGATCCAGGCAGAAGACAGAGAACATTGCTAAGACCCCGCCAGGAAATAAGACCCTCCTGATTGTCACCCTTCTGTCCCACCATGTCACCCCATCCACCTTGAACTGACATTGCTTTACTTCCTATGTCCCCTTGGACAATGCACCTGTGATACCAATAGACTGGACTCTAACTGGACATTCCACCACCATCACCCCAGCCCCTTGCACATACCCCCATACCTATTGGCACAAAAATAAACACCCTTGAAAGAAATACCATATTGGAGTCAGTGTCATGAATCGAGACATGTATTAGTACAACATTATCAAAGCATTGCAATGTATATGTAAAAAGGGTACAGTCAGTGTCCATAGACAGAGGGTAAGAGGCTGCCATGTACAATGTCCAAAAGATTACTGAAAAGTAAAGTTGAGTTATAGCCTCATACCTGTGTGTCACTAGAAGTACTGCTGTATAATGTTTGTTCTGATGTCCACATCTTCTTCATCTGCCTCCTCTTCCTCACTGTCTACAGGCTCCACCGCTGCCACAAGACCATCTCCAGGCTCATCCTCCTGCATAAAAGGCACCTGACGTCTCAAAGCCAGGTTGTGCAACATACACAATGGCACGATTATCTGGTGAACCTTCTTGGGTGAGTAGTACAGTGATCAACCTGTCAGATGGAGGCACCAGAACCTGGCTTTCAGAAGGCCAAAGTTCTCTCAATAATCCTCCTTGTACGCCCATGTGCCTCATTGTAACGTTCCTCTGCCCTTGTCCTGGGATTCCTCACTGGGGCCAGTAGCAATAACAGGTTGGGGTAACCAGAGTCACCTGTAAATATCGAGGGACAACTGTTAGACACACACTGACCCTTAGGGACAACCGCAGACCCAGACACCTACTTATAGTGGGTGTGGACCTTGGGCTCACCTATTAGCCACAACCGGTGCATCTGGAGTTGGCCCATCACATAAAGGATGCTGCTATTCCTCAAGATATAGGCGTCATGCACAGAGCCAGGATATTTGGCATTCACATGGGAGATGTACTGGTCCGCCAAACACACATCTGCACATTCATCGAGTGATAACTTTTCCTATTACTGTAAACCTGTTCATTTCTCCGGTGGGAAACAAATGCCACATGTGTACCATCAATGGCACCATTGATCCCGGGGATATGTGTCAGGGCATAGAAGTCAGCTTTCACTGTGGCCAAATCGTCCACCTGGGGGAATACGATGTAGCTGCGAATGTGTTTTAGCAGGGCAGACAACACTCTGGACAACAGGTTGGAGAACATTGGCTGAGACATTCCTGATGCCATGGCCACTGCACTTGCCAGGAAATGCAGCACTGACAGAACCTGCACTAGTGGGTGTATTCCTGTGGGCTGGCGGATAGCTGACATCAGGTCTGGCTCCAATTGGGCACACAGCTCGTGAATTGTGGCACAATCAAGTCTCTGTATGTGATGATAATGTGTCTGTCCTCCATTGTCAACAGGTCCACCATGGGTCTGTACACCGGAGGATGCCGCCATCTCATCAACTGCCTCAGCGGTTGTAGCCTATGGAGGAGAACGGTGAGCAGAAGGTCATATTTCCACATAGAATGGACAACTGTTGCTAAAGTTAGGTCACAGAAGCAGTATGTGAAGTCGAGAGTCAGTTGATGGGCCAATGTCTGCTGTGACGCAGTTAGGTGCCATGCCATGTGCCCCCCTGAAATGGCGGCTGCCTGACCTGTGAGGAAGGACAAGTGGAAATGAGTTAAGTGCGCTGGCGTTGTGCGCCGTCGCGGTAGGTGGTCGATGACCGTCACGCAACTTCGCATTGATTATCATTGGGGCCTATGGGTTCCAGGAGCCAATGGTAATGTACGCTGGTGGTGACGGTACGCACCGCCGCGGACGTCACCGCCATTTTCTCACTACTCACTCACTTGCTACCTGACCTTCAACAGGAGAGGACCTACGCTGCGGTGAGGTACTTCTGCTGGTGTTGTGCGCCATTGCGTGAGGCAGATGAGGACCGCCGTGCAACTCCTCATTGGTTATAATTGGGCCCTATTCGATGCCAGTAGCCAATGGTGATGTACACCTGCGGTGACGGTACCCACCGCCGCGGACGTGACTGACATTTTCTATCTGTTCACTCACTTGCCACCTGACCGACTACAGGAGAGGACCTACACTGCAAGTGCTGCTGTGACCTGAGTCTGGAAGCGACAATGGCTACAGCGTCTGGGGAAAGGGCCCCTACCTTTACTGCGGAGGAGTTGGAGAAACTGGTGGATGGGGTCCTACCCCAGTACACGTTACTCTACGGTCCTCCAGACAAACAGGTAAGTACACTGAGAGCATGATGTGTGGGCAATACATGTTTGGAGTGGTGTGGATGTAAGCCACATGTTGGGGGTGCTGAGGTGTCCTGGCCTGAGTGCTGCATGAGAGGTGGTCAGTGTATGTGCGTCAGGGCATGGGTGGGTACTAGGGGGCAATGAGTATGCCGGTCCGGACAGGTGAGTAATTTCCTTTCCTCCTGTCTTTTCCCTCTAGGTCAGCGCCCACCATAAAAAGGGTATTTGGTGGGCAAACCACCCACTTGAGAGTCTTGAGAGACTGTGGCTTTGCACTCCCCAGGACCAAGCAGTGGGCAAACCACCCACTTGAGAGACTTGAGAGACTGTGGCTTTGCACTCCCCAGGACATCGCTGTGGGCATGTTGCCCCCTCCAAGAGCAGTGACGTAGTACCATCTTCCAGCTGAGGTGCCCCCTCTCCCCTTCCCCCTGACGTGCCTGTGTGTTTTCGACCTGATGCCCCTGCAGTGTTCTCTCCGTTTTGAGGCAGGAGTTGAGTGTGGGCTTCACCCACGTTTGTTTGCCCACTGGGCCACAGACATTTGCAAAGGACAGTGTAAGGCCTTCTGTACATATTGTAAATATTTGTGTATACAGTTTACAATCATTAACTTTATCTGCATATTTCTAAATATCACTATTTGCACTCAATTCCTTTTGTCCTTGCGTTCTTCCAGGGGATTACGGGGTGTAAATGTAATGTTGCTGCATGTTTTTGTGTGTATGGTGTTGTGGGTGAGGGTAGGGGTGGGGATCTTGCGTGTTGCATGTGTGTGTCACTCTCTTTCTCTTCCCCCCTCTCCTGTGTGCTAGGTGCAGTACTCACTGTGGTCATCGCCGCCGCCTTCTTTGATATTCCTGGTGTATTAGCAGATACACCAGCATTGGCAAGACCTGTAGTTCGGGCTCCATGGCGTCCTGGTTCTTCGGTGAGTTTCGAAAGGTGAGTGGTTCCCCTTCTGTGTACTGTTTCCGCCGTGCTTTTGATGGCATTGGTACCGCCCCGGAAAAGCTGGCGGATTGGTGGGTTGTGATAGGGTGGGCAGTACATTGTCTTCCACCTGTCTGTTGGCGGTGACCGCCGTGGTGTTTGTTGCTACTGCCGTGGCGGTTGGAGTGTTAAAGTGGCAGTCTGTGTTGGCGGTTTCCGCTGTGGTCGTGATCCTATGTTTTTTACCACCTGCATGTTGCCAGTATTACCTCCGCTTTAACACCGAACACCAGGGTTGTAATGAGGCCCTATGTCTTTGTCAATTCTCATGCATAGTAAGTGACCAGGGAAGCCATTTTAAATGCATGTTCTGGACACTGGTCACTACGAGTTTCCCAGATGCAAGTGATGGATTTATTAATAACTGCACCCAGAGGCCACCTTAGAGGTGCCCCCTAAAAACCTCCCAGCTGCTAGTTGTTGCCTGACCGGTCCTGACCAGTTCAGCCACCATAGATGTGTTTCTGACCCCCAAGGTGAGATCCAGCACTTCTGAGGGCCAGAGGCAAAAGCCTGCACTACGTGGGGATGTTATCACCTCACCAGGACGGGATGGACATTCAAGGGTGAGAAGCCTCAAGAGATGACAGACCCCCCTGTCCTGACCCCATTTTTGGTGGCAGCACAGTTGGGAACTTTAGACAGATTGAGAGGTATGTCCACTCCATTCCAGTCCCACCCCTAAGGTGGACTAGCTGAAGTGGACACCACTTTTCAAATTCCTCCTCTTGTTTGGAAGGAATTAGTCTACTAGGTTTAGGATTATGCCCACTTCCCAGCAGAATTGGTCATAGAAATGGGGGAGTCACCAGGAAGGTGGGCAGCCCATCGGCTACCACCTGGCACTCCCTGTAACGCCTCTAAATTGAGTATTTAGGTGGCACCCCTGAACCCTAGAACTCAGATCCTGATCACCTATGAAGCAAAGGACAAAGAAGAATCACACCTGCAGAAGAGGAAAAGAAGAAGCAGCTGACTTGGTACCAGACCCACCGGCATGACTACTGACTTTGATGGACTCTGCCCAAAAAGATGACTCATCCTGCAGGTGAGCCTCCAGAATACCAGGAGGACTGCCTGCCTTCCATAGAGACTCAAGACTCCCGTGAGCAGCGGATCTGCTCTGCAACAGATTCTCAAGAAAGGACTCTGCAGCCTCCAGAACAGCAAAGACCCGACACCTGGTGTGACCACTGCAACTGACATCCATGACCTGAGCTGAAGCTAACCAATGTGTCAGCAAGGTTCCTCAGCTGTCCGGAGTCGGAGTCCACTCAAGTTTCGCCCCTTTTGGACTCCCCCAAGTTGCCTGCAGCCTCTGCACGCAGGCCCTCTCTCCAGCAGCCTTGTGGTGAGAGAAAATTCAACACCTCCAGCAACCACTGCACCCTTCGCCACTGACCCCAACTGAGGTGGGTCCCTATTGCCAACGATGTGTTATTTTGCTAATTTGGACTCAGATTTATTCTTTGAGTGTTTGTCTCATTTACTGCCTCTGTGAGGACAACACATGCTTAGCACTACCCTCTGATAAGCCTAACTGATTGCCCACACTACCACAAAATAGAGCATTGGCCCTATCTACTTTTGGCTCTGCGAACCAAATGGGGATCCACTGGAATCTCTGCAGGGTGTACTTCTCTTTAGTGCATCAAATAGAGCCAGCTTTTCTACAGTGGCCATGAAACGTTAATACTCCTGAATAGGGCAACATTGCAGCCCAAACACAATTTACCTGTGCCATCCAGTTCCAAATCAGCAAGGCCTGAACTCTTTAGGGAAAGCGCCACCCATGTCATACAGCATTCACAGAAGCAATACAATCCTTCAGTCTCCATGGTCCCTCTCTTATGGTCAACCGCAATCTAAAGCTTACATTGCAAAACAAAAATCACACGCACTTTTTCTCACTATGGCTGCCATTGCAAGTTTCTATCACTTCTCAAAGCCAGCATCAAGGCCTTCTCTCGTAGATCTCCATTCAGGGTAACACAGTATCAGAAATCAGGCCTCCAAGCTAGTAGAACACAGACTACCCCAATTCCACATTCACACTCTCCACCATTTAGCCAGAGGCAAAGAATGCTGGGATTCTGCAGATGGGGGTTAGGCCAGGTTGCTCTGTGGCTGGTTTGGTTGCAGTCAGCAATGCAAGATGGATCTGCTCGTATGTGATAAACCTGATTGTGGGAGAAGGTTCTGGGATAGTACGGCCATGAGGTGAAAACACTGACCAAGGAAGAGGGAGACTATAATGTTATGAAAAAACTCACTGCACACCTTGCCAATCAAGACACCTCCAAATACAAAGCATGGTGAAGTATGAAGTATGAAGTGTATATCCTAATAGACCATCACCAGAACCTTCAGCATGAGTGATAATCACAATAGCGTGGAGTTCTCACCCATCTATTATTGCATGGTTTATCATTGAGTCCTTTGGTCTAACACTGGGAAACTTTATTATGCCACAAGGCATTGCTTGCTTCCATAGCCTACCTTATTCACACAACTATTATTAAAAAAAACAATAGCCTACAAAATCTGACCTAAAAATTAGAGAGAGGAGACATCAAAGTGCTTTATTTCTGTCCCACCACTCATGATTATAAAATCTGCACTTAAGAATCGTAGTGGAACATTAGGATATCAATAGGTTACTGCATCTCATTCTAACCCGCTAGCACATTCTTCAGGACAAAGATAATTTTGTTGTTCAAATGGACGTTATTTAAGATATAAACATCACTCTTCATAATCTGGCAAAGGATATGTGGGTTCTAAAGTCTTTTAGTTACCAGTAGTCACAACATACCACTCATGTTTTCTAAACTCTCCTTTTAACTGGTTGCAGTTTGTATATTACTGTATTTGTTTGCCTTCCATATACACTGGTATAGTCTGACATCATAGAGTAAAACCGCCTGCATGTTCCTCACTGCCCACAACTCATGTAGACGGAGAAGATGGCCCCGTGGTACAGGCAGTAAGATGCCAATGAAAGTGCGAGTGAGGAGAGAGAGTTAAGCCATGGAAAGAAGGCAGACATGCAGCATAGAAACAGGCAGGAAGGCGGATTCTGAAACTATTTAGCCAGCTCATCCCCGCTTACCATCCATTCCCCCTCTTCCATTTTCTCTCTGGTTTCAGGTTAGGTTGGTACTTCTGGAAGAAAGGAAGCTTCCCACTCTCATTCAACAGGAAGGAAGAGGCAGCACCAGATATACTCTGCGAAGATGGCAGTTGGAAATGACATGTTTTGGCCCAAGAGAGTTTTTGCATGATGGGTGGCTAAAACAAAAGGGTCAATGATAATTGGGGAGCAGGGAATAGAAATTTGTCCTCTGAGCACCCATGAACCTGACCTACATATGTTGCTGCCAGTGAACTAGCTTCTCTAAGAATATCTGTAAAAATAATAGACTACCTAGAGGACTGACATAGGTACAGCACCCCTACACTGATACAATTTGGGAGTAGGTACATAGCGTTGCATGGCCCCTACAGTGTCTCGCCACAGGAAGATTGAGTTACAGGCTACACTTTCCCACCTTCAGGGAGTTCTTACCCTTACCTCAAATGCAAGTCCAGCCCACCTGCAGTGAAAGATTTCACAGTTGTGATCTTTTGAGCCCATGAGCTCTTTGTAAGTCTTAGGGAAGATTATGAGTTGGCTGGAGCAGTATCCGAGAGGGAAGGTGCTCTAGCCGATTCCACATCACCTAGTTTCTCTACTGATGAAATTACCGGGTGTAGGGACACTGGGCCTGATTTTTGCACCCAGTAAAATCACGATGGACTCCTTGGCGAGGGCTTCAGGCACAAGCACTGCCCAAACTCCACCCAACCCCTTCCTTTCCTACAGGGGGAGCATGGACCACTCCCACAAGGTACAAGAGAGCTTGTCCTGACACTCAACACCCACCTGACTTCCTGGCCCACAACCTACATTGGCCCTCGTTCCTATTTACAACTTGTTCACAGCAGGTGGTAAATGCCAGTAGGTGCAGATCAATGGGTGCAGTATAGTCAGCGGAATCGGGGATAATCATGTCTCAAAGCCACTGACAATTGTGAGTCTGCATGTTTTACGCTAATCTGGGGTCTTTAACTCGAAACTGCATGGTGCAGGGGATGAATTACCAGCTGAAATTGGTGTATCCCTCCCCCACCTTCCTGTGCAACTCGTAATCAGCCCCTTGATGTTGCGGAACAGATCATGTCTTTGCATTGTCAGGCCAAGGGTCTCAGTCTGCACCCGGGTGCACCCTCTGAGGTTATGCACCATTGTAAACCAGATCCGTGCGTCCAGTTACGTAATCCAGATTCATACACTTGGTGTGCCAAACCAGTGTGATGTGAGTCTGTTCACTCTACACGTTGCAACATTGGACCACACAGTGTACAAGCCAGTTGATGAATATATGTTTAGTCACTTCCAAAGAACTCCACAAACATAAGGATTTTATCAGAGTGGACAACATGAAAAAAAAAACAGGTCAGATTACACTGGCCGAAACCCTACACGTTTTATCTGCTCACTGCACGACCCGCAGAGGTTGTCTGGCTTGAGATATTGAGCCTGTGTTTTATCCCCATCATTCCACAACGTATTTAACGTCCTGGTCCTATCAGTTTCCAGCCCAAAGGTAAAATGTTTCATACAGTAAAGCTAAGAGGGGACCTTGAGCCCATTGTGCTCTTCTTCTGTAATCCATTTCCCATACGCCAGACCTCAATCTGTTTTTCTGCTCTTAGTTTGATTTATCACTACTAGAAAGAAATGGAGACGGTCAGAATATTGCGAAAGGCACATCTGGTACTTCCATACACATTGAGTGACGGAAATCAACAGCATGCAGCCCCATTTGTGAGGACACAGTGTGTGCCGGGGCCCCACTGAGGGTTTATACTGATCTGGGTAAACTCAAAAGCGATGTCCAAAAGCCAAGCCCTGTTGAGCCCACAATGATCCCACTTAATTTCTCGACATGTTAGTGAGGTTTATTGAGGGTGAATTGGGAGGATACAAAACACGTTTGAAGCTCTCAGGGACACTCATTGGGAGGGACTGACGGAGATAGGGAGTTCGTGCCTTCACCACATTTTACTTCATTGGTGAGGTGTTTATTGGACACATTGTATCTGTATTCAGGGTTAGGCACTAGGACTGAACGAGACAGCTGGTCAGATGCCAGAGCCTGATTTAAGACCACGTTTCGAATGCATTAGTAGGAGATACACTTGCCCTTCATGTCGGGGTTTTATGAAGAGGAGAGGGTCAGACGTTTACCTTTAAGTAGCAAATAATGAGACTGCAGAAGAAGCCTGGGGTTGTGCCTTAGCCTCTGAGTAGCCCTCAAGAAAGAGGTCGCAGCTATGCTTTAATCACTCAGGAGCAGAAATTAGCACTGCAGGAGGAGAGAGATATTCTTTGACCACCAAATGGCAGAGTGGCCCTCTAGAAAAAGGAGACAGTAATGCTTTAACCACCCAGTGCAGACATTAAGGCCACAGGAGAAAGAACTATACTTTAACCACACAGTGGCCGGCATTAGGACAGCAGGAGAATGAGGGAGCTGCACTTTGACCACCCAGTATCAGAATTGCCATCTAAGAAGAGAAGAGGCTAATTGTTTGACTACCCTGGGGCAAAGGGTGCCCCTTTTAGGAGGACCATAATCGATAAGATAATCAATTTTACCTGTAAAACATTATTTAAGCTCTAACAGCAACACACAGTGCCCCTTACAGTAGAGGGATTAGTTAAGGAGAGAGAAGTTACAGGGGCACAGGTTTGCACTCTCCCATACAATATCACAACACACAGAAAGCAAATGTGCCCGTTGGAGGGTCTCATATTTGAAATCCCCAAGGGGGTTATTACAACTTTGGAGGAGGTGTTAATCCGTCCCAAATGTGACGGATATACCACCAGCCGTATTACGAGTTCTATAGGATATAATGGACTCGTAAAACGGCTGGTGGTATATCCGTCACTTTACTGTCACTTTTGGGACGTATTAACACCTCCTCCAAAGTTGTAATAACCCCCAATATTTCTACAACCTCAACACAGTCATGGTCAAGGGTCTCATCTGAATCAACTATTGCTGGCAATAGTGTTGCCAAATTAATAGGTTGCACCAGATTAATAGATGGGCATCTTTTAATGGTGATATTAGTGTTAGACAACAACGTGACCTTATAACCGGTGCACCTGGCCGCTGAAAAATGTTGTGTTGCTTCTGATGACAACAACTGTACCGATTGCTGAACATAAGCAATACAAGGGTAGTCAATCACAATGGGAGACATCCTATCTAAAATCATAGCTGCTGTGGCCACTGCTCTCAAACAAGCTGGATGCCCAGTCACTTCTGAAGGCAAAGTCACAGAGTAATACAGCACAGGTCTTTTTTCAGAGCCATGCTACTGTGTCAGCACACCATTTGCAATGACATTTTGCTTTGACACATAGAGATGGAAGGACAGTTTGTAATCAGGCAGCCCCATTGCTGGCTCAGTACACAATATCCCTTTCAGGTTCTTGAAACATTCTGCAAGTTCATTAGTCCATACGATGTTGTTGGGTAAATTTTGTAGTGTGCATTTCCTCAAGAGCGCATCATAGGATCTGTACTCAGATACACACTGGAGGCAGTAGTTTGTCATCCCCAGGAAGGACATCATTCCTTTCTTGGTGGATGGGGGCTGCATTCTTTGAATTATTTTTATTCTGGCAGGTGATATACGGTGAGATGCCACAAGGAGATCATCAGCGTACTGCAAGATGACACTACCTCCTTCCAGGTATTGGCTGTCCAGGTCTCTCTTTACTGCCTGTGCATTGACTATGGGACTTTCATTGAAGCCTTGGGCAAGTCTTGTGAAAATGTACTGGATATCATTTATTGTGAAGGCAAAGAGGTACTCATTCTTTGGATGGACTCTAATACTGAAAAACACAGAGGTGAGATACATGATTGAAAATTACTCTGCTTTTATATGTATAGAAGATATTATATTATTGGTGTCAGGCACAACAGGTGCTGAGAGAACCACAGTGTTGATTATCTGGCATGAATCCTGTATGAATCTATATTGCCCTGTATTGCTCTTGGGCAATGGAATTATTGGATGATTACAGGGGCTAATGGTCTTTTTAATGATACCCTGTTGTAAGAGAATCTCAATCACAGGTTTTATACCCTCCTCTGCCTGAGGTGACAGTTTGTGCTGATGCTGATAAGGTAGTTCTGCATTTTCATTAAGTGTCACTTTATGGGGACGGCATGTTTTCAACAGTCTTGCCTCAATTTTGTGTTTTGTTCAAACCTCTGAGTTCACTTGTTCTAGAACCTTGTTTTAGTCAACCGTAAATCCATATTCCCTTCAAGCTTGTCAAAATCTGCAGCCCTGTTCTTTCTGAGCATACACCACGTCCAACACCATCCTCCTCCATCTCCCAACACAGACACACCTCACCAATAAAATGTAAAATTCTAAGGGCCAGATGTAGGAAAAAAACAAATTGCGACTTGCAATTTTCCGTGCGACTCGCAAATTGCAACTCGCAATTTGGTATGCAGAAAGGTGTCTCAGACACCTTCTGCAACTCGCAATGGGGTCGCAAAGACCCACCTCATTAATATTAATGAGGTGGGTCGCATTTTGCGACTCCATTGCGAGTATGGGCACTCACGGGGATGGTGGCCTGCTGGAGTCAGCAGACCACCATGTCCGTGACTGCTTTTTAATAAAGCAGTTTTTTTTTTCTATCTGCAGTCCGTTTTCGTTAAAGGAAAACGAGCTGCACTTAGAAAAAAACCCGAAACCTTTTGTTTTGGTATTTTTCAGAGCAGGCAGTGGTCCATAGGACCACTACCTGCTCTGAAAAATTATTTTTGTTTCCATTCACAAAGGGGAAGGGGTCCCATGGGGACCCCTTCCCGTTTGCGACTGGGTTACCATCCACTTCAAGTGGATGGTAACTGCGATTTCGGTCGCAAATGAAATTGAATAGCATTGCGAGTCGCAAATAGGAAGGGAACACCCCTTTCTATTTGCGAGTCGGAAATGCATTTTGCGAGTCAGATCCGACTCGCAAAATGCATTTCTGCATAGCAAAGAGGCTTTTGCACCTCGCAAACGGCGTTTTTCGCTGTTTGCGAGGCGCAAACACTTTGCTACATCTGGCCCTTAGTTCTTTGTAAGCCCTGGAGGCGTTTGACAAGGTGGAACTAATCTTCAGGGTAGAAAACTAGTGCTACAGCTATAGACACATGTAGTTCTGAAGCTGCCATTTGAAATATCCTCTCCTCCTGTGGTCCTAGCTCAATGCTCACGGCACACCCTTTGTTGCCTACATACAATGTATCCTCTTGCTACTCCATTGTCCAGTACAACTATTTGTCTGTCATGCAGGCATTCCATTCAGGCACTGGCCCTGTAAAAAATGCTGCAGTACAGTGTACGGGCCCAGGTACTAATTCTAACTGCACTAAGTAGTCACCAAGTCACTCTAAATTTCAGGGCTATATTTAAACAGCTCTTGAAACATGTCATTGTAGAAATATCCCTGTAACATAGTCCATTGGGAGTGTGTTGGAGAGAGAGAGACAAGACAGGGTTTGTACAGAACATAGAATCCTCACTTAATTTTCAAGCAGTAAGTGCTCTAATGGACAATTCTATCCTGCCCTCATGTGCTTGTAAGTAAATCCCATTTTGTGAAAAATAGAATGTTGCATGCAATGTACAGAGGAGGTCTCTTCCCAGCAAAATGATGGGTGCATCTGGTGACAGGTGAAACTGACGGGCCGTTGTGAAGTCCTCCACAGAAAATGGTAGGGGTTCTGATAACTCTTCATGCATAAGCATTCTATTTACAGCTACAATAGTGACTGCTTCACCAGTACTGGGACCCAACTTGTGTCTTACTGCTGATAGAGTACCGCCACTGTCTATTGGGAAATCAATGTCCTTATCTCCTAACTTAATTGGGAACATGAGATTCTCCTCAGGTATGTCTGATACCTTCATCAAAAAGCACTGGGGTTAGTTTTCTGCAGTTTGAGTCATCTCTCTCTCTGAGTGGTCTGATGCTGTTTCATGTTGTTCCTGGAAAGGGTTTCTCAGGGAGTGCTGTGTTTGCTTGATCTCTCTAGGCATGGGTGGTGCTGATGGCTGGTCCTCATCTCTGTCAAACCTGTTATTCCTGTTGTTTCTATCATTACTCTCATACCTGTAATTTCTGTCATTTCTATTGCTTCTACCTCTAAAACCTTTACAATTTCTGCCCCAGTGCCCATAACTCTGGCAAACATAACACTGATCCCTACTCTTGTCTCTTCTCTGGTATTCTTGTCCTTCATCCTGTCTATGCTGCATACCCTGATAGTATGCTCCCACTGGCTCCTCTTCCATTTGCACTTGCTGCAACATCATCCCTTTATAATTTTTAGCTGTGTTCTTTTTAACCTTGAAAATACCACCCCTTTCCATAGTCACTAGAAGCATGCACAATTCTTGATATCCTTTAGTAGACTAATCAGGGTGGCCACAGACTATGGGCCACAGATGCCATTAATCCATTTGTAAGTGACTGAGTAGCTAATACTTTGAGAGCCTCTGTCATGCACGGTAACCCTGCACTATTATCCTGTGCGGCATTGAAGCTTACGATGTAATCAGCCACTGACTCGCCTGACTTCTGCAATGTGGCTTTGAAAAATCACAATGTTGCACTGCTAAACCATTAATTGTATCCCTGACAGACTCTAACCACTTCATCAATCTTATCATCAATAAGCTTGATTTTTGAAAAAAATCATACAAGCATACAAACATGATAAGATCAGGCAGATAAAAACTCATAAAAGCAAAACATATAAAAACAGAAAATGTCACGTAAAAGATCATTTTGTACTCCCACAGACTAAAAAACAGGATACAAAGAACTACGACAACTCAAGAACATCTTCTTTCACCTCTATCCTTCTGAGATGGACTGCTACCGAAATAAATTTGTATATCATAAAACAAATAAACTCAGATTGCAATAAATGTAGGAAGAAAAGGGCAGATCTGCATTACAGAATATTTAAAAGCCTAAGCAAAGGCACTAAAAAACATTTGCTGGGGGCAGCATAGAGTTTACTAAATATAAAATGTAACAGAGTCTGGGCAGGAAATGAATCACAAGGACATGGGTCTAAAGCTGAATCATGAAAAGCATGATGTGGCTAGGCTACAAAAAAGTGTGCCGTTCCCAATCTGAACCTAATTAAATAAAAACGCTGTATATGGGTTAGAGGAAACAATAGATAAGGCTCCAGCTGAACAGTCATAACCAGAGGAAAATAGATTGCCACCGTACTTTTCCCCTGTTGCTCAAATGACTTTGAATCTTTCAGTTTAAAGAAAACTTCCCTGAGCTACTTTTTTGAGAGGGTACACATCAACGTAGGATAATGATAACAATCCTCTCGCCCTAATAGTGAAAGTTGTCCCTTAATGTAGCTCGGTCACTTACATCTAGAAGACAAATCAGAGGACATTGCATCACGTATTAAAGCTCTGGTAAATTGTGTTTCCTCCTTAACCCGTATTACTCTCCATAAGAGCAAAGGAGCCAGATTAACATAATCCATAAGTGGAGTCAGCCCCAGTTCAGAATGACAAATTATACAGGGGAAACTGTTGAGAAGCAAAAAAAGCTTCTGTCTAAAATTATTTTCGGCAACTTGCAGGTTTTTGATGTCACCTACTCCCCAAACCGCTGTAGCAAAGGTTGCCAATGACAAAGATTTTGCACAGTAGGTGCTCAGCATTATGCCCAAAGGTTTCCCACCCAGTCTCTCAGCAAACATAAGGAAGGCTGTCATAGCTTGTTCCAATTTAAAGTTCTGCTCTCAACCAAGTGCAACCACGAATTGCTACAATCAAATGGGATATCTAAATAAGTACATTAGACAGTTTCACCCCATCCAAAGACCAGAATATAGACGTTTTGGTTGAGGAGCCTATAACCATCACACGTGATTTAACAATGTTAGTTTTAAGCCGCGAGCCATTCAAAAACACACAAAAACCACCTAGCAGTCTTTGGAGACCCAGGCCTGTTCCAGCAATTAAAACACAATCATCTACATATAACAATGCAGAAAGTTTCCTGGAGCCCGCTTTAGGAACATCGGCCACCAGTGCAAGCAGCCGTTTTTCTAAGTCATTAATAATCAGACAGAGTAAGAATGTGATGAGGACACAGCCCTGTCTGACCCCGCGATTAATGTCAATTACATCAGCAAGCCCATCATTTGTCCCGTGCCCTAACCTTGCCGTTAACCCCATATGCACCTGGGCCAAAAAATAAACAAGGGGCGGCTCAAAACCTAGTAGCCAACATGATCGCCTACCCAGTCAAAAGCTGGCGAAAGATCCATAAAACCCAAATGAATGCTTTGAAGTGAGCTGGAAACAAAATGAGCAGACGCCGGTGAGTGTCAAACTCCAATGTTTATTTAAGTTAAATAAACATGAAACAAAGAAAATCACCCCAGCGACGCAGCAGTCGGCCCCCTGATGTCGCAGCATCTAAAAGCACATCTGACTGTTGCCTCCGAATCCTCGGTGTTCCTCGTCGCGTTGTTAGCGCGAGGAAAACCGAACAGCGAGAGACGGCCGCGTGTCAGCGTTTTCACTGCGCGTGCAGCACCACAAACAGCTGAGCACAGCTGACCGGCACGCGCAGCGAGAACACTGCTAATTCCGAGCCACTACATACTTCCTCTATCACCAGGGGTTTACTTTCAATTCAAAATGCACAGATTGAGGCATTGTTCAACCATGCCCAACCCATGTCTGAATCCATACTAAATGTCTGAAAAACAGCCCTTACCAGCAGGATTCTACCCATTATTTTACAAGTGGAAGTAATGAGGGAAATCAGGCGATAACAGCAAGGGTCTAATCTATTACCTTTTTTAAAAATAGGTATAATGTGAGCACTGTGCTATGACTTAAGTGGGCCAACTTTGGCCACAGCATGCAAGACATTCATCAGAAGTGGGACCCACATTTCCTGATTGTCTCGAACAATGTTAACTGGGACCCCATCGGGCCTGGAGCTTTATTCCTCTTAGCTGATTATTGGAATAATCCTTAAAGATGTCCCTATCAGTAATGTCACCCACCTCTTCGCCACAGGAATAAACAGATGAGAAATACTCGACCCATTGTTGTGAAGGATGTGACATCCTTAGACGAAATGTCCAGGTCATTTAGAAATGGATCATTTATCATTTTCCAAAACAGAGAAAGTGACCCCACACAAACTTGCTTTATTGAGTTTGCCCAAGCATTACTCTCTAAATTCTTTTTCCTTTGGATCTGGGCCAATTTGTATTTGCAGCGTAAACACGTCACCAACTTCCTATCTCATGGGACCTGCTTCCATTAAATTTCTTTGCACCCTGGAGCAATTACTATCAAACCACAGGCGAATTTTATGTTTGGCTATCTTGCCTTTTGTGATGAAAAGATTTGCAATAGATTTACTTACTGCATGGAATGCACTTAATCCCTCACTAAGGATTAGAGTGTCATCTAAGCAATCATCTATATGCACCCCAGCCTCCTTCAATAACATCTTGTGAACAAAAGAAGAATCAACGAGGCCCATTTGCGAATAAGACCTTTGTTCTACACATAACTCACCAGGGCAATAGCCTTCAAAGTGGGCAATAAAGCGTCCCTTCCAAAATCAATGTGAAGGTATAGTGGATAGTGGTCACTCAACCCATTAGGGGAAATTCCTGCCCTGGTGACCCGGTGACTGAGGGAGGGTGAGACTGCAATGAAATCTATCAAACTCCCATTACCTCTCCCCATAAGAGATATACAATCATCCCAGCAATAATCACACAACTTCACTGTAAGCTGAAGGGATAGTCTAAACAACAACAAATTAAGAACCTTTCCACAAGGGGAGTGTTCAAAATGGGCAGGACCATCGTAATCTGGGCCAGGAATATCACATACTCTGGAATCTCAAATATCGCACAGTTTACAATTAAAATCACCACCCCAAATAACACAGTAAAAATATGTCAAATCACCAAAAACAGAGTTCAATATATTATCAAAAGCAGTAATAATATCCACATTTAGCCGCACAAAATTACTGTGATAAAAATTCAACATTGCAAGAATCCATTTATCATTAAAAGGAATACTAATTATTTGGAAGTGGAGAGACTCTAAATGAGTCTTTGGTGTCCGCCTAATGGGGGAGGTAGAAAGAAGAGTAAGGAGGCCCCCCTTATTATGCCAACCACGTGGCTTCTCTGCCGGCTTATAAACTGAATAAAACCCATCAATATGGGCCCCCCTCTCTGGGCCAGTTCTGTTGCAGACAAACAATGTCAACCCCTGAGACTAGATTAAGCGAATCCTGATTCCCAATCTTGCTTGTGATTCCTGTAACATTCCAAAATAAACATTTTAGATCACAGTTGGCCGGAAAGGGAGGATAGGAAGTGCAGATGGAATAATAGTATCTGGTGCCTTAACGGAGCCCGCAACGGGAACATCAGTACTATGAAGGTGACCTGAGGACACAGGACATAAAAATCCACCATTCATGGTGAACAAAAGAAAGACCCTGGGCACATCAATAGAATGCAGCACTTGATAACTGTCTACAATTCAATCCACCTGCTCCAAGCAGGAAAATCAATTAAATGTAGATACATTATAGGTATTACGGCTCTGCACAATCCCTTCAACAGTTCTTGGAGTGTGCACAGGGACAGGGGGATAAAAAAACTCAGTGGACCTGCTTTAACACAATTCTTGAAAAGCTGGTCCAAACTAATTGATTAAAAAATCTCCAACAATTGACCACTGTGAGAAATTCAAAACAATGCCATCGCTATCCTCCCTTTTAGGAAAAGGGCCAACCCATTTCATCCTTGACAGATTTACAGTGACATTAGCATAAATACCAGGAGTTTACAAGTCAGAGTTACAAGTAAAACAATGAATAACCTTATTCTTTAATTGTTCAAAAGTCTCATCCTGCCATGGTGCAACTGGGGGAACATCTTTTAAAACTACCACAAAAGGGGTAGCCTCTAGCGGCAAATGGGGAACTCTCGACCTGTTCTCACGCTTCCTGGCAGGAGGATAAACAGGGCCACTTGCATGTGAATGCCTAATTGTTGGGCTGGGATTTGAGGCCAGGGGAACAGAAATAGAACTCAAAGCAATAGCTGACTGAGCAGCTAGGGGGAAGGGGGAACTGGAGCTACAGTACTCATTCTCATAGTAGTTCCCGCATCGGAAGGACGTTGAATAGCAGAATCCTGATGTGACTGACATAGAGTAAAAATGTTCCCCATTTCCACCTCCAACTTTTCCAACTAAGCCCATGCAAGAGACAGACACTCTTTCAGGGATGCCTTCAGATCCTTCAGAACAACTGCCCAGCATCAATCAGCGGGGTGGAAGGGGAACAGAAAGATTCCCTAGAAGTGTCCGGTGCTGGGTTTGATGGAACTAGGGCCTCCCTCCTACATTTACGCTTTTGTTTGGCTGCTGGTGAGCGAGGCAGGGTGAAACAAATTAATGATGACATCACATTACCCAACTTGGAGGAAACACCTGCCGTAGTTTGGGCATCCAAAAGCAATACTGAACTGTCTGATCCCTTGCCTAATCCGTTCATGGCCTGACAAGGGACCAACTTAAAGGCAGTGGGTTCAGCAGTCCCTGGTGGCAAGGCTGGCCCCACTACACTCAAAGATAAATGCCTTTCAACCAAGTAAATTTCTTTGGCGATAACTCAGACCATCCTTGCAAGAAACAAGTCTATTGTGGTGTGATTACAATTAGCCACAGCCAAACTACTCGTGACCTTTTTCCCCATTCTGCAAATACTTTGGGGAGAGCAAAGAAGGGTCATAAATACCCCTATGCCGATCACAGGGCCAAAAGAGCAGGCCCAACCCAGGCTCATTCGGATGCGGACTGGCGCAGACGGGCCCGTTCTTTGACTGGTCCTCACCTGGGCCCGTGCCTGGGAGCACCCCACACATGTCCCATGCTGGAGGAGCCTGGAAAGTCTTATGAGCAATGGAGCAACGCACTGACACACCCACTTCCTCCTTCACTAACTGGGCAATGGTTCTGGGGCTTGTAGTTCACCCCTGCAGCCGGAAGTCCACAAAATGCATTCTGCTCAGGGCTATCTGGTGATAATTTAAAACCTTTCTCTCCTGTCAGCTGTTTAAACAACTTTCTAGTTTTTTTCAACATTCAAGGGATTACCACCATTACGTGTCTTTAGACTTGCCACTGCCGATTGTGCCCATCCCTCACAATTGTACACCCTGAAAGATAAACACAACAGTTGTATCCTGCAAAAATAATGTTATGCAGTGGTGGATAGGGAGAGAGAGAGATGGGGAAAAATCAAGAGCTGTTGACAACTTAGAGACGCCACAAACAGTTTTTCTTCTCTAGTGCAGTTATGCACTACTTTACATATCATTCAAAGGAACATTGCAAAGAAACATAGTGACATATTATTCTTAATCAACACACAATTCAAATACATCCATTCATCAATGACTGATTATTCGTTGGTGCACATTTCAAAATCATTCCCTGTGTTCCAGTGCCAGCTGATCAAATGTATCCAAAGCTACACTCTGGGAGTTTTTTTTTCTCTATGGTTCCCTTAAAACAAAAAAAAATCTTCTTGCTCTGGCACTCCTGGGTGGGATTATGATGGGCAAAAGGCATCAGCCACCCTCAATCTAGCTTATTGATACAGAAAGAAAACTCACTGTTTTCTCCTCAGTCCCTTGTTTAATTGCCAGTGTCAAAACATGGACTTTTATTACCATCTACCCATCAAAAATCACTCTAGTCTTCCGTCTTGGTTTCTTAGGATCACTTTTATTTACGGCCGGGAACCCTGCTGAAGTATCTCATGCAAAGAAACATTCGGCAAGTCTCAAGGCACATCTGACTGCACATACCATATAGATTTCAAACACAAGCACATCTGCTGATCATCAAAGTCACACCATCATGTTTGTACTGAGAGTGTCAGTTATTCATGCCAGGGCTAATCATTAACATCCGTCCAGGCCATATAAACTCAGCTGAGTACAAAGGTCAGTAGGTCATTTCATGGACCAGTCTGTGTTCTTTGTACCAAAAGTCACGACCCTCACCCTGTGACTATCACATGAACTGAAACTCCGGTTTTGGCACATTTTACTGGTGTGTCTATTTCTGTCTCACATATATGTTTTTTGTACAAGATGGTGTCTGTGACTAGCACTTGTACTGAAACTCTAGTTTCAGCAGATATTTTACTGGTGACTCCATTTCTGTCTCATGTATATTTTTTGTACAAGATGAACTCTGTTCGCAAGATGGAGTTACTGTAGACATTTCTATTTTCACATTCCCTCTCTTGTCACTTGATTGACATCTATTTGATGCTAATGATCTTGTGGCTGTCCCCAATTGTCCATTAGCCTAATTTTTGTTCTAACCAAATAAATTCCTACTCTGCCCGTTTGCCATCTCTCTCCAGCAGCAGAGTAGTATTATTTGGAAGCAACAGCAAAATAGCAGTAGTACTATTATAATGGGAAGAGGGCCTTAAATAACCCTGACATCCAGGATGGTAACCATGAGAACCACCCTGAAAACCAATCCGTAGGTTTGGTTTGTGGCGTTGCCATGTATTCTCTCAGAGTGTTCAAAGCTAGCATTGCTTTGGATAAGGTACCATTGTCTTAATCATTTCCTGGAATGAACATACAGCAGGAGGAGCCAATCTTGGCACACACTCCTCATTCCATGACCGTTAGTAAGTCCAGCACGACACAATGCTGCATCACCATTATTCTCATTGCCCTTGATTCTTCTCTTATAGCATTAAAACCATCATCTGTGCCCTTCAATAATAACATAAGTTCATATCTCGTTTGCTGCAGCCATCTGGCATTAGCAACTACTTGGACTACTGGAATCAGTCCTCCGGGGGATAAACTCACAACCCAAATCTAACTTTCAGAGGATAGTAGAAACTCTTCTTGTACACCTTTCACCTCCAGGGCAAATTATTGACAGATGCTCCTCTTCTACCTGTGTGTTAGGGCATGCTTTCTCTCTTGAGCATGCACATAAGTGTCTTCCACTGTGACATTTTCATGTAATGGCACCACTAGCATTTGGGACATTAGCATAACAAGGGAACAAACACCCTGCCAACTTTTGGGCAGTTGATAATGTGCTTGTGTACCAAATGTCCAGTATGTATCCATTAATGCTGCTATTCCTTCTTGTAGGCTTTGAAGATCTAATGTAATTTGACACTTTTTGTTCCTACATTCTGGTTGTGTCCCATTGCCTCAAAAACATATAGTATAATTCAAGGCTGGAAAAATATGTATTGGTGCTCGTATTGGGTCAAAATATGTCATACTTGTTATTTCCTGGTCCCATGTGGTACTACATCCTGTTTTTGTTTCCCTATAATCGGTAGCATTGTAAGCTACTTCCTTTAACACTTTGGAGGGACAAATAGCTCTAGTATTGAAAACCCACCGCCTATTCTCATATGCTGCTAATTTAAAGGTAAGTGTAGGCCATTTTTCACATCCTTTCGCTGTGCTATTCACATCTATTTTACTCCCATTGGTTCAATGTCACTCCGCTCTTCCTAATACTGCTGTGGTATTCATCTTTACTGCCCTGAAATAATATTTGGAATACTGTTTTTCGCCCCCAAAGAAGCAGGTCATTAATTCTAACAGACACGTGGGGTCTGTTCTCTCCTACACTCTCTTTATTTCAGTACTATCTGCTGCATGTGGCATTAATAAACAAACAAAACACATCTTATCTGAGTGTTCCCGGACAGTAGTGTGTAAACTTCTATACCATGTGTTCCTCATCCATAATGGGTGTAGTGAGTAGTCAGTAAGTTCTCTTTTTTGCTTAGGGGATCAGGAAGATATATACCTATAATCCCTAGGTGCTTGTGATGTTACAATTGCATTTTTACCTAGGAGATCCGTATCTTGTAAGAAGGGGATCAGCAACTCTTTGTTACTACCTGGCAGACCCTTATATCATAAGGAGGGGATCAACAACTCTTTTTTACTACTACCTGGCAGACCCTTATCTCGTAAGGATGGGGTCAGCAACATCTGAAAATGACTACCTAGCAGGCTCTCACTCTTTATGAGTGTGAGAGACAGCATAACAAACAATAACAATAAGCAACAAAGAATAAATGCAGTCCAACACATGCTCAGTCTCTTAGGCCCTCCTCTCCTTACTCCTGAGGAGAAAGGCTGTGGTGTTGAGAAAGATGTATATCTGATAAGTGAATCCAGTGCTTCAGTTCCTCAACCTTTACTGCTGTTGGTATTACTTGAATCACTTTGTAGGGGCCAAAAAAATGTGGATCTTTCCACTGGAGCACAAAGTTCTTCACGAAGACTTGGCATCCGGGATAGATGTTCCTCTGTGGTACCACTGTCGGGTGGTGGAACCAGCTTGTTGCAGCTGAACCTGCTTTGAGAAAACGTGCACAGCACATGTTAATGCACTCATATATGCTGACATCACTTGCCATACTAAATCAATTGTTTTTTGTGCATCAGTATTTTTTCTATGGGGCACATAGCCCATAGGCATTAACTTGCCTGTGACTATTTGATGCAGTGTCAAATGATGGTCCGAAGAGGGAGCATTCCTTAGGGCAAATAGAGCTAAGGGCAAACAATAAATCCAATTTGCATTCAAGGTGACTGATAATTTACATATTTTATCCTTCAGATGACAATTAAGGCACTCAACAATTCTGTTACTTTGTGGGTGATAGGCTGATACTAAAGAGTGTTGTATGCCTAATAATTTAGTCATGTGCTCAAATATTTTGTTGACGAAATGTTTCCCATTATCGGAGAGAAACCCTTTTGGGATTCCCCATCTTAGGATAACTTCTTTAATAAAAAATTTGGGTGCACTTTTTGCACCTTGGCTGTGGCAAGGTCCTGCCTCTATCCATCTAGAGAATGGACAGATGACTACAAATATCTCATGTTTTATCATCTTTAAATTATGTCCAAATAATCTAATTAAAAGGGCCTTCGGGTCTTGGAATGGTCGATGATGGTGTAATCAGTGGTCTTATGGTACCATACCATTTGCAAAAATATACCTATTAACTTAGGAAGATCTGGAACAAACTAGTATGCTGAAAGTATGTTCAATAGTTTTTTTTCTTTCGTACAAGTGATAGCAAATGGAGTCAGTGCTAAATACAACAACTACTGCAGCATCACTAGATTTCCTGTGTCTATATGTTGATAAAGAAAATCACTTGAAACCACACATCCTCCATTGTCCCAAACTTCTTTCTCTTCCATAGGTGCTGTTTCCTGTATTTCCTGTAAATGATGTGTTGCTAATGTGAGAGAAACTATGGGGGTGATTCTAACCCTGGCGGGCGGCGGAGGCCGCCCGCCAGAGTTCCCCCCTCCAGAATACCGCACCGCGGTCAGAATACTGCACCGCGGTCAGAAGACCGCTGCGGTTATTCTGGGTTTCCCACTGGGCTGGCGGGCGACCGCCAAAAGGCCGCCCGCCAGCCCAGTGGGAAATACCCTTCCCACGAGGAAGCCGGCTCCGAATGGAGCCGGCGGAGTGGGAAGGTGCGACGGGTGCAGTTGCACCCGTCGCGAATTTCAGTGTCTGCAAAGCAGACACTGAAATTCAGGGTGGGGCCCTCTTACGGGGGCCCCACGACACCCCATACCGCCATCCTGTTCCTGGCGGGCGAACCGCCAGGAACAGGATGGCGGTATGGGGTGTCTGAATCCCCATGGCGGTGCAGAGGATTCAGCAGGGCAGCGGAAAACCGTCGGGAGACTGCCGGTTTTCCTCTTCTGACCGCGGCCAAACCGCCGCGGTCAGAATGCCCTGCGGGGCACCGCCAGCTTGTTGGCGGTGCTCCCGCCGACCCTGGCCACCGGGGTCAGAATGACCCCCTATGTCAGTGTTTTCAAAGTGCCCTTCTGTCACTGTACATAGTCTATAGGACATCTGTCCTGCTTCTTTAGCTTTGTCTGCTACATCATTACCTTTGGAAATTGTAACAAACCCACCAGTATGAACTTGACATTTCACTTTTGCTTTTGTCCCCACTTTCTTTAATTCTGAAATCAGTTCCTGTAGGCGGAGACTATGTGCTACTGGTGTACCATTGCTTTTCTTGAAACCCCATCTCTCCCATTTGCTGAGACCTGAGTATACAGTGGAATGACATATGCTGAATCAGAATAAACAGTAATATTTGGATGCACTATCTGGAAGGTCTGTATCAGAGCTTTCAATTCTGCAGCTTGTGCTGAAAATGGGATGGCAGTGGTATATACTGTAATACTGAATACCTGACATTCGGTGGAACTCCTGTTTGTTCTACTAAAGCTGCACCTGTGTGCCTAATCCCTGTTTGCTAATCTATTAGGGACGAACCATCAATATATAACATTCTGCTGTGTGGTATTTCTGTGTCTTCCTGATGTGTTGCACACTCATGATCAACTTCTGTCAATGGTTCCACTAGAAATTGAGCTGGGTTCACTGTGTGAACACAGACAATTTTAATAGTGGCATTGGAAAGTATTACTTCATATTCAGATGCTCTCTGTGTAGTTAAGGTATTTTATGCAGAACTGCAAAAGGTGCATGTTCTATGTATAGTGTTGTGGGACTCCCTGCTGTTATCATAGATGCCTTTTCTACCCCGAACGCTGAAGCAGCAAGTTCTTGTTCGCATGGAAACTGTCCTTTGATTATCTCATCTAATTGTTCACCTAAATAGGCTATGGGTTTATGGCCCATAGGATACTTTCGTGTTAGTACTGGTGTCATGGTATCTCCATTAGTATAGACGAACAGAAAAAGCTCTGTTATAATCTGGTGTTGCCAACACTGGGGCGGTGGCTATGCAGTTCTTTAATTCTTGGAATATATGTTGCAATGGTGGTGCCCAATGCAGTGCCATGGTCCCTGAAGGTGTGCCCTTGATCATCTGGTACAAGGGTGCAGTCTTAGAGCTGTAATCAACAATCCACTTTCTCACAAAGTTGCATAACCCTAAAGATTTCTGTTATGTCTTCTCTGTCTGGGGTAGTGGTTGATTTCCAACCACTTCCACCCTATCTTGAGTAATGCAACAGCCCCCAGCAGACATTCCCTGTGCTAGGTATTGTACTTGCTGTTGAGCAATCTGCAATTTCTGCTTTTCAGCTTTGTAACCTTTGTATGCTAACAGTATCAGTAATTCCACAGTGTCCTCTTCACACTGTGCCTTAGTGCCACTCAAATCATCATATCGTCCACATATTGTAACACTGTAATTTCACTTTGAAAATTAATCAGATCATTCCTCAAAGCTCTGTTAAAAACTGAGGGTGATTCACAATACCCTTGAGGCAAACAAGAATACAAATTTAGAATTCCAGAAAATGTAAATGCTGTTAAATAATGACTCTTCTGTTGTAAAGGTACACCATAAAATTTATTCTTTAAATCAATCACTGTAAACCACTTGGCTGTGTTTGGGATGTTGGTTAATATCACTGAGAGGTCTGGTACTACAGGAAACTCTTGTATTACAATAGCATTCAAGGGGTGAAAATCATGTACCATCCTCCAATTATTTCCCTTCGATTTGTGCACTAAGAAAATCGAAGTGTTGCATGGTGACAACGAGGAGTACAAAACTCCCTGCGCAAATAAGGTTTTATGGTAATTGCTATTCCATCATTTGCTTCATGTGAACTGGGGTACTTTCTAACTCTAGGCAATTGTGCATTTTTCTTTAGTGTTATCTGAAAAGGTTAAGTGCTCAGCATTAATCCAACATCGTTTGAGTCTTGTGACCATAGCTGTGGAGGTACCCGTGCAAGTAATTGACCAGCTTCACCAGTTGTTTGCCTGAAAATCCATGGTGGGCACACTTCTACTCATATTTAAGTCCCTGCTGCTTCTTGAAACAGTATCCTAGTGTCCTGTATTGTTTCTTCTAGTAGGTCTTTATCTGAAATATCAGAAACTTTGACTCTTGGAATTGTGAATATCACTGTTGCCCACTTATTTTGCTTGTGGTATTTTGCTTCTAAAATCCCAAATGTTTTTGTTAACCTGATACTGTTTAGGGATAGCACTAATATTTTTTCAGCCTACAGGTCTGGAAATTCTGATCTAAACTGCAAATTAGGTGGTGTCTCTATTCACTTGCCCTGCAAGGCTGGTTCTGTCATTATGAATTTCATTATGCCTTTCTGTAGCAGGGTTAACTTTAGGGGTACACCTCTCATTTGTACTTCTTTATTGTCTGGGGCGGCTCGTAAGACAATACATATGGATGGTATCCCTAGTGCAGAACAAAGCATTGTCCCATCATCATTGAATGTAATGGACATGTTCAGTTTGTGTAAGAAATCTCTTCCCAATACATTTGTAGGAGCTTAGGGTGCATATAGCAATGCCTCTGAAACTACAGAATCCCCACCCTGAACTGGAATCTCACAGGTGTTTGGTGCTGTCATTTTTTCCCCTGAGACCCCTTGTGTTGACATTGTTTTGACAGTGGTAAACCTCCATGTCTAATGCCCAATTTGGTTGCCTCGCATCAATCAATAATTTATATTTTCTTCCCAATATATTAATGGATGCTATGGGCTCTTGTTTGTAATTCAATGTTTTTGCTGTCAAAAGGCACATCAGCGTCCCAGGTGCAGACCGTCATGATGTGAAGAATGAATTAGTCCCTGTTTGAAAAATTGTGCCCCCCATAATTGTCTGCGATACAGGTTGTGCTTGCTGTGGTATCTGCTGAATATACTGTGATGCTGACTGTTGCCCTGGGGTAGAAGTTACCATCCCTGTCTGATAATTCTGTTATGGTTGTATCATTTGCAGTGGCTGTAGTGGAGCCGAGCCATTTGTGGTGCACTGTACACAAAACCTTGTGGCTGTTGCTGGTATTTTTGCACAGGAGAAAAATTCCCTGAAGGGGAAAAGTGTCTTCCTTGACCCAGTTGTGCCTTTCTAAAGCGGCAATCTACTATTAAGTGCCCTTCCCTGCTGTAATGATAACACATCATATTTGTTTTATTTCCTCTACCTCTTCCTCTCCCCTGTTGCTGGAATCCTTCCATCATTTGCTGGGGAAGCTGACCAGTGGGACCTTGATACCACTGCTGTTGTGACTGTATCTGTGGTAGTTGTGCTGTAACTTGAACTGGAGGTGCTTCAGCAACTACATGTGCTCCTATTATGCTCTCTTTCTTTGAGTTTTTCCTCTAATTTTTGGCTAGCCAATTTGGCTGTGACACAGTCAAAATGTTCCTTCGTTTTTCTTTCTTTCTCCAACCTTTTTCTAGCATGGTGCAGTATTATGCCCTTTATTTCCCCCAAAGGATTACTATCTATTGCAACTACTGTGTCTAATGGCTGCTGTAGATCCACTGGCAGTCCATTTTTTACAATGTGAAAGAACAGTCCCTTGTGCATCTAGGGAACCCATCTCAGTGGTCTACAGTTTTCTTATGCGTTCAACATATTCCAACACTGACTCATCCTTCCCCATTACTCGTCATGCCACCTGTTGGACTTTTGCTTAAGCAGGGTCATCCCAAATCTTTTTGCCTCCTGCCTCCTATTTTTTTCTGACCTGTCGCTGTTGGCTTTTGAACTGTGAGCACTTTCCTACTGCTAACCAGTGCTAAAGTGCATATGCTCTCCGTGTAAATTGTATGTAATTGGTTTATCCATGATTGGCCTATTTGATTTACTAGTAAGTCCCTAGTAAGGTGCACTAGAGGTGCCAGGGCCTGTAAATCAAATGCTACTAGTGGGCCTGCAGCACTGGTTGTGCCACCCACATAAGTAGCTCTGTAATCATGTCTCAGACCTGCTGCTGCAGTGTCTGTAAGTGTATTTTTACACTGTAAATTCGACTTGGCAAGTGTACCCACTTGCCAGGCCTAAACCTTCCCTTTTCTTACATGTAAGGCACTCCTAAGGTAGGCCCTAGGTAGCCCCAAGGGCAGGGTGCAGTGAATGGATAAAGTAGGACATATAGTAATGTGGTTTATATGTCCTGACAGTGAAATACTGCCAATTTCGTTTTTCACTGTTGCAAGGCCTGTCTCTCTCATAGGATAATATGGGGGCTACCTTTAAATATGACTAAAGTGTAGATTCCCCTAGAGAGTAGATGGACATGTGGAGTTTGGGGTCCCAGAACTCACAATTAAAAAATACATCTTTTAGTAAAGTTGATTTTAAGATTGTGCGTTTGAAAATGCCACTTTTAGAAAGTGAGCATTTTCTTGCTTAAACCATTCTGTGACTCTGCCTTGTTTGTGGATTCCCTGTCTGGGTCAGTTTGACAGTTGGGTTGTTTTTCACCTCGCACTAGACGGTGACACAAAGGGGGCTGGGGTGTAACCTGCATTTCTTGATTAGCCATCTCTGCTAGGAAGGAGGGGTGGAGTGGTCACTCTCATCTGAAAGGACTGTGCCTGCCTCTGACAATGCCGGCTCCAACCCCCTGCTGTGTGTCTGATGCCTTGCCTGGGCAAGGCAGGATTTCACAAGTAGGTGTGAGTCCCCTTTGAAGAAAGGTGACTTCAAAGACTAAAATGGGTATAAGAAGGGCACCCAAATCTACAGTCTTTAGAAACACTTCTGGAACCAAGAGGAACCTCTGCCTGGAGAAGAGCTGATAGCTGAGGAAGAAGGGCTGCCCTGCCTGTGACTGTGCTTTGTGGAGCTTTCCTGCAGTGCTCCTTCTGCCAGAGTAAGAGGGCAAAGACTGGACTTTGTGTGCTTTCCATCTTGTGAAGAAATCTCCAAGGGCTTGAGTTAGAGCTTGCCTCCTGTTTGAAGTCTCAGGGACAACAAAACCTTCTCTCTGCCAGCACCTGGCGTCTCTGGAGAGATTCCTGCCCCGACAAGTGGTGCCGTATCCAGTCCCTGGGCCCTTGAAAGAAAAGCTGGTGGAATCCAAGGAAATCGACTTCGGATGACTTCGGACCGACGCCGCTGCTGAATCCGGTAACGCCGCCTGCACGTGAATCCGTGACCTTCGCTGGAACGCAATGCTCTTCGCAGGCCCAACGCCGAAGCAGCCCGCTGAAGTCCGCGACTCCGTGGAAGTCGCTGCACCACATCGTGACCGACGGCGCTCGAAGTGCACGGATTCAAAGTTTCAAAGATTCAAAGATTCCCGACTTCTTGCATCGGCTTGTTTTCACTCTTCACCAAAGGTACTGTACTTGGGGGTCTACACGAATCCGTGTCCGGCGCCGCTGGTGTCGGCTTGTTGGGATCGACTCCATCACGACGCCGTGTTAACATCTCATTGAAGCATTTTTGTTTCTAAGTGCTATTTTTGAGTTTAATCTTTAAAAATCCATAACTTGACTTCTGTATGTCGGATTTTTGTCGTTTTGGTCTTGTTTTGTTTAGATAAATATTTCCTATTTGTCTAAACCGGTGTTGTGTCATTTTGTAGTGTTTTCATTAAGTTACTGTGTGTGTTGGTACAAATACTTTACACCTAGCGCTCTGAAGTTGAGCCTACTGCTCTGCCAAGCTACCAAGGGGGTAAGCAGGGGTTAGCTGAGGGTCATTCTCTTTTACCCTGACTAGAGTGAGGGTCCTTGCTTGAACAGGGGGTAACCTGACTGTCAACCAAAGACCCCATTTCTAACACCACCTATATCTGGCACGTCTGGATATCTAGTTCTCAATTCTGCCTAAACCTACTGTTAAATATTTTGGTGTCCCTGTCACCATTAATTAAGGTAAATAGTCCTGCATTGGTATGTGGTAATACTTGAAAAATATTGTCTGTCTCATCTCCCAGTATACTTGCAAGGAGGCTCTTCATACTCCCTATTGCTAATAGTACTCCTGCTGTGTGCCTTTCGCAGGCAGCTATCCATTTCGAAGCTCCCTCAGAAAGTGGTGTTAATTGTTTCTTTAAGTTCCCCTTATCCATGTGTTTCCATGGTACATAGGTCACATTTTTTACCCCTTTGTACCAGTGGAAGCTGTCTGAATTGTGGCCTTCTTCTACCTACCCAGTGTACTCTCATTCTGGGGTACCTACCATTTTCTCTCTCCATATATTGTTGCCATACATGTAAAGAGTTCTTCATGTATTCATAATCCCAAACTACAGGTCCGCCCCCTCTACAATAAAATCTTGGGCTGTTGCTAAGTCTTGAGGGTGGAAGGAACCTTCTCTAGGCCATGGTGAAGGAAACTTCGTAGGTCTACTCTCTGTGTAATCTGCCAACTCATTTGAGAAAGGGTAGACTGCAAATGAGTCTTGTTCTCCTATAATTACTCTCTCATTAAGTGTAAAATCGCTCCTATTTGTCATTTTGCGACATACATTTATATTAACCTGCTTAGCAGCATCCAAATATTGCATATCTAAATCATCATCACATTCTCCTACTGTCTTGCTGTCACTGTCACTCTGTTCAACCGTTATTTGCCCTTGCATTGTTCCCATAATTACACCTGGATTTCCATGTTTCCCATATATTTTTAACCATTCCACTTCTGTTATATTATTATTTTTTCTTGGTGTGTTTTAAAGCGTCACTCAACCCTTCACTCACCATTGGTACCCTCTGTTGGTACCCTTTATGTTCTGCAAATGCAGTATCATATATATCTTGAGATAATGCATGAGCATTGTCAATGCGTGTTGTCATAGCCTCTAATGTATTCCTTTCTTCCTCTGTCATCATTCTATGTTCCTGTTCCTCTCTCTCTCCACATGTGTGTGCTTTCTCTTCTATTTTTAATAGGTGTTTTCTATAAAGTTCTTCATTTATCAGTTCATTATGTGATGGGCTCAATGTTAAATGTGGTGGTCAGAAGTCTGGTGCTAATAATCTTGTTGTTTTTCCTGAAATCATAGGGTCATCTCTTTTTGTGTAGGACACAGTTTCCTGGCTATGAGACGGTGTCACCTTTTGGCTTTCATCTAGTTTCAAAGTGAAGTTAGCTGTGACTTGCCCCATGTATTTACTTTTTAATGTGCAATGAGTATCTGAGTCTTCTGTTTGTGTTAATTCTGGAACAACGCTACTCTCTCGTAATGGATGCATTCCTGTTGCTTTTTTAACTAGTTTTTTGGCTTCCTGGTTGGGACTTACTTTATCTTCCTTATAAGGAGGAGGAGGGAAATGCCAACTACATTCAGAGGGTTCCTCTACCTTGTCAGGTTCAAATACTTGCTACATGTTTAAGGTCACTATTCTCTTTTTTAATTTCTAACATTTATATGCCCCAGAAATATATGTTTGTAAATGCCCCAATTGTCATGGGTCAAATTATCCCTCTCCTGGCCAAGGACAAGGACTAAGGGCCAGATGTAGGAAACTCCCAAATTGCGACTTGCAATTTGCGAGTCCCTGCGACTCGCAAATTGCAAGTCGCAATTTGGGATGCAGAAAGGTGTCTCAGACACCTTCTGCGAGTCGCTATGGGGTCGCAAAGACCCACCTCATTAATATTAATGAGGTGGGTTGCAATTTGCAACCCCATAGCGACTCAGGGCACTCACGGGGATGGAGGCCTGCTGGGAACAGCAGACCTCCATGTCCGTGACTGCTTTTAAATAAAGCAGTAATTTTTTTTTCAAAGTGTAGCCCGTTTTCCTTAAAGGAAAACGAGCTGCACTTAGAAAAAAAAAAACGAAACCTTTTGTTTCTGATTTTTTCAGGGCAGGTAGTGGTCCCTTGGACCACTGCCTGCTCTGAAAAAATTATTTTGGGTTCAGTCACAAAGGGGAAGGGGTCCCATGGGGACCCCTTCCCGTTTGCGAGTGGGTTACCATCCACTTCAAGTGGATGGTAACTGCGAGTCCATTTGCGACCACTTACTTGGTCGCAAATGGAATTGCATACCACAGCGACTTGCAAATAGGAAGTGTAGACCCCTTCCTATTTGCAACTCGGAAATGCATTTTGCGAGTCAGTTCCGACTCGCAAAATGCATTTCTACATAGCAAACACGCATTTCAAACTCGCAAACGGCGATTTTCGCCGTTTGCGAGTCGCAAAGTGTTTGCTACATCTGGCCCTTCATTTTTTACCTATACACAACTCCTTACAATGTTTCTTTATACTATTTTGATCACTCCGAAACACTTTGATAATATTTTGCAAAGGCGTATCAGACATATTACTTTTATCAAATGTTCACACAATATGGATAATTTCCAATAACCATTTGTTTAATGTATAACAAGACACAAGCAATGTACATATATAATTATTAACTCGTCATTTCCTAATCTGACAAAACAGTATCATAAACTATTACACTATTGTCACTTTCCTGTATTTAGTAACACTTCAATCCTGTTTCATCTCCAGGACCCTTGATGAATACACCACTACTGAACTATTTACTTAATGCAGACACTTTGACATTCTTAGTCACATCTGACTAATTAGTAATCCACCCTACAAGAATATCCATATTGTGCCTTATGCACCTTCTAAGAAGCTCAAGACAAAAAGACTTTTAAGGACATACATCTATTCAGAACAATTCTTGGGCTCACCTGTCTTCCCGACAGATGAAGACCCATTCCACCTTCTCGATGGCAGATTTTGTACAAACACTGGTATCTGCTTACCTGTTTGAGCACTCTTTAATCAACAAAGGGGAGGTGGTGGGTTTGACCCCAGAGGTCCAGCGGGTTGACCACAAAAATTCTCCTGGCTAAGGCTCACCAATGTCAAAATGTGGACTTTTATTTCCCTCTGCCCATCAAAAATCACTCCAGTCTTCTTTCTTGGTTTCTTAGGATCACTTTTATTTATGGTCGGGAACGCTGCTGAAGTATCACGTGCAAATACACATTCGGCAAGTCTCGAGGCATATCTGACTGCACATAACTTATATAGATTTCAAACACAATGGTTTGCATGGTTTGCTCCCTGCCACATTCCATTGCTCACCACAAGCACCTCTGCTGATCATCAAAGTCACACCATCATGTTTGTACTGAGAGTGTCAGTTATTCATGCCTGGGCTAATCACTAACTTCTCTCTAGGCCATATAGTCTCAGCTGAGTACAAAGGTCAGTAGGTTATTTCATGGACCAGTTTTAGTTCTTTGTCCCAAAAGTCACGGATCTCACCCTGTGACTATCACATGTACTGAAACTCCGGTTTCAGCACATTTTACTGGTGTGTCTATTTCTGTCTCAGGTATATGTTTTTTGTACAAGATGGTGTCTGTGACTAGCACATGTACTGAAACTCTGGTTTAAGCACATATTTTACTGGTGACTCTATTTCTGTCTCATGTATATTTTTTTGTACAAGATGGACTCTGTTCACAAGATGGAGCTACTGTAGACATTTCTGTTTCTATTTACAAATACTACCAACTATATTGTAAGCATTGAAAGGCCATGACAGCAAGGTATTTAGTTCACTTACCCATAGTGATATCTCACGCATCCTACTTCTTTTGTGAGGGAAACAACTTTTCCAAACCTCCACAGAGTGACGCATAAAAATACAAACACCAGAGGAGGCTCCGGAACAGATTAAATGTTTGTTGAGGTACCAAAGTTTATTGGCAGGCCAAGACAGAAGGCAGATGCACATCCCAGTGTTAAGCCTTTGAATAAAGTTTCTTCTGCCCTGAGTCATTCTTGTCTGTAGTTATTTATGTTAGAAAGTGCTGTCACAGCAAAACCCCAAAGTGGGACATAGTCCAAACATGGGCAAGCCTATAAAAATTAGAAATGCTGCATATGCGCAAACTACAAGACCACAGAGTAAAATTATACATAATGCAGTGTGGGCAAAAACAAGAGAATAGAAAACAGGCAGACTGTTTGTAGGCAAAAGGAAGTTATGACCTTGCTTCTGGGTTGGCCTGACAGGCTTAACTTAATGTGCAAGACAGAGCTAAACTTAATATGGCTTGGAGAGGTTTGTTCGCACAGCTGATGTTGGTGTCAGAGAGGTAAGCGCGGAAGCCTAGTGCAGAGCTGAAATAGTAATTGTGAAGGAGGGGGAACCACTCTGTGAATGAGAGTATAGCACGCAGCTTAGTCAGGGACAGAAATAGATAGCTTAGTGGGATTCAGATAATGCGGGAGAGAATTGGTACTTAAGTATGATATCTATGTGGTACATACATATGGATATATAATTTTTTTCTCAACATCTTCAATTGTCGGCTTGCATGTCATTCTCTGTTTAGTTTTCCTTTTTGCCGTGGCTAGCTTTTTTGTGCCTTTTATCTGCCTTCCTGTGTCTCTTGGTCGTGTGGCACATGGTCATCCAATTATTAGTTCATACTTTTTCTTTTTTTTTCTATCTGCCTGCCTCCACTTTAGCCATTGCTCACTGTAACTGTCCCTTACTGTAATTTTCATTTATTCATCTGTGTGTCTCTCTTGTTAGCTTTCCTTTCTCTCTGTTTTATCATATTTACTATCTTAATCTTTTCTGCTTACCTTTTTGTGGACCTTGGGCACTCTGTCTCTTTTACCTTTCTGCCCATCTTTTCCCATTTTCTTTGTGTGCACGCCTACTTTCTTTTCTACTTTACTTGACTTTTTTCTAACACTTCAACTGTCAGCCTTCTCACTCCCCTTGTCTTTTCTATATGTTCCCCTTTTTTCTCATTATATATTAAATTTTGTGTCTAATTCTTCCTCATTTTTGGTACCTTTCTCTATACATTTGTGAAGTTACGCAGTCTTATTCACCAGATCTCTAGAACAATGCATGTAGATGATTAGCAAGTGACTGTACAGCAGATAAGCTTCTGCGGTGGTTTACAAGGCCCATGTCATCGGTCCGAGGGACCTGAAGACTGACCGGTATTTTACAGTGAAATATGTGCACACACATTGAACATCTTCACAAGGAGACAGCAGAGCCAGCATGCTGGTGATGGATCCCTCAGATTCTAGAGAGGCAAGGGGTACTGATTGGATCAAGAAGTGCCTTCTCCTCCCAGCATCATATATATGTAGTGCACACACTATCATGGGTGTGGCCATATTAGCTCAAGAAGCAGGTGTGATAGATCGGAATAGCGCATGGATGTGGAATAGGCAGTAAGTACTGTGATGTGCATCAAAAGTCTCAAATTGAGTCTCACTTTCCCATGATGTATATATTGAGAGTCACACACACAGACCCACTTTATGTTACACTTTGCAGCCTTTGTTATCCATCCATTCGCCTTCCCAACCAGGCAGCCACCCTCGGTCCTTCCAGCACCCACCTCTGCTAGTCCATCTGCCCACTCATTGTCCTTCCAACAAACACCTCTGTTCATCTGTCCATCCACCCTTCCACTGTCCTTCAAACACCCAGCTCCCTCCATTGGTCCACCCATGCGCTGTCCTTCCAACAACCAGCCACACCCGTCTGTCCATTTACCCAGCCACTATCTTTCCAACATCCATCTTCATCCGTCCATTTATTGCCCATACAGGTGTATAATATGCAAACACAAATATGTACCTAATGGGGATTAAAGATAGGTGACATGCATGCACTAGCACTATAACCATTTCAGGCTTTAACATCAGCATTTTCTGATGTTGCAGTATGTTGAAGTCGACATATCTTAATGACGGCATATCTTGACATTGGCATATTTTGACATCATCCTATATTGACATCAACATACCTTCATTTTGGTGTATCTCGATGTCAGCATATCTTGGCAACAGCATATATTGGTGTCTACACATCCTGATATGAGCTATCTATTCTGTGCTGCTCTCACCCCTATCTATCCACCATGCCACATAATTCCACTACACAATTCCACTCCAAACACAATTCCACCACTGACAATTCCAATCCAACGCACATAATTCTAGTCTGTACCACATACATCCACTCCACTCCAGACCAAAACACATAGGTAAAAGACATCGCCATTTGCAATGCTAATACCTCTAACTCTCGCAAATGTGAGACCTTATTGGCATTGCCAAAGCTTGTTTGAAATGTGTATCCACATAAAACATATGCACAAAATAATATGGCTGACATTTTTCTTTACATTTTTTAGTCTTTGCTCCCTTTCAGTCAATTGTATCCTGACCGACTGAAAACTCAATGCATGCATTTTAGGTTTAAAATTAAAGTAGTACTGCAGTTCTACTTTAATTTGTAATGATGGATGAGAAGTAAAGTGTGTAGTTAAAATGTCGACCAGTTTCAGTTTTTACAAAGCGTAACAAACCTGTTCAATTAACTGTAAGGTCCACAGGTGTTTGGGCTTTTAGGGTTAGAGTTTGGTGTTTTGCCTAAGAACAAGAAAGCTCCTGTGTACGTATTTTGACAACAAAGTAGAGACCCACTACTTAAATCCTAGAACACAAAATACACGCAAAAAACAGAAGCAAATATATAGTAAATATATAAATTAAAAATCTTTTATTTAAGGAGCAAATAATTAAAATTAAGATTCAAATTTAAAAAGTAATGTTGGAGCTTTTGCAAAATGTTGCTTTATTTCTTAAAGAAGGTGCGATACACTAGATTCTAACATATTATTTTTTTGCTCATAAATCTAGCTGTCTTTGTGTTAGTGAGTACCAATACTTCAAATTAGTCCATCAGTCGCCCATAGTAGATTTTGTTTGGGGTCCTTGTGCTGCTCCCTTCAATCAAGCTGAGAACAATAACTTAATTTGTACCCACAAATTTCAAGTGCCTTCAGAATTATAGCATTCCCTAACATTTTCATTATTCACTTTTGCTTTTGTATGTATATATACTTTGTTAATCTACTAATATTAATTTTCCAAAGAGTCACGCCCCTCCTTAGTAGGTGTCACAGATCCCCTGGGTCCAAAGACCACAGGCTAAGAAGCGCTGCTCTAGTGGTTAGCACTCACTGTCCAAATGACAGCGGTTTAAGCGCACTTGGCAAAATTATGTGCCCATAAATCTAGTCCTCATTCCAAACTTTCTTAGATTTTTAAATTTAAATAAAAGGTTCTGAAGGGACTAAGGGCCTGATGTACGAAGCATTTTGCAAGTCGCAAAGGGGGCAATTTGCAGAATCGGCCCCTTCGCGACTTGAAAAATGCTTTTTGGGATGTACAAAGCCCGAACTGCGATTCGGTATTAGGAAGTGGCATGTCAAGGGCGTCCCTTCCTAATAACGAATCCAAATGGTATGTATGTTTGTTTTGTGACCGAGAATGCGGTCGCAAAACAATCGCATTTAGCACCAGTTTCAAACTGGTGCTAAACCTTTCGCAAGCGGGAAGGGATCCCCATGGGACCCCATCCCCTTTGTGAATGGTAGCGAAAATTATTTTTCAAAGCAGGCAGTAGTCCCATGGACCACTGCCTGCTCTGAAAAAATGAAAAGAAAGCTTTTCATTTTTGAATTTGAAATGCATCTTGTTTTCCTTTACGGAAAACAGGCTGCATTTAAAAAAAAAAACTGCTTTATTTGCAGGCAGTCACAGACATGGTGGTCTGCTGTCTCCATCCCTCACTGTGAGGGTGCCCGTTCCCAATGGGGTCGCAAATTGCGACCTACCTCATGAATATTCATGAGGTAGGTAATTTGCGACCCCATTGGGATACGCAAACAGTGTAAAGTACACTGTTGTACATCCAGGATTGCGAGTCGCTAAGACTCGCACTTTGCTAGTCGCAATACCAGATCTTTGCACATGTGACCCTAACCTCCTATATGAGAAATCCCTACTGCTCTGTGCGCATAGCTAGGAAAGACTTCAGCTACCTGGTAAGCACTCATAGCACAGTTGTGCTATATGGCACTAGTCTAAGGCACTCAAAAAGAAGGTCAGAGCTAACTGGAAAGGACTCAGACACTTCTCTGCTTTTTTCGGTTCCTGCTTCTTCTCCAGAAGCTGGAAAATTCCCTGCATTCTCGCACTCCCTGCGCGGGTGATCTCTGACTCCTGATTTGGGCCGCTTGCCAACAAGCTGGAAAGGATCTTCGTGAGTCAAATGCAGTCTCAGACCTACAGTAGCCAAGGGGAATGACAGCCTCCATCACCAGGGATGACTTCTGACATCAACTTTATAAATCTGAAGGCGACGAGGACAAGAAGAAAACAGAAGGTTAGATAATGATGTAATTGTTTCCAGTACTTCATTGGAAGGCCATTGCTCTTGTTAATACTAAACACGAAGAGCGCTGCTGCGCCTGCTGTTCAGAAGGAAACCCACTCAGAATCAGAATGTTATGAAAATACCAGGATCACAGATGAGCTGATAAGCCTGCGGGAAGCAGCTGTGCCTCATCTGGGTAAAGATGTGCTGACTGTGCGGTGGCAACCAGTGGGTTGCTACAACAGAGCGGCAATCATAAAGGGATGCACGAGCTTGAATGAGAAGGAACAGAGAAAGTGATGCCAGGCAACCGGAAACATTCGATGAAGATGATTTGCTTCATGTGATGAATAGTTCCTCACATGCAGCCAGAGTGTGTCTGCTCCACTGATACTTCGAAAAAAGAGGGGGGTAAGAGAGGAGGATTGGTCGGTCCAGTGTACGTCCTCCCAACACAGTACTAATATGATAAGGTACACTGTTCCGAAATTGGAAGGAGAGGAAAAAGAGAAAGAGTCCTGTTAATCAGGAGCAATGGTCCTCACACACCGTATTCGGTGTCATGCTTCATCATCGGACAGCTCCTCGTGGGGGGGCTCTTTGCCGGAGATCTTTTTGAATATACTCGATGATGCCGCGGAGCCAAATATGGGTCCGAGAGAGGAGAAAATGTACAGAAAGAATAATACAATTGGCTCAGATCCCTCACCTAATAGTTTATTATTTGCTGTTGGGAAGTGGTCAAGATTAAAAAGAAATCAAGGGAGTGAAACTAGAGGCAATGCTTGAACACTCACACAAGATCAATCAAAGTAATTAAGGAGGACGGAGAAGGTCCGACTCTCCTTAATATGTGGTCGACATGTTTCGCGTCGTTATTGGTCCAACAGGATCCCGTGACGCTTCTTCAGGACCTAATTAATCATAGATTTTCTCCACAAGAAAAAACAAAATACTTATACTTCTGTTGACTAACGCTCACAGTCAGAACGTCATCAGTCGCTTGACAGGACTAAAACGGTCTGGGTTTCCTTTCCTATCAGTCGCCCATCTCAATTAGAGAATAGGCTTCATGGGATATCGCTGGCCCATCACCCGGTACACAGTAAATTTGCGAGGTCACCGGTTTATGCAGCAGCACCTACCCGGGGGTCACGTTCCCGAACATGCTCCACTGATACTGACATGCTGTGCTTAATTTGCGCCGGTGGTTGCAGGATGTGGACAAAGGTGGTTATTATTGGGAACCAGAACTTAATTAATAACATCAGACTTTCACCCAGGGCAAGGGAGAAACACAGAAAAGGGAGAAAGGGGGAAGAAGAAAAAGATAGCACACACCAGCAAATGGAAGAGGTAAGGGATGAAAATGAACTGGAAAGTGCAGGTTAAAGAGGCGGGGGGTGTAGGGTTGAGGAATAATGAGGCATGATGTCGAATCAAGACTAGGGAGAATGTATATTCATCAACCATAGCTTTCGGGAGAGCACGCAGTGGGCTCCTAACAAAAACGTTTGGCCTTTTACAAATTAAGCACTGTAATGACACATTTAAGCCTCACAGGAGGTGGCGCAGTGGGCATCAACATTTGCACTGCCCAAGAGATGCCAAAGTGACATATTGTTCAACGACGTAGATTGTACACCAGACAGTATTTGTTTTTTTCATATTTGAGGTACGAAATTATATCATATGTGTCAATGCTCCACAGAAGAGCTGTACGGTCTAGTCCCTTACATAGCCCCTCCCACATGAGGCCTGTAGGCAGTTATGTGGAAATGCTAGTACCCTGGGGCACTCATCATCAGGTCTGTGTCACAGTGTTGCCTCTGCTTAGTGAACAAGCAAACCTGCACAAAACATGTGGGAGTGAGAACAGGAAGTTTCTTAGTAATCCCGGCCCCTTGATATACCTCTGTAAAAGAATTGCTGTCCAGAGAATTTCATGTTTGATTTGTGTTTTTGGATCATTAGAGAAGTAATTTAGCTTGTGTAGACTTTGCTGATCAGGGCAAATTTTTCTGGAAGACATTTTTAAAATGGGAGAGGTATTTCAGTGATGATGGAATATTTCAGGAACCATGAGGACTATATTCTTCATTTTGATGTCAAAACATAGCTTTGGGGATCAAGTAGTTTTACTGAGACAGAAAATAACTCTTTAGAGCAACCCTTCCACCATTTTCCAAATGGCAACTATAATAGAGGAAGAATATATATATATATATATATATATATATATATATATATATATATATATATATATATATATATATACACACACACACACACATATAAATGAAACACATAATAATTGTTTTTAATCATTTTATGTATGCACCAAACAATGTTATGTTTATGATCTGAATATGAATAAAAATAATGTTATTCAACTCCTGTTTTAGACACATTTTCATAGTTCACTTTATTTATTTGTTCTGCAATCACTCGTGTTACAGTTGCAGAATGTTGAACATTTCAGAAGAGCATATCAACAAGGACATCTTTTTGTAGCACAGGCTTTTCAAGTACATGCACATGTAAGTTCTGTGGTTAGAGGTTTTAGAAACTTTGTAGGTTTTAGCACCCCATCAATATCTTTCCATCCACATTCAGATGTGTCTTTCTCTACATATGCATAATCCAAAACATCTACACATCTTCTGATCAAGCAGAACCTCTTTTACTGTGCCAGCGCACAGAATATGACTGCAGTGGACGGTCTCTTGGTGGGACTGATGTCTTGATCAGTCAGAACTCATTTTCTACACACGCACAAGGTATTTTTCTATGTTCTTAAAGTCACATTCTTCGTCTGTCTCAGCAAATTCTTTTAGCAACTTCACAGGTTCAGCAAGCCCCAAGCTTTGTTCCAACTTTGATAATAGTATCATTGCCCGTAAGAATATGTCCCTTGAAAAGAACACTGGGCATCTCTGTGTCACGTTTCTTGTACAGAAAATGAAGCTGGATTAAGTGGCTTTTCTCCTGTTATCCCATTAAAACGAACTAGGATTCACTACAGCCTGTTCGATAACATATCCATAACTCTGACAATCCCTGGCTTATGAACATTGCAACAAATCTAAGTAACACAATAAGAACATCTGTGTCATTTGTCAGTATAATAGTTCAATTGGAACCATTTTGAACAGCTAATTCAACATTTGGCACAACACGAAGGTCAGCTTCCTCCAATTTGTTGTTAAGTTCTTGAACAATATAGCCTGTACTGTTTGAATATATCTCTGTAGGTACCAACTCCTCATTGATGATCATTCCACTTCCAATAATTGGAAATTCAGCGTTCACTGAAACATCAGCAATGTTTTGGTGAGCTAACATCTCCAAGTTCATCTGGTTTGATGATGATGATCAGAATTATCATTAAGTGTCAAATGTTTGAAGCAGGTTAGGTCAATTGTTCAACTTGTAGACATTCATCTGATTCTTTCACATTCTTTGACTGATAGTTCAAGATAACTGCCAAAGACAATGTGCAGTTCTTGCAAGGTGCACACTGACTTTGATATCTGTAGAACAGTCTGATGACCTCTCCGAAATTTTGCTTGGATGAAATCTTGACTAATCGCAGTCGTGACATATAGGTGGTCATTACAACCCTGGCGGACGGTGTTAAAGCAGCGGTAAAACCGCCAACAGGCCGGCGGTAAAAAAAATGGAATTACGACCGTGGCGGGAACCGCCAACAAAGACAGCCACTTTAACACTCCGACCGCCACGGCGGTACTGACACACAGCGCGGCGGTCACCGCCAACAGACAGGCGGGAGACAATGTACCGCCCACAGTATCACAACCTACCAATCCGCCACCTTTTCCGGGGCGGATTCACCGCGGATAAAAACACGGCGGAAACAGCCATTTAAGAGGGAAAACGCTCACCTCTACACACTCCACGAGGAAGAGGGTCACCATGGAGCCGGAACTCCATATTCTGCAGGCGATAGTCTTCCTGCTTCTATACGAGGATCATCAACGCCGGCGGCGAAGAGCACGGTGAGTACTGCACCTACGACATAGGGGAGGGCGAGGCAAAAAACAGGGACACACACAACCAACATGCCAACCCCCACCCCGATCCTCACCCACTACAACACACACACCAATGCATATCTATACATTACAGTAACACCCCCTAACCCCCCCGGAAGAATGCAAACACAAAAGGAAATGAGTTGAACCATTGTAATATATCAAAATACAGGAAGCAAATATATACATACATACACTATCAACAAAATATACACCATGATTAGTAGTGCAGGTAATGCACCATTCATTGTCCGTGGACCACTGGGCCCAAAATGCATGGGCGAGGCCCACACAAGATACCTGATCAAAACGGAGAGAACACTGTTGGGGCATCAGATAGAAATACAACAGGCACCTCAGGGGGAAGGGCAGGGGGGGGCACCTCAGCCGGATGAGTGCACCACGCTTGATCCACAATGGGGTTCCATGCCCATTAATGTCTCCTGGGGAGTGCAAAGCCACAGTCTCACAATTCTCTACCGTGGGTGGGTTGCCCACTGCTGTATCCTAGGGAGTGCAAAGCCACAGTCTCACAAGTCTCTGCAGTGGGTGGTTTGCCCACTGCTATATCCTGGGGAGTGCAAAGCCACAGTCTCTCAAGTGGATAACAGTCACCACTGGTTCTGGAGGGGGCATTGTGCCCAGAGTGCAGCACACACCCCATGACGGTCCAAGTTGCGTCACTGCCCCTGCCGCAAATGGGCTAGCGGTGCATTCCATGGCGGTCTTTGCCCTGTTTAGCGGTCCCTGCCCTGTTAAGCGGTGCTTGCGTTGCCAGTGTCAGACCTGTTCAGCGGTGCATTCCATGGCGGTCTTTGCCCTGTTCAGCGGTCCCTGCCCTGTTCAGCGGTGCTTGCCAAGGCGGTCCTTCATTGCCCAGCAGGGCTGTGGCTGGCGGGCCTTCATGGGTCAGCTGGGCTGTGGCTTGCGGGGCTCTCCTGGCCAGCTGGGCTGTGGCTGGCGGTGGCCTCCTGGCCAGTGACGATGGGGCTGGCGGTGGCCTCCTGGCCAGTGACGATGGGGCTGGTGGTGGCCTCCTGGGCAGTGACTCTGGGGCTGGCGGTGGCCTCCTGGCCAGTGACTCTGGGGCTGGCGGTGGCCTCCTGGCCAGTGACGATGGGGCTGGGGGTGGCCTCCTGGCCAGTGACGATGGGGCTGGCCTCCTGGGCAGTGACTCTGGCCGTGGCTTCCTGGCCAGTGACGATGGGGCTGGCCTCCTGGGCAGTGACTCTGGGGCTGGCCTCCTGGGCAGTGACTCTGGCGGTGGCCTCCTGCCCAGTGACGATGGGGCTGGCGGTGGCCTCCTGGGCAGCGGGGATGATGGCGGTCCTCTCCGCCGTGCTGCTCCTCCCAGACTTTGGAGATTTCTTCTGCCCCTTCCCCACCTTGGGAGGAGTCACAGCTGAGTCGACACTCCCCCCGGGACCCTTGTGAGCGGCTTTGCTGGCTGGAGACTTCCCCCTCTCCCCCCGGGCACTGGCCAACTTCTGGTGCTTCACAGGGGGGGGGGACTGGCTGTGCTGTGGCTCCGTGCCACACTGGCTGGCCTGGTGGCTGGTGCACTCCACATACCTGTAACAACAGGCACCACTGGTCCCGGAGATTTTTTGGCTGAGGTGCTAGTACGGGACCTATGAGTTGGACGGGGGGTGGTGGGAAATAGGTTAAGGGGGGCCAGGAAAAGTTTTTGGGAGACACTGGGACGGGTAGATGGAGGGGGTTTGGGAGTGGAGGAAGAGGTGGTGGTTGTAGGAGGTGTAAGTTTTGTGGATTTGGGTGCAGGTGCATGGGCTGGAGGCTGTCGTGAGGTGGATGGCTGTTGGGTGGGTGTGTGCCTGCGTTTGTGTATCTTGGGAGGGGGCGACACAGTCACATTGGGAGAGGACACAGGGGATGTGTAAATGGGTGTGGGGGTGGTAACTGCACGTGAGCAGGGTGTGGTGGTGGGTGTGCTGGTGCAGGTCGTAGTGGCTGTAGTGGTAGTGCATGCAGGTGTGAGTGTAGACGAGACTGGGAGGGAAGAGGGAGACGAGGAGGAGGGGGACACAGTGGAGGCAGTGGATGTTGGTGTGTCTGTATGTGTGTGATGCTTGCGTGAGCGCCTGTGGGATGTGTGGTGCTCATGTTTGCCTGAGCTTCCCTTGTGTGTTGACGTGTGGGCATGCTGGTCTGTAGGTGTGCTTGGGATAGGCTGAGGTAGAGGGGATTGGGTCGGGGTGGAGGAAGTTGGAGGGGGGAGGCTAGAGACAGGGACAATAGCTCCCATCAGTGCTGAGGCCAGAGTTTGCAGGGTTCGATGAAGGGCAGCCTGACCAGAATGAATGCCCTCCAGGAATGCATTTGTGTGTTGCAATTCCCTTTCTACACCCTGGATGGCATTCAAAATGGTAGACTGCCCAACAGTGAGGGACCTGAGGAGGTCAATGACCTCCTCACTGAGGGCAGCAGAGGTGACTGGGGCAGGGGCTGAGGTGCCTGGGGCGAAGGTGATGCCCACCCTCCTGGGTGAGCGGGCACGGGGCGAAGGCTGAGGGGCTGCTGGGAGGGTGGTGCTGGTGGGGGGGTGGCGGCTGTACCTGTAGAAGTGGGGGGCACAGATTTTGCCGCCACCACAAGGGAGCTCCCATCTGAGGATGAGTCTGTGTCGCTGGTTGCAGATCCTGTGACCGCCGTGGTGCTCCCCTCGCCCTCCGTCCCACTGGTGTATTCTGAGTCCGTGGTGTGGGCCTCCATGGCCATGTGGGATGCAGCTCCCTCGTGCTCCGGTGCCACTGTACCTCCACCTGATGATGCTGATGCACACAAGAACAGGGAGACCACAAAAAGGGGGGGGACGACAGAGGAAAGACAGGTTGAGTGCATGGCTTACCGCTACCGTTGGCGGACAATACAGACACAGCAGCCCCCTGCACTACGTCGCGCTGTTGGGCTCTACAGATGCAATTCCTGGGATATGGCCTACAGGGCTATGGTCGACATCTGCACACATAGATGACACAGGGGCATGAACACCTGTACTTGGCACTCTACAGAGGTGGGCTGGGGTGCCACATGGCCTGCATTACGGAGGGGCCTAGCCTACGGAACTCGCCCTGGCCTAGGGAAACCCACAGCCCTCCTCCCCCACCCAGACACCTTCACTGTGCGCAAAGTCCGCTGAATGATAGTGTACTCACCCCCTTGTGTCTGCTGTGATGCCCTCAAGCGCCCATCCAACTCAGGGTAGGCCACCGCCAGGATCCGGAACATCAGAGGGGTCATGGTTCGACGGGCACCCCTCCCACGTTGGGAGGCCATCCCCAACTGAGCCTCTACCGTCTTCTTGCTCCAGCGGCGAATGTCCTCCCATCTTTTCCGGCAGTGGGTGCTCCGTCTGTGGTGGACCCCCAGGGTCCGGACGTCCTTGGCGATGGCACGCCAAATATCCTTCTTCTGGTGGGCGCTGACCTACATGACATGTACAGGGGAAGAAGAGAAGTCATTAACAACTGCACCGTCTAAGTGATTGGCCCCCATCCCTACTCTTGCCATGTGGCACATGCATTCACAGTCCTTCATGCACGCAGAACTGTGCCCCCTTCCTTCTTACAACCAGCCCTCTCCACACAGGCATAGCCCATACAACATGCTCCCTGTGTACTTACCTGTTGGTTTGGACCGTAGAGTAGCGTGTACTGGGGGAGGACCCCGTTCACGAGCTTCTCCAACTCCTCTGCAGTGAAGGCAGGGGCCCTTTCCCCAGACGCACGAGCCATTGTCTCTTCCAGACCGAGGTCACAGCAGCACTTGCAGTGTAGGTCCTCTCCTGTCGAAGATCAGGTATCGAGTGATTGAACAGATAGAAAATGGCGGTCACGTCCGCGGCGGTCACGTCCGCAGCGGTGAGTACCATCACCGCCGGCGTACATCGTCATTGGCTCCTGGGACCCATAGGGTCCAATGTTAACCAATGCAGCATTGCGCCGCGGTCTTCGACCGCCTACCGCGACGGTGTACAACGCCAGCACAGTTACCTCACATGCCATTGTCCCACTTTAGAGGTCAGGCAGCCGCCATTTCAGGGGCCCACATGCCCTAATTACCAACTGCGTCACACAGACCTAGAACTTGTCTCACAACACAAATACAGTACAGGCCACATTTTGTGTATGAATGGTGTTCTGTGTAGACTGTGGGTACATACCTCTGAGTTGTTTGACTCTGTGGTCGCTGTTGTCCTTCCTAGGCACCGTCTGCTGGGACATGTGAGGAGATGGCGGAATCCTCCGGTGTACCGACCGCTGGTGGACCTGTCGACAATGGAGGAAAGACATTTGATCATCACCTACAGGTTTGACCGTGCCACAATCCAGGAACTGTGTACCCAGTTGGAGCCTGACCTGATGTCAGCCATCCCACAGGGTTCCCCCCTCAAGTGCAGGTGCTATCAGTGCTCCATTTCCTAGCAAGTGGGTCATTTCAAACAACAGTGGCCATGGCATCAGGGATGTCCCAGCCTATGTTTTCCAACGTGTTGTCCAGAGTGTTGTCTGCCCTGCTGAAACACATGCGGAGCTACATCGTTTTCCCTCAGGTGGAGGATTTGCCTACAGTTAAAGGTGACTTCTATGCCTTTGGACATATCCCTAACATCATAGGTGCCATTGATGGGACCCATGTAGCTCTGGTCCCCCCCCACAGGAGTGAACAGGTGTATAGGAACCGGAAGAGTTATCATTCTATGAATGTACAGATGGTATGTTTGGCAGACCAGTACATCTCCCAGGTAAATGCTATGTTCCCTGCCTCTGTGCATGACGCCTAGATCCTGCGGAATAGCAGCATCCCTTATGTGATGGGTCAACTCCAGATGCACCAGGTGTGGCTATTAGGGGACTCTGGTTACCCCAACCTGTCATGGCTACTGACCCCAATGAGGAATCCCAGGACCAGGGCAGAGGAACGCTACAATGAGGCACATGGGCAGACTAGGAGGATGATCGAACGCACCTTCGGCCTCCTGAAGGCCAGGTTCAGGTGCCTGCATATGACAGGTGGATCCCTATTCTACTCACCAAAGAAGGTGTGCCAGATCATTGTGGCCTGCTGTATGCTTCACAACTTGGCTTTGCGATGACAGGTGCCTTTTCTGCAGGAGGATGGTCCAGATGACGGTGTTGTGGCAGCTGTGGAGCCTGTGGACAGTGATGAGGAGGAAGCAGAGGAAGAAGACATTGACAACAGGGACTCAGTTATCCAGCAATATTTCCAGTGACACACAGGTGAGAACACATTCCTGCCTACTACAAGTACTTTCACACTTCTACCTCTATCCTGTCTGTCGATTTCAACCAGTATATGGTAACTGAGTTGTACATTTCCCTTACGGTTTCACAGGTGTGGTTTACAACATGTGTCATCTGCTTAGATTCCTCATGGACTTGAGATGTGTGACATAGGTATGTTGACATTACATTTGAAAACGCATTTTGTCACTGTCATTGCTAATACACATTTTCTAAATCACAGACTGACTCCAGATTGTGTTGTGCTTGAAGGGTGTTTATTTAACTTTTAAATATTGGAGGGGGGTTTTAACATGGTGAGGGGTGATGGTGGAGGAATGTCCATGGCAGTGTCCAGTCTATTAGTCTCACAGGTGGATTGCCCATATGGGCATAGGAAGTGGAGCTGGGGCAGTTTAAATATGGACAGGGTTACAAAGTGGGACAGTGGGATGACAATCAGGGTGGTCTCATTTCTTGGCGGGGTTCTTGGCATCGTGCTGTGTCTTGTTCCTGGATCTCAGGGACCGCTTGCGGGGTGGTTCTCCGTCTGCAGGGGGTGGGGTGCTGGTGTGGTGGTCCTGTGGCGGTGCCTCCTGTCCACTAGCGCCGGCGGAGGTGGTGGGCAGTTCATCGTCCATGCTAGTGTCAGGGGCCCCTTGGAGTGCCACAGTGTCCCTCCTGGTGTTCAGTATTTCCTTCAGCACCCCTACGATGGTGCCGAGGGCGGAGCTGATGGTTCTGAGTTCCTCCCTGAAGCCCAAATACTGTTCCTCCTGCATGCGCTGGGTCTCCTGAAACTTGGCCAGGACCGTTGCCATCGTCTCCTGGGAGTGGTGGTATGCTCCCATGATGGAGGAGAGGGCCTCGTGGAGAGTGGGTTCCCTTGGCTTGTCCGCCCCTGTCGCACAGCAGCCCTCCCAGTTCCCCTGTGTTCCTGGGCCTCCGTCCCCCGGACCGTGTGCCCACTACCACTGCCCCCAGTTGTTGTTGGGGTGGTGGGTTATCCTGGATTCCCTGTAGTGGTGGACACACAGCTTATTGACGTGTCCTGGGGACGGAGGTATGGGCCTGCTGGGTGGGTGCTGTGCTGGTGTTACCAGAGGGTGGAAGCTCTGTGGTGGCCTGTGACTGGGTGTGGTGAACCGACTGTCCCGAGGCCCACGATGGTCCGGGCTGGTCATCTGGATCCAGTTGGACAGAGCTGCTGTCATCACTGTGGGCCTCCTCTGTGGGTGGGGTGGAGATGTCTGGATCCTCCTGTCTGGTGACGTTGGGTAGTGGTCCTGCAGGGGTGTAAAAGCATGATTATTGCATCTGTGTGTGTCATGGTGTGCAATGGGTGGGTGACCCTGTACCCCAGTGCTAGCATTCCTGTGTGGGGGCTTGTGTGATGATGGTTTAGGGGGGTGTTATGGGTATGTGCAGTGGGCATGCTTTAGTGATGGGTGTCCATGCTTTGGTGTTGCATGCAGGTCTTGGTGTTGGGATGTGTGGTTTGTGTCATTAGTACATTAGTGAGGAGTTGGAGTGATAGGGGAGGGGGCGAGGGTGGGGGTTCTGTGATAGCATGCAGGTAGGGTTGGGGATGAAGTAGTTAAAGGTTTGACTTACCAGAGTCCATTCCTCCACCTACACCTGCGAGGCCCTCAGGATGCAGAATCTCCAAGACCTGCTCCTCCCATGTTGTTAGTTGTGGGGGAGGAGGTGGGGGTCCGCCGCCAGTCCGCTGGACCGCCTGGTGGTGTCTTGAGACCACGGAACGCACCTTCCCCCGTAGGTCGTTCCACCTCTTCCTGATGTTGTCCCGATTTCTTGGGTATTGTCCCACTGCGTTGACCCTGTCGACTATTCTTCGCCATAACTCCATCTTCCTTGCAATTGAAGTGTGCTGCACCTGTGCTCCAAATAGCTGTGGCTCTACCCGGACGATTTCCTCCACCATGACCCTGAGCTCCTCCTCCGAGAACCTGGGGTGTCTTTGCCGTGCCATGGGGTGGTGTAGGTGATGTGTGGGGTGGTGTATGTGGTGATAAGTGTGGTGATATGTAGTGGTGTGTGGTGTTTTGTGCGTGGAAGTAGTGTGGGTGATGGTTTGGTGTGCCTGTGGATGCTTGGTAGTAGTTTGTAGTGTCTCTCTCTGGCCTTCTCTCTGTAATTGTGGACGGAGGGGTTTGTGGGTGATGTGGGTGTGTGTTTTATATTGTATTGGATGTGTGGGAGTGGTGTGTGTATGTGTATCAGGTGTGTGTATTTCGAATTGTCCAATGTGGCTGTGTTTTGTAGAAGTGTGTGTATTTTGAGCGCGGCGGTGTGTACCGCCAATGGGATACCGCGGTTGAAAGACCGCCGCGTGGATTCGTGTGTCGTGATAGTGTGGGCGTATTTCTGTTAGCGTGACGGTGGAGGATTTGTTTTCATCAGTTTATCACTGACCTTTGGTGTGGCGGACTTGTGTGGGTGTCTGAATTTTGTCGAATTCCGAGATGTGGGTCATAATAGCTGTGGCGATATTCCACGGCCACGGCGGTGTGTCTTCTGCACAGCGGTAAGCGGGTTTTACCGCCAATGTTGTAATGACCCCCGTAGTCCACAACAACAGCAGTTTTCAAAGAAGAAACCATTTCGAATTGAAATACTTCAAGTGAATGTTCTTTTGAGCTCTTGTATGAGTTTGTGCTTCACTGGTTTGGTTGCAGCATCTCCATGAAATAATGCATTTGTTGGAAGAGAGTCATGCGACAGAAAGCACTTGATAAATTCACCCCTTTCTTTTGCTACATTCATCTCTCTAAGTGCTTGCGAAAGTTGATTTTTTGTAACCTGGTTTGTGGTGGCTGATTGGATGAAACTCTTACTATGGCAATTAAAGCGTGGAAGTTTAGCTTTAGTGATTCTGCCAAACACCTTTTTCTCTTTCAATACAAATCTCTCCTGCTTCAGTTCTGTGTATAGTTTTGATCCATGTTCCAGTACATCCAGTAGATGTGTCTTTATTTCACTATCCATATATTGTTTAGTCACAAGTTTTGTAGTCACACAGGCTCAGTCATTTCAAAGGGGTTTCCTTGCTGCTGCATAAAATGAAGAAGGTTGTCAACATATTTATTAAAACGTTCCCTTCTCTTTCACACAAGTTCATGTTGAGGAACAGTTTCACTATGGTCCATTAATTTTGAATGTCATCTCTCTGAAAACACTGCAAATAGAAAGGACTTGATGGTAAACTAGCTGCCATTGAGAAAAGTCAACGCCGCCTCTATGTCATTTTTTGATGCAAAAGCAGCAAAAACTTACAAAATATAATTATATTTTGTACATTTGGTTTTCTGATTTTGAACTGAATGTATTGAACATTTCCTGGCTTTGCATTATGTCTTTTGAACGAAGTGCACTATGTGCCTTGTTCACTTCTGAGATAGGATATGTAAAACCTAATTTGTCATTCTTGTTCCAGAAAGCATTCCAATACAATGTTCCTATAGCCTCAGATAAAATGAACATACCTTGTAATGAATGAATATAATGATTTTCGCCCAATACTGACTGGACAGAAAGATTTCAGCCTCATTAAGTGCATTATCTATGCCACATCCACTGAGATAACTTCCAGCACACTGCAACACAACTTTTGTCATGTTGAAAACACCCATCATTGGATAAAGATCATCAAATGCTGCTGGATTGCTCTTAAAAATGTCCACAACAATACAGAAAACACCTTCATTGCAGAAATTTGGCAGGATAGACTGGTCTTCAAGCTAAGCACAGACATTTTGGACATTTTTTAGAGCTGTGTATACTGTTGCGTAGATTGTGACTGGATTTGGTATTACTGGTGAAAACCCAATGTTCTTCAGTGGGAAGGTAGTCTGGGACATCAGAGCACGAATTCCAGCCCACGGAGGAACTGGCTTTTCTTCATCCTTCAGTCCGCACCAAATAAGTGATATGATAAATTCAGTTTAATCAGCTTTGCAGACCGCAGCATCAGGTAGAAGAAGACCAATGTCCTCAGACACTTTGAAACTTTCTGGCAGACTGTGACGTGTTGATGGTTTGTAGTGATTGTGTACCCATTGGCAAGGCAGTTAGGTTATAAGTTTGGAACTTTGTTTTTTTATGCCTACAGCTGACACAGCTTGTTTTCCAGCAGCTACTTCATTGGCAGTCTTGAAAAATCACCATATCAGTATAATGTGTGCTGGATGTTCCAGACAAAGAAGAGCTGTCTTCAAAATCAAAATTATCAAGAGCAGCAATTGTAAATCCTTTCCTGGTAAAGTGACTTGGAAGTGGTGTGCTGTCGGATTCACACGATTTTACAGCATGAGCTGCTTACAAGTTCCTGCTCGTACTATGTCATTATAACTTATTGATACACTAATTTTATTTATTGAAGTGATTAGCTCTCTACTTTTGCACTTTTCGTAGATTACATGGGCAGTCATCATGTGTTGCGGATCTTTCTTTATGACGTGATGTAATTCATAAAACATGTTTTGGAAAAGACAGAACATTTGCATAGCATAAGCCTGTCAGTTCATGTAATTGTCTTTCACTTCTTCGTTTATATCTTCAAAGCCATCATCAATGTTGTTGGCTTCTGTTCTGAACTCAAGAACTTTAATTTTTAACCGATTTGCTTTGCTGATATTAGACACCGATATAAAAAATAGTAAGATGACATCAGGCATTCTTGTTGACTCCCATGATTTGCGGAGCTCTGAGACATCACAAAATTTGTCTTTAAGTACAAAATCTAAATATTTCAGGACATTTCTTAAAATGATTCCTGTTGATTTTACTGCATTCTGTGGTCTGCTTTTGGCATCAAGAACTTCATGGGTCGAATCAGCTGAGAACACTATAAGTGGCTCATTCTTTTTGCTAGACTGACAGAAACAAATTCTTTCAATGTGCCTCCTCACCTGAAAAATCTTAATTTCATTATTATGGATCAATACAGTTTCATCAATGTTGACCATTATTTCTTTGATCTCACTTGTGTGAACCCATAGCAAGCACTCAAGAGTGGCTTTAAAACTTAATTTGCTTTTTAAAGAGTCCAAACTTAACTGAAGACTGATGGGTATGTTGCTGCTTGAGGCTCATTGTACATTCATATTTTCAAATGCATGCACGCATGCAGTTAGGGTGAGCATACAAGTCCACTGCAGATACTTTCACCTTGCTGTTTAGATCAGCTAATTGACTGGAAACTTCATCTTGGAAGAAACTAGCTGCAGATGAAAACTCGTTTGGCCCTTGTTCTGGCTAAACCATTATAGTACATTGAAGATCCTCTGCTTTCTGATCAGTTGTTGGAGGTGGATGAGGGCTAGCCATCGATCTTCTAAGTGGACGGGCATTGGGTTTGGTTGTTGTTGCTTTCTCTGAAGACTTGGATTTTTGTTGTGATTCACTGGTTTCTGCTATTTTTTGACAATTTGCTTCACAGTTTTTTTCCCATGGTATACGACTTGTAGCACTTGCTGTTACAAGGATAAGCTATTTGAACCTATTTACCCATCAGTTTCAATCTTTTGTGAACTTTGTCTTGCCATATTTCCGCAGCGTCTCAAATTCTCTTCTGTCCAGCCACAGTTGTTAGCTTTTCTTTCAGATTAGTTAGGCATATGATACAATTTTTTTGTTGAAAAAGTCCTCGGATTTTGTAGTTAGCACCACCCTGTCAGAAGGTAAAGATCCTTTGCTACCACCTGCTTCACTCAAGTTTACGATTTTGAAGCAACGGAATACCTGAAACTAAAAACAATAGTAAAATAAATTACCTATATGATGGCTTAAACACATCATCATAAAGCTGCCATTTTAGAAAATGGCAGAAGGGTTGCTCTGAGGAGTTATTTTCTAAGACTACTTGATCCCCAAAAACTATGTTTTGACACCAAATTGAAGAATATTGGTCTCATGATTCCTGAAATATTATATCATCGCTGCAACACATCCACCATGTTTAAAAATGTTGTCAAGAAACATTTGGCCCAGATTAGCAATGGCCACCCAAGCTGAATTACATATCTAATGATACAAAAAACAAATCCATAGTGAAAAACTCTGGACAAAAGTTTTTTTATGGAGATTTATCAAAGGGCCGGAACTATAGGGATCAATGGAGAAGGAAAGGGGAATCTCAAGGCAGCTGGTGAATTACAGTGTGCTGAACTATGTTTAAGGGTATTAAGGTTTTAATTGACACAGAGTGGACTAACATTTGCTATCATCATGTGTGGCTCTCATGAGGTTTTGTGGTGATGTCACTGGAGATCCATGAAACACAATGCAATCAGTTGGATGTGTGATGTAAGGTTGTTCCATGCTTCTCCTGTCAGTTAGTCTCTGTTCCCCTTTTGTATAGGACACATCATTTGCATGATCTTCATTAAACCCATTCTCAGCATTATAGGTGTATGGAACTTTATTACAAAGTGACGACGAGAATGGAAAGCAGATGAGTACTAAGGAGAGTACAGAATATTGCAAGTGATGGAGTCACTGTGTTTGGATGGACAGTAAATACATGAGACTCATGAGTAGTGAGTGTCGCAAGTGACCTGAGCCACAGTGATTGGATCGGGTGGATGGAACTGCAACGTTTGGGGCACAGAGTTCCTTTCATAGGATCAGTGGTGGAAGAAAGCCAATTGGGAAACAGTGGTTAACGTTTGAGCACGAGCAGAGTGGAGCATTGTGCGCACAGAGTGGAGCATTGTTTTATAATCGTACACGATCAGGTGCGTGCGATGCAGTGGAAAAATAAATAAACAAAGCGGATTCTCAAATTACCAGCATCTTGTACACGTAGTTTGGGAAATACTATAGGATGGTCACTTTTCGATTGCAGGCATCGCGTGACAGGAGACACTCATAGATGATAGTTTTTTCCTAGTCAAGAGTTAAACGGAAGTGCACATCAGCAACATAGAAAATGGACTTCTAAAAGAAAAAAGAATCGGCTCTGTTGGAAAAGGTGTTCATTGAATTACATCTAACAACATAGAAAATTGACTTATGAAGAAGTAAAAAGGTCAGAAGTAAGAAGTAATCAGTTTACATTTCAAGGCAAATCAGATTCACTGCATTTTGGATGATACAAATCAAGTGTAAACCATAACTTACAGCGATTTGCACGCTTCTAGGGTTTTCAGTACAGAACAGTTTTACAGTGATTTTTACACTGTGTTTTTCCCGTTTTATCACAGCTTTATAGGTGCAAGTCATATTCAGTAGCCATTTAAATTGGCAGTTCATTATACATATATTTGTTATTATCAATTTAAGTGACTTTACACCATGCAGAATGTATCACCTCCGGCACCATTTCTTCAAGATCCTGGCGATCCAGCTTGTGAACGGAAATTATGGTTAAGATCTTTTAAAGCTTATTTAGGAGCCATTGACAGGCATAGATTTAGACCTGAAAGAAAGAAAAGTTTGATGTATTACTATTTGGGAGTAGAAGGTCAGAACATTTTTGATCATTTACCCGTTTATGAAATGGGTGAGGGGGAAGGCTTAGATGAATTTGAGTTGGCAGTTATGCAACTAGATAAATATTTAATTAAAACAAAAAAATATTGTAGTGCACAGATGTAATTTTTTTACTAGATCACAGAATCATACTGACAGTATAGACACTTTCATCACAGCTCTAAAAGTATTGCTGCAAAATGTGAGTTTGAGAACTTTACCTCTCAACTTATCAGAGATCAACTACTTGCTAGATGTCATTTTAGGAGAATTCAAGAAAAGTTATTAACATGCAAAGATCCTTCCTTAGACAGAGCAATTGATATAGCGAAGAGTATTGAATGTTGACTTGAAGATGCATAGCAGTTAGAAATGCTGTTGTCCAAAAAACAATTTCAGGGGTTGTTAGCAGTAAAACCTTTTCTAGTAAAAACAGTGATTACAAACAACAAGTGTATATTGACAGCAAAAAGCAGGCAGTTGTTAGTGGCAGCAGGAATAACACACAAGCCAAAGCAAGCCAAAAAATTAATTGTTACAGATGTGGTTCATTATTTCATGCGTCATCTGTTAAGAACTGTCCGGCTATAAATCAGCAATGTAGATGTTGTGGAAAAATGGGACATTTGTCTTGAGTGTGTAGAGGAACAAAAAGAAATAGTATTCACCGTCTGTTGAATGAGAATTTTTAAAATGACTGTGATGAGCAAGCTAACAATGAAGAGTATTTATTAGTAGTTAAAGGTGCAGAACCACAGACAAACAAAGCAAAAGTAGATCCCGATATTGAAGTATTGATTGATGGAATAGAGGTAAAACCTTTAGTTGATACTGGAGTTCATATCGCAATTGTATCACAAGATAAATTCAACAAATATTGGGCCAATAAAACTCTGCATCCTCCTGATGTATCAACAGTAGCTTTTGAAGGAAGCAAGATAGATTTAATTGGATATTTTTGGGCCTCATTAGAAATTTTAGAAAAAGTCATGGAAAAGTTTATGTATCTAAGACAAAAATTAATGTTTTAGGTTTATCATAACAAGTTGAATTCAACCTAATGACAAGCCGGGATGGACGAACCTGTTTTTATTGATAAGAATGATGTACGTTCTGCTAAGTATACTTCTACTGATAAAAATGGTTGTGAAATAAAAATAAAAAACATATCAAGATAAGTTAGGGAAGATTGCTGATTTTACTCACACTATAAAGGTCAAGCAAGGAGCAGTTCCTGTAAAACACAAGCTAAGAAATGTGCCTTTAAGTGCAAGGACAGTTGTGTGAACAAGGCATCATTGAAAAAGTAGAAGAAACCTTATGGTTATCCCCCATAGTTTTAGCTAGGAAAAAAACAGGAGTTCTAAGGGTATGTGTTGATAAAAGAAGTTTGAATGAAGCAATTTGGGTAGATAAATTTCCATTACCAAGGACTGAGGATTTAATAACAAAGGTTGCTTCTTCAAGTTGGCTTACTAAGTTAGATCTAAAATTAGCCTATCATCATGTGGAAGTAGATACTGTGGTCCTCATTATGGCTTCGGCGGTCTTTTTTGTAGATCTCCTAAGCCGCTGCAGCCAGCAGACTGCCAGTGCTGACAGTATGCTGGCTGCCCTATTGGGAGTTTTCTGCTGGGCCAGCCAGCGTAAACAGTGTTTCAGCCCACTGGCCCAGCGGAAAACTCACCACAACATTGACTTTGGCTCGTAATCCAGGAGGTAAGAATTGTAGGGCGAACTGTTTATCTAGGTTACCTATTGAGGATAATGAAGAACAAGATTGGGAGACAGAAATTGAAGAGTGTTTTGTGGACTGTGTATAAGAATTTGACATGTGCATGGAAGAGAAATAATGGGTAGATTCTGTACAAAAAGACAAAGTATTGTGTGAACTGATGACTTTGGTTAAATCAGGTTGGCCCAAGGAAAAAAAGGTATCCATGGATGTTTTAGAAGGTGTCAGATGAGCTGTCAATTGAAGGGGAAAAATGAGTCAGAGGAAACAAACTGGTATCACCAGAAAGTTTCAGACAAAGAATAATATCTATAGCTCACTTTGGTCATTTGGGTGCTACCATTACAAAAAGGAAAATAAGAAGTGATTTTTGGTGGCCAAAAATGGATAGAGAAATTGATGAGTTTGTTAAAAGAGGCAATAGGAGAGATAAAGTATTAATTACTGAGACTACTGTTGAGTCATTTGTTCCTTCACCAACATGAAATATTTTATAGTGGTGATAAATCAATTATCGAGATGGGTTGAGGTTGAACCAATAAGGCTTCCAACTACCAGAAGTGTAATTGATTGATTGAAAATAATTTTCATCCAAGAAGGGAGTGCAATTTATTTTGACAGAAATGCAAAACATTTTGAGTAAACATGGTGTCAAACATATTAGAACACCTTTGTATCATCCACAAAGTAATGGGAAAGTAGACCATTTCAATAAAGTGTTGGTTGAGTGTATTCAAGCTGCATATAGAAATAGCATGTGTCTAGATCAAGCAATCAAAGATTTAGTGTGGTCTTATCTTACAACACCACATGTAGCCACTAGCAAGAGTCCTTTTGATCTCACAAGGGGTAGAATAGTTTCTACTGAACTGTGCCCTCTTTGGATCGTTAAGTTGTTCCATGAAATAAGTAATATAAAAGAAATGTGGCAAACAGCAGAAAATAATTCCAATACTATGAGCAATCAGAAAATGGACACATTTTACGGCAAAAGTGGCAGATTGAAAGTGGGAGATTGGGTAAGAGTGAAAAATCCTGTGTTAGTGAGAAAAGGATTAACAAAATTCAAAGAATCTCAACAAATCAGTGCATTAGATCCAAGTTTACATTTTCAAAATTTTAACAAGGATCAATATACTGAGAAAACCAGGAAATGGAATGATGACAATAATGAAAACATTTTTGTTAACAAAAGAAGTACAAGGGTTCATTTGAAACCAAATAAATTACAAGATTACACTTTTTCAGAAATGCAACACTCATTGCTTTTATTGTCTGTTTCCAGAGTGGTCAAGTTTTTGCTTTAATTCTTTCATTTAAATGTAGGTTGCATAATATATATATATATATATATTTATATGTGTGTGTCTATATATATATATATATATATGTGTATATATATATATGTGTATATATATATGCGAACGCTTGCTGATAGCATGCCGATCCTGCTCCAGAATGTCAGCGGTGCTCGTCTGCTAGCGAGCGCTACCTCGCTTACAACTCCACACTTAATTCCCTTGGTTAAGGAAACGGACAGCACTCCGCGGGCATCTTGATTCATCCGGGTTTATTAGCACAAAAGGAAAAAACGCGTTTCGGCGTTACCGCCTTCATCAACTTCAACGAAGTTGACGAAGGCGGTAATGCCGAAACGCTTTCGAAGTTGACAAAGGCAGTAACGCCGAAACGCTTTCTTTCCTTTTGTGCTAATAAACCCGGATGAATCAAGATGCCCGCGGAGTGCTGTCCGTTTCCTTAACCAAGGGTATTAAGTGTGGGGATATATATATATATATATATATATATATATATATATATATATATATATATATATATTGGAAAATTCAGAGCATAATTTACTTTATTTAAAGAAGGGAGAATTAGAGGTAGGTTAGAGTTTAGTTAGGGCTGTTATTCAGAAGCAAGAATCTCTAATGTTAATGTATTTTCCTGGTAATTTGTTGTCTTGTTTTAAAGAAGGGAGAAATTTTGTGATGTCACTGGAGATACATGGTACACAATGCCATCAGTTGGATGCGTGATTTAGGAGTGTTCCTTGCTTCCCCTTGTCAGTTTTTCTCTGTGGCCCTTTTGTATAGGACGGATCACTTGTACAATCTTCATTAAACCCATTCTCAGCATTACCAGTGTATGAAGTTGTACTACAAGTTTTCTTACCCAGTAGCCCTTACAAATCTCAAACTTCGGCTGAAAACACACATTTTTCCAATATTTCTGGGAGGAAAAGTCCTGTAATCTGTGAGAATCCACACATTTCCTAACATGTGTGAGTGGGCCTTACCCCATGCAACAGGAAAAGACCCAAAATGCAACATGGACACATCAAATTTTTGCATTCAAAATCAACCTTTTTTTTAGAGGTGGGTGGAATTGGAGAAGTTTGATTCTATGCAATTCCATTCAATTTCATTCATATTCTGAGGAAGTCCACTGAACTATGTATGTAAACGCACTTAGGGGTATCCACTCCAATGCCTATCCTTTGATGCTCTTACATACTTATGTAGGGGCACTGAGGTGTGTGCAGTGCACTCCAGTGCAGTGCATACCCCTTAGTGCTCCTACATACTTATGTAAGGGCAACAAGGGGTATGCACTATACTGTCATCCACTGCATACCCCGGGGGCCCTTACATAAATATGTAGGGTCACGCAGGTGTATGGACTGAAGTGGATACCCATAGGTGCCCTTACTTACTTATGTGAGGGCACAGAAGGATATGCACTCCAGTGCAGTGCATACCCCTCAGTGCCCTTACAGACTTATGTAAGGGCAACAAGGGGTATGCGTGGCAGTGCAGTGCCCAGGTCTGAGTCTGAGTCTCAAAATGGCTGCCAACACTTACTGGTTGATGTGTTAGGAGGCAATCCGATCTCTGTATGAGATCAGGAGTATTTATGAAGTTGTCGCAACCCTATATAAACAAATTTTGATTCTCTTTAATTTCTCCAAAGCTACTTAATAGAGTTTCACCAAATTAATAAAAGGATCATCTGCAGATCAGAAGCTACCTTTCTGCCAAATTTGGTGTAATTCCTTTTAGCGGTTCCTGCTGCTGGCATGTCTTAAGAGTCTATGAGAATTAACATGAGAAACACACTTTCTTTGACTCCCTCTTTTTCTCCGCCCCTGCTTGACGGATCACCCCAAAACCTTCCGTGCATAACAAGATTTTAGAGGGCACATTTTTGGGAGCATTTCATGAAGATTCGTCAAACAATACCAAAAATATAGGTAAGTCAAAAAAGTATTTTGCTATGAAGCTAGATCCTAACTATAATTACCTACTGGCTACTGCCAGTATATATATATATATATATATATATATATATATATATATATATATATATATAAAACAAAGCGGCTCAATCCCAAAGGGCACTGCGCTCCATGTACCGGTGCTACCGCTGTGGGCGAGCCGATCCCATAGAGAAATCAGTAAATCCTTGGTTTCTCCGGCTCCCACTCTCCAGGTTTTGGGGGTTCTTCAAAGTTGGCGACACCTGCACAATCTGCAGACTTGGTTATGGCATTATGAAGAGTTTCCTGGAAGCCGAGGGCTCTCAAAATGGCGGCCGCTGAGAGTCAAGGTTGCTGCTCTAGTGTTGTAGCTGGAGGAGCTCTTGTGGACAGCTGAGTGATGTAAAGTGTGCATGCAGCCTCTGAAGCGGCGCACTTCACTGAGGAGATTCTGTGAGAGACAAGCCTTTCTGGAGAAGTCGTGCATTTGTTTTCCTGAGTCAATTGTTGCAGTCACACAAGTATTCTGCGAAAGAGAGAATGAATTCTTAAAGAGTTCTGTTTTCAAGCCATAGACACCTTTACTTCCTAGAACATTTGTTTTAGTCATGAGAAAATAGAAAAGAGCAGGAAGAACAGTATTTTCAAGAACATTCGTTTTCTGTCATATTAAAAATTGTGAAGAACAGTTATTCTTATAGCATTCATTTAATCCTGAGAAAACAGTACAGAGCAGGAAGAACAGTCACTTCAAGAACACTTTTCTGTCATTTGCAAAAGGTGAAGAGCAGTCATTCCTAGAACATTCGTTTCAGTCATGAGAAAACTGCAAAGAATAGGAAGAGTAGTTATTTCAAGAACATTTGCTCTAGTCATGAGAAAACTGAAAAGAACAGGAAGAGCAGTATTTTCAAGAACATTCGTTTTAGTAATGAAAAAAACTGTGAAGAGCAGAAAGAGCATTTATTTGAAGTACAATCGTTTTTTGTCTTGAGAAAATTGTGAAGAACAAGCTTTCTCCTACAATACTTTTTTCAATTAAATCAAGTGTGCCAAACAAGAGTAAAAAATATAAAAACAGAAGTTGTATAGTCTCATACCAACCTAAACTCCACAAGTAAAATTAAATTGTAATTTGTGCCATCAATTTCAAACACAGAAGAGTTGCTTTATCTTACAGCTCGATTAACATAACCACTGAGTCCTCAAACACAAAAGGCAAAGTGACAGGCAAGCGCAGAGTAGAGGACGAGGCAGTCTCTTATTTCATCTCTAACCCCTTTCCCCTCTAAGAGTTTTTTAAGTCTCCAGATAAGAATATAGGGGCATATTTATACTCTGTGCCAGATATGTGTCATTTTTTTTACGCAAATCCGGAGCAAACTTAACTCCATATTTATATTTTGACGCCAGACCATTCCCAGGCAAAAGCATGACTCTAAGGCCTTGGCGGCTTATTTATCCTCCCGTGGGAGGAGGAGGGCCTGAAATAATGGCGCTAAGCTTGTTTAGCGCCATTATTTAACGCCTGGTCCAGGGCAGGTATTAGGGGACCTGTGGGCTCATTTCCATGGTCAGAGACCATGGAAGCGGCCCACAGGTGACCTAAGTCCCCTAGGCATGGCGATTGGTGCAGGGGGGCATGACTCCTGTCTTTACTAAGACAGGAGTCATGTCCATGGGGGTTGTGTGTAAAAAAATTACGCTGGTCAGGTTAGAGTCATTTTTCGATGCACAACCTCCTGTTTCCACTACGCCTCCCCCACCCGGTTAGCGTAATTTATTTCAACGCTAACCGGGCCTTACCACTTGCTAGCATCATTCCTTAAATATGACGCCCGGCTGGCGTCCAAGAATGGCGCTGGCCAGCGGTAAACTTTTTGACGCAAACCTGCGCTAACGTAGGTTTGCCTCAAAAAATATAAATCAGGGCCACCGTTGGGGACTGAGAACGTTAGAGAGGCATTGGGTTCAAGGCGACATTATGCTCCTGTGAAGATTTGCAGTAGATATCGCGTGTGACAAGAGAAAACCCTTGCAGGGCTAGAGTGGTGCATAAATTGTGCAAGAAAATAGGAGAGAACTCTGGGTAGTTCCCAAGTTTAGGCGAAGGGCTGCTCCATTCAGGAGCTCCCTGCAACACGAGCAACACTCTAGATTTGCTCACCTCAAATGTCTGTTTATCTAGCAAAGTTTTTAAGCATAGGATTAACACAGTGCTATCCATGCAGAACTAGACAGAGGGCAAAGTATTTTGCCATTTGTACAGCAAGATCTTTAAGCATAGGATTGACCCAGTGCCATACTCGTCGAGCTGTAAAATGACAAAAGCCATTCACCACTCCAAGCACGGTATTAGAGCTTTGGACTGGTAACTATAACTACATCCTGGTGACTGCCAATAGGCTATACACATATATACATATACATACTGAAAAAAACAAAGATTACAGGGATGTTATAGTTAGGTTCTAAATTTACTCATACAAAACCATGGAAATTCAACTGTTATAATTAGAGTTCTTTCAAGTAACTATAACGTGCCCGTAAGGTAAATATAATATTGTGCCCTTGCCTTGCCATGCCCAGTTTTACTATCAATAAAATTATTGCAAATGTTGCAGTGACAATATCAAAGATGCCATACAGGATCTCATCATTGATATAATATGTGGAGAAATTAGCTGTGCATGTTGAAGGCACAAGTTATAGTTACCCTAGGGCGCAAGCTTTAATTATTTGAAAGAAATATAACTGCTGAATTTTTATGGTTTTGTATGAGTAGATTCAGAACCTAACAATAATGCCCCTGTAACCTTTGTTTTTTTCAGTGAATTTCTATGGATTTTTAATGTAAAGTTAATTACGATCCGTTACTCCAACCCTTGCCGCGCACAGCCCTGTGGCCAACCTGCGCGATTGAAGGTCAAAGGCCATGCATGGAGAGGAGTTTTCGCAAGGCCAGGCCTGCAGCCAGGCCTTGCAGCCAAGCCCTTAAAACCACCCAACCCCGTGCCACATATGGCCTTTGGCCTTGCACAGTGCAGGTTGGCCACAGGGCTGCATCTCTTAGTGGATCTGTGAGTGGGTGTATAAGTGTCTCAGTGACTCTGAAAGTGTGTGTGTGTAAATTTATGAGTGGGTCTGAGTGGGTGTATCAGTGTCTGAGTGGGTGTCTGAGTGGAAGCATGAGTCTCTGAGTGCATGTATGAGTGAATGAATTTGTGTATGAATGAGCCTGTGGTTTTTTCCTTTAAAAAATTTCACATTCACCAATGTTTTGCAAATAATTTGAGAAAATTCATGAATTTTCACGCATGCTGATGCAAAAAACCATAATTTGCCCCTAAAATACACCTATATCACATTCCTGGGGTCAGGGTACCATCACCCTGACCCCTTTGCCTCTTTCAATTAGAATTTTCACCCCTTGGGTGTGTGTCCCATGAAATAAAATGGCAGCTGGAACTTTCTAGTCAGGTTGCGGTCAGATTATTACAGCGCTTCTTTTCGCATCTGCATTCATGAAAAATCGCACATTTTCATGAAATATTTTCAAAATGATTGCAAAGTCACCACAGCCAGAGATATACAAATATGGATTTCCATACATTTCTCAAAACTACTGAATGGATTTACATCAAATAAGCAAAACACAATCTGTGTGCTAAAAGCTAGCTTTCTGCCAAATTTGATGCAATTCCGTCCTGTGGTTTGAGCTGTAGACGTGTCTAAAGGTCCTATGGGAATTAACATGGGAAACACAACTTTTTTGACCCCCATTTTTCTCGGCCCCCACTTGACGGATCACCCCGAAACTCCGTGCACAACAAGAATCACCACAAAATGTTTTTTTGGAAACTTTTGTTAAAATTTGTCAAACCATGCCAAAGATATAGGCGAGTCAAAAAATGTTTTGCTAGGAATCATGGTCCTAAGTATAGCTACCTAGGGGGGTCCCAACTGTGGCCTGGCAGGGATGGGACCTCAGGCGAGGTGTCCATCCCGCCCTGCAAGCCAGCGGTATATGGGTGAGGGAGGGGATGGGTGGCACGCACACCCCCGATCCTCTGGGGGAGGCCTTCCTTCCTCCCATGTAGCACAATACTCCCAAGGGGGTGTATCTAACCCAGGGGCCCTCGGGGGCCAGGATCGCCCTCACGGGTGCCAAGAAGCCAGGAAGAACAAAAACAACACCAGAGAGTCCGTGCTCCTCACGTAGCACCCAGGGGAAAGGGACTTACCCTTGTCTTCCTGGTGTCCTGCTCTTGAGGCAGACCTGGGAGCTGGAGGGACCTTCGATGAGGTCTCCCTCCCTCCTGGGGCTGCTCCCCTCCACTCGGCTGCACCTGATCTGGTGCGCAAGTGCCTTCCTCGCTCCCCGGGCTGCAGTGGTGATCCTGGCCAAAGTTGGGGCCTGCTGGTGCCCTTGGAGCGTTACTCGCTGTGTGCTTCGAATCGGGGACACGCTCAGGAGCATGGGCGCTCCAACCTTTGCCATCCGATGCCCGAGGAACACTTAGTTAAGCACACATCGAATGCACTCAATCTATGCAGCCTGTCTGGGCCGCCGCAGTGACTTTCCAGCAACAGGTGCAAGGAGCTTTCCAGGTGCTTTAGAGAAGTAAAGAAGAGTGCTCCTCAGGCACTCTACATCCCAGGCAAAGCGGTCCTTTGCACTGGAAAACAAGTAGATGGAGGGGGCAGGGGCCACATCACCCAGCCCCAGGAAGAAACAAGTAGAGCACAGAGCGGTAGGGCCCAAAAGCAGGCCGGCACAAGGGGTTTGCAGTCAGTGGCAGTTCCGCCTAGTGACCCAGCAGGTCACAGGTCAGCACAGCAGCAGCAATCCAAGGCGGTTCCTGGTGAGTCCCTCCAGCAGCATTCTGTGTCCATATCCTTACGGTGTTTCTTGTGCACTTTACATGGGGAAAATCCCCTGTACTTTAACTCTGTTTTGCAGAGCATTTTCAAAGATGGGGAGAGGTAACAACTGGTTCTAGGAGTGTCCCCTCTCTCCCCCAGCACAGACTCCAGACATCAGTTTGTGGGTAAACGAGCCCTTTGTGTGAGGCCAGGGGACAGCCTTTACAAATGCAGGTGTTCCCTGCCTCCTCTTCTCTCAGCCCAGGAAGACCATTCAATATGCAGATGCATCTCTGTGACACCTCTACCCTCCCTGTGTATAGGCTGTCTGTATGCACAAAGCCCAGCTGTTACTCTGCCCCAGACGTGGATTAGAGTCAAGCTGCAAAACAACAGAGTCATAAGCACAGAGAAATGCTCACTTTCTAGAAGTGGCATTTCTATAATGGTAATAAAAAATCCACATACACCAGTAAGCAGCATTTCTCACTACTATTACAACCATACCAAGCATGCCTACGCTACCCCTCATAAATCAGACAATACCCACTAGTCATAAGGCAGGACATTTCCAATGCAATCCTATGAGCAAGACAGCACTCACAGCAGTGAGAAACCAAATGGGCTGTTTTTCACTATCAGGACAAGTCACACAACCAGGAGCATGTCCTGCCTTCTACATACATAGCACCCTGCCCATAGGGCCAGCTAGGGCCTACCTTAGGGTGACTAACATGTAGTAAAAGAGGTATTCTGGGCCTGGTAAGTAAATTTAGATGCCAGGTCCCTATGGCAGTAAACTGCGCACACAGGCCTGAGACAGGCTACTTCATTGGGTGGGGCAAGCAGCGCTGCAGGCTCATTAGTAGCATTTAATTTACTGGCCCTGGGTACCACTGTAGATGGGCTGTAGAAGGGAATTACAGGTAAAGTAAACGTGCCAAATTAAGTGTAAGCCAACCATACCAACTTTAGAAGGGCGAGCACCTGCACTTTAGCCCTGATCAGCAGTGATAAAGCGCTCAGAGTCCTAGTTCCAACAACAAGAGATCAGAAAAATAGGAGGAAGGAGGCAAAAAAGCTTGGGGATTGCCCTGCAAAAAGTACCAGGTCTAACACAACCCCCACCAGCCTAAAGCCAGGGGAGACCATATTCTATTCCCTGGTTGGGGCAATATAATATGGACTCTGGCCTGCGACTTCAGGGCCACGCTCCAGTTCTATGCCACTCTGATCCCAGTTGGGTCCCTCTGTCAATGCTTCCAGGACAACCTAGGCTAACCCACAGGTGCCCCCTAGCTGCCAGTGGTCAGAGCCAGCCCCAGGCCATCCAAGGGCCTCTGGTCTCTAAAACCTCATTGAGTTGGGGCAGTAGCACCAGGTGCATAGCGACCTCTCTCCACACCACTTCCAACCAGTTCCAGGATTCTACCCTGTCACTGATTCACCAGCCTAGGGTCCGCACCTATAGGCTGCCCAGGGGTTAGAGGTGAGGCTCTCCCCCCTTCCTCTTCTTCTAGGCTCCTGCCACCTTCTCCTAGGAGTGGTACCACCAGAATCCAGAACTGTCAGGGCACCGGGTACAGCGGTCCTGCACAATTCTCCCACCAGCCCAGGATTACCACCCAGCAACTGGCCTCCCAAACCAGGGTCACCACCCTTGAATTGCACCAGGGTACGGGGTGAGTCTCTACATCCCTGAACCCCATTTCCAGAGTTCCACACCCCACCACAATGGGAAGTACCTCTAGAAGTTACACACGGGGGAGAGCACACCAACCGTCACCCCCCCCAATCAGGTCAGAGTTCACCCCCTAAACCTGCTCACCCAGCCCAGAGTCACCACCCTCAGACTGGACCATTGTCCGGCGAATCAGGACTTCCTGGGGAGCACACCTACCCCCCCCATTAGGTCAGAGCTTACCCAATGAACCAGACCATCCAACCCAGAGTCACCATCCTGAGGCTGGACCACTGCCTGGCAAAACAGGACTTCCTGGGGGGCACACCTACCCCCCAAAAGGGAAACACCATCCCTAAGGGCTGCGCTAGAATCTGACTGGCGCAGGCCTCTTGGCCTCTACCCACCTGGCAGAGCCTGGATTCCCCCCACCCCAGAAATGTTATCACAAGGGTCCTTCCTGGAGGGCTCTGACTTCAGAGTTGAACCCTGACCCTCCTGGTTCTCCACTGGGGCCCTCAACCCCCTATGCCTGGATGCTGCCTCATCTCTCTCTGGAGTGAGACTGCCAGACACCAGGACCAGCGCAACGCTATCACCAGCCATCCGCCCAAGTCCTCCTGGCAAAATGGGGTCCCTCTCACCAGCTGGCCCTATGGTGCAGGCTAGGCTCCTCTCCTGGTGTTCACTCATGGAACCAACCAGGCTCTGAGATTGGGTCTCAGACATCCTGGGACTTAGCCCACCCCCACTCCCTCTCCTCTGAGACAGCACATGGGATCCCAAACCCATCCCACTACAATGGGACCTACCTGGGACACTGCAGGCCTCTCCCACCACACCCGCTTGGGAAACACCTAGACCCCTCCCTTTAGGAACACTCCCAAATTCATCACCGGACCCTCTGGCACTCACCCAGAGGTCTGCTTCCTTTGCAAGCTCCCTGGGGTCAGAGAGCCCACACATTAACAAGTGTTGGCATAGCTCTGAAAAATAACAACAAAGCAGGTGCTCTCTGACAATCTGACTGAACAGCCCTTCAAAATTGTCTACTGTGCTACCCTTCACCTATCCATCCAGTGCAATGCAGCAATCCTCCACAAACGCCTCCCAAGACTGGTGGAACAGTTTCTTACAGCCCCTGAACCTCTTTCTGTAAAACCATACTTCTCAATCAGTGCATCCTTCACAGGGAGATACTCCTCCCTGCCACTCCCTTCCAGAGCCAGTAGGGCAGCCCTCCCCTCCTCATGAATATAGCTCCCTAGGCCAGTCCCCCAATCCTTGTAAGTGATCCTGCTCTCTACCAGAGCCCTCTCATATTCCTTCAACCACTGACATATGTCACCCTCCTTTTGCAACCTAGGTACCAGATCTGTGGATATGTGAGGATCATATTTGCCACTGCACTTTACATTGCTGCCACCACTGGACTCCACCTTCTGCGCTGGTGAGTCCAGATCTGTCAGACTGTGCTCAACAGGGAGTCTCTCTCTGGCAAAGGCCTTCTCTGCCATCCTCTCCTGCTTTAAGGTTTATTCCACCTCAGCTCTTCTCTCCTCCACCGCCAGTCATGGTAGCTGCAACTTCAGGCCTCTCTCTTCCCGCCTATCTCTAAGCTCATCAGGTGACAACGAATGAGAGGTAACACTGCTCCTTACACTGGACCCAGTAAGACACTCCTAAAAACTACTGCAATGCCGCCAACGACACCGCTGGCCTGCACCATGACCTTCCGCCACCGCACGGAGCCCACCACCCCTCATCGCACCGCAACCCTAGTTTCACTGTTGCCATCATCTAACACCACCACAAACCGTTGCTTACACCTTGACTCATGGTCCCGCACTCTGGCATCGCCTTGCTCACACTGCAGCCTGGGCATCCTGATGATGCTGATCCTGCTGACACCAGTGCTGCTGCCTGCACCGTGGCCTGTGGACACCGCTCGTGAGGTACACGAAACACCGTCCCATCCTGCACCGCAGCCCGGTCCACTGACTCCAGCACCATTGACTCCAGTGTCATCACCAGGCGTCCCTGTCTGCACCTCGACCCATGGACGCCGCACATAGCCTGCCCTGTGCCGCACTGCCGACTTGGGCCTACCGACAACAGCACTTCAGCAATGACAACTGCTCTGCCTGCACCATGACCTGGTAGCACAGCACGTTGCGCTGCCCTCCTTCGCACCGCAGCCATGGTCGCACTGATGCTGATGGATGCTGTCACCGAGCCGCTGCCTGCACCCTGGCCTGGGGAGCGAGGAAGGCACTAGATTGGGTGCGAGGGAGTGGAGAGAAGCAGGCCCATATTCCAATGGCTTGCAGGGTGGGAGGGACACCTTGACAGAGGTCTCGTCCCCATCAGGCTGGAGTTGGGACCCCCCTTAGTGTGGCAGGAGTGGGGGAGTACCACTCATGTAGCCCCAGGAACTGGGCATATGACTGCATGAGATAGGCATTCTCTGTGATATGGCTATGGCCTTACATGTTCTTTCTGTGGACATGCAGGGTAATATGTGTTTACCAGGGCAAGTACATTTTTAGTGACATGTTTACTATGACCCATGCATTTATACTAATGTGTTTTCATGACTTGTCATGTGTTTTCTGGTGTTCCTTTTATGTGCATCTATGTGCATTCTGGCGTGCATTATTTCGATAATGTTTTCCTGACTACTGCTTATGTTGCAGAATAATCAGTAACCTATGTGTCCTATGTGACTACTGCTGGATTTCGCAGAGTATTAGTACTGTGTGATTTTCTGACAACTACTTGAGTAGTAGGGTAATACTTACAGGCTGTTTTTGGTCTAATGATATTGTGTACAATACAGTTTATTTTTATATAACTTAGGCCCTCATTATGACATTGGCGGCAAATGCCGCCTACCGCCATGGTGACAGCCGCCAACATACCGTTGCCGTGGCTACCGACCATCCATTGCATTATGACCGTAGACTGAATACCGCCTGAAGACTGGCAGAATTCCGTCAACGGTCATGGCGGCAGACGGCGTAAGGTGGCGCTGCTGCTAGCAGCAACGCCACTCCAGCAAAACACTGCCTACCGTATCATGCTCCATGATACGGCCTGGTGGTGTTTTGCTGGTGGACGCTGCTGCTGGCAGCAGTGCCGCTTCCCGTCTCCTGCCGGAGGACCCCATGCAAGCAGGTAAGTCAGGTTCTCCGACAGGAGAGGGGGGGGTGGTGGGTGTTGTGTGCATGAGTGGGGGGGGGTGTGACTGTGTGTGAATGCATGCATGCGTGTGTAATGCGTGTGTGCATGAGTGGGTGTGAGTGTACGTGCATGTTGTGTCGTGAGACTGCGTGTGTGCCTGGATGTATGTTCGTGAGTGTTGCTGTGAGTGTGTATGAATGTATGCATGCGTGGGTGAATGTGTGTATGCGTGTGTGTATGGGTGTGTATGTATGTGTGTGTATGTGTGTGAATGTGTAAGGGGGAGGTCAGGAGAGCAAGGGGCAGGGAGAGGGAGGATTCTGGGGAGGGGGAGAGGGGTGGGGGAGACCTCTATCAGTGCCAGGGACGGAATTCCCTGGCACTGATAGTGCCTACCGCCATGGTTTCAGTGTCGGTACAGAGACCACTGAAACCATGGTGGTGGGTGGGGTCATAATGCCATGGGCAGCCTAGTGAAGGACGCCGGGCTGGAGACTGAAGTCTCCAGCCCGGCGGTCGTTACTGCTCTGGCGTTCGGTGTGGTACATTGGCGGTTTGGTCATAACAGTGGAGGTAGGTACCACCAGCCTGTTGGCGGTAATACCTCCACTATTCCACCGACTCCCAGGGATGTAATGAGGGCCTTAGTGTTGTGTTTCCTTTGTGATGAGGATAGTGTGTCACATATGTTGTGTGTGTTGTAGAATCGCTATACACATTTCTTTTGGGATGGGCCTGACTTCTTGTGCCAAGCTATCAAGGGGGTGAGCAGTGGTTATCTTCGGTGTTTAACTCCCTCACCATGACTACAGTGGGTGGGTTCTGCTTGGCTTAGGTGCATACCCTAGCCAAACAGAAACACCATTTTCAAATCAGCTGTTTCCTCCAATTCAACAAAGGAGCAGACGAAAACATGTCGTTTATTTCACTTCCTGCGCATGCTACCAAAAAACATCTGATGTGTTTTGCCTGCCCTGCAGCCTTGCTCACAGATAGTGAGGCTCTATTTTGGCTTGCATTGAGAAAGCGTGCCGTGTGTGGAAACATCCGGAACAACGAGCCCAGAACAATGCTGTCACCATGTTTGCCGGTACAACGACTCCCTTTTTCTCTGCCTTAACCAAGCATGTACTGAACAATGCACCTGCATGGTCAAGGCAGAGAAAAAGGGAGAGTACATCGGGAGAGGATGTGGTCAGGTAAGTTGGAATGGGGCAGGGTTTTTTGGGTTGGGTGTGTGGGGGGAGGTAGATGTATATTTTGTTTAATGGCGGGGTGGGGGATCGAGGTAGTTATGTTTTTAGGGCAGGTGGTGGGGGTCGGGGTAGTTATGTTTTTTTAGGGTGGGTGGGGGTCGGGTTAGTTATGTTTTTAGGACAGGTGATGGGGGTCGGGGTAGTTATGTTTTTAGGGTGGGTGGGGTTTGGGGTAGTTACGTTTTTAGGGCAGGTGGGAGGGTTGGGGTAGTTATGTTTTTAGGGTGGGTGGGGAGGACTCGGTGTAGTAATGTTTTCAGAGAGGTGGTGGGGGGGCCGGGGTACTTGTGTTCATAGGGCAGGTGGGGGGGTGGAGTGGTTATGTTTTTATGGCAGGTAGGGGGTCGGGATTGTTATGTTTTTAGGGTGGGACAGTTATATTTTTAAGGTGGGTGGGTGTAGTTATGTTTTAGGATGGGATTGGGGGTCAGGGTAGTTATGTTTTTAGGATGGGTGTGGAGCGGTCAGAGTACTTGTGTTTTTAGGGCAGGTGGAGGGGCGGGGAAGTTATGTTTTTAGGGTGGGTGGGGTGTTGGGGTAGTTAAGTTTTTATGGTGTGCGTGGGGTGGGGTAGTTATATTTTTAAGGCAGGTGGGGGTCAGGATTGTTATGTTTTAGGGCTGGTGGGGAGGGGTCGGGTAGTAGTGTTTTTAGGGCAGGTGGTGGGGGTTTGGGACTTGTGCTTCTAGGGTGGGTGGGGCGGGATAGTTTTGTTTTTAGTGTGGGTGGGGGGTCGGGATAGTTATGTTTTTAGGGCAGGTGAGGGCACGGTAGGTATGTTTTCAAGGCGGGTGGGGGAGTCGGGGTAGTTATGTTTTTAGGATGGTTAGGGGGTGGCATGCTAGAACCATGCATGCCGTTCCCACGAATGCCTTTACTAGGCATGCTTTTACAACGAAAAATCATTGCAAAGGCATGCATGGTAAAGGCATGTGTGGTAACAACGCGGTCGTTGTTCCGACCTAGTTGTTCGGGCATGAGTGGTTCACGCATGCATTGTTCCATCATACAACCGTGCAGTGGGACCTTATCATGGTCATTGTAAATACTTACATTTCGATGCATCAGACAGTTCGTAATATTAACACTCGTGAAAGAAATGTATAATTTTATGACAAATATACACGTAAATGCAAATGCACTACCAATTTGTAATTAATAATAAAACGGGACTTAAAAGGATTAAACTCATCATTTTGCCTAAGCAGCCATCATACATATTGGTAACGTATCAATAAAAAACAAAAAACAATTATTCTGGTAACTCAGCCCAAGTGGGCAAATAAAACTATCACATATCTTATACTGTGGTCAACATTGATCATGTTCATAACCACAATGTTCCGTGACTAGCAATACAAATGAGAAAACACTTGCTAATAACGTAGAGTCTAAGTGGGATATTATTTCTAAGCATACGACAACAGCAGATCCACGCACCAACAGCAATGCCATGATTGGCTGGGCGCAACCTGAGAGGAAAGTTGCAGCTGCAATTTTATGTATCAGGACTCGGTCCCGGGGAGGAGGGGACTAAAAGTTGAAAGTGATAGAGGGGGTCAGGGTACCCGTACCCTGACCCTATGGGACTGATGTGAATCCGTGGATGATCAGCAGATCCAGACCCCAATTAAAAAAATAAAGACACCCATTCACAGACTCAATCACATACTCACAGTCCCACAAAACCACTACTAACATCAAGCCACAAACCCACACAGCCACTCACACACACAGTCATACATTCATACACCCACTCACAGACCCACTCAACCACTCAAACACCCACACACACACCCATACAGCCACTCACACCCACTCACAGACCCACAAAACCCTCACACACCCACTCACAGATCCTCAAAGCCACTCATACACCCACTCACAAACTCACTCACCCACTCCTAGACCCACAAAATCACTGCCACACCCATTCACAGACCCACACAGCCACTCACACACCCATTCACTCACTCATACCCCACTTACACACCCACACAGTCACTCACACACCCGTACAGCCATTCACACACTCACTTACACTCACTTACACACCCACGGAACCGCTCACACACCCATACAACCATTCAAAAACTCACTCATAAACCCAAAAAACTACACGCACACCCACTCACACACCCACACAGCCGCTCATACACCCACTCACACACCAACTTACACACCCACTTACACATATACACAATCATTGACACACCCACTCACACACCCATAGAGACAATCACTCACCCAAAACATTTCACCCCCCCACTCACAGAGCCACACAGCCACTCATCCATGCACTCACACACCCACTCATAAACTCGCACACCCACTTACACACCAATACAGCCACTTGAACACCCACTCACAGACCCAGAGTGTGGGTTTGGCTGCACACAGCCAACCCCCCACCAGGCACAGCTGAAGGCTGTGCACAGTGTGAGGTTGGCTGCAAATGGAGGGTTGGGTGCATTTAGGGGAGGCTGGCCTGCAGGGCCTGCTTGCAGAACAGGCCCTAGGCTAACCCCTGCTGTACACTGTTGAGGTCATGTGCAGCAGCGGTTGGAATAATATATGGTAATTAAATACTTCTTCATGTTAAAAGAACTAGGAATTCACTGAAAAAAACAAAAGTTACAGGAACCTTATAGTTAGGAAAGAGAATACAAAAATATTAGAAATTTACTAAGAAACCAAAGGTTACAAGAGTGTCATATTTAGGTCCAGATCTTACACTCACAAAACCATAGAAATCCAGCAGTTATTATACTTATGTCAAGAAACTTTCATTCCTGTCCTAAGGTAAGTATAATTTGTTCCCTCACCATGCAGTGCTAACTACCCCACATATTACATTAGTCATGACATTTTCTATGACATCATTGGTAATATCACTGCAACATTTGCAATAAAACTATTGATGGGAAAACTGTGCATGGCATGGGTGCTGGAGTGCACTACATACACCTCAGTGCCCTTACATAATTATGTAAGAGCACAGAGGGATATGCATTGCACATTGCAATACTCACTCTTTCCCTTATTGCAATTTTGTGGAATTTGGTGGAATGATAATGTAAAAACTCTGCCAATTCTACCCACCCCTAGTAAAAAATCAATACAGTACTGCAGTAATACATAAAAAAAATACTGCACTACTTAACTTTTTTTTTTAATTTGAAAATGTCCCTCAACTGAGGTAAAACTATATAGAGTCATATAAATATGTTTCACTGCCTAATAACACGTTAATATATTGGTAATAGGTAGGGAACAGCAAAAGAAACCTACTACCTACCTACTTCTAAGACCCTACCTCTAAGGCAGAAAATTCAGCTTGCCTTTGTGAGTTACTGGAGTGTAACTGCAAGGATACAGTGACTCATCTCTCCCAGTGATGATCTGAGACCAGCAACTTTGAAGGACCTGTGTGATACAGCCTGATGAACTGCTTCTTCCCAGGAGACCACCAGTTCGCCAGGGTTCACAGTGCAGAGTACGAAAATGTCAGGGACCAGGGGAAAGGTGTTGCCTGCCAACAACTCTGAGGGTGACCCTGCCTTGCCACTGACCTCTGTCTGACATAGACAGCCTGCCTCCTCTCTAGGGGCCCGATTACAACCTTTTGTTTTGTGACTCGCAATTTGGAATCCATTTGGGAGTCACAAAACAAAACGTACAACAGTGTTAAGTACACTGTTTGCGATTCCCAATTGGGGTTGCAAATTACCTATCTTATCAATATTCATGAGGTAGTTCTCAATTTGATACCCCATTGGGAATGGCCACACTCACAAGGATGGTGGCCTGTTGGGGACAGCAGACTACCATGTCTGTGACTGCTTTTTAAATAAAGCAGTTTTTAATAAATGCAGCCCATTTTCCTTAAAGGAAAGTGGCATGTATTTCAAACAAAATAATGAAAAGAGTTATTTTCATTTTTTCAGAGTGGGCAGTGGTCCAAGGGACCACTAGCTGCTCTGAAAAAATATTTTTGCTTCCATTCACAAAAGGGAAGGCATCCATTGGGGACCCCATTCCCTTTGCCAATGGGTTAACAACAATTTGAAATTGGTGTTAAATGCGATTGTTTTGCAACCGTACACATGCGACTTGCAATTAGGGCCCTTGGAATTCCCCTTCCTAATTGCGAGTCGTATTTGTATGCTGACTTGCAAAATAGGGTTGGCACATTAGGAAAAACAACTTTGCACACAAAAGGTGAAAATCGCCTTTTGCAACCTCAAAATCGCATCATACATCGGGCCCCTGATTCCCCTCAAGTTCAGCCCTTGGCCTGACATGAGTTCACCTTGATTCTAGAAACACTTGAATTATCAATTTAAAGGAAGAAGTCCTGGCAGTATTGCAGCTTGAAACCCCTATCAGTTCCTCAATTGCAATCTTATCTCCAGCTTTATCTTGATGGCATTAGTGTCTGCAAAGGGTGTCCCAGACCTGTGGGTGTCCCAAACACTAGAAAATCTTGACAGCAATTTTGTGGTTTAAGATAAGGGATGCTTAGCGTAGACTGACACCCTCATCATTTACCATTCCCTACTAGTAGTTCAGTTGCTACAAGACCGAGGACCTCCTCTTGATAATGCCCAACAACTGGAAAGTAGCAGCTGGGCCTCAGTCATCTGTCCAGACACCAAGAACAAAAACTAAAAGAAGATTGTTTTATTCTCAAACTTTTGGTGGCTATTTTGTTCTTTGGGCAGTAGAGGTTGCCTTCTTGGTCTCTGTGAGAATTTGTGCCAGATGCATTCATTTTTTTTTTAAACACATACATAAACCACATTAAAACCAACTGACACCAAATCACTACAAACAAAACCCCAAGTACCATTACTTTAGCTTTTAAAAAGAGTATCCCTGAGAACTTTTATTCTGCGACTCTGATTTGATCATTGAAAAGTTAGAAAGCATTGCTGAGCTTTGAAAGGTCATCTTGAACATTTCTCACAGACCTACGTGGACCATCGGATTTAATGTTAAATGTTATTATTGAACTTAGCCACTAGGAACTATATGGGCCAGATGTAGGTAGGAAAAATTTTGCGAGTCGGAAATTGCGAGTCGTTGCGACTCGCAATTTCCGACTCGCTAAATGGTATCCAAGTAGAAAAAGCGACTTCATTTTGCAACTCGCAAATGAAGTCGCACCGCGCTAAAAACGAACACGCAATTTGCGAGTGGGTGTCGCAAATTGCGACTGTGCTGGAAATTGAATGCAGGTGCAGCAGAACACTCTGGAAAACACTTCCTGGCTCTTGATGATGACATCACAGCCAGGAAGTTTACAAATACACCTGGGAGGAGGGAGGACCACACCCATTTTCAACTGCTACACTGCAAACAGAGAGAACAGCAGCTACCATGGCTGAGACACCAAGGAAGCACAAATTGAAATGTGCAGAGAAAGAGCTGGAGGTGCTGACAGAGGAGTGCTGCCAGCACCATGAACAACTTTTTGGGAGGGCAGCCCTCAGTGTGCCAGAGGTGGAGAAGAGAAGAATCTGGACGGAAATCCAAGACAAGGTGAACTCCCTGGGTGTCAGCCGTCGGAGCATAGAAGAGTTAAAGAAACTGTGGTATGACCTGCGCTCCCGGACCAAGGAGAGGGTGGAAGAGCAGCTCCGGGAGATGAGGGGCACTGGAGGGGGACCGTCCACAGTACCACCACCCACACCCCTGGAGGAAAGAGTTGAGGAGACCTTGGAGCCAGAGGCAGTGTGCGGGATGGGGGAGCTGGATACTTCAGAGTCAGGACCATCAACCGGTGAGTACCATGAGACATGCATGTACACCCAAATATGCCATACCCCCACCCACCTTGTACACAGTAGCATGCACAACCAAAATTGCTCCATTTCAGAGTAACAACAACCAGAATGGTGCATTATGGGCAATGTAGTCAAGTAGGCAGCTGATAGGCAACACTTTATTAGGAAGCATATAACAGATGGTAGATACTGACAGTTTGTTTCCTATGTCCCACAGGTCTCCCACACAACACCACTGCCAACCAAAGCATCCAGGGGCCACAGGTCAGCCACCGGCCTGCAGAGGAGTCAGGACCAGCCACCACAGAGACCTTCACCACCCACACACAGTCCCCTCATGATGTACCAGTTGCCATACTGGTGAGTTAGCCAGCACCTGTTCCCAGCCACAGTGCCACTGTAGATGACACAGAGCCTCCACTGCGTCGCAGGCGACATATAAATATACCACCAGAGCCGCAGGCTGAGTCAGGGGACGCCTCCATGTCGCCGCCGAGGCCGCACTCCTACGGGGTCAGCGACTGCAAACACGGGAAATAAGGAGAATATCAGTGGCAATGCGGCGCATGGAGCAAAACCAAAACAGTGGTATGCAGCTGGTACACACAGAGCTGCAACAACTCAACACACATGTCGGCGACCTTGCACTCTCAATGAGACAACTGGTGGCAGAACTCATAACTGAGAGAAAGGGTGCAAGGCGTCGTGACAGGCAGCTACTGAACCGGCTGGACCGCCTGTCTGCCTCCATCGTCAGGCTGGCAGTGAACACTACTGGCCTTTCAAGGCGCACGGTCAGACTCCAAGTAGACATGGGCCACTTTGCCAGTGATGTGGCACGTGGACTGGGACGTCTCAGCCATGCCGTAGATATCATGGAGGCACGGCAGGTGGCTAGGGGCGCGTCTGACACGCCGCAGGACAGCAAGGAGGGCTCCACCATCAGCAGTGTCTCAGCCAGAGACACCAGGGTGTTGCGCAGTGGAAGCGCAAGGCAGGGCACTGCTGACACACCAGGCACCAGCCATGCTGGCCGAGGCCGGCGTAGAATTTGAGCTCCACACTGTCCTGGGGTAGAGGCACATGTGTTCAATGTGTCCTCATGCCAGGTGGACTTTTACAGCCCCTGAACTGTTGTTAATGTATATAGTTTTGTTTGGTGCACATAATTAAATCACTTGTTAGTTCCACTTCACACCTGGACTCTTTGTGTGTGACATTAGTGAGTGTGGTGACAGTTAGCACGTACCTTCCAAAGTATTGGTTTGCAATGTGGTCCCGTCTCAGTCTGCCTTGATTTGCAATGCTTCTATCCCCATGATGGCGATGTGGTAGCTCTTGCTCTTCATCCTCCGAATCAGGGTCTTCTGGGGTGAGAGGTAGCCCACGTCTGGTTGCAATGTAGTGCAGGATAGCGCATGCGCCAACTATCTTGAATGCTGTTACTGGGTTATGCTGGAGGGCACCTCCACTTCTGTGGAGGCATCGGAATCTTGACTTCAGCAGTCCAAAGGTCCTCTCTATGATATTTCGGGTCCTCCTATGGGCATTGTTGTATCGCCTCTCTGTCTCATTGCTGGATGTTAAGTACAGGGTGAGTATCCATGGTTGTAGTGCATATGCACTGTCACCTGTTTGGCACAAAATGTACAATGTTAGCTGGGCATAGATGGGTTCCACATTGACCTGTGTGTATGTCTGCAAGGTGTATTCAGCTATACCTAGGAGATATCCGTCTCCAAACTCCCCACGTTCTAGGCGTTGGTGTATCCCACTGTGCCTGAAAATGTATGAGTCATGTGTACTCCCTGGAAATTTGGCAACCATATCAGTGATAACATAATGGGCGTCACATACCACCTGAATGTTCAGTGAGTGGATACACTTCCTGTTGCGGAACAGATATTCCAGATTTGCAGGAGGGCAGATCTGTACATGTGTCCCGTCCACACACCCTATGACATGGGGGAAGTTGGCAATCCTGTGGAATTTCAACTTGGTGCTGTTGATTTCTGCCTCATTCCTGGGTAGGTATATGTATCTGGACATGTGTGTGAGTAAGGCATCTAGGAATGCTCTAAAGAACCGTGATAGTGCACTTTGGGATACCCCACCTGCCACAGCAATGACCCCCTGATAGCTACCCGAGGCCAAGAGGTGCAGTGAGCATAGCACTTGCACATGCGTAGGGATGGCGCAGCTGCGCACAGTCTGGCGTTGAAGCTGCGGATTGAGTAAATCTATTAAATCTAGTATTGCTGCACTGCTGAGTCTATATTTATCATATATCTCCTCCTCTGTTTGTAGGGAAAGTGTCTTCCTGGTTCTGTATATCTTCTCCTGTCTCTGGCTCCTCCTCCTCCTCTGCTGTGCGGCGTGGGCTCTCCTCCTCATTCCTATCACATATATCTCCGCCATCTTGAGTAACCCAGATGCCTTCTGGGTCTCCTTTTATACTTTGGTTCTGGTTACCACCTGCTCTGAGTTAGTGGTAAATTGGAAGTGCAAAACGGGCTTTTTGCGACTGGTCGCAATTTGCGAGTGGCTATTGCATTTGGTTTGCGACTCGCAAATTGCGACTTCCTATTTGCGAGTCGCAAAATGAGGTCGCTATTTTTGCGAGTCGGTAATGGCTTGCGTCGCATTTTGCGAGTCGAAATGGGATTTTTGCATCCCATTTCCACTTTTGCAGGGTCGCAAATTGCGATTCGGGCAATTTGCGACTCGCAAATGTTTGCTACATCTGGCCCTAAGTTACTGTTTGCAGTCAGATCTTAGTCAAGGAAAGTTCTTGAGATTAATACTGTTTGTTCTTATACTGTTTTTATTTCAAAAATATAATTATCTGCATTACAGATTTTTATTTTTTAAAGTAAAGAACTGTCCGAACATCAGACTTATTGTCTGATAATGTAAAGTGTGTTCTGAGCCTCAAACCTCATACCACATCCTTCAGTAAGCCTTTGACTGCTGGATTTTGCCCTATACTGCAGCATGGATGCATTTTCCCAGGGGCCACAGGTTTGGTCTGTGATGTGAACAAGGGCCACATTGATATCAGCAGGGTGGCAGTTGTGAACTGGGGCGTGTAGACTGTAAGGTTGATGTAAGGGAAGTAACTCATACATCTAGTGTTTGAATTTCACAATATGAAACCAAAAACTTGGGACTAATCCTGGCTTCTCCACTTAAACAAATTGTGTGAGCTTAGGCAATTGTTTTATTTCACTTTCCCTCCTTTTTTCCTTATCACATAGAAGAGGACCTTGAAACACATAACTACAGGATAGATGCTATATAAAACATTTTCTTGTGTTTGATTTAATAAACTATATGTTCTTCTTGTATGATAAACATCCAAGACACATAAAGAGTGAACATAACAGCTGACTTTGCCTCTTAGTTCACTGTTGGCATTGCTGTCAGGGTGGGGGGAGGGGAGAGAATGAATGTTTTTGCATTCATGTTTAAAAACGTACTTCTCAATGCACTGACCTAATCTGATGTACTACAGAGAAACGGTTCAGCATTTTAATGAAATACACTTTTTAATTTTGAACAGATTTCCGAACTTTTACACTGTTGCTGTGAGGTATCATCAAAAATGAAGATGCATCTAATGTTATGCAGTGCAGGACAACCTAGCTATTTCCTTCCATGAACTTAAATTAACCTTTAAATAAATGCTTCCCTGTTTATTTAACATCTTTTTAATGTTGATGCTGAATCAAGTAAACCGCAGCACAGTGCTGCTGTTAATCAGGGGGCTGCATCTAAAGATTAGGGGGCTCCATGCCGCCCCTGAGCCATACTTTGAGTAACCATGCATGAAAGTCACTAAATACGCATGTGTTCAACTGCTTAACCCTCTGGTAGCTTGACATAAAGCATTAAAGACTTAACTTACGTGCAATGTGTAAAGTATTTACGCAGTACTCAAACAGTAGTAAAGTGAAAATGCAACAGAAGAAAAATACCAAACTAACTTAGAAAAAATCAGAGTAAATTTTAATAAACAAAATGGCATCAAAATCACAAAATCCAACAAGTAGAACCAGAGATATGATTGCTTTAAAGTTTGAATAAAAAATAGTGTCTCTTGTCACACTAGAAAAGGTCAATGTCAAATATTAAGGCCAATCATAATGCATTGCCAAACGGATACAGAAAGCAGGTTTATCTCAGTGGAAAGTTTACCCTCGGACGTGGAAAATTTTGGGATGCAAAAGTAGTCGTCAACAGGGTAAGCTGCAAGTTGAAGCTAACAGGGCACTCAATGATGGAGGGTTGTTGAAGGGGGAGTGCCATGTCGGCAAAAGTGAGAAAGCTCCAAATAGGCAAAGTCTGTGACCAGGAAGGCTTTGATATTGCTTGGCATCGGTCATGATGAAACCCTCTATGTTCAAACTTAAAAATATTTCTGGAAGTCAGCTCCTTCAGTGGAGTAAACCAGCAAGCTCATGCCGAACAGCAATTTTACACTGATGACTTCAGCTTTGACTGTGACCCCGGTCTCCGTAGGTTCTCAAGGCAAAAAGTTGGCAAAAAGTTTTAAAGTATCAGTTTTTGTAGTTTGGACAGAAGGAGTATACTCCAACACCAGCTAAGAATCCAGGACCCCGTGTGGAGCCCCCTTTGAGAGTTTGGACTCACTCCAGCAGAGTTCACCAGCAGAGTCCAGGACAAGTCCAGTTGGAACTGGTATGCTGGACAATTGCAGCGAGAGAGACCTCTGGAAACTTGTTGTGTCCTTGTAGCTCAAGCAGAAGGTTAACCAACTGACCCTTGGATTCACTTCTGGGGTCCTTATTTCTGATTGTGTCTAATTTATCACTATAGCTCCTGTTCTCATTAAAGTAGACTTTGAGGTACTGAAAAGCTTTTTGTTGACTCTAACCTTTCTTGGCCCAAAAACCACATTGGTTTTTGTGATCTGGTCTCATGAATAACCAAGATCTTTGTTTTATTTCTATTGATTGTCAAGCCATTCCTAGTCGAAAAGACTGAGATTGCATCAAGAAGGTGTTGCAGGATGACCTTGCTCCTACTAATCAGGACTAGATTGTCCGCATACAACAAATGTGAGAGCTGGAAGCCCCCCAGTTTAGGTGGATGGGAATTGACTGAGTTTAGTGTGGGAGTCAGATCTGATAAGAACAGGCTAAATAATGTTGGTGCCAGGATACAGCCCTACTTGGGACCCTGTGTGGTTTTAATTGGCCTGGGCACGCAAGAACCATCCCTGATCTTTATTCTAACCCTGCATCTTTCTGCAGTGCTTTCAGGGCCCTTAATAGGCCACCTGGAATATTAAGAAGGGACAATTTCTGCCAAAGCTGCCCCCAGTCGACCCTGTCAAATGCAGACTTATAATCGATGAAAAAGTAGATTGATTGACAGTTGGTTTTGGCCTGGTCAGATAAGTAGAGTGCCATGAAATCACCTGAGGCTCCTGTGTACTTAGTGAATCAAGTTTGGTTTGGAAGATTGACGTAATCCACCTCGGCCCAAAGCTGTGGCTATTCTAATAGCACCCCTGCAAAATATTTGGCGTCATTATCAATTAGAGCTAGCAAGCAATAATTCCCAGGCACCTCCTTGGCGCTGCACTTGAATATAGGTGTGAGAATCAAGCCACGCCATGACGAAGTAATGCAGTTCAGCTGCAAGATAGTAGAGAAAAGCGGTGCTAGTTGTGCAGGCAAGAAATTTTGAATTTTCCTTATAGATGGCTGGTAGAATTCCACGTGGGCTTTGCGCCCCCTCTCTGTGGACCTTTCCAATTTGTTTCTGGACTCGACAAGCAGTACACCATGATGTTTTGTGACCACTACTCCTGGGCTGGAGTGATAAGAATTTTGTAGCCGCCCAGCCTTCTCCCAGCGCTTGGGACTAGTTCGTCTGAGCCAACAGATTAAAGTGGTCAAGGAAGAAATGGTACCAGGTTGACCTGAGATTTTGGAGGAGGCTACATTTGGGAAATTTCTGCCCACTCCATTTACAGTCCATCAAAATTCACAGAATTGTTTGACCTGATGTCATACAGTAATTTTGACAAGAAGGAGTTCCATTTCTTCCATTGATAATTCCTTTTCTCCTTTACCCACCTTTTGACCCCCCCCTATCTGGTGGTTAGTTCCCCATCCTTGGAAGAAGGTCATGTTTTGTGTTTTGTATTTATGTCTGGGTAGAACAGGCTTAGCATACTGACTTGCAAATCTTTCAATGACCCTTACCCAACAAGACAGAGGGTGTCTTGCAATAATCTGACTGGATGCCAGCAGTTGTATAGCTTCTGAAGCCAAGGTTGAGAGGGCGTCTGTAGTGCACCTTATGTGTTTGAGATTGATTGTTTGCACTTTGGTCCCTTTGTCTGCTGCACATTCATAGTCAATCAGACTGATGTCAAGGGTTATCTCTTGTGGTCGATGGTCGCTGTCCATTTTTTCTCCAAAGCCAAAGGAAGAGACAGTATTCAGCGAGCGGAGGCTGACAAAATTGGGATCAATTAAAGAAGCCCCAAATGATGTTAAGTATGAGAGGCCAAGCGGTTTGTCCAGGAGTATGCATCCATTTAAGGCTCTAAAGCCAAGATGTTTGAGATTGCCTTGAAAGGCCTATCCTCTCTTACTTTCTTTCTGCCACAGAGGAAAATCTTAAGATGGTGTCATCCAGAGGCTGTCTTGCGCCTCTATGATCTCATTTACAGGTAGTGCACTCATTGGCCACATACTAAAGTCGCCTGATATCATGAGATCATTACTGGTCCTCTCCAACCTTAGGCCTATTATGATGTTAGTCAGCTTATCAGAAACCTCTGTCCTTTACCTAGCATTTGGGTGGATGTAAACGTTTACTAGAGTAATTTTCTTGGTTAGACCATTAAAAGTTTTAAGTGATAGTCCTACTACTTGTAACGTGGCATCAGCATTGTCTTGCTCCCAGGACTCATTTGCACTGGTGTTGGACACGTAAATAGCAAGTCCACCCATACTGAGACTGTACTTTTGTTGTTTGACTGCAGGGATGAAATGATTTGTGTAACTCTCCAAAGGATGAGCCTTCGGTGACCAAGGCCCTCATTGCAACCCTGGCAGACGGCGGTATTTTGGAGAAAGGTACTGCCAACAGGCTGGCGATACCTCTCCCCAAAATATGACATTGGCGGTCTGGCTCAAGCCAAACTACCAATGTACCACTATGTCTGCCAGGGCGATAGCAGCTGCCAGGCGGCCGTCACTGTCCCACCCCATGATTTTGACCCTGCCTACCGCCATGGTTTCCATGGCTTTCTTACCACCACAAAAACCATGGAGGTAGGCACTATCAGTGCCAGGGAATTCCTTCCCTGACACTGATAAGGGTCTTCCCCACCCTCCTCCCCCTCTCCAGAGTCCTCTCCCCTCTTTCCCCTCCCCCTCGCGAGCCCCCCACAACATACACACACATTTACGCACCATCATGCACACGCATCTACACACTCATACAAACATTCACCCATGCATGCATACATACATTCACACACACATCCACACACACTGACATACATACAAGCACACACGCATTCACACAACACAACATACATGCACACTCACACCCATTCATGCACGCACGCATTCCACACTCCACACACCCACATGCACGCACACGCAAACATACACCCACAGGGGGCCTCCGGCAGGAGATGGGGTGTGGTGCTGCTTCCAGCATCTGCGTCCGCCAGCAGAACACCGCCAGGCCATATCATGAATCATGATACGGTCTGCGGCGGTCTACTGGCGTGGCGCTGCTGCTGGCAGCAGTGCTACCTTACCGCCGTCCGCCGCCATGACCATAGCCTTCTGGCGGAATTCCGGCTACGGTCATAATATGGCAGATGGTAGGTAGCCAGGGCTATGGTCTTTTGGCGCCCGATGCCACGGCGGTAGGCGGTCATAACCGCCATTGACTTAATGAGGGCACAAGTCTCTTGTAGTAGGATGACTTGGTATTGAAGGGTTTCAAGGTCTCCCAGCTAGTTTGTCAATCTGTTGATGTTCCATTAGCATACCTTGGCCACCCAATCTGAGTGGGTAATGTCTGGTAGGATTTAAAGCTGCCGACAGCCAGACCCAATTATCTACTGTTTCACAACCAGTACCATGCTTATTATAAGGCCTGCTGGTTTGCAGAGATGCGGGGACTGGAGTTTTGCTTAGGGCATTTCTTAAATTCTTAAAACTGAGTAGATAAATCCATGTCAAATCAGTGTCTTGACCTCTTTCCTCTAGCTCTCCAAAACGTGTGAACATCCAGATTCGCTTAACAGAGTGATTATGATTCCCCATTGCTTGAAGGTTTCGATGTTTCCCAGGACCTTCTGGGCCAACTCAGCGGATCTCCAGGTTATTTTGGTCATTCCATTATGCTGGCCAGGGACTGGATCGATTAATTCATTATAGGCAGTCTTGTGGTGTGACTTCTCCAAGAGTGCCCAATGATCAAAAAAGCTTGAGGATATTGCCCTGATTCAAAATGTCAAATGAGCCCCTGGACATGTTACCTTGGCAGATGTCCAGTTTCCTTGGCACCAGGGCACTCAGGGGTTACTACTCTACAATCACATCAACTAGAGTGTTCCCCCACTGGTGTCCTGGGGCCTCAGTACTAGTAGACCCAAAACTAGATAACCAAGTACTCCCCTCCAGCACTTCACTCTCTCAGGGTAGTGAGACAAAGCAGTGCAAGGCTTACACAAGGAGGTGAGGTGGGTTTAAACATTCAGAATACTGTGCTCACTGTACGACCAGCTAATAAGACCAATGTCCAGTCAGTGCTTTACTTTTTTTTAAAAGCCAAGAGCTTTCAATATACATAAGAAGAATATAGTACACATAAAACTAGGATGAACAGTAAAAAACAGACATCTCTACAACCCTCTGGGCCAGAGTTCTGACTCAAGCAGTATTATAGTGCCTCAATGCTAAGCATGATAAAAACACAGTTAGCATGTAGACACACAATTAGCAGTGCATATCACAGACCATATCTCACAGGGGTGCTCTCAATCGCTAGAGCCATGATACCAATTCTTGTATTGCAATGGTGTAGTTTCAACATATGATGTGAAGTCAAAAGTTCCAGATCGGCCCCAGAACCCCCCACCCAAAAAACAGAAGTGCCCTGTCACCCTTAGCAAGGACACCACTCTGGTGGCGTCATGGATCTGATCACAGGTTCATGATGTCTTGGCACAGTTTACTGGAGTCCCACTAGTCCAGTAGTTCTAGGAAGGTAGTTGGCTGGACAGAGTGCCAGTTGACCCTGGTATCCCCATGTGTCACAAAGAGAGAGGTAGAGGGCCTGTACCATAGGACTTCATCCCCAGCTACAGATGGTAACTTGACGTATCACACAGCATCCTACAGTACAAGGGAGGGGTCTGGGCAAAGTGAGCTCACCTTCAAGGACAGGAATCAAGCTTCCCAATCTCCCTCTGTCTTTGTGGATGTGCTACAAGCTTCCTTATCTTGATCAGCTTTTTGCAATTTCCTTGTCTTCCAAGTGGATGCTCGACAAGCCTCGTACCACAGCTGGTCCTCTGCATTCAGACTGCTGACTGATGCCTTTGATCCTTCACAGCTGAATCCCTCCATCACAGAGAAAAATCTCTCAAGTTCAGATGCAGTGAGCAAACTTCCTTGCCTTTACACCTTGAGCCCACAGCTGGCTTCTGTAGATGCTTGTTAGAACTGAAGACCCGTCTTGAACAAACACTGACCACTCAGGCCAGACTTTCATCATCTCTGATTGATAGGCTGATCCAATCAAAGTGTCTGCTACGTTTGAATCCTGGGCGCCCCTCCAATCACGAGGCACATTTTGGTCATGCTCACTGCATGTGCAAGGCATGCAAGGATGTGTCACTGTCCTTCAGGACAGGCTGTTGGTATCAGCCCAGTCTATTCCCTAGAGAGGAATTTTAATTAACTCCAGACCAGGCGGCAATGATCATCACCAAACAGAAAGGGGGAAGGGTCCCTCCCTAATTGAGTTAGGGCTGCTAAACACAGATAAGAACAGGCGTCTATACCCAGCCCACCAGGCTTCTCCAAGGAATAGGGAGGGGGAGCTGGAATGTAAAGCAGAACAGCTCACCCCACATTAATCACAATGGCTCACGTCACAATTCTCCCCTAGGGAGATTACTGGCTCTCAAACACACATCCCAGGTAAACAGAGGCAACAGGACCACAGGCAAAGAATACTGCACAGACCTGATCAGGAGAGTGGCTAGTAGCCACCCTCCCCCAAGGGTACAAGGATACAGGTATCCCTGACTGTAGATTTATTTCTGCCACCACTCTCAGTTTGCCATCACCTTGATAGCGAGGGCAGCAGCCACTCTGCGAAATAGGGGTACACTATGCATGCCCCCTCAACCTCAGAGCTAAGCTCTAGGGTCTCAGTCAATGTAAGCATTGATATCCTCAGTGCACAAGCATGATTGGCATGTTCAGTGAGGTAGGGACCTAGAAACCGTATAGTAACTTTTAAGTGACTGGCCTGTAGATCACCATAAGGCAGGGGAAGCACGCTTTCCAGATACACACAGAAGACTTATTTGTCCCAACAACATGTATTCTGGATAGAGTAACGAGCAGGCTGTTGCAGTAGCAACTTGCGAAATGTCTTGAAGGCCAGCACACGGCTCAGAAGGTGGTTGAGTACCTCAGTCCAGAGAGGCGAGTGCTGCAAGGTCTCTTGTAGTGGGGGGTGGAAGAGAATGCCCTTTATGAGATTCCCCATAAATTTAAAGGAATGTGACTATTGCCCCATCCTTGTTACTGTGCACATTATTAAGGGAGACAATCAGTCCCCCAACATAGGTATTTAAAACTGGAGTCAACCCACCCAGGTTGGCTTTATGTAGGAGAATTGTCAGGGGATCCACTTTGGCTATTGTGCCTACAGAGGAAAATAAGGCACTTGCTAGGGGGGTTCTGTGGTATTAGTCATTTGAAACACAGTCTCCCCAGTGTTATTGCTAAGCATTTTATTGAGAGGCAAAAGGACGCCAAGGCTGGGTGTTTGACCCTGAGGTCAATCTTCCCCGGATTGCTGTCAGAGGGTAGGTTGTATGGGGATCCAATTTGCTTACCTTGGCTATGTCCGTAGCATCTTGTGAGGCACTTGCTTGGGAGACTTTTGTGACATTAGACATTTGAGACGCAGAAATAATCTCTGGGTCAAACCTGCATCAATGGGAACCTCTTCCAGGGAGATAGAGGGAATTTGTTCTTGTTTTTGGGGCAAGGCAGCAAGTGCTGGTCTTTCTAGTGTAGAAGATCGGATAAGCCACTATGTTTTGATTCTGATTTAGATTTTTGTTGCAGCCCTTCCTTTTTTTGATCTCTTATGTTTTGACTTCCCTTCTGCTGTTAGATGCTTCATGCCAGAGTCCTGTGGTTTGTTCAAAGAGGGAGGAGTATCTTCAGGGTTGGTATAATTAGCTGACGTGCTCTGGTAGTTGCTTTCCGTGGGGCTAAGTCTGGGATCCACACACTGCAATTTCACAGCCTCAGCGGATGTAGTCACATTTGGGCTGTCTCCTCAGCCAGTCTGATTTCCATAATCGTGTATCGCTTCTTCTTTCTGCGATCATCCATTGAGCATTTCAGGTTTCACATTGACCATTTTCTTCAAGTCGCCCTCTAGCTTTAATATAATCTCTGGTAACGTAGATAGTTTGTTGAGAACTGGGGAACAGTTGCAGCCCTTGGCAGACACCAAAGTGTCAGCCGATGCTCTTATTATCAAGTTGTTTAGATCTGAAATATGTTTGGTGTTTCTAGCTAGGCTCACGGTTATGATTGTCTTTCCCCAGCCCCTGTCCACAAATGAAGCTCTGCACTGCTATGAGTGCACTTTTGGAAGGGCAGATGGAGGCGATTGTGTAAGGGAACAGGCTGCAAGGGGAGGTGCATGCCACACCAGACTAACTCCAGCCGCTCCCATGCTTACCCCCGCAAGCACTAACCACCTATGGTCTCTCACAAGCCTTTACTGAAGGCTGCTAGCTCTCTGTGAAGCACCATTTGTGGGTTAAGGGTAGACTGGTGGTCTGATAGACTAGCGCCAGTGAGTAATGTCCTTAAGCCATTCACCTTTGCTCCCACTAATGATTGATGTTTGCTGGTAATCTACTGTCAACGTCAAAGTCAAAGTGCATCACCTCACCCCTCCCTTAGGCTGTTAACTTGCGGCATAGGGAGACAGTATAGGGAGGAGGGCTCAAGTACACACAGACTCTTTTATAATGAGGCGTAGGGTGCAAAAGCTCACTCAGAACAATCCGGTACAGCCCAGCTCCCTTGGGCTTAGGGGGTTTCTAGCTGATTGCTTGCTGATCACTTAAGGTTTGGAAGGATCATCAGTACCTCACCAGTCCAGGCCTTGCTCCAGACCTAGCTACACTGCAGTGCAGCACCGGCTATATCTTGACCACACACTGTGGGCAAAAACAGTGTCTCAGAACCTCTAGGAGCTCAAGGCTCGTAGTCAACACTGGGTGCGTGGGTGCTGGGTGTGGAGAACAAGAGAACGAGGTGTGCAGTAGGCTCAGACTAGGCACAGTACTGCAGTGACCCCAAACAAGGGCTCTTGTTGCCACTCAATGGGCCCGTTGTGTCCTCAGCAACACATAGCTCACCTGCAATGGGGCTTCAGCACGAAGCCCCCTGGGTGATCACACCAGCTTGCTCTGCGCTGGACACAGCGCCCCTACCAACCTACCTCAGAGAGCTGCAACTTCCCCAGTGCCAGGTGCACAGTATCCCCTCTAGGGCCTACTTTAGGAGTGACTTCTAAGTATTAAAAAGTGAGGTTTAGGACTGGACGAATGAGTTGTTTTGCCATGTTGATTGCAATGTTAGAAATGCCAATCCAGGTTGCAATAGCAGGCCTGGATACATGTTTACAGTGCTACTTCAGAGGGTGGTACAAGGTGTGCTTTTGCCCTATAGTAGCATTTAATTTACAGTCCAGAGTACGTGAAATAATTGTTTCAATAATTGTTTCAATTAGTTATATATCATTCTTAACATGTTTAAAAGGAAGAGCAGAAGCACTTTGTCACTGGTCAAAAGGAGTAAAGTGTGTAGATTCCTATGGCCAACAAAAATGTGTTCAGGAAAAGAAGGCAAAAATGATAGAAGGGTACATTTTCAACAGGAAGGTTTGCTTATCCAATGGTACTGCATTAACTTTTGTCCCCAGCATACCAGCGAAAAGCCAGTTAGTACAACTGAAGCTTAGTCTGTCCTGACTGCCCTCTGTTCTCCTGAAAAGGATCACAACGACAGCTTAGGATATTTGCTTGGTGCTCTTTTTCCCACCCATTTTCTACACTAGTTAGAATGAATCATACAGGAATGAGGGTATACTCTGCTTAGGTATGAGGAAAGATTCAAATAGAGTGGAAAGGCTGTGCTTTAGAAACATACTCCATACAAGTGGACAAACTATGGTGGTCATTCTGACCCCGGCGGTAAAATGCACTTAGCGCCGGTCAGAAGACCGCCATAACACCGCCGCGGCCGCGGAAACCCGCCACGGTCATTCTGACCCGCAGAAGGCAAACCTCCGAAAATCCGACAGCCACAACCGACCGCCAGACCAGCGGTCGGCGGAAAGGTGGAGGTGACCAAACCTCCACCGCCACGCCAACAGAAATACGCCCATGCCATTACGACCCACGAATCCACGCGGCGGTCATTCAAACGCGGTATTCCATTGGCGGGACACACCGCCGCGGTCAGAATACACACAAACGAACAAAACTCAGCCACATTGGACGATTTGAATCCCACACACCTGATACACATACACACACCACTCCCACACACACAATACAATATAAAACACCCACCCACATCACCCACAAACCCCTACGCAAAAAAATTCTGAAAGAAGGCCAGAGCGAGACACCAGCATCCACAAACTAACAGACACAGCCACTCAACACCATCACCCACACACTATCCACACACAAAACAACACACACCACCACACTCAACACACTTAACTACACATACTCCACCCCACACATCATACACACCACCCCATGGCACCCCAAAGACAACCCCGCTTCACAGACGAAGAACTCAGGGTCATGGTGGAGGAAATCGTTCGGGTAGAGCCCCAGCTGTTCGGCACACAGATACAATACACCAGCATTGCCCGGAGGACGGAGCTATGGCAGAGGATTGTCGACAGGGTCAACGCAGTGGGACAGCACCCCAGAAATCGGGAAGACATCAGGAAGCGATGGAACGACCTACGGGGGAAGGTGCGTTCCATGGTATCCAGGCACAACATCGCCGTGCAGAAGACTGGCGGAGGACCCCCACCTCAACCCCCACAATTCACATCATGGGAGGAGGAAGTCTTGAACATCCTGCATCCTGACGGCCTCGCAGGAGTCGGCGGAGGAATGGATACTGGTAAGTTGAAGCTTCAATACTGCTTCCCCCCCACCTGCATGCCAAATCATACCCCAACCCTCACCCCCATCCTCGAACCCCACCCTCACCCCCACCCCCATCCTCACCCCCACCCTCACCCCCACCACCATCCTCACCCCCACCACCATCCTCACCCCCACCCCCAGCACACCTATTCCCCGCCAATGTCTCACCATCACAACCCACACATCCCAAAACCTAGGCCTGCATGCGTCCACTAAGCATGGACACCCATCACCAAAGCATGCCCAATGCATATACACATCCCCCCCACAAGCCACCCTCACCAAAGCCCCCACACACGAATGCCAGCACTTGGGGACACGAGAACCCATAGATACACCCATATGCCACACATTGAAACTATAACCATACCTCTATACCCCTGCAGGACCCGACCGTCAACACACCGCGGCGGAGGGGCCAGAATTCTCCACACCCCCCACCCAAGAGGCCGTCAGCGATGACAGCAGCTCTGTCGACCTGGACACCGATGACCAGCCCGGACCATCGGGGACCTCTGGACAGTCGGTTCCCCTCACACAGGCCCAGACCACTACAGACCCAAACCCCTCTGGGAACACCAGCACAGCTCCCACCCAGCGGGCCCATGCCTCTGTCTCCAGGGCGCGTCAATCTGCGGTGTGTCTACCACTACAGGGCACCCAGGATAACCCACCACCCCAACAACAACAGGGACCTGGGGGCAGTGGTAGTGGGCACACCGGCCAGGGGGCAGAGGCCCAGGGAAACAGGGCAACTCGGAGGGCAGCTGTGCGACAGGGTGGGGAGGAGAGGCCCAGGGAACCCACTCTCCACGAGGTCCTCACCACCATTATGGGAGCATACAACTGCTCCCAGGAGACGATGGCGACGGTACTGGCCCGGTTCCAGGAGATCCAGGTACTGCAGGAGGAACACTATCGGGGGTACAGGGAGGACATCAGAGCCATCAACACCACCCTGGTTACCATGGTAGGGCTGCTGCAGGACCTCGTCAACACCAGGGCGGACACTCAACAACACCCAAGGGCCCCTGCCACTAGCCTGGACCAAGAACAGCCAACCACCTCCGCCGGCGCTAGTGGACAGGAGGCCCCCGCACAGCAGCAGCCCACCAGACCCCCACCTCCTGCAGGAGAAGAACCACCCTGCAAGAGGGCCCTGAGATCTCGCAAGAAGACAGAGTAGGATGTCAAGACCCCCGCCAGCAATGGATACCACCTGATGTCATCCCACTGTCCCACATTGTCACCCTGTCCATCCTTGAACTGCCCATGCTCCATCTCTCCACAGGCCTCTGGACAATGCACCTGTGTGACTGTTACTCTGGACTCTGCCATGGACATTCCTTCACCATAGCCCCCACCCACTTGAAACCACCCATCCCATTTTGAGCACTTAAATAAGCACCTATTTTGCACCAAAATATCTGGAGTCTGGCTGTGATTTCAATATATTGTAATTGACATGACAGTGCAAATATGTCCTTGTACATGGTGAAGTCAACAAACAGCTGCCACAAAGCTGTAGTCCATGGGGAAACGAAGCACAGGACTCGTAGTGGGGACCCCAGATCTGAAATAGGGAGGGAAAAGCCAAAACTCAGTCATCATACACTGGGGCAAATAGACAGGCAGCAGAGATGCAGGAGAGTAGTTAACATTTACTAAATTATCTTTGAAATGTTACCTGTGTCCTATTGGAAGTACTGTTCAATGATTCTGTCCCTGTTGTCTGTTTCAGCCCCGTCGTCTTCCTCCTCGTCACTCTCCTCAGGTTCCACCGCTGCCACAACACCACCGTCTCGACCATCCTCCTGCAGGAAAGGCACCTGGCGGCGCAAAGCCAGGTTGTGAAGCATGCAGCAGGCCACGATGATGTGACACACCTTCTTAGGTGAGTACATTAGGGATCCACCTGTCATATGCAGGCACCTAAACCTGGCCTTTAGGAGGCCAAAGGTGCGTTCGATCACCCTCCTAGTACGCCCATGGGCCTCATTGTACCGTTCCTCTGCCCTGGTCCGGGGATTCCTTACTGGGGTCAGTAGCCACGACAGGTTGGGGTACCCAGAGTCCCCCACTAGCCATACACGGTGTCTCTGTAGCTGTTCCATCACGTAAGGGATGCTGCTTTTCCTGAGGATGTAGGCGTCATGCACTGACCCTGGGAATTTGGCATTTACATGCGAGATGTACTGGTCAGCCAAACACACCACCTGGATGTTCATTGAATGGTAATTTTTTCTGTTCCTGTACACCTGCTCCCTGTCTCTTGGGGGAACCAAAGCCACATGGGTCCCATCAATGGCACCAATTACGTTGGGAATATGTCCAAGGGCGTAGAAATCACCCTTCACTGTAGCCAATTCGCCCACCTCAGGGAAAATGATGTAGCTCCTCACGGATTTCATCAGGGCAGACAACACTCTGGATAACACCTTCGAAAACATGGGCTGAGACATCCCAGAAGCAATTCCCACTGTTGTCTGAAATGACCCACTTGCCAAGAAATGGAGTACTGACATGACCTGCACCAGAGGGGGAATCCCTGTGGGTTGGCGGATGGGGGACATCAGGTCGGGCTCCAGCTGGGCACACAGTTCATGGATAGTGGCACGGTTAAGACGGTAGGTCAGGATAATGTGGCGTTCTTCCATTGTCGACAGGTCCACCAGCGGTCGGTACACGGGAGGATTCATCCGTCTCCTCGCCCAACCCAGCGGACGGTGCCTAGGAAGGACAACATGGAGCACACAGTCAAGCAACCCACAGGTACGTACTCACAGCTAGCACAGTAAACGATTCTCTATGCAGTGAATGGCGTGTCTGAGTGGCTATGCAAGGCCTAGGCCTGTGTGACGCAGTTGAAATTGAGCCATGTGGGCCCTGGAAATGGCGGCTGCCTGACCTGTGAAGTGTGACAATGGGATGTGAGGTCAATGCGCTGGCGTGGCACACCGCGGCGGGCGGCGGGCGAAGACCGCGGCGCAAAGCCGCATTGGTTAACATTGAAGCCTATGGGTTTCAGGAGCCAATGGCGAAGGGCGCCGGCGGTGGCGGGACGCACCGAAGCGGTACGCACCGCCGCGGACGTGACCGCCATTTTCTATCTACTTATCCACTTGCGACTTGAACTTTCACAGGAGAGGACCTATACTGCAAGTGTTGCTGTGACCTCGGTCTGGAAGGGACAATGGCTGCTGCGCCTGGGGAAAGGGCCCCTGCCTTCACTGGAGAGGAGTTGGAGAAACTTGTGGATGGGGTCCTCCCCCAGTATGCGCTACTCTACGGTCCTCCAGACCAACAAGTGAGTTTAATTCAATCTGGATTTGGGGCCACTGGCTGGCTTGGGGGCCTGGCGGGGGGCCTGGCGGGGATGGGGGGCATGTTGGGCCTGGCGGGGGGCATGGCGGGGGGCCTGGCGGGGATGGGGGGCATGTTGGGCCTGGCGGGGGGCATGGCGGGGGGCCTGGCGGGGATGGGGGGCATGTTGGGCCTGGCGGGGGGCATGGCGGGGGGCCTGGCGGGGATGGGGGGCATGTTGGGCCTGGCGGGGGGCATGGCGGGGGGCATGGCGGGGGGCATGGCGGGGGGCATGGCGGGGATGGGGGGCGTTGGGCCACTGGCAAGGAAAATGCTGACAAACTTGAACGTGGTATTTCTCCCTCCCTGTACGTGTCACATAGGTCCGCGCCCATGAGAAGATCGGGATTTGGCGTGCCATCGCCAAGGAAGTCCGGACACTGGGGGTCCACCATCGACGGGGCACCCACTGCCGCAAGAGGTGGGAGGACATCCGCCGCGGGACCAAGAAGACCGCCGAGTCTCTGCTGGGGATGGCCTCCCAACGTAGGCGGGGTGCCTGCCGTCAACTGAGCCCCCTGATGTTCCGGATCCTGGCGGTGGCCTACCCTGATTTGGATGGGCGCGTGAGGGCAGCACAGCAGACACAAGGGGGTGAGTACAAGCATTATCTACTCTGTTGTCGCGCAGTGGAGGTGTCTGGGTGGGGGAGGAGGGCTGGGGGTCCCCCTAGGCCAGGGCGATATCTGTAGGCTGGGCACCCCCGTAAGCCCCTGTGTCCCCAGCCACCACCCTCAGTAGTTTGTCAGTACAGCCATCCCTGGGCCGTGTCATCCATGGGTGCAGTTGTCAACTCTAGGCGTGTAGGGCATGTTCCACGGAATGCGTAGCGGACCCCAAGTGCGCAACTTAGTGCAGGGGGCATCTGTGTCTGTCATGTCCGCTAACTGTACCGGAGATCCATGTAATCAATATCCCTTTATTTCTCTCTCCCCCCCCCCCCTTTTTGTTTGTCTTTCTGTGCTTGTGTGCATCAGCATCATCAGGCGGAGGAGAAGTGGCATCGGGGCAGGAGGGAGCTGCATCTCACATGGCCCAGGAGGGCCATGCCACAGAGTCAGACTGGACCAGTGAGACGGAGGGCGAGGGGAGCTCCACGACGGGGACGACTGGACCCTGCAGCGACACGGACACGTCCTCGGAAGGGGGCTCTCTTGCGGGGGTGGCACCATCCGTGCCCCCCGCCATTACAGGTACAGCCGCCACCCAGCGCACCATCTCCGCCCTCCCAGCAGCCCCTCAGCGTTCGCCCCGTGCCCGCTCTGCCAGGAAGCCGGGCATCTCCTTCGCCCCAGGCACCTCAGGCCCTGCCCCTGTTACCCCCGCTGCCCTCAGTGAGGAGGTCATTGACCTCCTCCGAACGCTCATTGTTGGGCAGACTACCCTTTTGAATGCCATCCAGGGGGTGGAGAGGGAGGTTCATCGCAGCAATGCGTACCTGGAGGGCATTCATTCGGGTCAGGCTGCCCATCAGCGATCGTTCCAGGCTCTGGCCTCAGCACTGACGGCAGCCATTGTCCCTGTCTCCTGCCTCCCTCTACTAACTCCCTCCTCCCAGTCTCCTGTTCCTCTGCCTGTCCCACCCACACCATCAGACCAGCCTGCACACACCTCAACACCCAAGAGAAGCTCATCCAAACATAAGCACCACAGATCACGCAGACATTCACACACGCAACATTCCGATGCAGACATGCCAACAGTCACTACCACCTCTGTGACCCCCACCTCCTCGTCTCCCTCCTCCCTCCCTGTGACGTCTACACTCACACCTCCATTCACCTCACCATCAGCCAGTGTTTCCATCACCAGCACACCCTCCACTCCAGTCCGCACACGTGCAGTCACCACCCCCACTGCCATTTACACGTCCCCTGTGTCCTCTCTCACTGTGTCTGTCACCCCCTCTTCCACACCACACAAACGCAGCCACCCACCCACCCAACAGCCATCCACCTCACGACAGCCTATCCCTCCTGCACCTGCACCCAAAGACAGCAAACGTGACTCACCTACAACCACATCCTCTCCCTCCACTCCCATTCCCACTGTACCTAACCACTCTCCATTGTCCCAAGAAGCTCTTCCTTGCCACTACTAACTTCTTTCCTGACCCTGAGCCCCCCCCTCCTTCTCGTCGGGGTAAGAAGAGCACCTCAGCCACCACCAGCCCTGCAGCCCCCTTGACAAGGGTGCAGGGGTATTGGAGCCCGCCAGCCCGCATGTCTGGATCTTCGCCCAGCAGCAAGGGGACAGCCAGCCCACCCCCTGGGAAGAGGAGCAGAAGGCGGAAGGGGCGCCGCAGGAGCCCGCCTTCTACATCCCCCCCGGACACCACCCAGAGACAGTCACCAGCCACAGCTCCAAAGGGAGGAAAGGGCCACAGGCCCACGACTAAGGAGGGCAAGGGCAGCAAGTCGGAGAGGTCAGGCAGCAGGCCTGCTGCCCAGGAGGAGCCCACAACCCCCATAGCCGCTGCCCCGAGAGGAACCGGCACAGCTGCCCCGGGAGAGCCCACCACCCCCATAGCCGCTGCCCAGGGAGGACCCAGCCCAGCTGGCCAGGAGGGCCCCACCACCCACAGCCCAGGTGGGCATTGAAGGAGCACCATCCCCGCTGCCCAGGAGGGCACCACCAGGCAATGAGCAGTTGGCCATAGACCGGCTGCCGTCTCCAGAACCGCTGAACTGGGCCCCGCCGTCTCCAGAACCGCTGAACTGGGCCCTTCAAGGCAAGGAGCGCTGGACTGGGCCCCGCCGTCTCCAGAACCGCTGAACTGGGCCCCGCCGTCTCAAGAACCGCTCCGCTGGGCCCCGCCGTCTCAAGAACCGCTGAACTGGGCCCTTCAAGGCAAGGAGCGCTGAACTGGGCCCCGCCGTCTCCAGAACCGCTGAACTGGGCCCCGCCGTCTCAAGAACCGCTCCGCTGGGCCCCGCCGTCTCAAGAACCGCTGAACTGGGCCCTTCAAGGCAAGGAGCGCTTAACTGGGCCCCGCCGTCTCAAGAACCGCTGAACTGGGCCCCGCCGTCTCATGAACCGCTCCGCTGGGCCCCGCCGTCTCAAGAACCGCTGAACTGGGCCCCGCCGTCTCAAGCACCGCTCCGCTGGGCCCCGCCGTCTCAAGAACCGCTGAACTGGGCCCTTCAAGGCAAGGAGCGCTGGACTGGGCCCCGCCGTCTCAAGAACCGCTGAACTGGGCCCCGCCGTCTCATGAACCGCTCCGCTGGGCCCCGCCGTCTCAAGAACCGCTCCGCTGGGCCCCGCCGTCTCAAGAACCGCTGAACTGGGCCCTTCAAGGCAAGGAGCGCTGAACTGGGCCCCGCCGTCTCAAGAACCGCTGAACTGGGCCCCGCCGTCTCATGAACCGCTCCGCTGGGCCCCGCCGTCTCAAGAACCGCTGAACTGGGCCCCGCCGTCTCAAGCACCGCTCCGCTGGGCCCCGCCGTCTCAAGAACCGCTGAACTGGGCCCTTCAAGGCAAGGAGCGCTGGACTGGGCCCCGCCGTCTCCAGAACCGCTGAACTGGGCCCCGCCGTCTCAAGAACCGCTCCGCTGGGCCCCGCCGTCTCCAGAACCGCTGAACTGGGCCCCGCCGTCTCAAGAACCGCTCCGCTGGGCCCCGCCGTCTCAAGAACCGCTGAACTGGGCCCTTCAAGGCAAGGAGCGCTGGACTGGGCCCCGCCGTCTCCAGAACCGCTGAACTGGGCCCCGCCGTCTCAAGAACCGCTCCGCTGGGCCCCGCCGTCTCCAGAACCGCTGAACTGGGCCCCGCCGTCTCAAGAACCGCTCCGCTGGGCCCCGCCGTCTCAAGAACCGCTGAACTGGGCCCTTCAAGGCAAGGAGCGCTGAACTGGGCCCCGCCGTCTCAAGAACCGCTGAACTGGGCCCCGCCGTCTCAAGCACCGCTCCGCTGGGCCCCGCCGTCTCAAGAACCGCTGAACTGGGCCCTTCAAGGCAAGGAGCGCTGGACTGGGCCCTTCAAGGCAAGAACCGCTGGCCCTTTGGCAGACGTGGCAGGGCAGGATCTATCTCGGGCAGGGCTGCAGGATGTCCTCTGGCCAACTTGCCTCCTCCAGTGGCAGTGGGGTCTGTTATGGACTGTATGGACCGTGGCTTTGCACTCCCCAGGATGGCCCAGTGGGCAGGCCACCCACTGTATGGACTGTTTGGACTGTGGCTTTGCTCTCCCCAGGATGGCCCAGTGGGCAGGCCACCCACTGTATGGACTGTATGGACTGTGGCTTTGCACTCCCCAGAATGGCCCAGTGGGCAGGCGACCCACTGTATGGACTGTTTGGACTGTGGCTTTGCTCTCCCCAGGATGGCCCAGTGGGCAGGCCACCCACTGTATGGACTGTATGGACTGTGGCTTAGCACTCCCCAGGATGGCCCAGTGGTCATGGAGTCCCCTCGTGGATCTGGCGTCGTGTACTCGAGTGGCTGAGGTGCCCCCCCTTCCCTTCCCCCTGAGGTGCCTGTCCTATTTTCTTTCTGATGCCCCTGCAGTGTTCTCTCCGTGGAGTTCTTGTCGTGGGACTGGGCCTTGCCCCTTTGCACAGGACCCCTGTGATCCACGGACAGTGGTTGGACTACATTTAGTAGCTGTGTATATTTTGTACATAGTTTATTTATTTATTGGGATTACTGGTGTACATATTTCAATATATCTGCCCGTTTACGATCTCTTATTTTGGTCTTTGCATTATTTCGGAGGGGGGTGGTTTGTGGGTTGTGACAGTGATCTGTGGGAATGCATTGATGTGTGTGTTGTAGTGGGTGTGGGTGGGTGGGTGTGTGCCGGTAATCTTTTCCCTCCCCTGTGTCGTAGGTGCAGTACTCACCGATGTCTTCCGCGCCGCCGGGCGTGCTCCTGGTATATGAGCAGGTATAGGAGTGCGGGGATGACCTGCAACTCTGGTTCCATACTGCCGGAATCTCGCGTGGAGTGCGTAGAGGTGAGCGTTTTCCCGTTCGTAGTCTGTTTCCGCCGTGTTCTTATCGGCGGTGCTCCCGCCCCGGAAAAGGTGGCGGATTGGTGGGTCGTGATAGGGTGGGCGGTACATTGTCTGCCGCCTGGCTGTTGGCGGGGACCGCCGCTCTGTTTGTTTGTACCGCCGTGGCGGGCGGAGTGTTAATACGGCGGGCTGGGTTGGCGGTTCCCGCCAGGGTCAGAATTGCATATTTTAGACCGCCGGCCTATTGGCGGCTTGGCCGCCGCTTTATCACCGACCGCCAGGGTCAGAATGAGGGCCTATGTCTTTATTGAAGGATCTGGAAGGCTGGGATCATTTTCAGTTAATCAGCCTCACTGTAAATCCCTGAATATGAGTCAGATTGAGTGGCATAGCACTCTGCAACCACATTCTGAAGGTGCAGGAACACCAGACTGACTTACCGGCTAGAAAATCCAGCCAGAAAAGTCTCTTTAGGCTTGCATTGTAAATACATCCCAGCTTAGTTCCCTGGCCCCCACAGACCACCCCATGACTCAGGAGGCAATGGGTGAGCATCTGGTCAAGGCACATCTTCCACTTCACACTAACACCCTCCCAAAACTCCTCCTACGATCTCCCACTCCACACCTGCACCCTTCCCTCTCACATTTACAACCTACTCAAATGTGACCATTATTCCCTACAGAATTGGGAATCCCATATGAAATTTGCCTGGAAATAAACTGCTTGCAGTGTGTTATTCTCAAAGAGCACCAAAGGGATTAACTCATCCACATAAACTTTCAAAGAGCACTCAGCATGGAGGGCACTAGCAGGTGCAAAGTGAATTGTAAACTACGCAAAACAAAAACAGTAGCAGGACTGCCATCCTGACTTAGTACTTGTAGGGGAGTTTTGACTGCTTGTTCTACGCTTGCATATGGTGGAAACATTATCATCCTTACGTCCAGAATCTGTGATTGTAAATTTGCTGATCTATCGTCTCTATTTCTGCTACAGACTGGGTGCTGTCTGGGGGTGTTCACCTCTAACAAGTATTTTGATCCTGTCCTAAAAAAATTATATACCATAAGGATATATGTTGCTATCTAAAAGATTGTTATGTCTTCCCATAAACCTACTTTCTAAACTTCTAAGTTTAGGGAGCTGTTAAATCATCTCTTTTACTAAACCTACATCACTTTCTTGACGATTGAGTTCTACACCAAAGTAGAACCAAAGTAGCACAAAGGTAAGCTGCACGCACCATACAAGCATCCTCATTCACACACTGTTAAGCATCATTACGAGTGGCCCATTCTTTTCTGATCGCTGCACAAACTACTGTGGCAATTAATACATCACCTGGAATTTTTCACCTGGTAAATTTCAGTAGGTAAAATCTGCCCTGTTTTACTGGGGGAAAATACTTGATAAATATCGGTCACTGCTCATTTAACTGCACAAAGCAGCAAAATCCACAGGGTATGCCCCTTTGTAAAGGACACAACTTGTGATAGGCAATCATTATGCCTCACCAGGAGGGCCAATTGTAATGAGGGTCACAGACAGAAAGTAGCCCACACATGAATCCTGATCCCCTGGCCAATTTTTCCAATTATTTGCAGATAGTCCTGAGCGTGTTGGTGTTGTGCTTCAGGCTGGCAGTTTGGACCACAGTGGTTAAATCTGTAAATGGTGTCAGGAAAAGCACTATAATGCAATGTACTCTCTAAAGTGCAAAGTGGAAAATGAATGGAGTCATAAACATGGTCTATAAATTCTAGTATCATATGCAATTGCTTTCAGAAACTGCCCAAGTCGCCAGTGCTGTATAAAAACACATGGAGAGCGAAGTAAGTGGTTCCACATCACTGCTGTGCAATATTTCTTCTGGTGACAGATCCAAAACTGTTACAGCACTTAAGGTACCTATAAAGTGTGCACAGTTGCGTGGTTTGGAGGCTCAAAATCTCGGTTTTCCAGACGTTGCAGCCAGCTTCTCCTGCTGTCTATTAAGTTTTTTAAAGCAGTACAGTCAAAAGAGTTAGACGTGTCAACCTTAGGGTGGCCTGCCCCCAACTTTTTTGCATTCCTCCTCCATTTTATGCTGATCAGTAAGTAGTACTCTGCGTACTCCACTACTGCTAACCAGTGCTAAAGTACATGTGCTCACTCCTTCTAACACAGTAATTGTGAGAAATTGGGTTGTTGGTTTACTAGGGTGTGAGTAGGCCTGGGCGGAGTTCACAAGGTCCAACTCCATGGAATTCTGCAGAGTTGAATAAAAACTCTGTGGAATTCCATGAAGGCGGAGTTCTGTGACCCGTGGATTTCCTGAATGTGCCTGATCGCCGAAGCGCTGAGCAGGGTCCTTGACCCTGCTTAGCTCTTCCGAGATCTGGTGCATTCAGGAGAGGGCCGTAACCAGTGAAAGCTGCCTGAAACAGCAGCTTTGTTTCGCTGCCTATGGCCTTGGCCTGAATTCAGGCTAGGGTCGAAGGCAGCAATAGCTGCCAGGCCTGTTGTGCACTGGTCCGCCATGTGTGCACTGCACACGGGACAGGCAGTTGCACAAGAGGCCTGAAACAACAGATTTTACTGCCTACGGGATGGGCTCAATTCTGGCCAGGGCAGTAGGTAGCAAAAGCTGTCATTTCAGTCCTTGTTTGTGCACCAGTGTGCACAAACAATGACAAAAGAAAGAGACAAGAACTTACTTGGGTCTTCCAGGGGGTCCTCCTCTCCTTGTCATCCGTCTGCGACAGGTCCGCAGCAGCTGCCTCCCTCTGGTCTTTGCTCCAGGTCTCCGGTTCACACTGCAACCCAGTTATGGGCTGCACAGTGCAAGCGCAGACTGTCTGCGCTTGCACTGTGCAGCCCATAACAGGGATGCAGCTCCACCAGGTGAGCTCCACTCCGCTGGCGGGGCTAGCAGAGTTTTTGGACTAAGTCTGTGCTCCAAGCGGAGAGCAGAGTTCCAAAAACTGTTTGCTCCACCAGTGGAGCTGAGTTCCCCGCACATCCTTAGGTTTGAGGCTTGGTCAAGCAACACCACAATCCCTTGCAGGGTAAACTAAAAAGAGATCACTAAATGAACCGGTGCTTAACCCTGGGTATCTTGACACAAAAAGAAGTCAGGCTTATCTTAGAAGCAATGTTTAAAGATTTATGCAGCGCACAAACAGTAATAACATGAAAAATCAACTCAATTAAAATCACAAACCAAACTAGAAAAATAAAGTACATCTTAATAAAGTATTTAACATCAAAACAAAAAAATCCAATCAGTTGAACCAGGGTTATGATTTTTTAACATTTAAGGTTCACAAAAGCACCTAAAAGATAAAAGTGCCAACCATAGATAGCTAGTCACTGTTAGCCCCACAGCCAAGGGTCCAGAAGTTTATTGAGGCTCCTTGTAGTTTCATGACTCACTCAGACTGGGTCCAGGTGTGGGTGCAAGATTTAGGGAGCATGTTCTGTCCCTGTGGCTCTGAATAGGAGGTCAGCAAACTAGTCCTTGGAGTTATGTCTGAAACGCCTGGGTGCAGGTGAAGATGCAGGGCTCAAAAGCAGGGCTGGTCCCTGAGGGGTCAAGGCAGGCTACAGGAAGCAAAGCAGTCCATCCTGGTACAGCAGCAGTTTGGCAGAGTGCACATCAGGTCACACCAGCAGGCAGTCCTCTGACAGTCCTTCCGCAAGTTCAGTAGTGAACTGAAGAATGGGTCTGAGAGCCCTATTTTTATACCCTGGTGCTCTTCTCCTGAAAGGTTAGAAACGTTTATGAAAACTTCCCCTCCTTGAACTTCTAGAAGTTCCAAGAGTTTGATACCTCCTCTGCGCTGGTTCTAAACTGGCTGCCCTGACAACATTGTGAGGAGACTGGGCACATCCTATTCAGGTGCAGGTGGGGCTGTGCTGAGCTCTGCCCCCCCCCTCCCCCGCATTAAGCCAGCTAATGGGCCATTCAGGCTGTGCTAATCCCACTATTGTGTGACTGTCTGGAAGTAATTCAGAAAATACTAACTGCCCGTTACAACCAGTCATGTGACCTAAGGCAGGTTGCAGGCACAGAGGGTTAAAGGCAGGAAAATGCCAACTTTCTAAAAGTAGCATTTTCAAAATTATAATGATAAATGTAACTTTACCATTAAGGAGGTTTTATCATTATCAGTCCATAGGTACCAAACATGACATACCCACCTCCTCTCATTTAGAAATTACAGATTATTTAATGTAATAAAGAATTCCTGATGTTATCCTATGGGAGGGGTAGGCCTACCGGCAGTGAAAAATTAATTTGGGAGATTTTCAATACCAGGACATGTAAAACATTAAATTATAAGTCCATGTACATGTCTACTTACACAGCACCTGGTCCTATGGGCTACTTAGGGCCTACCTTTTGGGTGACTTACATGTAAAAAAGGGGGAGTTTAGAGGTTGGCAAGGGCTTTTAAATGGCAGGAGAACACTGCATTCAGGCTGCAATGGCAGGCCTGAGACATGTTTAGAGGGCTACTGTAAATGGGTAGCACAATAAGTGCTGCATGCCAGCTGATAGCATTTAATTTACAGGCCCGGGTAAATGGTATACCATTCTACAAGGGACTAAAAGTAAATTAATTATGCTTAATGGGTATAAACCAATTAAACCATGTTTAAGGGGGAGAGCACAAGCACGTAAGCACTGTTTAGCAGAGTCCTAATGCCAACAAGAGCAAACGTCCAGCAAAAGTAAGAGGAGAAAGGCCACACACAATGGGGAGCTTAGGTGTGACTTGATGGGCCCTCAGTGACAGTATGGGAGGAAGGAGCCAGGCACAGCCCCACTTACACTTGAATAGGGTGTGCCCTGGCTCTACGCAAAGGGATGCATATCCCCTGTAGTACTCCCGGAGCTATGGCAGGGGAGGCAGGGCATCTGTGCACTTCAAATGCACACCTCTAGAAGGTCTCAAAGTCTCAACTGTATATAAAAGAAGGACCTCAGACACTAACTCTTCAGTATACTTCTGGACCTGTGGCCACTCTGCCAGGAAGAAGGACTGCTGAGCTGCTGAAAGGACTGCCACTCTGCTGGACTGATACTCCGAAGGAGCTGCTGCCCTGCTGCCTGATGGCCTCTTGCTTGTGGAGGAAGGACTGGACCTGCAACATCACCTTGAGCCCAGGATCCCCTCGTGGCTCCATGTGCTAGACTGCTGGACTCCTGATCGGCGCCTCAAGGACATGAAAGGCTCCCCAACAGCTCCTACACCCATCTTCAGTGACTTCTTAACTCCAAACTGGTGTCTCTCAGGTACTGGACCCTTGGTGTGGCTCATGGGCTATTTAAATTCACTTTTGGGCTCTTTGTGACCTCAAACGGGCCTATTCGCACCGACACAAAGCCGCTCGCACAGAAGTTCAGTGTGAGCTGCTGCCAGTATGTCTCTTTGCATAACAGAAGTCGATTGCCTGTGGCGAACCACCAATGGAAAGCACCATAAGGCCCATCCGTAATGCGCTGCTGCCTCCTCGTGCCACACCCGACCATCACCTGTGATGCTCTCTTTGCTCGCCATGACTCTCTTCAATGCAAACTGGACTCTTGGCACAAAACTTGAGAAGGTAAACCTTTAGTGAGACTCTTTGTGACTGGCATTCCATCGTGATTGGCCTGAACGTTTGACTTTGACCTGGTCCAGCGCAACCAGATGGGCGCTGTCAGAGCTTTCTGCTTTTAAGCAGTATTTTACAGTTTATTCTTTAAAAAATAAGAACTCAGATTCTACTGATTGGATTTTTTTTATTTTGGTCTTGTTCAATTTATTAAATTAAACTCTATTTGTCAATCCTGGCGTGAGATTTTTTTATGTGGTGTTTTCACCATTTCACTTTTAGAAGTGTTGCACAAATACTTCACATGTTGCCTCCAAGTTAAGCCTGACTTCTCTGTGCGAAGCTACTTGGGGGTTGAGCACAGCTTAATTTGGGGTTTGCTTATCCCTTACCCTGACATGGACTGAGTTTGCTGCTTGACCAGGGCTCACACCTCAGTCAACCAACAACCCAATTTGTTACAAAACGTTTCTGTGAAATGTGTCTTGTACACCTCTACAAAGCCTGGCTTCTCAGGGAAAATTATGCTTGGTGCAGTCCCTCTAAAGGAACTCCACAAAACATTTCTGGGATAAGACATGTAACTCACTGTCATGTCACTTTTTTTGGAACTGTGACATTTAGGGCCATATTAATACTTTTTGACGCAAAACTGCACCATTTCTTTGCGCCACCTGGGCGTCAAATTTAGACTTTGACGCTCCGTGGCGCAAACCACTGGTTACAGTCATTTTTTTTTACTATAACCATTGCACCACGTCATGAAGAAAAATGACGTTAACATGGCGAAAAATAACTTTAATCCAGTTTACGACGTCGCACACCTGACGCGCCTTTTTTCCCCGCAATAGTGTCAAAAAGCAGCACAAACACAGCAAAATGTGCAAAGTAGCCCCGAAATGGATCCCAGAAGCCATGAAAGACCCCAGGAAGACTCCAACCGACCAGGAACCAGCCAGGAGGACCCAGACAAGACCCAGGACAGGGAGAAGAAGAAAAGGAAGTGTCGGTTCAGTGCAGAGGAGCAGGAAATACTGGTTAAAGAGGTGACGGAACACCAGCATCAACTTTTTGGCACCTCAAAATTGCCAATTGGGAGGAGAGAGGCAATTTGGCAACAAATTGTCGACAAGGTAAGCAGTGTGGCAGAAGTATGGAGAACAGTCACTGAGTGCAAGAAACGCTGGCATGACTGAAAGTGCGGGACCAGGGAAAAAAGGGCAAGGAACAGGAAGGCAGCACTGCAGACTGGAGGTGGGAGTCCAGCACCGCAGGAGGCCCTGGACCACATGGAGGAGATGGTGGCAGCTGTCATCCCAGAGGAGATCGTCACAGGGATTCAAGGACAGGATATCACAGACTACCAGGAAACCACACAGATGCAGGTCGACAGTGGAACAAAATCCCCAAAGAACAGCTCTTCTCCGCGCTCACCGTCAACCAACCTCCCCTCACCACCGACCCCAACGATGCAGCCCTCAGCCTCACGATCTGGATCACCAACTGCGCAGACAACCTTGCTCCCCTCAGACGCATGCATCGACAGGCCAACACCAAAAAACCTCTCTGGTTCTCTGACACCCTTAAGGAATCGAAGAAAACCTGTCGCGCCCTCGAGAAAGCCTCGCGCAAGGACCACACCGCTGACAACATGACCGCCCTCAAGAACGCGTCCCGCGAACACCACCACCTGATCCGCGCAGCCAAAAGGAATTTCTTCACCGACAGACTGGACAAAAACAGCCACAACAGCAGAGAACTCTTCAGCATCGTTAAAGAGTTCTCCAACGCCAACGCCATCACGCCCTCACAAGACCTGTGCAACTCCCTCGCCACCTTCTTCCATCGCAAGATCACCGACCTCCACGACAGCTTCGGACACCAGACCCAGCCAAGCAACACCGAACCCACACCCCCTGCCTTCACCCTCAACGCTTGGACCCACATCAACACTGAAGAGACCAACACCACAATGAACTCGATCCACTCCGGCGCCCCCTCGGACCCCTGCCCTCACTTCATCTTCAATAAAGCCGACGACATCATCGCCCGCTCCTCCAGACCATCATCAACTCCTCATTTTCATCTGCTACCTTCCCCGAAAGCTGGAAACACGCCGAAGTCAACGCCCTACTAAAGAAACCCACGGCTGACCCAAGCGACCTGAAGAACTTCCGCCCCATCTCGCTCCTCCACTTCCCTCCCAAGGTAATAGAGAAGACCGTCAACAAACAGCTTACCAACTTCCTGGAAGACAACAACCTTCTCGACCCTTCACAATCCGGATTCCGAACCAACCACAGCACTGAAACCGCCCTCATCTCAGTCACAGACGACATCAGAACCCTGATGGACAACGGTGAAACAGTCGCCCTCATCCTCCTCGACCTCTCGGCTGCCTTCGACACCGTCTGTCACCGCACCCTAATAACCCGCCTCCGCTCCACCGGGATCCAAGTCCAGGCCCTGGACTGGATCGCCTCCTTCCTCTCCAACCGCTCTCAAAGAGTCTACCTCCCACCTTTTCGCTCAGACCCCACCGAGATCATCTGCGGCGTCCCTCAAGGCTCCTCGCTCAGCCTGACACTCTTCAATGTCTACATGAGCCCCCTCGCCGACATCGTACGCAAGCACAACATCATCATCACCTCCTACGCCGACGACACTCAACTTATACTTTCCCTCACCAAGGACCCCGCCAGCGCTAAGACCAACCTACAAGACGGCATGAAGGACGTCGCAGATTGGATGAGGCTCAGCTGTCTAAAACTGAACTCAGACAAAACGGAAGTCCTCATCCTCGGCAACACCCCGACCGCATGGGACGACTCCTGGTGGCCCACGGCCCTTGGCACCGCACCGACCCCCTCGGACCACACCCGCAACCTCGGCTTCATCTTGGACCCTCTTCTCACCATGACCAAACAAGTCAACGCGTGTCCTCCTCCTGCTTCCTCACCCTCCGCATGCTCCGCAAGATCTTCCGCTGGATCCCCACCGACACCAGAAAAACCGTGACCCACGCCCTAGTCACCAGCCGCCTGGACTACGGCAACACCCTTTATGCTGGGACCACCGCAAAACTCCAAAAACGTCTGCAACGTATTCAAAACGCCTCCGCCCGCCTCATCCTCGACGTACCCCGCAACAGCCACATCTCCGCACACCTGAGACACCTGCATTGGCTCCCAGTCAGCAAAAGGATCACCTTCCGACTTCTCACCCACGCACACAAAGCCCTCCACGACAAGGGACCTGAATACCTCAACCGACGCCTCAGCTTCTACGCCCCAGCCCGTCTCCTCCGTTCCACCGGCCTCGCGCTCGCTGCCGTTCCTCGCATCCGCCGCTCCACGGCGGGTGGGAGGTCTTTCTCCTACCTGCTAGCCAAGACCTGGAACACCCTCCCCACCAGCCTCAGGACCACCCAGGACCACTCCGTATTCCGGAGACTCCTCAAGACCTGGCTCTTCGAGCAGCAGTAACCCCCTTCCCCCTAGCGCCTTGAGACCCGCACGGGTGAGTAGCGCGCTTTTTAAATGTTAATGATTTGATTTGATTTGATTTGGTAAGTTGCTAGGTGGACACAAATGCCTAATTGTTAACTGTAAGCAGGGGGGGACATATCTACTACACAATGCATGTTTGCCATGAAAATCAGGTAGTGGGAAAGGCAAAGGGGCACAGGTGCATGGGCTGTGCAGGGCAAACCAGGGGCACAGCACAACACTACACCAACAATCTTTGCATGGGGGTACTCTGCCATGCCAAGGATGTTGGAAAGGAAAAGCCAGTGCAGGAGGGTAGAGTACAACATAAAACTGGCCTGCTGTCACGCAACAGCCGGGATTGTTGCTACATGAACTAGGGCTCAATTTCCAGTCTCAGGCCATATCCACAAGTGGTATTTACCATTGACAACAGTTGCCACTACCACCTGTGCTGTGTGTGCTGGTCAAGTAGCTAATGGCAGTTACGTGCCCCGGGATCAAACACACCCAAAATAGAGTGTTCAGGATGACGACGTTATCAAACCCCTGTCATTCCTAACAAAGTGCAAATCCTGTCAAATTCTCATGTCTATAGGTGCTATAAACATCAGGTATTGTTACTTACATTATGAAGTACACAGCAGTAATGTCATACCCATGCTGCACATTTCAGGGTCTATCCTGTGCCTGTGTTATAATAGCTGCAATGCCACCTTGCAACATCCCAACTGTCATACTGCTAAGACAACAGCATTGAGGGGGAGGACATATGTGTCTAGCTAGTTAATCACACCCACACCGTCATAAGAGGAAATGGAACACTGCCAGGACCATCACTGCAATCCAATGTAGCACACATTCCCCAACATCAACATTACACACTACCAATGCTGACACCTGTATTGTGCCATGCCAATGCTATACATAGTATTTGCTAGGTCTCAGCAGTATATAGGTGTATGTGAAATACCTGAGACTAGGTCAGTTCCATATTGTTAAGTGTGGTGCAAGTGGCATGAGAACACCCACAGCCATTGCAAGGCCTCACCATGCTAATGGAAGTAGACGGAGGGTTGAGTAGGACAAAAAGGTGGCAACATACAATTTGGACAGAACCTACACCTAGAGGATGTGACGCAGACAATTCCCCAAACTGCCCACACTACATGTGAAATGCAGGTGGGGCATAGGCCTGAGAGAATGCTAATATTAATGACAGGAAAAATTAACAGGAACCAAGATTACAATGTTCCACTAATAGGAAGTCAGTAACGTCACATTACAACTGCCACAACACAGACACACTAATTGTACAATATCTCATTGCAGAGGACGATGGCTCCCCTGGGGATATGCCTGTCCGGGACTTCCCTGATGACATGGATGACGAGCTGACAAACATTAGCAAGCAGACCCTCCAAGATGTGCTTGGAACCCTCCAGACCCCACCTTCAGTCACAAGGAGGAGTACAGATACAGCAGCCGTCACAGAGGACCCACCCACCACCCAAATAGTATGACCTGCCAGCTCCAACCCAGCTGAGGACTCTGAGGACACTGGTACCACCTTTGAGAGGACAGTAGTGGGAGTACAGTGGGAGCCGGCCAAGGAGGTCCAGGTGGGGATGCAAAATATGGCAGCCAGCCTTGAGGGGATGCATTTGTGCATGATGTCATCTGCAGAACAGGCAGCAGCCATGCAAGCGCTACCATCCCACCTGCAAGGACTACAACAATGTGTAAGGGAATTCACCACAGCAGGTAGGGAGTTGACACAACACCTGGCATCCCAAACCTTTGATTGCGTGCACGAATGCAATCATGACCCCCTCAGGGCCGACCTGGCTGCCTACCACAGTGATGTAGCTGCTATACTCAAGAACCAGCAGCTCCTCCTTGCTGCAGTAATGCCCTTAATAGCCCCACAGTTGGCAGCTACTGGGAATTCTGACTCCATGTCTTCAAACACTGAAGTGTGTGTTGCCCCTTCAAACCCACCACCACCAAGGGCAGAGGAGACGACACACAAATCAGAAGATGAAGACGTGGAACAGATCACCTTCACCCATAGGAGTACCCGGTAGCACCAGTCCATGCCACATGGGCACTGATATCCTAGGTCCTGTGCTTGTTAACATGCCAGTCTTGCTACAGTTGGTCACATGCACTGTTCTCCAGCAAACTCTTTACCTTGACACTATGCTCGGTAATTGTCTCTCATTACCTCATTGGCAATTCATGTTCCTCTGCACTGTATGACACTTCACCCCAGCATGTCCAATGACATGTCCCATTGCACTTGTGTTGCATCACAATATAAGGCATCAAACCAATGGACTCACAATCCTGCAATATTGCACTATAGCACTTTAAAATAAATAGCACTTACACAACCACTTTGTCTCTGTGTAATGTGACACATCAACTGTGTAGGAGATTAGTGATGTATGTCACATGTCAATGGCCATAGAATGTCAGTACAACAGTGTAAAAAGAATGTGGGCTGATAACTATGCACTGGGGTCTGGACTGTATCATTATCTGTGCTTCCTGAGGCTTATTTCTGAAGTGAAATGAAAACAAACAGTATAATGCTGTGTGGGACAGAAAAAGTCACCTTCAGGGTATGTATAAGATGAAACTCAATGTGGCCATCATTCCCTTCAAGACAATCTTTATGTATGTGACATCTGACTATAAACTTTCATCACACACACACACCATAGAGCAGGAATGGATGTGTACAAGTGTATGGACAAATATGTAACCTGGGAGTACAATGTAAGAAATGATAGGTGTGATTTATGTATACAATACTACATAAGATTATAACATCACTCAGCTTATCATGGTTCACCTGAACATTAGGCTGCAGGCAGATGTCCCACTGTGCCCAAGATTCCAATTCAGAACTCAAACAGATTTAAAAACACATCCAACCTTCACAAAACATTGGGAACCACAGTCACCTTGAGTGGTGGGTTAAATGGATGGCAGGTGCATAGAGAAGTAGCTTTGGTGTAGCTGACAATGTGTCAGCTCATTAGGAATTGGGAATAACCATGTCAATAATGGGATTCTGATGCACAACGGAACAGAAATGCAAATACTAAATTGACACTGTACACCCATGCCAAGGCCCTGATCCCCAAGCATATGACACATACTGTAAAGGAGTACCTAAAATGTCATTTCACAGTAATAAAGGAAACTAAAACTGGGGGAAACACCTTAACTAACCTAACCTATCCTAACTACACATTACCCTCAACTGGCCCTAACTACCCGAAGCTAAACTTACTTATCACATTTAACTAAACACTCTAAATATCATCCCCCATCCCTCTTATATGACGGGACACATGTAGGACAACATATACTAACCTAAACACATACTAACTTATCCTAAACTGTCAACACCAAGACAATGCGCGCTCTACGGGCAACATAATGCATAGAAAAAAAAACCTTGTGCAATGTAATAATTCATGCATTGTGTGCTGATATTGCATATAAACTTTTTGCATTGTAGGTATTTATATTGATATGTCTTTAATACTGTTTGCAATGTATTGTTCATTTTCAAGCCTTTCCTGCAGCCTGACTAGGTGTGGCTGGGTGTGGCAGTGGGCGGGCCTGGGTCTATTTACGGAACCCAGCCCAGCTCCACGTGCTCACTATTCAGAGGTCCCGGTGCAGAGCAGCAGCAGTTTCCAGGGCTCCTGTTCCAGAGGCCTACTTGGACAGTTCGAGGTCCTGTCCTCATTACCTTGGTTATCCTCAAGCAAGGCAGTAAGGCGGAGGTCAGGTTAGGCCCGACTCTGTTTCTTGAGATTTTTTGAGGTTTGGTCTTTGGATTAAATCGCATGTGCGATTGTTTCCTGGCATTTGAATCTTGATGGTTGAATCGGCAGCAGTGTGCGCGATTTATTCTTGGCATTTAACCCTTGCATTTCAGATTGCCAGAATGCGCAATCATTTCCTGGCATTTGAATCTTGATGGTTGAATCGGCGGCAGTGTGCGCGATTCATTCTTGGCCTTTAACCCTTGCATTTCAGATTGGCAGAGTGCGCGATCATTTCCTGGCATTTGAATCTTGATGGTTGAATCGGCAGCAGGATGCGCGATTCATTCTTGGCCTTTAACCCTTGCATTACAGATCGGCAGAGTGCGCAATCATTTCCTGGCATTTGAATCTTGATGGTTGAATTGGCAACAGTGTGCGCGATTCATTTTTGGCATTTAACCCTTGCAGTTCAGATCGGCAGAGTGCGCAATCATCTCCTGGCATTTGAATCTTGATGGTTGAATCGGCAGCAGTGTGCGCGATTCATTCATGGCATTTAATCCTTGCAGCTCAGATCGGCAGAGTGTGCGATCATTTCCTGACATTTAAATCTTGATGGTTGAATCAGTAGCAGTGTGCGTGATTCATTCTTGGCATTTAACCATTGCAGTTCAGATCAGCAGAGCGCGCGATCATTTCCTGACATTAGAATCTTGATGTACAGTTTAGCAATAAGATGCATAGTAATTTCTGGGCAATTGAATTCTGAAACTCAAATTAAAACAGAGTGTGACTTTACAGTATTATTTGTGAATCTTTCGCTGTTCATGTTTTGGGAATTAATGTGTTAATTTACTTTTGTCATGCCATAGTTACTATTCCAAGAACTAACTTGAGAGAGTTCCATGGTCAGTGCATAAGGTGTTAGTCCGGAAATGCTTAAATGAAAGTTTGCGTAATCCTTCTTTTACTTCCAGGTATCCAGAACTAAAAAGTCATGTTATTGAAAAGCTTTTGATCTCTCATGTTATCAAAGTATAGATATTTATTAACAAAGCTCATGAAGATTAATGTGAATAACTTTGCTATTGTGTTCCTAACTCTTGCTTACACAGGTCTCCTTCCCCGCTGTTCCCAACCTAAAACCCATCCCCAACTTGGCCATTCTTTAATTCTGTTCTCTAACGGCTAGTAGAGTTTGGAGCTGGCAAGAGGTGGACATATTGGGAACAGGCGCAAACCCTGAGGATCCGGTCTCGCTGACATAAACAAATATTTATTTTTTTGGTATTTTTTAGAATATTTTTTTCATTTTTTAAAAGGTTTTTTTTATACCCATAAACCCCAACATCATCCCCCATCAACCTCTTCCAGCCCCCAACCCACTTACACAAACTAAACTAGCAGCCTACTCTAACCTAACACTAAGCCCCCTAAACCTACTAAAGATAAGAACCAGGAAAGAGGATGGAGGGGAGAGAATCATGTGTGAGGATCCAAAAGCCACAAAATGGCCCTCCGCAGGATCTTGTGAACACCCTGCAGTTTCCTGCAATTGGGGGACACCTCCTGCTGCAGCCTGGCCATCCTGCGCAACATCCGTTGCATGTCATGTCCCAGTGTCTGAAATTCAACATCGTCTGTCACAGCAGCTGGGGTTGTTTGTGTTCCACTTTTTGATGCCACTGCTGGTGCCGGTGCCATGCTTGGAGGTGTAGGAGCTGCTGCTTGTGGGCCTGGATCAGATGAGGTTAAGGGACCTGCAACAGTGGCTGTCATCCTTTGGGCAACTGTGGTCTGAGCTGTAGTAGTGGTGGTGGCTGTTGTGGGCAAGGCTGCCCCCCCCTTGGGCCAATGCCCTCCAGACCCCTGTGGCTCTCTCATGGTGATAACGGTGTGCCATATTGCGGAACCCAGCCTCCACATCTGGTATGTGGCGGTAATGCATTGCCCGCCTCTGGAATTCCCTGATCGCATGGGCATTCATGTTGGCAGCTATAAAAATAGAGAAAGCTAAACATTAGTGACATCATTGTGTGATACAGCTACAGATGATATTCTAACACTTCCTCAAAAATAGCACATACAGTCCAAATCACAGTACAGATTAGAGAATGTCCCTGAGGAATGACATGCCAACGCAGCCTACACATCTACTATCTAACAGCACAGCAATGCACAACAAGGTGTGTACCTAATTAAATGATCTGTGCATCATTGTACTGCTATTAGTCACATAACAAATGCTGCAAGTACTCCACATGTGTCAGTCCAACTAATGACTATCTTCTGGATGACAATCAAGGCCCACAAGACCTGTGATTTGTGACTGGAATTGCCTGGATGGTATGCAGTTGCTAATCATGAGGAGCATCCTAGGTTAGAACAAATGAATGTTTGAATTACATGTCGGTCTTCTACACTGGGATCCTCACACCAAGGTACACATATTTCCTAACCCTAACCCTGTGCCTCCGGGGGCGATGGACATGCAACTCATACTTTCAAACATCAAGAACAGCCAGGAAGCTTTGGACAGCTGTCCTTGGGTTTAGTCAGTCGACCACAGATATAGGGGGTGATTCTGAACGCGGCGGACGGCGGTCGCCGCCCGCCAAGCGGTTCCCGCCGAAAGACCGCTCCGCGGTCAAAAGACCGCGGCGGTCATTCTGGCTTTCCCACTGGGCTGGCGGGCGACCGCCGAAAGTCCGCCCGCCAGCCCAGCGGGAAACACCCTTCCCACGAGGAAGCCGGCTCAGAATTGAGCCGGCGGAGTGGGAAGGTGCGACGGGTTCAGTTGCACCCGTCGCGAATTTCAGTGTCTGCAAAGCAGACACTGAAATTCTTTGTGGGGCCCTCTTACGGGGGCCCCTGCAGTGCCCATGCCATTGGCATGGGCACTGCAGGGGCCACCAGGGGCCCCACGACACCCCATACCGCCATCCTGTTCCTGGCAGGTGAACCGCCAGGAACAGGATGGCGGTATGGGCTGTCAGAATCCCCATGGCGGCGCAGCAAGCTGCGCCGCCATGGCGGATTCCCATGGGCAGCGGAAAGTCGGCGGTTCACCGCCGGCTTTCCGCTTCTGGCCGCGGCTGTACCGCCGCGGTCAGAATGCCCGGCGGAGCACCGCCAGCCTGTTGGCGGTGCTACCGCCGACCTCCGCCATGGTGGTAATTACCGCCAGGGTCAGAATGACCCCCAAAGAGGGCTGCCAACTAGGATTGACTCAAACATTGGACAATCACATCCACATTTATGTTTCTAATTGCGAACAATTGTCAACATCATTAGATCTCACTGATACCTTTCCAAAAACAAGCACATTGATGCAAGCACCCATCTGGGCTTGACCTGCATGCACACCTACGACATTTCACTCAAGTGCCACATAAACGAAGCACAACATGTGGAGCTAGATGCTGCTAGGAAGTCAAACATACAGTCCTACATGTTCATTAGTTAACAGGGATGCTGAAGTCTGTGGGTAATACTTCGGCATCACTGGTCTGTGTGAATCAGGGTATGACTTGGTGATTAAATCATGAAACTGGCAACCTCCAAATTAATCATTGGCATACATGTAGCAAAAAATCACCCTGTTCACCTGCCCATGCCTATAGTGCAGCACTCGACTCTCAATATATGACTCTCCACCACAGAAAGTCCAACCCAAACATGGAACAAAATGTCAACCTCCAGTCAAGTCACATATCAGATCATGTGCCAGCACATCATACCTTGCAATGAGTCCAACACACAGGAGTCAATCACACAACAGCTGCAAACACAACACAGGACAAACATATCAACGCTTACTGGATACATCTGGGTCCGCAAATCGAGCCACTTCACAAATTGTGTATGGAGCGGGTCCACCTGTAAAACATGGAAGGGTGAAATGTGCTCAATGTCTGCTCCCTGTACAAAACTTGGATCAACAAATTACTGTGTGTGACATTTTATATGATAGAGCAGCACATAAGGCATGTAGACACCCCAACAGACATACTACTGCAAACATGCATTGACACTGTCACTCCAGTGAGTGGTAGACACACATATGAACACATGCACCAGCCCTAACAATCATGTGGTGCCAAACATGATTACTCAATTGTGTGCTTAATTATTTCTAGAGGGTACTCCATTTTATTCCTGGTGCACTGCAATACCAGTGACTCAGATATTGTGGCATGTGCATCAAGGGACAATGAGTTACTGTGTGATGCTCATGTGGGTTGAGTTTTGCTCTGGAATTATTGTGCTTTCATTGGTCCATTATATGTGTGCCTGTGTTGCATGTAGGTTACATATGCCACATTGACAGTGTACCCAGAGCCGTATATTCCCCCTATGACACCATGATGGCAGGGATTCTGTTTGTTACTTGATGACAATGTTACGCTAAACACGGATTGGCCATTTATCTAAATCAAAACAACAAAAATAGTATATGCTGACAGTGTCTAATTTGATCATTCATGACAGAATGCATGGGCACAGGTGTAGTCATTGCACCTGGAATGTGTTCCTCTGGGCCCTGTGTACCATTATCAGGTATTGTAGATCATAGTTTGCCACATTTATTAGCTTACATTTGCCAAGTTGGGTGATCTGTGGTTATACAACCGAACTGACACTGTCCGCTGATTGAAACATGGTTTAGCAAATGTCCTACTTCTGCAATCTTGATGACGTATGTCTCTATTTATAAGCACCTTGGGAATGGCGGCAATCACAGGAATGATGGCCTGCTGATCTTAGAATCCCACCATGTCTGTGATAGCCTTCATACTGAAAAGTTAACAATTGTACATTTGCTGCACTAGATCAGCAGGGGTGTACGAAACGTAAACTAGCAAACTATTTCATCACTTTAAATGTATGATGGAAGCAGTCAGTGGTCCCTTGCACAACATCATGCAAATAACTAATTTCTGACCATGCATTCATAAAGTTCAGGGATCCCATGATGACCCATTAACTTTATAAAATTGTTTGGCTATAAAGTGACACAGATGGCAAATGCACCAGCTCTGTACCAGCAATGTTGTTGGGCCATGCTACTCAATGATAGGATTTCTACGTCTATTCCGAAATGACACAAGAGGAACCTGTGTACTGCTACTGCAATCTAGTAGAATCCAGGCACTATTATGTTTGGGAATGTGAAAGATTATCTGTCCAGACGTAAACACACAGAAACAATGAACATAGGGCCAGATGTTATTTTTTTTATGTATAGCATTTGCTTCATTTGTTTACGCTACATCTATGGAAAGTGGCACAAAACATTTAGATATTATCAAGTGTGCATTATATTGGCATCCATAATTAATTTAAATGTTGCACAAACCAAGTCAAAATATCAGCCTAAGATATTACCAGAGGTTAGGAATATCTTTGTACGTATGGCAATGAATACTGTGCAGACATGTATTAAAAAAATTGGGGACTACTTTGGTTACTTGCATTAGCCTGTGAAATACATCTCATTCCTGGTACACTCACAGGCCCAGAATAATACTTTTGTTTGTGCTGCATTGCCATCATCTATTGACGTTAGAGCAACACTAATTAACAAGATAAATTTGTCTTTTGTAAGTTTGTGTAGCTTTTGCGTCAACAAATGACGGCAATGAATAGCAAAAATAGTATAATGTAGAGTTCAACTTGCATTCCACATGTCCGCAAACATTGCATGCAGCATGTCACAAAATCTGCTACTGTCATTACAGAGCATTTAACTGTATACAATAGTCAAATTTGTACTCCCCAACAGGACCACCAATCACCACACCCAGGTGGTCCAGCAGGTCCTGATTTCGGGCCACCAGGTCAGCCCAGCGATGTTTCAGTTGGTGGTCGTTGTGCTGGCTGTTGAACAGTTGTTTAGGTGGAACAGCACCTTTGCCCACCTGAGCCTCCTAGCCTTGGTGTGATATCCCTGTATCACCCTGCCACCAGCCTCCAACATCAGGGGGAGGAAGTGGCACACCAGCCATATGCTCCTCCTCACCCACTCTCGCCAGACATGGCCTTCCCAACATCTCAAAATTAAAAGACTAGGAAAGGGTAAAGAGGGAAATACAGGGAAAGGAGGTATGGAACTGAAACTTAAAGTACCCACAAACAGCTCAACAATACCCCAACTAACAATACCCACTAACACAGTCCCAACAGTACAAAGACAAATCTAATCTGAAAAAATGACATAAACACACTTACACTGATTTACACAGATACTTAAAAACACAACAGATGACAATGGAAATAGCACACAGGAGACAAAAGCACAATATTGACAGACACAACTCTATACACAACCACACAGTCTAGAAGAATCACAGACTGCAAAGTGAAAGTGAAAGTGCACCCACTGTACAATTTCTGTAAACAGGATATCCTATTACATCACTTCCTGTCTCAAATGCGGTTTGTTTTTATTATAATGTGTGAAATTTTATGACGCTTATGGGCTTTGCGTCAATATTTTTTTACGCATATGCTTAAAAATTCCCCCGCATTCAAGGATCAATGCATTTTTTATGGATAACCGATTTCATGGGGTGCAGTGTTGGAATTAACGCTAGGGACCAATCAATGTAGTATGGGTGTGAGTGTCATTTTTTAACGCATATGTGTCATATTTTGAGGCATATGCGTCTTTTTTTACGTTTTTGCATAAAAAAATCAGTCTATAACCTTGTTTGTGTAATTTTTCTTTTTTTAACATACATGAAGGCTATAACTATACAAAGATAGGATGTTATGACCTGCTGTGTGTGTTCTAGTGTTTAGGCACATGTGACAGACCACACTACTGTGGACCATAATACTCATGTTGTTGTGCCGGATTAGCTCTCTTAACTGACGCAACAGCAACACAAACTTTTGGAGTAAAATTGGTATTTCCTACTTTGAGCAGGTGATGCATCAACAGAGGATAGCAAGGCTACGCAACTAAAACAATGCACTCATGGCCTGTGTGTTTATGTCTGTGAATTGGCTATTTCAATTGTTGTTGTGCCTCTGTGTGAACGTCACAAGAAGTGTTTTGCATAATGTGCTTGTTTGAATGTGTTGTAATTGTGGATAACCATCAGATGCCATTCATTGGGGTACATCAGTCATGATATGTGGTTGTTATATCTGTTGCGTCTTATGCTGTGTGAACTTCCCTGACTTTGACGACAAAACATCTCCCATGACAAACTATACACAGGATAGATAGAGGACGGTTGATAATGGCAATGTCAGAAATGTAACCCATCACATGTAATGAAATGTTGGATACCACTTCATGGTCACTTGTGTGTATACTACCCATGAGTCCGGCATTTCAACATGCTAGGTAGGTACAGTGTTTGTGACACAGAGTCTCAAATCCAATCCAAAAATGTTTTGGTACACAACAGTTTGACTAATGTAAATGACCTATGTTTCTCCTGTGGCTGTGGAGGACCAGCAGACCATGCTGCATGTGTTCACATATTTCCAGTGGTTCATTGCACAAAGGTGTCCAGTTCAAGTGTGTGGCCATGTGTACCCTGTGTCAGTATTGGCCTCCATGTTGTTATAGTTATGTGCAGGTCTAGTCATGAGTGTGTGGAGCCATTCCATCAATTAACAGAGTATCCTTCAAAGCAGATTTGACCTAAAGCCAAAGATCAACTAACGACACACATAGTGATAGCCCAGCTATGGCACTGCAGAACTTTCATAAGGCTGATGACAGGGCAACCTTGGTGTGCTCAAAAACCTGATGGATGAGTAATAGGTAACAGGCAGCTTTTATCACAACATGTGTACACAGGGTGGTCTTGAAAATTCCCACTGCAGCAGCGAACATCAGTGCCTCTGTGCTAATTAATCTCACAGCTAGTCACCATGCAAGCACCATCAAAAGGTGGCGGCAGAAGTGACTCTGTGTGTGGACCGTCAAGGCACAAACATGTTTTGTCCTCACATGCGCATTGGCAAGCCTTGTTTGTTGTGCTGGAGGCACCATACCGAATCCATGCATACAGCCACAGCACACTGTCACTGTTTGGCAAAAATAATTACAGTTAATACCAGACAAGGGATTGGGCTGGATTAGGCCATTTGAATGAATGTCCCAGAACTGATTACGATGAGTAACATGATTAAAATATACTATCTATTTGAGGATTCATTGTAGACCTACCACACACAATAACCCATGAGGCAGGAGAGGGCATGGAAAGCAACTATGAGACAAATGTAGCCACAGGGAACCTCTATGTTTAAAGCAAAGACTGGAACCAGTCTGGCTAACAGGATGCAGGCTCTGTTAGGAACAAACATGAACAAGGCAAATACACAGTGAGCAGACTCTGACTGGGACAAGCAGGAAAAACACTGTGGTCTGCAATGTTACACAATCCCCCAAGGGCTCTGGTACACAAGTGATTTGTACACCAATGCACATCAAGGAAATTATGAAAACGGCAGCTTCTAAGCAGTTCCAGGCAGCAGCAAGGGATGGGCAGGTTCCAATGGCTGGTCTGCATGGTAGTGCTCACAGGTGTGTGCAGCTTCAGTATCTCACAAGTCGTGGAGTTGAAAATAAAGTTCAAAGGGCCAAGTGGACCTTTCACATGGGAAGCAATGGACAGGTGAATACAGATCTTACCGACTACCAGGCAGTGCATTATTTGACCTGAAGTCCATGCAGACTGATAAACTATGACTATGGCATGCCATCCTGAAGTGGGAAGCACACAGGAGTCAGAATGGGAGTCTGGGTGTGTGTAGCTGAATAATCTCTGGGTACAGATAGTCCATTTACAGGGGCCCCTAGAGAAGTGTGGGGAAAGTCTTAAAACATGGCAGTGGCAGGACTTATTCCCTGGGATGGACTGCGCAGGCCATGTTTTGTGACCACTTGTGCTATCCATTTTCAACTTAGATGGACTTCTTGTCACACATGCTCCTTGCAGAGATAGCTGATGTCACACTTACTGCTGTCAAGGGTCTGGTCATACATTCCTGTAACCAATGCACATCCACTGCCTCATATATGAGACATGTTTGTTCCTTATAATTGATGGTGTCTTAGTTGTGTGTCATGTGCTGCAAAGGACCATGTTCGCAACATGGATGTGCCTCATAGCTGGGGTCCTTTGATATTGCCCTTCACATGTGAATTAGACAGGACATATGGCATTTACACTGTGTGTGATGTTGGCTGTACATTCATACCCATCAAATGTGATGTGGCTTTTTAAGTATCCTAATCTGTATTTCTGCAATGCTCCATGAGGCTAAACTCTGATTATGATTCCTAGGGATCATGTGATGCATAAACAATTATCCAGAGCATGATTGAGTGATGAAGGTAGGTGTTTAATGACATATGCTAACAAAGTGGTGATGGTGACTATAGTTAGAACTTTTGTGCGATGTGTTGTCTGCTAGGCAATCCTTTAGCAGTGTTTGGATGTTTTCCCTCATTTTCACAGACAGCATCCTCCTCTTCCTCCTCTTCAGTCATTTGTGGGTCTGGTTCATAGAGGGGAATGTTGCTCCTTACACAAATGTTGTGCAGGATGGCACAGGTCAAAATGATCCTGCTGACCATTTCAGGTGAATATAGGAGGCTGTCTTCGGTGATGTCCAGGCACCTGAATCTGGACTTCAGGATGCCAAAAGACCTCTCAACTATGGTGCGTGGCCTACGATGTGCCTCATTATAGGCACACTCTGCTGCTGTGCTTGGGTTGGCAAATGGGGTCATGATCTATGGCTGGATCCCGTAACCCTGATCAGCTGAAAGACAAAATGAGGGTAAATATTTGGTTGTTGGTTGCACCTTGATTATCACTTTGCATGGCAGTTATCAGCTTGTGTCGTCTGTGACTCATCTGTGTTTCTGGTATTGTGTGGGATCATAGGCTTCTAAGATGTTCTTTCTTCATTGGGTTGTTTAACTATCAAAACTGGTGTTTGGCTGATTGACCTGATATCAGCGGTATATTTCTAAACTTGCAGTTCAGTGTGTATCTCCCATGCATTATGTCATGTTAAAGAAGTGTCCATGTGCTTTCACTGGAGGTGACATGATACTTCCACACACACAATTGATTCCACTGTGGTGGTAACACGGTTGCACTATGTGGGCTGAACATCCCATCCAATTAGACATATGTAAATGCAGGTGAAATGCAACAGTGAGGCCCTAAGATTTGGCTAGGTGACAATGTCCAACACATCTCCAGAAGTTGGCAGCTCTGAAGTGTTCACAACTGACAATGCGCAACTATCCCATGTGTGACAAGTTCTATGCAAACCTATTTTTGTGCCCTCACCAAGTTGCCTCATGTGCAAACATGTACCTACACTATTAAATTTGCTCCAGGAAAGCTGTCTAACTTGGTTGTGGGGGTCAAGGTTTTAGTGTCAAAAGGTCCATGTGCCTGTACATCTGTTATGTATATGGAGAATTGTCTCAAGCTGTATGTGTAGCAGTGTGCACTTTGCATTAGTGTCACATCCACATGTTTTCATAGCACAGTCCTCTTCCTTATTGCTAGCGGGCAATGTCACCCCAGGAGTGATGTGAGATGTTGGTACTGCCTCAAGGATTCCATGTCACCTTCATTAGAGGCAACATCATCATGCTATGTGTCTCCTGGTGTTTGACCTGCAACAAAACACATAACACACCCCTTACACAGTAAATATTGCTTGGAAGGGTGTGTGATTGAGTGTTATTGATGTGATATTGGAAGATTCATCTTCCAAGTTGTACTGCCAGTTAGGGCCATATCATTGTCACTGTGTGGTTTTAAATTGGTCCCTTGTGGCCCTGGAGTGGCATCTGTTGTTATGTGCATCTGTCATTTGTCCATAGGTGTGTTTCCCATTGGATCAGGATATCAAACATGACTACCAGTGTCACAACCTCAGTGTCTTCCTGGCCACGTGTCAATGTAGTGGTGTATGTGTTGTGTGTCCTACAAGGTAGCTGTGCAGTGTGTATGTAACTAGGTTTCTGTACTTACCAACAAGTAGGCCATTGCCATATCGTCCATCCTGGAGGTGCTGATTGATGGTGCTGTGGCGGAAGATGAATGAATCATGTACACTCCCAGAATACTTTGCCACAATGTTGGTGATCAATCCACGGTGATCCACAATGGCCTGCACATTGATGGAGTGTGTGTGCTTCCTGTTGCGGTATAGATGCTCGGTTGCCGCAGGTGGCACAATCCGTACATGTGTGCAGTCAATGGCACCAAGCACGTGTGGGAAGCCATTGATTTGATAGAAGCCCTGTTTGGTCTCCTGCTGCTTCTGCTGTGTGTTGGGGAAGCTGATGTGGTGGGGTGTGAGGGAGAGGATGGCATCAAGTACCTTGGGAAGGAAGGCAGAGAATGAGGGCTGTGAGATCCCGGCAACCAGGGCCCCAGTGGTTTGACAAGAGCCACTTGCCAACATGTGCAGGACAGCTAGCAGCTTGGCCTCTGGTGGAATGATGTGGAGTGTCTGCAAGCTGGGTGCCAACTGTGGCTCAATGTGGCGCAGCAGCTGCTGTATGGCTTGCCAGTTTAGTCTGTACCTCTGGATGATGTCATGTTACCTGAGGCCCTGAACTGTTGTCCTGGTCCTGAATATCCTCTCCTGCCTTCTGCGTTGCCTTTGGGGTCCCTGTTGGTGCGGTGGAAGCTGCTGCTGTTGCTTCTGTGCTCTGCGTCTTCGTGCATGCTGGATGAATAGCACCTCCATGTCTTCCTTTTTGAGCTCTGATGTTGCTTCTGTGAGTTCTCCTTAAGTACTGGTGTGTTTGCCCCATTTTAATGCCTGGCCCAGGTGTTAAATTTTGGCGCAAATCAGGATTTGTGCCATTTTCCGGCTCCGCCTCCCAGCTGTGCGCCATTTTTGCGCTGTTGGATAAATATGGCGCAGGGGTGTATAAGTAATTTTTTAGACGGGAACGCCTGCCTTGCATCTCATTGACGCAAGGCGGTTTCACGCATCCAGAAAATGACACACACTGGGATATTTTGATGTTAGACGGGTCTAGCGTCAAAGTATAAATATGGTGTTAGCTTTGTGCCAAATTTGCTTCAAAATAAATTACGTTAATCCGGCGCAAAGGGAGCATAGATATGGGCCTTGATAGCAATCTTAAATTCCACCTCGTCATGCATCCCATTATCACTCTAATTATATCTTAAATTCTTCCAATAACCGTAAGTGGTGAATATCTTTGGTTTTTATAGTTTAAAACATTATGTTATTATTGAACATTTCACCTAACTATAATGTTACTGTAACATTTGTTTTTTCAGTGAATACATTTTTCTGTGTAGTCACAGATAGGACCAGGTTTCCATAGCTAATAGATTTTTTGATTTTCTAATAACTTTGCAGCTGTTTGACGAATCTTCACAAAACTTTCCCCAAAAAAAGATTCAACCACCTCAGCTCATTCCTGGAAAGTTTTGGGTAATCTGTCATTTGGGAGTCAAGAAAAAGGAGGGAGTTGCAAAATGCGTTTTCCTCATGTAATTTCCCATAGGAACTTCAGACACATGTACAAAAATACTAGCTGAACGGAATTACACCAAATGTGTCAGAAACTACATCTTTTTCGAAAAAGTGTGTCTTGTAATTTCATGTAAATCTGTACAGTAGTTTTTGAGAAATTAATTTTCAAAATGTCTATCTATCTAGAGATGCAGAGTACTACGAGACTGACAGATCAAAAGATAAATGCTGATTAGCTGCCTCATCAACAAAGATGTTTGGCAGACATTTTAGGACTCAGGGACTCAGTCCCCATGTCCTGAAAAAATAAAGGCCAAAATATATTTTTAATGGCATTGTAGTAGTACTGCAGTGCCATAGTAAAATGTAATAAAAGAAAAATAACAGTGCAGCCATTTTCATTTAAAATCCTGCTAGGGTGGGCGAGGGCCCGGCGAGGGAGGAGGTTGACAGGCTAAAGTTATTAGGTGAGGGGGTTCATGCACCCCTCTCCCGGAGTCATTAAATGTCCCCTGCAACCCCATGAACCAAGCCATATAATGGTTACATGGACCTCTGTGCGTCAATGTCTTATTAATTAAATGAGGGGGCACGTGGACCCCTTCCCTAAGCCATATAGTGGCTCTTGGGACCCCATCCCAAGGGGCTTGATGTCTTATGTATTTGAGGAGCGGGTTGTGGGGCCCACCTCCTGAGCCATATAATATATATATGGAGAATTATTTTTAACTGTTGTTAGGCAAAGCAGCAGTACTTGGCAGACCTGAAAGCTTTAGAAGGAAGACTGTTTATGCTATGACAAAACAATGCAATCCTTGTGTTAGAAGTCCGGAACAGAAGGATAAAATGAGTGATCGATGAATATATGTGTGTGTGTGTGTTTATGTCTATGTATATATATATATGTATGTATACATGTATATATACACACACAAATACTTTGCATTTCACTAGGATTGCAATGATGGAAGATAGCAGATTACATACTGCCGTGAATGTATTTAATCATGATATTAACGAGTTAAATTTTTGAAAGCACTTTTATTAAGAAAAGCAGTTTATTAAAAGAAATACTGTACCAAAAATTAAGTGAACTCAAGCATATAATTAAGTGATTGTATAAATTGTAATGTATTACTAGGTTATTGTATGATTTGAATTTTCATTTTGCCATAAGGAGAGTTGATGACATAAGAAAAGCTCTATATGGTACTACATGTGGTTTGTGTGTGTTTACACCTTTAAGAGAAGGTGTGGACAAAAAAGAGAAGGTTCCTTTAAATCTAGGTTTTTCACTGCACTATGGGATTGCCCAGTCGAAGGCTGTTGCCGAAACGCATAGCCAGGTTTCCTTGTGGCACTTTGCACTTTATTGAATGGAATAATAAACCCTTTAAAAAGCAACTGAATCAAACTGGATTTGTGCCGTCTCTCAGAATTGCCCGAAGAACAGTGTACAGGTTTTCTGGGAGAGAACTATATATATTTACTTAAAAAAAAAAAAGGTTACAGGAGCGTTATATTTAGGCTCACATTTTAAACATACAAAACCATACTGAAAGGGGCCCACCTCAGCCCATACTGATGTGAGTGTGGGGGGGCACCTTCAGCATATCTACGGGTGGGCCTCATGTTTTGTTAAGCCACTGTTAGTAATGCATAAAATTCCAGCAAACTGGATTACTACAAAGATCATTGGAGGAATTATCTAACTAATTATTTGGTCATTATTTCAAAATTCCCAACTTTGCCACTGGACACGGAGGTTATTCACTATTATTCACAAAGTAATTGGTGTGTCAGTTCCTAGTCACCACTCGCAACTGGTATTTTTTCATTCCTCTTCTTGACCCCTTAGATTAGATAACAGGCATTTTCTTCCACCTCTGGAACACTCTCTCAATCCAAAATCAGGGACACACCTTCTTGATTTGCTCTGCCGATAGAGTCAATGTATTACTGGTTTCCACCTGCTTAGTTTTGTATAAGAATACATATTTAATGAAAATCTCAACCATTACTTGTATGTAAATTGTAGTATTTAATATAGGTTTTCATGTAATTATAATTTTGTTCTATAGCTAAACCATCACCATTCCACCCTCTATGTTGAGACCTGAGATTTTCTCCCTTAAACTTCTGACAAATCCTTGACTCTCTGGGTTCATAATTAACAACTTCAACTCCGCTGCCTATCTTCATTTGAAAGAATACAGAATGTCCGCTTTTCTCAACTGACTCCTAAGGGTTCTGTTGTCATTGTTTTTTTGCTTAATTTTTTAAACTTCAGACTCTTCTCTCCTGACATTGCTGTTTCCTTTTTTAGTAGTGGTGGGCAGAACTCGCAGAGTTTCACTCTTCAGAATTACGTGGCATTACAGAAACATTTTATGCGATTACACGGAATTTCACCAACAGGCAGTAAATATGCGGGTTCTGCTTCCTGTGATGCAATATAGCACCACTAACATGAGCAGCACTTACAATCAGTGCAAACAGCACCATGTGTTGCACAAGACAATGTGGCCATTCCAGTTGATTTTGCTGCCGCTCAAGTAGAAAATCTACTCACATGGCAGCAAATCTACTCAAACAGCAGCCCTCTGACTACGACTCCCGGCAGCTGCTCAAATTAGAAAATCACGTTGGAAGAGGCCAATTCTCGCCTGCACTCACCAGCTTGCATATTCTAGAGCCTTGTGGAAGAAAAATGCAGCCATGCGGCAATTGGCGGAATATTGACAAAACTCTGTGTGAAAGAGTAACATGGAGTGGCCAAAATTCCACCTATTAATTGGGCGGAAGACAATATTTCACCTACTCCTACTTTTTACCTACTCTAAGACATTGTGAGGAGCTTGAGTGCCAGTGTCATATTTGTTCTGTGACCTATCAAAATTCTTCAAAATATAACTACAATGGTAGGAATGGCAACATTGAAAGAGAATGAGAGGGGAAATACTTGTGGGTAGATGGAACTGGAGACGGAGTAAGATAATGCTCAAAGGAGAGATGATTCATTAAGATAGTTCAATAGGTCAATGTTTCTGATCTTGGTGTCGGCATTGACATGTTTAGATCCTTCACTTTGAAGTAGACTTAAAAAGATTCTGGAAAACATTTGAATGCCTACTCCTTCCATTGAGAATATAGAATCAATTAAGTAGATGGTCCTTATTTTTAGGACCGCAGCATCCGCATGAGGTATTACGTCCTGGGAAAATACTAATAATGTACATTTTTATGCGGTGGGACATGACCTCATAATTTCGATTCACCCAAGTCAGAATGGTGATAACAGTGTAATGCTTCATGTTTCCCACAGTGCATGCTGCAAATCTCACAATCTTGAAGGATTTACATGGTGAGGTTTGGGTGTTAAAACCCCTTTGGTCAGTGTGACATTGGCACACATGTTGTAATTCTGATTTTTAACAACCATTTGCTAAAACGTACTGTGACCCTGGAAATCAGAGTCAAACTCTTTAGAATCAGCTTGCATTTTCCCCAAGTCACATCCTCAAGCACTCAAAATCTTTCATGTGATTACAAAGCACTATAGAAAGTTAAATAAAATAAAATAATATAAAATAAAGCATACTAAAATAAAATGCTTATCAAAGTAGCTTGCAACCAGAACTTGTAGAGAGAGAGCAGCTCACTCTTCGTTATGTTAAGGTCACTCTCATTTCACTCCTGTATCCTAATATTTCAGTGGGTTTTCAAGAGGATGCATTTTATTCAGATGTCTGGTTCCCTACAGCTGAAAATCTTATTTGTTTATGCAAGAAATCGATGAATTAGTTGAAGGGCATGAATGTCCACCTGAAATAATAACCAATCAAAGTTGGCAAAAAGTTACTGATTTGCAGGTTTCAGAATACTTTAGAAGTAATCTTTCACACCAGCCAAGGGTCCACGGACTTGGGGATAGCATTTGGGGGTCAAGATTCACTCCAGCAAAGACCAGCAGTAGGGTCCAGGGGAGGTCAGTTGGGACTATTCAGCTGGGAATACAGGAAAAATCTCTTGAAGCTTATTGTATCCCTGTAGACCAAATAAGAAGTCAGCCTTGGACACTTGGAGTCCACTTATTTTTTTCTGGGTGCAAGAGAGAAAGGGGGTTCAGTCTTCAATACTCTTCCCAGGTCATAGACAGTAGGTCCAGTCCTCTTCTGCTCTTAAACAGGCCCAGGCATGATCTGAGGAGGGTACTATGGATGTCACATTTTTCCCAGTGTCAGCCTGTGGGTGGTGGGAACTCTTGGTATCTCCCTAACCAATGGGGTAAAAGCTCCTCCTATGTGGTGTGCTGTAATCAATCCCACAGGGCCCCTCCTTGCCCAACACCACCTTGGCAGAACCTTTTTTCTCTTGTGCAGTGCCCCTGTGCTTATTCTAGAGGTGCCCCAGGGAGATAAGCAACTGTTCTACTGTGGTCACTGAAAACCAGCTCAGGAGCATCTCCTCTCTCACTGGTCCTGGCACCTGACTATCTAGCTGAACAAAAAACGAGGAAAGGACAAGTGTTACGTACATGGACCTGTGACAGGGTGGGTCCTTTTGAAGCTAATTAAGTTTCTGGGCATAACCCAGGTGGTTATCCTGCCAGAGAAACAGAACATGTCCCTCACCCAAGGCCTTTGTCTCAGCTGTGAGAGTAAGTTCACAACTCCTCCTCAGGGAGCTATACAGCTCCTTGGTGACTGTTGGAAGCCCATGCAATTATGGTTTAGGCTTTAGGCAGGGAACTTTTCTAAAGTACTAGCTTTAAAATATGTTTCAAACTTGACTTTGCCAATTGATTGGGTTTGTAATAAATATTTTAAACAATCCAATATGAACTCTCTAGCTGGTTCCTAAATAGGGATAGGCAATATTAAAGCTAATATTGTATCCCAAAGCTAACCCTGCTATAGTGAAAATAGCTGTTTAGGCCATTTCACTGTAAGGACATGTTTAACAATAACATTCTACATGATCTATTCTTAAATGCCAAAAAGTTGTCCTGGCATGTAAGACCAACTTAAGGGTCACATATTAGTATTACAAGGAGGGTTTGTTTCATCTTTATTTATTTCAATTTCTCATCAAACACATGGAGAAATTTCTCATACATCTACTTAGTCACAAACATAGGCACTTCGAGTAGTAGGGGCACTGCACTGTGATAAATTGAAGCTGTCTGAAACAATTTGCCTTGCAATCAGTATGGCATATGGAAGGTCCATTGCTGGTTCCATCCATAACTTTAAACATATGCTACAATGTAAAATGACTCTAGATTCAATTTACAATTGTACCTACTTACGTTTTAATGTTTGTCAATTCTCCAGCAGATGTATGAAGTGGCATCCTGCTCTCGGAATCACACCCATGGACAAGTTTTCCTAGTATGGCATATTTTCACAATGGACAATCATGCTTTAGGTGCAATCACTTGCGGTTGCCAAATAGTTTTGGTAGGGCTTCTAATATCTTTAGGGTGGCTGCACTTTGGCACTAACTCTTGGTATGTGTTTGACTGTGTGTAGCAGTATGTCATATGTGCCATTCACCTAATGTAGGGAGGGAACCATGAGCCCATCGAAGGGCTATCCGGCATTTGGCTAACAACAGGCCTATTGCTGCTAGACATCTCACTGCCCCTGGCACCTCTTTATCGTAACCTGAAAGGGCTAGCAGCAGTTCAGATGTCAATTCCTCCGCAGTGATAGCTTTTAGTTCCGTGAACACAGTGCGCCAGGAAGTCTGCACTCCGGGACAGAACCAGGATAGATGTGCAAACAAGGCTTCCTCCACCACACAAAGCTGGCATTTAGCATTGTGACAGAGGCTGTGATGGAATAAGCACCCTGATGTAGAACACATCCTGTGGACATATTAAAAATGTAATAATCTATGCATGCTGTCTAATGAGATTATTTTTACTGCTGCGCAGCAAGACTGCCCCTTCTGATCACTTATGGAGAGTCAAAGATCCCTCTGCCACTCGAATCTAGACCGTTGCAAATGTGGTCTATATGCATCTTGCGTGTGCATTGAATCTGGACACCAGGAAGAGAGGGGTTGTTGTTCTGTAACAGGGACATTAGCGCAGGCATCTCCAGGATGTCCTCACCTAGCAAGTCTTGCAACGCTCGGCGTGCTCTGTGATAATGGAATTGCATTAAAGTTGTGGGCTTCTCAAATCACTCACTAACCTCATGCCAAGCGGGAATGGAACCCTTGCGGAACAAATCTCCCATGGACTGTATGTGCAGCTCACACAGAGCATGGCCCATACCTTGTTCCTGCCCTAAGGGGAACCACATACACCAGTGCAGTGGTATTAAGGGAGAGTGTAACTGTGCAGATCATCGTATTCAGGGAATCAAAAACAGTGTAGAGCCACACTGGTTTGCTAAACAGTACCTGTGGCAGAGGCAGTGGCGCCTCAGCATCTTTCTCCAACCAGAGATGTGGATGTTCCGGAGAACTGTGGATCCAGTAATGTGCAAAGGAGCAGTGAGTAGCCTGTACTATGTTTCTAGTTCTGGGGCGTGTGGGCCTCCCAGTGCAAAAAGCAATGTTAAGGTCTCCCAGCACACCAAAGCTTGTTTACCCACCCATGCTAAGCACAACAGGAGAGTTGAGAGTTGAGAGAACATGCACAGGAGCAATATCAGTATATTTGTGAAGAGGAACAAGAATCTAGACAGTGCACCCATTTTCATGATGGCAATGCGACCAGACAGTGATAGCGGCAACTTTATCCAGCAGTCTATTGCCTCTGACAGTTTTTGTATGGCTTTACCATAATTATCCCACATCACTATTGTCGGGTCCATGTGCACTTGCACTCCCCAGAAAGTGCACTGAGTCTGTGGTCCATTGTAAGGGGTATGGCGACTGTACTGAGGTCGTGATGGGGTGAGCGTCAATATATTGGATTTGTCAAACTGCATCACCTCCCGCAACACTGGTGTCAGGTTGTGCTCCGGATTGCGCACATATAGCAGTGTATCATACACATAGACTGAGTTTATTAAATTGTAATTTGGAAACTATAAACTCCCAAGCGCATAGTATTCTCTAAGATTGCACGCCAGTGAGTCTTCCACCAGACCATACAAGAAGGGGGCATGGGGCAGCCTGGTAAGGTACGTCATATGATGGCAATGGGGGCTGTGACAAATCCATTAACTGGTATGCAAGGGTCTTTTATATAATACTTTGACTAATTGGAGGAAGGTCTCAACCACCTCGATGAGCCTAAGCACCACCAGCATAGAGCCCCATTTGACTGAATCAAACGCTTTTTTTGCGTTGAGTAATATAGCAGTGGCCCACACTCCAGCGTCTAATTGCTATAATGCTCCAAACAGAGTCCTGAGATTAAACGCTAAGCTGTGACCTGGCGAAAAAGCATTCAGTTCCAAGCCCACCACTCCAGGAAGAAGTGAGGCTACTCTGTTGGCCAGAAACTTATATATATAAATATGTCTTAGTGTTAACATTTAAAAGTGGCATGGGCTCATATGAGGAGCATTGCCGCTGTGCCCGATTTCAAGAGTGACACCAGTAGGACCTCATGCATAGAGCGTGGCATAGACCCATCGATAGCCACTTCCTTGTACAGTGTGGTCAGATGTGGGTTAAGCTGGTCTTCGAATTCCTTATAAAAACCAGAGTGAAACCATTGGTGCCTGAAGAATTGCTTGAGGGCAAGTCCTCAAGTGCTGCAGGGTTCACGGCACTAAGGGGCATATTAATACTCTGCTACCGCCGGATTTGCATCATTTTTTTAATGCAAATTCGGCACAAAACTAACACCCTTTTTATACTATGACGCTAGACCCCGCTAACGTCAAAATATCGCAGTGTGCGTCATTTTCTGGATGCGTGAAACCGCCTTGCATTAATGACATACAAGGTAGGCGTTCCCATCCAAAAAATTACTTAAACACCTGTGCGCCATAGTTATGCAACAGCACAAAAAGCACTGCTGGGAAGCGGACCCAGAAAATTACGCAAAGCCCGATTCGCGTCAGGAATTAATGCCTGGGTCAGGGCAGGTGTTAAAATGGGGCAAACACACCACTACATAAGGAAAGTTCACAGAAGCAACATCGGAGCTCCAAAAGAAAGACATGGAGGTGCTATTCATCCAGCATGCACGAAGACGCAGAGCACAGGAGCAATAGCAGCAGCTTCCACCACACCAACAGGGACCCCAAAGGCAACGCCAAAGGCAGGAGAGGATATTCCAGACCAGGATAACCCTTCAGGGTCTCAGGGAACATGACATCATCCAGAGGTACAGACTAAACTGGTAAACCATACAGCAGCTGCTGCACCAAATTGAGCCACAGTTGGCACCCAGCTTGCAGACACCCCACATCATTCCACCAGAGACCAAGCTGCTAGCTGTCCTCTACATGTTGGGAAGTGGCTGTTTTCAAACCACTGGTGCCCTGGTTGCTGGAATCTTACAGCCCTCATTCTCTGCCTTCCTACCCAAGGTACTGGATGCCATCATCTCCCTCACACCCCGACACATCAGATTCCCCAAAACACAGCAGACGCAACAGGAGAACAAACAGGGCTTCTATCAAATCAATGGCTTCCCACACATGCTTGGTGCCATTGACTGCTCACATGTGCGGATTGTGCCACCTGCTGCAACCGAGCATCTACACCGTAACAGGAAGCACACACACTCCATCAATGTGCAGATTGTGAACATCGTGGCAAAGTATCCTGGGAGGGTACGTGATTTACTCATCTTCCGCCACTGCACCATCAATCAACACTTCCAGGATGGACAATATGGAAATGGCCTACTTGTTGGTAAGTACAGAAACCTAGTTACATACACACTGCCCAGCAACCCTGTAGGACACACAACACATACACCACTACATTTACACGTCGGCACTGAGGTTGTGACACTGGTAGCCATGTTTGATATCCTGACTCAATGGGATACACACCTATGGACAAATGACAGATGCAAATAACAACAGATGAACCTCCAGAGCCACAAGGGACCAATTCAAAACCACACAGTGACAATGACATGGCCTTAACTGGCAGTACAACTTGGAAGATGAATCTTCCAATATCACATCAATAACACTCAATCACACACCCTTCCAAGCAATACGTACTGTGTAAGGAGTGTGCATTGTGTTTCGCTGCAGGTCAATCATCATGAGACACATAGCATGATGATGCTGACTCTAATGAAAGTGACATGGAATCATTGAGGCAGTACCAACATCTCACATCACTCCTGGGGTGAGTTTGCCAGCTAGCAATAAGGAAGTGGACTGTGCTATTAACACATATTGATGTGACACTAATGCAAAGTGCACACTGCTACACATACGGATTGAGACAATTCCCCATATACATAACAGATGTACAGGCAGATGGATCTTCTGACACTTAGGGCCAGATGTAGGTAGGAAAAATTTAGCGAGTTGGAAATTGCGAGTCGTTTCGACTCGCAATTTCCGACTCGCTAAATGTAATGCAAGAAGAAAACGCGACTTCAATTTGCGACTCGCAAATGAAGTCTCACCGCAGATTGCGAGTCCGCTGTTTGCGAGGTCGCTTTTTGCGACCGTGCTAAAAACGGACACGCAATTTGCGAGTGGGTGTCGCAAATTGCGACTGTGCCGCAAATTGAATGCAGGTGCTGCAGAACACTCTGGAAAACACTTCCTGGCTCATGATGATGACATCACAGCCAGGAAGTTTACAAATACACCTGGGAGGAGGGAGGACCACACCCATTTAAACAGCAGAACTGCAAACAGAGAGAACAGCAGCTACCATGGCTGAGACACCAAGGAAGCGCAAACTTAAATTTGCAGAGAAAGAGCTGGAGGTGCTGACAGAGGAGTGCTGCCAGGACCATGACCAACTTTTTGGAAGGGCAGCCCTCACCGTGCCAGAGGTGGAGAAGAGAAGAATCTGGACGGACATCCAAGACAAAGTGAACTCCCTGGGTGTCAGCCACCGGAGCATAGAAGAACTAAAAAAAAGGTGGTATGACCTGCGCTCCCGGACCAAGGAGAGGGTGGCAGAGCGGCTCCGGGAGATGAGGGGCACTGGAGGGGGACCGTCCACAATACCACCACCCACACCCCTGGAGGAAAGAGTAGAGGAGACCCTTGAGCCTGAGGCAGTGTGCGGGATGGGAGAGCTGGATACATCAGAGCCAGGACCATCAACCGGTGAGTACCATGAGACATGCATGTACCCTCAATAATGCCATACCCCCACCCACCTTGTACACAGTAGTTTGCACAGCCAAAATAGCTCAATTTCAGAGTTGCAACCACCAGAAAGGTGCATTATGTGCAATGTAGTCAAGTAGGCAGTTGATAAGCAACAGTTTATTAGGAAGTTGATAACAGATAGTAGATACTGACAGTGTGTTCCCTATGTCCCACAGGTCTCCCACAATACACCCCCACCAGCCAAAGCATCCAGGGGCCACTGGTCAGCCAGCAGCCAACAGATGAATCAGGACCAGCCACCACTGAGACCTGCACCACCAACACTCAGTCCCCTCATGATACACCAGTTGCCATACTGGTGTGTGATCCAGCACCTGGTCTCAGCCACAGTGCCACTGTAGAAGACACAGAGCCTCCACTGCGTCGCAGGCGACGTGTAAATGTACCATCACAGCGGCAGGCAGAGTCAGGGGACGCCTCCATGTCGTGTGCTGAGGCCGCAATCCTATGGGGTCAGCACCTGAAAACACAGGAGATTAGGAGAATTACAGGGGCATTGCGGCGCATGGAGCGAAACCAAGGCAGTAGCATGCAGCTTGTCCACACGGAGTTGCAACAAATGAACACACATATGGGCGAGCTTGCACTCTCCATGCGACAACTTGTGGCTGGACTCCTAACTCAGACAGAGGGTGCAAGGCGTCGTGAGAGGCAGCTACTTAACCAGCTGGACCGCATGTCTGCCTCCATAGTCATGCTGGCTGTGAACACTACTGGCCTTTCTAGGTGCACGGTCAGCCTCCAAGTTGACATGGGCCACTTTGCCAGTGATGTGGCACGTGGACCGGGCCGTCTCAGCCACGCTGTTGATATAATGGAGGCACAGCAGGTGGCCAGGGGCGCGGCCGACACTCCGCAAGACAGTGAGGAGGGCTCCAACATCAGCAGTGTCTCTGCCAGTGACACCAGGGTGTTGCGCAGTGGAAGCGCAAGGCAGGGCACTGCTGACACCACTGGTACCATCCATGCTGTACTGGGGGTGGGGCACATGAGGTCAATGTGTCCTCATGCCAGGAGGACTGTTACAGCCCCTGAACTGTTGACAATGTATATAGTTTTTTTGGTTCCACATTGACCTGTGTGTATGTCTTCAAGGTGTATTCAGCTATACCTAGGAGGTATCCGTCTCCAAACTCCCCACGTTCTAGGCGTTGGTGTATCCCACTGTGCCTGAAAATGTAGGAGTCATGTGTACTCCCTGGGAATTTGGCAACCATGTCAGTGATAACATAATGGGCGTCACATACCACCTGGATGTTCAGTGAGTGGGTACACTTCCTATTGCGGAACAGATATTCCAGATTTGCAGGAGGGCATATTTGTATATGTGTCCCGTCTACATACCCTATGACATGGGGGAAGTTGGCAATCCTGTAGAATTCCAACTTGGTGCTGTTGATTTCTGCCTCATTCCTGGGTAGGTATATGTATCTGGACATGTGTGTGAGTAAGGCATCTAGGAATGCCCTGAAGAACCGTGAGAGTGAACTTTGGGATACCCCACCTGCCACGGCAATGACTCCCTGATAGCTATCCGAGGCCAAGAGGTGCAGTGAGCAAAGCACTTGCACATGCGTAGGGATGGCGCAGTCGCGCACAGTCTGGCGTTGTAGCTGTGGTTTGACTAATTCTATTAAATCTAGTATAGCTGCACTGCTGAGTCTATATTTATCATAAATCTCCTCCTCAGTCTGTTGGAAAAGTGTCTGCCTGGTTCTGTATATCTTCTCCTGTCTCTGGCTCCTCCTCCTCCTCTGCTGGGCGGCGTGGGCTCTCCTCCTCATTCCTATCACATATATCTCTGCCATCTTGAGTAACCCAGATGCCTTCTGGGTCTCCTTTTATACTTTGGTAATGGTTACCACCTGCTCTGAGTTAGTGGTAAATTGGAAGTGCAAAATGGGCTTTTTGCGACTAGTCGCAATTTGCGAGTGGCTATTGCATTTGGGTTGCGACTCGCAAATTGCAACTTCGTATTTGCGAGTCGCAAAATGGGGTCGCTATTTTTGCGAGTTGGTAATGGCTTGCGTCGCATTTTGCGAGTCGGAAATGGGATTTTTGCATCCCATTTCCGATTTTGCGGGGTCGCAAATTGCGATTCGGGCCATTTGCGACTCGCAAAAGTTTCCTACATCTGGCCCTTAAACCTTTATCCCCACAACCAGGTTAGTCAGCTTACCTGGAGTAGGATCAGTAGTGTAGGTACACGTTTGCACATGAGCAAACTCGGTCAGGGCACAAACTATAGGTTTGCATATAACTTGTCACAAATGAGATATTTGTGCATTGTCAGTTGGGAACACTTCATTGCTGCCAACTTATGGAGATGTGTTGTACATTGTCACCTAGCCAAATCAAAGGGCCTCACTGTTGATTTTCACGTGCTATTACATATGTTGAATCGGATGGGATGTTCAGCCCATATAGTGCAACCGTGTTACCACCACAGTGGAATCAATTCTGTGTGCGGAAGTATCATGTCACCTCCAGTGAAGGTGCATGGACACATCTTTCATATGACATAATGCATGGGAGATACACAATGAGCTGCAAGTTTACAAATATACCGCTGATATCCGGTCAATCTGCCAAACACCAGTTTTGATAATTAAACAACCCAATGCTGAAAAAACATTCTAGAACCCTAGGATCCCACACAATAACACAAACACAGATGAGTCACAGACAACACAAGATAACAACTGCCATGCAAAGTGACAATCAAGGTGCAACCAACATCCAAATATTTACACTCATTTTCTCTTTCAGCTGTTTTAGGGTGATGGGATCCAGCCATGGATCATGACCCCATTTACCAACCCAAGCACAGCATCAGAGCTTTCCTATAATGAGGCACATCAGAGGACATGCACCATGGTACAGAGGACTTTTGGCATCCTGAAGTCCAGATTCCGGAGTCTCGACATCACCAGAGGCAGCCCCCCATATTCACCTGAAATGGTCTGCAAGATCATTCTGACCTGTGCCATCCTGCACAACATTTTCCCCTCTATGAACCTGACCCACAAATGCCTGAAGAGGAAGAAGAGGAGGATGCTGCTCGTGAACATGAGGGGGACTATCCAAACACTGCAGCAGGATTGCGTTGGAGACAACACATTGTAAAAACTTCTTCTAACTATAGTCACCATTACCACTTTGTTAGCATATGTCAATAAACACCTACCTTCATCACTCAATCATGCTCTGGGTAATTACTTATGCATCAAATGATCCCTAGGAATCATAATCAAAGTTTAGCCTCATAGAGCATTGCAGAAATACAGATTAGGATACTGAAAAAGCCACATCACATTTGATGGGTATGAACGTCCGCCCAACATCACACACAGTGTAAATGACATATGTCCTGTCTATTTCACATGTGATGGCCAATATCAGAGGACCACAGCTATGACACACATCCATGTTGCCAACATGGTTCATTGCAGCACATGAGACACAGCTAAGACACCATCAATCATAAGGTAAAAAAGTGTTTTCATACATGAGGCAGTGGATGTGCTATTGCATTGGTAACAGGAATGTCTGACAGCAGTAAGTGTGACATCAGCTACCTTTGCAAGGAGCATGTGTGACAAGGAGTCCATCTAAGCTTAAAATGGATAGCACGAGTGCCCCAGGTATGACAAGCATTGCTCACAATACATGCCCTGCGTAGTCCATCTCAGGTAATAAGTCCTGCCACTGCCATGTTTTAAGTCTCTCCCCATCCTTCTCTAGGGGCCCTGTAAATGGACTATCTGTACCCTGATAACCATCATCTACACACACCCAGACTCCCATTCTGACTCCTGTGTGCTTCCCTCTTCAGTATTGCATGCCATAGTCATAGTTCATCAGTCTGTATGGACTTCAGGTCCGATAATGCACTGCCTGGTAGTCGGTAGGACCTATAATCAGCTGTCTATTGCTTCTCATGTAAAAGGTCCACTTGGCCCTTTGAACTTGATTCTCAACTCCAGGACTTGTGAGACACTGAAGCTGCACACACCTGTGAGCACTTCCATGCAGACCAGCCATTTGAACCTACCAGTCCTGCCCTTGCTGCTGCCTGGAACTGCTTAGAAGCTGCCATTTTCTGAATCTCCTTGTTGTGCCTTGGGTTACAAATCACTTGTGTACCAGAGCCCTTGCGGGAATGTGTAACCTTGCTGACCACAGCACAAATACAGTTGTTAGTTCCCACATTGTTGTTTCAGCTTTTCCCAGTCAGAGTCTGCTCACTGTGTATTTGCCTTGTTCATGTTTGTTCCTGACAGAGCCTGCATCCTGTTAGCCTGACTGGTTCCTGTCTTTGCCTTAACCATAGAGGGTCCCTGTGGCCACATTTGTCTCATAGATACTTTCCATGCCCTCTCCTTCCTAATGGGGTATTGTGTCTGGTAGGTCTACAATGAATCCTCAAATATATAGTATAGTATACTCAGTTTCCTTATAGTATTCTGTTCTGGGACATGTATTCAAATAGCCTAATCTAGCCCCATTCCTTGTCTGGTTTTGCATGTATTCATTAGTGCCAAACAGTGACAGTGTGCCATGGGTCTATGCAGGGATTTGGTACGGTGCGTCCAGCACAACAAACAAGGGTTGCCAATGTGTATGTAAGGACAAAACATGTTTGTGCTCTGACGGTCCACACACAGATTCACTTCTGCCGCCACCTTTTGATGGTGCTTGGGTGATGACTAGCTGTGATATTAATCAGCACAGAGGCACTGATGTTCCCTGTTGCAGTGGGAATTTTAGAGGCCACCCTGTGTACAAATGTTGTGATGAAACCTGCCTGTTTCCTACTACTGATGCAAAATGTTTTTAAGCACACCAAGGTTGCCCTGTCGTCTGCCTTATGAAAGGTCTGTAGTACTACAGCTGGACTATGCCCATGGGTGTCATTAGTTGATCTTTTGCTTTAGGTCAAATCTGCTTTGAAGAATACTCTCTTAATTCAAGGGTTGGCTCCACAGACTCATGACTAGACCTGCACGTAACTGTGACAACATGGAGGCCAATACTGACATAGGGTACACATGGCCACACACTTGAACTGGAGACCTTTGTGCAATGAACCACTGGAAATATGTGAACACATGCAGCATGGTTTGCTGGTCCTCCACAGCCACAGGAGAAACATAGGTCATTTACATGACTCAAACTGTGGTGTACCATAACTTTTTTGGATTGGAGTTGAGACTCTGTGTCACAAACACTGTACCTACCTAGCATGTTCAAATGTCGGACTCATGGGTAGTATACACACAAGTGAGCATGAAGTGGTATCTAACATTCTAGTACATGTGATGGCTTACCTGTGTAACATTGCCATTATCAACCGTCCTCTATCTATCCTGTGCATAGTTTGTCTCGGGAGATGTTTTGGCCCCAAAGTCAGGGAAGTTCACACAGCATAAGACGCTACGGGTATGACAAACACATATCCTGACTGATGTAACTCAATGAATGGCATCTGATGGTCATCCACAATTACAAACCATGCATACAAGCACATTATGCAGAACACCTCTTGTGACGTTCACACAGAGGAACAACAACAATTGAAATAGCCCATTCACAGATATAAACACACAGGCCATATGTACATTTTTTAAGTTGCGTAGCCTTGCTGTCTTCTATTGATTCACCACCTGCTCAAACTGGGGAATACAAATTTTAATCCCAAATGTTTGGGTTGCTGTTGCATCAGTTAAGAGTGCTAATCCGGCACAACAACATGAGTATTATGGTCCATGGTAGTGTGGTCCGCCCCATGTGCCCAAACACTGGAACACACACAGCCGGCCCTAACAGCCTATCTTTGTATAGTTTTAGCTTCCATTGACGTAAAAAATTAGAAAAATGTCACAAACACAGTTAAAGACAGATATTTTGACGCAAACGTATAAAAAATGCTGCATATGCATCAAAAAATGCCGCATAGGCGTTAAAAAATGACGCTCACAGCCATTAAAATTGATCGGTCCCTAGCGTTAATTCCAACACTGCACCCCATGAAATTAGTTATCGATGAAAAATATATTGATCTTTGAATGCAGGGTAATTTTTAAGTATATGCGTCAATAAATATTGATGCAAAGGCCATAAGTGTCAGAAAATTTCACGCATCATAATAAAAACACACCACATTTGAGACAGGAAGTGATGTAGTAGGATATCCTGTTTACACAAATGGTACAGTGGGTGTACTTTCACTTTCACTTTGCAGTCTGTGATTCTTCTATACTGTGTGGCTGTGTTGAGAGTTGTGTCTGTCCAAATTGTGCTTTTGTCTCCTGTGTGCCATTCTAGTTGTCATCTGTTGTTTTTGTATTTGTCTTAGTAATTCAGTGTCACTGTGTTTTTGTCTTTTTTTGTGTCCAATTTTGTCTTATATCCGGTGGGAGTGTGTAGTGGGTATTGTTAGATGGGGAATTGTTGGGCTGTTTGTGGGTTCTTTAAGTTTCATTTTCCTACCTCCTTTCCCTGTATTTCCCTCTCCGATCCCTATTATTTTCTGTGATGTTGGGCAGGCCACGTCTGGGGAGAATGGGTGAGGCAGAGCTGGGGGCTTTCATTTGGCTGGTGTGCCACTTTCTCCCCCTGATGTTAGAGGCTGGTGGCGGGTGATACAGGGGTATCACACCAAGGCGAGGAGGCTCAGGTGGTCCAATTTGCTGTTCCACCTGAAGAGGGTATTCAACAGCCAGCGCAATGACCACCAACTCAAACATCGCTGGTCTGATCTTGTGGCCGGAGAGCAAGACCTGCTGGACCACCTGGGTGTGGTGATTGGTGGCCCTGTTGGTGAGTACAAATCAGACTAATGTGTACAGTAAAATGCTCTGTAGTGACAGTAGCAGATTTGGTCACATGCTGCATGCAAGGTTTGTGGACATGTGGAATGCAAGTTGAACATACAGTGGCCCTGATTTATACAATATTTGCTACGCATTACCGTCATTTGTTGACGTAAAAGCTGCACAAACTTACAAAACACAACTTGATCTTGTAAATTAGTGCTGCTTTGACGTCAATAGATGATGGTAATGCGGCACAAACAAATGTTTTATTCATGGTCTGTGAGTGTACCAAGAATGAGATGCATTTCACATGCTAAAGCAAGGAATGAATGTGGTCCACAATTATTTGTAATACATGTCTGAACTGTATTCCTGGCCATACGTACAAAGATCTTCCTAACCTCTGGTAATATATTAGGCTGATATTTTGACTTGGTTTGTGCAGCATTTGAATTAATTATGGATGCCAAAGTAAGGCACACTGGATAATATCTAAATGTTTGGTGCTACTTTCAATAGCTGTAGCATTAAAACAGGAAGCAAATGCTACACATTTCTTGCCCCTGTGTTCATTGTTCCTGTGTGTTTTAATTTGCCTTGGGCACAATTGCTGGTACAGAGCTGATGCATTTGCCATCGGTTTCACTTTATAGCCAAGCAATTTTCATAAGTTAATGGGTCATCATGGGATCACTGATCTTTGTGAATACATGGTCACAAGTATTTATTTGCATGATGTTGTGCAAGGGAGCCCTGACTGCTTCCATCATACATTTAAAGTGACAAAATAGTTTGCTAGTTTACATTTGGTACACCCCTAGTGCAGCATATGTACAATAGTTAACTTCTCAGTATGAAGGCTATCACAGACATGGGTGTATGCTAAGATCAGCAGACCAGCATTCCTGTGACTGCTGCCATTCCCAAGGTGCATAGAAATAGAAACCTTCGTCATCAAGATTGCCGAAGTAGGACATTTGCTAAAACATGTTTCACTTAGGGGACAGTGTCAGTTCGTTGTATAACCACAGATCACCCAACTTGGCATATGTAAGATGATGAATCTGGCTAACTGTGATCTACAATACCTGATATAGGTACACAGGGCCCTGAGTAACACATTTCAGGTGCAATGATTATGCCTGTGCCCATGCATTCTGTCACGGATGGTCAAATTAGACACTGTCAGCATATATTTCTTTGTTGTTTTGATTTAGCTAAATGGCCAATCCATGTTTATCGTAACATTACCATCAAGTAACACACAGGATCCCTGCCATCATGGTGTCATAGGGGGCATATACGGATGTGGGTACACTGGCAATGTTGCATATGTACCCTACAGACACTAAAGGCCCACATATAATGGACCATAGAAAGCACAATAATTCTGAACTAAACCCAACCCACATGAGCATCACACAGTAACTCATTGTCCCTTGATGCACAAGCCAAATACCTGAGTGACTGGTATTGCAGTGCACCAGGAATGTGGCTTTGCATGTCTCTCATAACAACAAATGAAGAAATGGAGTATCTTCTAGAAAGAATTCTGCACAAAATTTAGTACTCATGTTTGTCTCCACATGATTGTTAGGGCCAGTGCATGTGTGCATATGCGTGTCTATCAATCACTGGCGTGACAGGGTCAATACATGTTTGCAGTGATATGTCTATTTGGGTGTCTACATGCCTGAGCTGCTCTATCATCTAAAATGTCACACACAGTGTTTATTTGTTCCACGTTTTGTACAGTGAGCAGACATTGAGCACATTTCACCCTTCCATGTATTACAGGTGTGCCCACACCCTACACAATTGGAGAAGTGGCTTGATTTGCGGACCCAGACATATCCAGTAAGTGTAGATATGTTAGTTCTGTGTAGTGTTTGCAGCTGTTGTGTGATTGACTCCTGTGTGTTGGACTCATTGCAAGGTATGATGTGCCGGCACATGATCTGATATGTGACTTGCCTGGAGTTTGACAATTTGTTCCATGTTTGAGTTGGACAATCAGTGGCGGAGAGTCAAATTGTGGGATTCTAGTGCTTCGCTATAGTCATGGGCAGGTGAACAGGGTGATATTTGTTGCTACATTTATGCCAATGATAAATAAGGAGGTGGCCATGTTCATGGTTTAGTGAGCAAGTCATACCCTGATTCACACAGACCAGTGATGCTGAAGTATTACCCACAAACTTGAGCCTCCTTGTTGACTAATGAACATGTAGGACTGTATGTTTGACTTCCTAGCAGCACCTGGCTCCACATGTTGTGCTACGTTTATGCGGCACCTGCGTAGAATTTCATAGGTGTGCATGCAGGTCAAGCCCAAATGGCTGCTTGCATTTATGTGATTGTTTTTGGAAAGGTATTATTAAGATCAAATGATGTTGACAATTGTCCGCAATTAGGAACATAAATGTGGATGTGATTGTCCAATGTTTGAGTCAATCCTATTTGGCTGCCCTCTTTACCTGTGGTGGACCGACTAATCCCATGGCCAGCTGTCCAAAACTTCCTGGCTGTCCTTGATGTTTGAAAGTATGAGTTGCATATCCATCACCCCCTGATGCACAGGGTTGGAGTTATGAAATATGTGTACCTAGGTGGGAGGATCCCAGTGTAGAAGACAGAGATGTAATTCCAACATTCATTTGTTCCAACCTAGGATACCCCCTCATGATTAGCAACTGCATACCGTCCAGGCAATTCCATTGACAAATCACAGATCTTGTGGGCCTTGGTTGTCATCCAGAAGATATTCATTAGTTGGCCTGTCACATGTGGAGTACTTGCAGCATTTTTTATGTGACTAATGGCAGAACAATGATGCACAGATCATTTAAGTAGGTACCAAGCTTTTTGAGCATTGCTTGGCTGTTAGATAGGAGATGTGTAGGCTGCGTTGGCATGTCATTCCTCAGGGACATTCTATGATCTGTACTGTGATTTGGACTATTTAAGCTTATTTTGAGGAAGTGTTAGAATATCATCAGTATATGTATCACACAATAATGTCACTAATGTTTGGCTTTCTCTTTTTTTACAGCTGCCAACATGAATGCCCATCAGATCAGGGATTTCCAGAGGCGGGTAATGCGTTACTGCCACATACTGGATGTGGAGTCTGGGTTCAGCAATATGGCATGGCGTTATCGGCATGAGAGAGCCACAGGGGTCTGGAGGGCATTTGCCAAAGGGGGGCCATCCTTGCTCACAACAGGCACCACCACCAGCACAACCACTCCGACCACAGTCGCAGCTCCTACACCTCCCCCTCCAAGCACGGCACCGACACCAGCACTACCATCCACTAGTGGCACACAGACAACCCCTGCTGCAATGATAGACAATGCAGAATTCCAGCAAATGAGACGTGACATGCAACGGATGTTGCACAGGATGGACAGGCTGCAGCAGGAGGTGTCCTGCAATAGCAGGAGACTGGATGGAATAAAGAAGATCCTCTGGAGGGCAATCTTGTGACTTTGTGACCCTCAGCCATGATTCTCTCCCCTCCCTCCTCTTTCCTGGTTCTTTTATTTAGTGGGTTTAGGGGGCTTAGTTTTAGGTTAGAATAGGCTGTTAGTTTAGTTAGTATAAGTGGGTTGAGGGGTGGAGGAGGTTATATTATTACATGTGTTATTTTATGGGTGGGTGGGTGGGGGGATACATTTTTTATTGTGTCTAAAAAATAAAAAAATAAAAAAAAATATATAATAAAAAATATATATATATTTGTTTAGGATAAGATAGTATGTGTTTAGGTTAGTATATGTTGTCCTACATGTGCCCCGTCATATAAGGGGGGTGGGGGGTTGATGTTTAGAGTGTTTAGTTAAATGTGATAGGCAAGTTTAGATTAGGGTAGTTAGGGCCAGTTGTGGGTAATGTGTAGTTAGGATAGGTTAGGTTAGTTAAGGTGTTTCCCCCAGTTTTAATGTCCTTTTTTACTGTTAAATAAATATTTAGGTACTCCTTTACAGTAGGTGTCATATGCTTGGGGATCAGGACCTTGGCATGGGTGAACAGTGTCAATTTAGTATTTGCCTTTGTGTCCCATCCTGCATCCAAATCCCATTATTGACATGGTTATTCACAATTCCTAATGTGCAGTCACATTGGCAGCTACACCAAAGTTACTTCTCAATGCATCTGCCATCCATTGCACCCACCCCTCAAGGGTACTATGGTTCCCAATGTGTTGTTAAGTTTGGATGTTTGTTTTAAATCTGTCATAGTTTGATCCCTGATTTGGAATCTTGGCCTCTGCAGCCTGATGTTCATGTGAACCCTGATGAGGTGAGTGATGATATAATCTTATGTAGTATTGTGTACATAACTCACACTTATCATTTCTTACATTGTACTCCCAGGTTACATATTTGTCCATACACTTGTACACATCCATTTCTAATGTATGGTGTGTGTGTGTGTGATGAAAGCTTATAGTCAGATGTCACATACATTAAGATTGTTTTGAAGGGAATTTTGAACACATTGATTTTCAGCTTAAACATACCTTAAAGCAAACTTTTTCAATCCAACACAGCATTATACTGTTAGTTTTCAATTTACTTCAGAAATAAGCCTCAGGAAGCACAGATGATGATACAATCCAGACCCCAGTGCGTAGTTATCAGCCCACAATCTTTCAACGCAGTTGTATTGACATTCTATGGCCATTGACATGTGACATACATCACTAATCTCCTACACAGTTGATGTGTCACATTACACAGAGACAAAGAGGTTGTGTAAGTGCTATTTATTTTAAAGTGCTGTAGTGCAATATTTATATAGTGCAGGATTGTGAGTCCATCAGTGTGACACCTTCTATTGTGATACTACACAGGTGCAATGGGACATGTCATTGGACATGCTGGGGTGAAGTGTCATACAGTGCAGAGGAACATGAATTGCCAATGAGGTAGTGAGAGACAATCACAGAGCATAGTGTCAAGGTAAACAGTGGGCTGGAGAACAGTGCATGTCAGCAGCTGTTGCAAGACTGGCATGTTGACATGGGCAGGACCTAGGATATAAGTGTCCATGTGGCATGGACTTGTGCTACCGGGTACTCTTATGGGTGAAAGTGATCTGTTCCACATCTTCATCTTCGGATGTGGGTGTCGTCTCCTCTGCCCTTGGTGGTGGTGGGTTTGAAGGGGTAACACACACTTCAGTGTTTGAAGACGTGGAGTCAGAAATCCCGGAAGCTGCCAACTGTGGGGCTATTAAGGGCAGTACTGCAGCAATGAGGAGCTGCTGGTTCTTAAGGATAGCAGCTACATCCCTGTGGTAGGCAGCCAGCTTGGCCCTGAGGGGGGTCATGACTGCATTCATGAACGCAGTGAAAGGTTTGGGGTGCGAGGTGTTGTGGCAACTCCCTTACTGTAGTGGTGAATTCCTTTAGACTTTGTTGTAGTCCTTGCAGGATGGATGTTAGCGCTTGCATGGCTGCTGCCTGTTCTGCAGATGACATCATGCACAAATGCATCCCCTCAAGGCTGGCTGCCATATTTTGCATCCCCACCGCACCTCCTTGGCCAGCTCCAGCTGTACTCCAACTACAGTCCTCTCAAAGGTGGTGCCAGTGTCCTCAGAGTCCTCAGCTGGGTTGGAGCTGGCAGGTCGTACAATTGGGGTGGTGGGTGGCTCCTCTGTGATGGCTGCTACCTCTGTGCTCCTCCTTGTGACTGAAGGTGGGGTCTGGAGGGTTCCAATAACATCTTAGAGGGTCTGCTGGCTAATGTTTGTCAGTTCGTCATCCATGTCATCAGGGAAGTCCAGGACAGGCATATCCCCAGGAGAGTCCTCATCCTCTGCAATGAGATATTGTACAATTAGTGTGTCTGTGTGGTGGCATTTGTAATGTGATGTTCCTGACTTCCTATTAGCTGAACATTGTGATCTTGGTTCCTGTTCATTGTTACTGTCATTAACGTTAACATTCTCCCAGGCCTATGCCCCACCTGCATGTCACATGTAGTGTGGGCAGTTTGGGGAAATGTCTGCGTTACATTCTCTAGGTGTACGTCCAAATTGTATGTTGCCACCTTATTGTACTACTGAACCCTCCGTCTACTTCCATTATCATGGTGTGGCCTTGCACTGGCTGTGGTTGTTCGGATGGCACTTGCATCACACTTAACAATCTGGAACTGACCCAGTCTCTGATATTTCACATCCACCGATATGATGCTGAGACCTAGCATATAGTATGTATATCATAAGCATGGCACGATACAGGTGTCAGCATCGGTAGTGTGTACTGCTGATGTTGGGGAATGTGTGCTACATTGGATTGCACTGATGGTCCTAGCAGTGTTCCATTTCCCCCTATGACTGTGCGGGTGTGTTTCACTAGCTAGACACATATGTCCTCCTCTTCAATGCTTTTGTCTTAGCACTATGACACTTGAGATGTTGAATGATGCATTGTAGCTATTGTAACACAGGCTCAGGGTAGACCCTGACACGTGCAGCATGGGTATGACATTACTGCTGTGTACCTCATAATGTTAATTACAGTACCTGACTTTTGTAGCGCCTATAGGCACGAGCATTTGACAGGATTTGCAAATTTGTATTGATTACAGGGGATTTATAACATTGTCATCTTGAACCCTCTATATTGGGTGTGTTTGATCCATGGGCACGTAACTGCCATTGGCTACTTGACTTACACACACAGCAGAGGTGGTAGTGGCAACTGTTGTCAATGGTAAATACCACTTGTGGATATGGCCTGAGACTGGAAATTGAGCTCTAGTTCATGTAGCGACAATACCAGCTGTTGTTTGACAGCAGGCCAGTTTTGCGTTGTACCCTACCCTCCTGGACTGGCTTTGCCTTTCCAACATCCTTGGCATGGCAGAGTACCCCGATGCAAAGGTTGTTGGTGTAGTGTTATGCTGTGCCCCAGGTTTCCCCTGCACAGCCCAGGCACCCGTGCCATGCCCCTTTGCCCTTTCCACTACCTGATTATCATGGCTGACATGCATTGTATAGTAGGTATGTCCCCCCCCGCTTGCAGTTAACAATTAGGCAATTTTGTTCCTCATGCCACTTACTCTGCATCAGTGTTGTATCCTGGTAGTCTGCGCTGTCCTGTCCTTGAATCCCTGTGACGATCTCCTCAGGGATGACGGCTGCCACCATCTCCTTCATGTGGTCCAGGGCCTCCTGCAGTGCTGGACTCCCACCTCCAGTCTGCAGTGCTGCCTTCCTGTTCCTGGTCATCTTTTCCTTGGCCTTGTGCTTGCAGTCATGCCAGCATTTCTTGCAATCAGTGACTGTTCTCTGTACTTCTGCCACGCTGTTGATCTTATCGAACATTTGTTGCCAAATTGCCTCTTGTCTCCCATTGGCAATTTTGAGGTGACAAAAAGTTGATGATGGTGTTCTGTCACCTCTTTCACCAGTATTTCATGCTCCTCTGCACTGAACCAACACTTCCTTTTCTTCTTCTCCCTCTCCTGGGTCTTGTGTGGGTCCTCCTGGCTGGTTCCTGGTTGGTTGTCATCTTCTTGGGGCCTCTCATGGCTTCTGGAATCTATTTTGGGGCTCCTTTGCACATTTTGCTGTGTTTGCGCTGCTTCTTGATGCTATTCTGTAAAAAAAAGCGTGTATCCAGTTTGCGATGTCGTAAACCGGATTAAAGTCATTTTCGGCGCATTAACGTAATTTTTCTTCACGACGTGGCGCAATGGTTTGAGTAAAAAAAATGACTCTAACTCGTGGTTTGCGCCGCCGAGCGTCAAAGTATAAATCTGACGCCTGAGTGGTGCTAAGAAATGGTGTCAGCCAGCGTTAAACTTTTTGACGCAAAACTGCGTCGGCGCAGTTTTGCATCAAAAAGTATAAATATGGCCCTGAGTGTCATAAGGCACTTCCTATGTCTTTTACCAAATATTTCATCTCTATATGGGCAAGGTACTCAACAATAGCATTGTCCTCCTGGTTCTGTTGTGATTCATATAAATTTGTGTAGTTCTTGAAGAAGCGATCTGATATCTCATCTGTAGTGCATAAGGGGTGTCCCTGCTCATCCAACACATCTAAGATCACATCATTGTCAGGGACATTCACCCTCACGTTCGAAGTGGCTACAGCATATTTTCCCAGATGAATTAGCTACCTCTGTGCTGCCTCATGATATTCGTCTAGCTGGATCCTAATAGCGCCCAAATGTTCACTATATCCGGTCTCAATGTGGCGATGTTCTAATTTTGCCAGGTGTTTTTATACTTTCACCAAGCACCCGCCTATCAACTTCAAAACACTGGAGTGCTTTGGTAATGTGATGCCGCTGTTGTATACCTTAAAAGCTTCCAATACTGTTGCAGACTTTACTACAGAGCCTACATTTGTAGTAAAGAAAGAATGTCTATTGCCTGTGTCAACTCCTCCGGGAATACCATATCCTTGAGTGAATATGGAGGAAATCACCACATAAATGCTGGTGATTTCAGATGGTGTATTTTCAAAACCAATAAAACTGGGGAATGATCTGAGTACATGCTAGGCAATGGCTCGTATTTCTGCACTCAAGAGAAAAGCCACCTCAACATTATCCAAAAGTTAATACGGGTGTGGATGTCATTTACCAATAAGTAGTGAGTGTATTCCCGGTTGTGAAGGTGCCTGTGGCACCCTATGTCAAGCAATCCACTATTTGTCGCTATTTCTGTAATGGCATGCGCTGCTGCCGAAGGATGCTGCAGATGTTACAAGGAGGGTTTGGGCCTGTCAAAAAGGGGTTATTTTGACAGGTCGAATTTGCAGTTTACCACTGCACAGTCAGGCTACTGCTGATAGGGCTGCAGTCATGTTTACATTGCCACTGTAGTGGATGGATCATGAGTCCTGCAGTCCCCTAGTGACATTTAACTTACATGCCCTAGGTACACTGTGGCACCATATAATAGGGAACAGAGTTCTACAGCCAGAAAAACAGTCAAGGTAAAAATCTGGGGCGGTAACGCATAAAGGTTAGTCATCTCCAACAGTTTGCACACAGTGTACTTTTGTGCTCTGATTCTTCTCATATCTCTTTTTCCTCCATGTCCTTGTCTCCCATTGCTAGTTTACCTTCTAGTCTTTGTCTATGAGTGCCAATTCAAATATCCTTGTTTTTCTCATGTCTGTTTCTCTATTAGATTTCATTGACTGTTTGTCCATGTTTTTCCTAACACTTTCTGTGGTTGCATATTCGAAAGTCCCCGTAGTTTCACATTTCCTGCTATTTCCCAGCTCCCAAATGTTAGTGTGTCCATCTCCATGTGCTGTCCTGTATCTGTGTTCCCTTTTTTTCCCATCTTAACATTACACAATTTTTACATGTACTCATGATGTTGAAAATCTTAAAATGTCTGAATTATGCTCTGCCTTTCAAGTGTCTCCTGTCTATGGTTCACTTTATTTTCTGTGTTACCCAGTCTAAATGTCTTCTATAGACTATTATAAATCTCCCCGTATTTCATTGTGCATTTCTTCATGCCCATTTATCCTTGTGTTTCCTATGTCTTCCATGGTCAAACTATGTCTTTGCTGCCCTATCTCTTCCATCACGTGTCTTCTATTGTTGTCCATGTCAGTGTATCCATATATGCTAATTAAAGTCTCCCAATTGTGTAACCAGATTTGAATCTCTGCTGATGCCTACCCATCCATTTACCCTATTGTCTTTATGGTCTCCACATCACTGCCTATGTGACATCTCGCAGCAGCAGTCCCAGGCATTGTTTCTGTTCTGTTCTCTTACAGACCTGGGTTTGTCAGTCCACTGTATTCTGTGCATCCTAATGTCTCCCAGTTCCTTTCTTTGTGTCTCTGTCATTCAGCATCTCTTCATCTCTGTGAGTCTCAATGCCCATGTCCCCATGGCTTTGTCTGCCACCCTGAACTTAGTTGCTTCATGTATGTCTTCCTGTGTCTTCTGCTACATTCCTGTGTCTAACTCACTATGGGCTTCATTTTGAGTTTGGTGGGCGGGTAAAGCCTGTCTGCCAAACTCCCTCCCAGGTGGCTGCCATCTTCATGGTGACCACCCCACTAGAGTTATTAAGAGTTCCCACTAGGTTGGCAAGCGGAAACCTCAGTTTACGCCCGCCGACCTATCAGGAAACAGGCTACAGCATTGTCTCCGGTTCGTAATCGGCAATGCTGTAGCCCACAGGGACAGTGAACATTGTGATGGTGCTGGGCAGGGGGGCCTCTGCACTGCCCATGCAAAGTGCATGGGCAGTGCAGGGGCCCTACTGTTGGCCCCTGCACCAGTTCACCTCCAGCCTTTTCATGGCGGTGTTACATCATGAAAAGGCTGAGAGAGAACAAGGTCGTAATCCGCAGGGCAGCGCTGCATGCAGCACTCCCCGGCGGAATACGATCTCTGCCACCGCCAATCTGCGGGGATCAAGGATCCTGGCGGTGTTTCCCTGGCTATCTGATTCCCAGGGATTCAATGTGGTGGTCGGACCGCTGCACCAGTGGCGGTCCTGACTGCCACCATGAGCGTGGCAAGTCTGAAGACCGGCACACTCGTAATGAGGCCTTTTGTTTTGTTGTATCTCTCTGTGTTTTGACATGTCCAGGTCTCCCTAGTTCTGTGTCTTTGAGTGCTAATATATGTTTGTCTATCCATATCTCTCCACAACAGTTTCTGTTACCCCATGTCTCCGTTTGTCATTTTGGTCTCCACATGCCCATATGAGATTATTTTAAAACAAACTTAAAGAAACTTGTTGCTTAGGAATCCTTTGGTCACCTACAGAAGAAAATAGCTAACCTTTTACATGATTTATAATGTAATCTAAGGCTTTATTAGAATGTTTTTGCAACAGCGAAGTATTTTCTCAAGAGGAATTTAAATGTAATTATCTGGGATGCTGTTTCTACAGGAGGTTGTTTTCTCCATACTAACAAAGATAAAAACATCAAATAAGAAACATCACTACCTTCCTAGTGCACCTAGATTAGTAACTATACAAGGGGCTGAGCTAACAAAAATCAGCTAGGTGTGTCATGAAAGGCATTCATCCAGTGTTGAATATTTCAACTACAACAATTAGATTACCTTGCTCCACTTATCTGTACAGGTACAATGCTTGGTACTGTATAAGGTCTGCAGTGGTATTTGACTGATTTATATTTTGACAACTCTGATTCAGACAAACATAAACTCAAGCTTTACAATCATGTATTTTGGGAGACAGGAATATAGGCTGATACAGACAAAGTTGCAGCTATGGAGAATGTTAGAAATTGGGTTACTGGTTGACTAGATAGAAATTGGCCCATTGGTTGACTGGGATGTGAGCCCTGGTCAAATAGCTTCACAATCCTAGACAGGGTAAAGCACAAGCAAACTACAAATTAACCTATGTTCAGCCCCCCGGTTATCTTGGCACAGAGCAGTCAGGTGTAAAATAGGGGCAATATGTAAAGTATTTGTGCAACACTCTAAACAGTAAAACAGGGAAAATACCACACAAAAAGATCCTACACCAGGTTACAAAAATAGAACTTCATTCACTACATAAAATAAGACTGAAGCAATAAACATACAATTAATAGAACAGCTGATGTTGAATTTTAAAGCTTTTATTTTAAAGCAAATAGACCCAAACGTGGCCAGATACCAACAATTGGCGTAAAATGCCAATTGTTGATATCTAGTCACGTCAGACCAGGACAAAGTCATAAGTTCAGGCTGATTGCGATGGAGCGTGAGCTGGCTACAAGAACTCAATTAGGCCAGCTGAACAGAGTACCTTAAATTTTGGTTTGTGGAGCATTGCGTAGATCTGTGTCGAAGATGCTCCAGGCAGTCGAGGCGATGCATCAGTTCCGAGATGTGGCAAGTCTGCGGTGCAAGGTCCTGCTGCACCAGAATCAAGTATCCTGTCAACGGGGCTTACGATGCAGCATGCAGTTGGGACAATGGGGCAGTTCCGAACTGATGCAAGGCTGTGATGTGGAATCCAGCTTCCTTGTTGAGGCTGCCGTCAATGAGAGATGCTATGGCCTGCACTGAGGATGCATCAAGAAGTGGTGGTTATTAAGGCAATGTGGTCTGTGGTGGCGATGCAAGTCTTTGCAACGGGAATAAATCAACGCAGCAGCAGAGATGCAGCGGTTCTCCTTTGGGGTTGGGTTGCATAGGAGAGTTGATGTGTCTGTTCCACTGGATCCACAGAGGCTGGAAAAGCATTTTAATCTGGGTGCAGGTGCAAGGCTGTAGGGCTATAGGAAGCCTCTTATATCCATAAGGCTTCAGATCAGGAGGCCAGCCAACAAGCCAACTAGCCCTTGGAGTCACTCTGTGTTCAAGTGAAGCAGGTCCGGTCATTCTCACCCAGGCAAGAGGGCAGCAGGCCAGCACAGCAGGGCAGCAGAACCTTCAGAGCAGCAGTCTAGCAGAAAGGCAGTCCTTGTAGCAGTACAGCAATCCTTTTTCCTCACAGTATCCACAGGTCCAGAAATGTACTGAAAGGGTGGTGTCTGAGGTCCTACTTTTATACACAGTTATGCCTTTGAAGTGGGGAGAAGCTTCTAGAGGCATACCTTTCAAGTGCGCAGATGCCCTGCTTTCCCTACCCTGGCTCCAGACTATCTACACGGGGTATGTTGCCCTTTGGAGACCGGACACAGTCTAGTCAGGTGCAATTGAAGCTGGGCCCAGCCCCCTCCCTTTCATAACAGTGGTGACCCATCCAGTCACTCCTAAGCTCCCATTGTGTGTGGCTGTCTAGGAGTATTACTCAAAACCCAAATGCCAACTACACCTAGTCATGTGCCCAGAGACAGGCTGCACGCACCAAATGGTCAAGGCAAGAAAGCATCAACTTTCTAAATGTGACAATTGCGGAACAGTGATTCAAAATCCGACTTCTTTTTAAATTAGGATTTTAAATTAGGATTCCAGAGACATCAAACATGAACAAGTCACCTCCTTCCCATTTGGAAATTACACTTATAAAATGTAATAATGCAACTCCAACGTTATCCTAGGAGATATAGGCTATGCAGTAGTGAAAAAATACATTTAAGAGTTATTTACTACCAAGACATATAAAACTTAAAAGTAAATGTCCAACTTTTTAAGCAAAAAGCACCTTGCCCTTAAGACTATCCAGGGCCTACCTTAGGGGTTGAATTATATATATTAAAAAGGAAGGGTTAGGCCTGGCAAAGGGATTATTTTTCTAGGTCAAAATGGCAGTTTAAACCTGCATGCACAGGTTCTGCAATGGGAGAGCAGAGAAATTTTTAGAAAGCTACTTAAGTGGTATGCACAATCACTGCTGCAGGCCCTAGAAGTATTTAATTTACAGGCCCTGGGCACACGTAATTCACTTTACTATGGAGTTTTAAGTAAATTAAATATGCAAACTGTGTATCAGCCAATGTTACTGTGTTTTCAGTGGAGAGAACAAGTGCTTCATCACTGGTTAGCAGTGAGAAAGTGTGCTGTCCTAAGGCCAGCGAAAATGAAGTCAACAAAAACAGGACGTCTGAAGGCAAAATGTTAGGGGGAAACCACACCAAGGAAGCATGGTCTTACAGAGAACATCTCAATACATGAGATCATTGGGCTATCTGTGGGAACACAGGACTTATTGCAGAAGCCCCTTCACTCTCTGCCTCCATTTTTCATACTGGTGTTTTCCTGACTCATATGGTGCCCTGTGCTCTGAATAAAATAATATATGAAAATTGGGCTAATTATAATTGGCTATACCAACCTACCTATAAGTCCCTAGTATATGGTATGGAATTTAGGTTTATTGGCCCAAGTATGGATAGTACAGCAATAGGTCCACTGCTGTGTTGCCCAGTTGCATTTTAAAAACAGGCCTGCCTGCTGGCTGCTTTTAAGTTCTAGTTAATCCCAAATTCGACTTTGTAATTAAACATACTTCAAAGTCCTAAACTACCTTATTTTTACATATGTCACCTCTAAGGCATGTCCTAAGTCCCCCAGGATTGGATTCAGTGTAGCAATAAGTAGGGACTTTATAAAAGATGTTTTATAAGCCCTGGTGAGAGAAAAATAGCCACATTTGTTTTTCCTCATTGTAGTGAATGGGCTCCATAGGCTAGATTGGAGCAACATTATTTTAAAATGAAAAAGTCTTATTTTCCATAGGAAGGAGCTAAATATAGCACTTTTGGTACCAAATGAAAGGTTATAATAAATCCAACACCTTGTCACCTTTGCAATTGAGCAGGGGAAGAGTTTTAGAACTCTTGCTAAAAGTTAGCCATCTTTAGCCCTGTAGTGCCCTTCTCTGATTGGTCAGCCTCTTGCAGACTGAGCCAGGCTGCCTTTATAAAGGGAAGCATCTGGTAGGAGGAGATCTGACTCAGCAGATGGTAGTACAGGATCGGAGGAGAGCAGCCAAACTGGACTTCAAAGAGGAAGGACATTTGGGTCAGTTCCAGACAACCATGTTCCCCCTGATTAGATTAAGAGAGGGCTGGAAAGGGGTGTGTTAAGGGAAACATAGCCATATCGGTGGGTGGACTCAGCCAGATCTACACTCTAAGACTGAATTTTTGCCATCTTGGATTTTGGAGGAATGTTGCTTCCTGGGATTGATTTTTGCCACACTTCTCAGCAAGTGGTCACTCAAGATGGTGATGGCCTGCACATGATTGGGCAGGAGCACCCTCCTGCTTTTTATCCCAGGAGCAAGGATAAATATGGCAGAGCTGCCCCACACTTCAGATCCCTGCTCGAAAAAGACAAGAAGAAGGACTGCCCTGCTGGACCCCTAGCCTGCAACTGGACCCTGCACTCAGAAGGACTGCGCCAACTGCACACTTTGGGCTTTACCATAAAAAAAGGACTCTGCCTTACTTCTACAACTTCAGGAAGGAACTCCCTGACAGCAACAGGTACACAGGAGGTGAACAGAGTCCCCTGCATCAAGTCCTGCAAAAATAAATCATCTGACCAGTAACCAATGGCCATTTAAGGACTTTGACCAGGTGCATTCTGGGAGTTGGAGTCCTGACCCCCAAAGAACAACACAGAGCTTCTGGAACCTTGGGGTGAGTTGTGGATATTTAAAGGACCTTAAAAGTACTGCTGGAAGAAGATCCAGTCTGGAGAAAGTTGGACCAATTGTGAAAAAAAGCTCTATAAGTGGACCGACCCGACTGTGAGAGTCAAGCTGGTCAATGTCTACCACGACCCGGTCTGACTTGCAGATTTGTCCTGTTGAAAAGCTCTGCAGGCCCAGACTTCCAGGATTTGACCAAGGGTTCATGGAAAGGCACTCTGATGACATTGTATCGACATCAGCTTGCTGAGGAGGGTCGTCTGACGTCAGGGAAAAAAAGCTATGAAAAAGTTTCAAAGTCCGAAGGTAGAGTCTTGACAGAGGCCTCTCGCGCAGTATATTTGTGGAGGGCTCCATCATGGTCGGACTCAAATTTTGACTTTTCCCCGGTTGGAGGATTTCTTCCTGAAAACATGTCTAAGTCAGAATGTAGAATTTTGACCGAGGCCTCGTGCCCCGTGTATCCGAAGAGGGTTCCAGAGAAGCCGGCCTCAACTTGTGACTTTGTCCCAGTCGGAAAGAAATCTTCAAGAAAGTGTGAAGGTAAAACTTTAACCGAGGCCTCCTGCTCAGTGAAGCCGAGCACAGCTCCATTCATGTCCCAAGTGGTGCTTTTGCTTTCTAGGTGCTACAAAACATTTAGGTGGTCATTATGACATTGGCAGTGAGTGATGAAGTGGCAGTGATACCACCAACAGGCTGGCGGTAATTACTGCCAAATTATGACCATGGTAGTGATAACTCCCATAGACAGGCAATGTACCACACCAACGGCCAGGGTGTAAACATCACTGACCACGGCAGTAGCCATCAACAGCCACGCGGAAGACAAGGTACCGCCCACCATATTATGACATAGCACACCACCACTATTTCCAGGGTAGTACCAACGCCATCAGAAGCCTGGCAGAAACAGAACACAGGAGATGAAGGACTCACCCTCAGAGAAACAGAGAAGATCAAGGCCACAATAGAACCAGAACTTCAAATCTTACCGATGCTCTTCTTTGCCATGCTCCACCTGGAACACCAATACAGACGAAGACAATGACGGTGAGTACAGCCACCTAGCACACAAGGGAGGGAGGGACGAAAAGGAGAGTGACACACACACCACAACACACACCAACACACACACACCATACACACAACGAGCTGCAGAGGAAAAACACTGTCACAGGACCCATGTCATAATAATGCAAGGACTACAGCATTTCAGAACTGAAAGTGTAATTGGATAAAAACAGCCACCATATTGTCCATGTGACAAGAAACACACGAGTCACTGTGCAGAAAGGGCCAATGGCCAGTCCAAACTACTTGGCCACAGGGCACAGTCAAAGCCCCAACTCTTTACCTGTCGTAATCCACACTATAGTGTTCAGGGGCATCATGGTGGGGATGGCCAGGCACCTCAGGAGGAAGGGGATGGGGGGCACCGCAGCTGAAGTGGGGAACTTGCCCACTGGTTCTGGAGGGGGCTCCATGCCCATTTTCCTATGCTGGGGACTTCAAGGTCAAAGTCTCTGAAGTGGGGAACTTGCCCACTGGTTCTAGAGGGGGCTCTATGCCCATTTTCCTATGCTGGGGAGTGCAAGGTCACAGTCTCTGAAGTGGGGAACTTGCCCACTGGTTCTGGAGGGGGGTCCATGCCCATTTTCCTATGCTGGGGAGTGCAAGGTCACAGACTCTGAGGTGGGGAACATGCCCCTGGTTCTGGAGGGGGCTCCCTGTACAACAGTCCCTGGGGGTGGCCTTCATGCCCCCTGCTGGAGGTGAGGGCTGCTGTGTCCCAGCCTGAGGTGAGGGCTGCAGTGTTCCAGCTGGAGGTGAGGGCTGCTGTGTCCCAACCTGCGGTAAGGGCTGCTGTGTCCCAGCTTGAGTTGAGGGCTGCTGTGTCCCAGCCTGAGGTGAGGGCTGCTGTGTCCCAGCTGGAGGTGAGAGCACCTTGACCACTGCTGTGTGGGTGGGGGGGGGGCTTGCCGCTCTTAGTTGGTGAAGTGGGATCCTTCCCTTTCCTGGGTGGTGAAGTGGGATCCTTCCCTTTCCTGGGTGGTGGAGTGGGAACCTTCCCTTTCCTGGGTGGTGAAGTGGGATCCTTCCCTCTTTTGAGTGGTGGAGTGGGATCCTTCCCTCTCTTGCCTCCACGACTAGGAGGTGCCTCCACTGTCCCCGTGGACTGTTTGGCTGAGGTACTGGGCTGGGTTGTTGGGACCCTGCTCTAACGGGCAGGACGGGGTGGAGGGGGAGGGAAGAGGTCAAGACGTGCAAGGATAAGCTTCTTAGGGGTGTTGGGGCGGGATGTGGGATGAAGGATTGGAGGTTCAGGCAGTGGTTGTCAGAGGTGTACGCCTGCTGGACTTGGGTTTAGGTGCATGGGCAGTGTGCTGATGTGAGGTGGATGGCTGTTGGGTGTCTGTGTGTGTGCGTTTTTGTCTCTTAAGAGGTGGGGGCAGACAGGGTGGGAGAAGACACAGGGGAAGCATGGATGGATGTTGTGGAGGTGTCTGCAAGTGAGGTGTGTGTGCTGCTTGGTGTGGTGATGGTGGTGGTGGCTGTTGAAGCAGTGGATGCAGGTGTGAGTACGGATGTGACAGTGAGTAAGGAGGAGGAGGGGGAGACAGTGGAGGCAGTGGATGTTGTTGTGTGTGCAACTGCCTGTTGTTTGTGTGAGTGCTTGTGGCCTGACGTATGCTGCCTGTGTTTGTCTGTGCCACTCTTGTGTGATGGTTTGTGTGCATGCTTGTCGGTATGTGTGCATGGGATGGGTTGGGTTTGAGGAGGTTGGGACTGGCAAGTGGTAGTTGGAGGGGGAACAGTAGGAACAGGGACAATGGCTGCCATCAGAGAGTAGGCCAGAGCCTGGAACGATCTCTGTTGGGCCACCAACACACCGTGAATGCCCTCCAGGAATGCATTGCATTGGTGCGTTTGGGATGCCAGCCCCTGAATGGCATTCACAATGGTTGACTGCCCTACAGAGATGGTTCTCAGGAGGTCAATAGCCTCCTCACTCAGGGCAGCAGGGCTCACTGGAGCAGGGCCTGAGGGGCCTGGGGCGAAGGAGATGCGCACACTCCTGGGTGAGCGGGCACAGGCAACTCGCTGCGGGGCTACTGTGAGGGCGGTGCTGGTACGGAGGTGGCGATTGTATCTGTAGCTGGGGTGGTCCCAGAGGTGTTTGCCATCACCAGGGAGCTTCCAGCACAGGAGGAGGCATCAGAGTCAGTGTTGTCACCTCTCTGCCCTGGTGCTCCCCTCGCCCTCCATCGCACTGGTCACCTTGGCGTCAGTGAACTCTGCCTTCTGGGTCCTGTGGGATGCAGCTCCCTCTGTCACCGGTGCCCCTTCTCCTCCGTCAGATGATGCTAATGCACACATGGACAGGATGACAGAAGAAAAAAAGGGGGGTAGAGAGAAAGGGAACACTGAGTCAATTACAGCACCAACACCACATATGGCATACACATTACCGTCACACACAGGGATCAGGATTGTGTCCCATGCATCACACTGGCCTTACATTGGCTAGGTACCACAGCAAGATGAGAGCCAAACATCGCCAACTGCACCCCTCCTGGGACCGCATATGTCTAACATGGTTTGCAACCTAGCTATGTTACCAGATTTAGCACTACACCCATTACCCTTGAGCTGGATAACGCTGCATTCTCTGAGCTGGCATTAAGGGGCACCCACTAACTGAAACCCACCACCAAGTTCCCATGCCACCTACCAATCATAGTTGTTGCGCACACTGTACTCACCCCCTTGTGGCTGCTGTGATGCCCTCAAGCACCCATCCAGCTCTTGGTAGGCTACCGCCAGTATGCCGACCATCAGGGGGGTCAGGTTCCAACGGGCACCCCGCCCTGGATTGGAGGCCATCCCCATCTGGGCCTCCGCAATCTTCCAGGCCCAGTGTCTCAGGTCATCCCACCTCTTCCCACATTTGGGTGCTCCACCTGCTGTAGACCCTCAAGGTCCGCACGTCCTTGGTGATAGCACGCCACAATCCCTTCTTTCGATGGGCATTGACCTGCAGAGGAAACACAGACATGAGGACACCATTACACATACAATCCAGCCTGTCACACATATGGGCCACAAATCCCCTTCCATCCCCATTGGTGCATACATTACTCAGCGCCCACCATGTACACTACCACCAGACATACGACCCCCCCAAAATGACACGATGCTTGCATACACATCTCCATGCAACCCTGTCACATGCCTCGTGCCCAAGGTGTACTCACCTGTTGGTCTGGAGGCCCATACAGCTGCTCATACTGGGGTAGGACCCCATGCACCAAACGCTCCAACTCCTCCCAAGTGAAGGCAGGGGTCCTTTCCCCCGGTCACAGGAGCCATGGCCAGATCCAGACACAGGTCACAGCAGCACACGCAGTGTAGGTGTTGTCCTGTGGAAAGTCAGGAATAGAGTGAGGTCATGGACAGAAAATGGTGATCACGTCCGCAGTGGTGTACACTGTCACCGCCGCCGGTGATCCCCATTGGCCACTGTACTCCTTAGAGCCCCATGTTATTCAATGAGGAATAGCATGGTGGTGCAAGACCGCCTTCTGCCATGAAGCGCAATGCTGGCAGAATTACCTCACTTTCACCTGTCCTGTCATACAGGACAGGCTGTCGACATTTTATGGTGGTGGACAATATTCAGATATTCGAGAACTGCGTCATTTCCATATTTTGCACATACATTGCCATTCCCAATGTCCCATCACATTCCTGCTCTATGTGCACTGGGGTGGTGGATCCATTGTTTAAATTGTGACAGCCTACTCACTCTTGTGTCCCTTAGATACCTACCACTGCAGAGGAATCGGAGTAGAAGACAAGCCCCGTGTACAGACCCCTTGTGGACTTGGCTACACTGGAGGAAAGGCATATAATATTCACCTATAGCCTGGACAGGGCCACAATCACACAGCTATGTGTTCAATTGGAGCTGGATCTGATATAAGCTATCTGTCATCCCACTGGAATCCTCCCCCCAGTGCAGGTTCTATCAGTGCTCCATTTCCTGGCAACTGGTTCATTCCAAGTGACAGTGGGCTTGGCAGCAGAAATGTCACAGCCAATGTTATCAATTGTGCTGGCAAGGGTTTTGTCTGCCCTGATGAAACACATGTGCAGCTACATTGCTTTCCCTCAGGTGGAAGATTTGGCCACTGTGAAGGTAGGATTCTATGAAATGGGACATATACCCAACAATATTGGGGCGATTTACGGTACATATGCTGCATTTGTCCCCACCTCCCCCGCCAGAATGAACACAGGTGTCGGAAGAGTTTCCACTCACTCAATGTGCAAATGGTGTGCCTGACTGACCAGTACATCTCTCATATTACTGCCAAGTATCCTGGGTCAGTGCATAATGCCTTCATCCTGAGGACTAGCAGCATACCACATGTGATGGCACAACTACAGAGGCACAGGGTGTGGCTAATTGGTGAGGCTGAGTCCCCACCCAATGTATGTCAGTAAATGCCTTCTGGTGTTGACCCCATACCATTGTATACGACTAATGTTTGTCCTCCAATACTTGCAGGTGTCTCTGGCTACCCAAACCTATTGTGTCTCCTGACACTTGTGAGGAATTCCAGGACAGGGGCTGAAAACGTTATAATGATGCACATGGGCGAACCTGGAGAATTATTGAGAGGACCTTTGGCCTCCTGGAGGGCAGGTTCAAATGCCTCCATCTAACCAGTGGATCCCTGTGCTATTCACCTGAGAAGGTCTGCCTGATAGCAGAGGCATGCTGCCTGTTGCACAACCTGGCCCTCAGGCAACATATGCCTTATCTGCAGGAGGAGGAGACTGGAAATGCCCCTGTGGTAGCAGTGAACTCTGAGGACAGTGAGGATGAGGAGGCAAAGGATGAGGATGTGGACAACAGAACATCAGTTATACATTGATCTTTCCAATGACACACAGGTGAGACAGTGGAACTGACCATACCTCCGATTATTGATGTGTTCTGTGTGGCTGTAGCAGGGTGGCATTCACTACATTTGCATCTCTACCTACTGTCACCTATGTCTTCTCATTTTGCAGATGTTGGTGATATGACAACAGTGTACTGATGTGATGACTACAGACAGATACAGGTCTTAAAATGTATGCTATCACAGTGTTCAGATCATTTGCACAAGATGTAACTGTTTCTATAAATGCACATTTTCATCACATAAAACACTTTCACTTAGGTTGTGTTCAAGGGTGTTTATTGTAGTACAAAAAATTGACAGAAAAGTGCAATGGAATGGGGTTATGGTGGAGGTTAGTCCTGGGTATTTCCCAGTCTGTTTGTAGCACAGGTCCAGTGTCCAAGGGGCCATAGGAAGGGGAGCAAAGGCAGTTCAAAGTTCCCACTAGCTGTAGCAGAAGTGGTGGGCTAGTTAGTAGACTAGCTAGCGGTAGGGGCCCGCCTGGTGTGTTGTCCATTCCCTCATGATGTTGGCCATATCTGCAAGCACCCCTGCTTGGAGACCATGTTGGTGTTGAGGGCCTGCAAATCCTCCCTGATCCCCTGATGGTGTACCTCCTGCAGCTGCTTGTTTTCCTGCATATTGGTAAGGATCTGGCCCATCTTGACCTGGGATTGTTGGTAAGCCCCCAGGACATTAGTGAGTGCCTCCTGGAGAATAGTTCCCAGGACCTGTCCTCCCCCTGGCACACAGCGGTCCTCCCATTGTCCCTGTTCCCCTGTGCCTCTGTCCCCTGAACGGTGTGCCCACTGACCCCAGCTCCCTGATACTCTTTGGTGTCAGGTGTGGACTGGGGTCCCTATACAGGTGGGAACACTGCTGATTGACGTGTCCTGGGGACAGAGGTGTGGGGATGTTGGGTGGGTGCTGTGGTGTTGGATACTGATGGGGGAGGCTCTGTGGTGGACTATCAGTGGGCTGGGGTGGCCGACTGACCAGTAGTCCCTGATGAGCCAGGTGGTTCATCCAGAGTCTGAAGTCTAGAGTTCCTGTTATCACTGAGGGCATCTTCTGTTAGGGGACTGGTTAGTCGCAGCACCTTCTTGTCACTGAGATTGACTGGGGCACCTGTGGGGATGTAAGTGATGTATTGTACTTCATGTCTCCCACATATTGTACATCTCTTGCGTCCCCTCTATTGTTGCTGTTGCCCTGCCACCTTTGTTTGTGTATGGTGATGGATTGTATGATTGTTAGTGTTCCATGCTGTGCATGCTTTGGTGATGGGTGTCCATGCAGGGCTGAGAGGGCTGTCCATGCATTGGTATGGCATGCAGGGCTTGGCATTGGGGTTAGTCATATGTGCAGGTGCAGTGTGTGGGATGGAGTGGAGTGATGGGAGTGAGGGGGTCTGATGGCATGCAGCTATGGGGGGTGATAAGTAGCAAATATTGACTCACCAGTGTCCAGTCCTCCGGCTACTCCAGGGAGTCCCTCAGTATGCAGTATTGCCAAGACTTGCTCCTCCCATGCTGTGAGCTGTAGGGGGGAGGGGTCCACCGCCAGGCCTCTGGATGACGAGCTGGTGCCTTGCTGCCACGGAACGTACCTTCCCCGTAGGTTGTTCCACCTCTTCCTGATGTTGTTCCTTGTTCTTGGATGCTGTCCCACGGTGTTCACCCTGGCCACAATTCTCCGCCATAGCTCCATCTTCCTGGCAATGGATATTTTCTGTACCTGTGCTCCAAACAGCTGCGGCTCTACCCTAACTATTTCCTCGACCATGACCCACAACTCCTCATCTGTGAAATGGGGGTGCCTTGGTGGGGACATGAGTGTTGTGTGGTGTGTGTTGTGCAGAGGTTGTTAAGTGATGTGGTGGGTGTGGCATGTGGTGTGCATGACGGATGTATGGGTGTTTGTGGTATGTGTGTGTAGTTGTCTCAGTGGTCTTCCTGTTAGTCTTGTGGCACTTATTGGTATTCGTAAAGTGTGGTGTGTGATATGGGTGTGTGTTTTATAGTGCTAAGGGTGAGTGGGTATGGTGTGTGTATGAGTGTCAGGTGTGTGTGTTTAGTTTTGGCCAATGTTGTTTTGTTTTGTATTAGGGTGGTCATTCGGAGTGCGCCGGTGTGTACCGCCAATGGTTTACCACCTTTGAATGTCCGCTGTGGTGATTCGTGGGTCATTATGTGGTGGGCGTTGTTTTGTTGGTGTAACGGTATGGGTGTTCGTACTGCCACTTTAGCACTGACCTTTGGGCTGGAGGATTTGTGTTTGTGGCAGTATTCTGTCAGTATGTGTTATAATATGGTGAATGGATATTCACCACTGCGGCTGTATGTTGGCGGCCGTCACCGCAGCGGTAAGCTGCATTTACCGCCAATGTCATAATGAGGCCTTAATCTTTCAAAAATCATATCTCTGGTTCCTTTCACTGGGTTTTTGTCATTATGATATCATTTTAAAGATAAAAATCTATTACATTTCTATAAATTGGTGGAGGATTTTTATTGTGCTTTCTGCTTTATTTATTTACTGTTTTGTTAATATTACATGTTCTACACGCCATCTCATAAGTTAAGCCTAACTGCTCATTGCCATGCTAACAAGGGTTGAGCCAGGATTCATTTATTGAGTCCTTGTCTGGACTTAGTGGGGGTTTGTGGCCTATTGCTAAGTGTAGGTACTTACCTGCCCTTTCCAATAATCCATTTTCCAAAACTATCCGTACATTCATAAACTCTAGAGCATTCAGGTAACACATTAAGGCCCATATTTATACTTTTTTAGCACCGCATTTGAGTCATTTTCTGATGCAAAAGTGGTGCAAACTTACAAAATACAATTGTATTTTGTAAGTTTGGACCACTTTTGCGTCAAAAAATGATGCAAATTCAGTGCTAAAAAAGTATAAATATGGGCCTTAATGTTCTTGTATTTTGTAAGTTTGCACCACTTTTGCAACAAAAAATTAATCAAATGTGGCGCTAAAAAAGTATAAATATGGGCCTTAATGTGTTGCTTGAATGCTCTAGAGTTTATGAATGTTAGGATAGTTTTGGAAAATGGATTATTGCAGAGGGCAGGTAAGTACCTACACTTAGCAATAGCCCACAACCCCCCACTACGTGTATTTTGTAAGTTTGCACCACTTTTGCGTCAAAAAATTACGCAAATGCGGTGCTAAAAAAGTATAAATATGGGCCTAAGAGTGTCCGTTGGAAACCCCATGAACACGTGCAACAAGTTCTGACACAGTGGCACACAGTGTTCTGTGAGATGCACATATTTCGAATAGAATGAAATCTTTCTTTGGTTAGTCAGCAGAGCATTTTATGGGGCATGTACATTTTTTTATTAGGTGTGATACATCATTTAAACTTCTGTAGCTTGCAGTAGGCTAGTCCGACTTCCTAATTAACCCATCACCAAACGTTCTCTCCTGACTACTAATGTGTGTACTTTTTTCACACAAGGAAAGACGAGGAGGGTTTTAACCCCCATACTACCTCCCAAAATCAAAACTGTGAACACAAAAGTATGGGGGGTAATGAGAGGCGAGATCCCTAGTAAGTGTAATGTGATGAGGAACCTATTCTATCCTAATAGTGAGAGGCTCATATGCAACACACTCAAGGCCTGCCTGAGTTTTACTCAAATTTGGAAGTATCCTAAACTTTAAGGGCAACTAGCCGCGGGTTTGCAATAGGGGTGATGCTCCCTGTAATCACACATTCATCAAATGGAGCATCACCAAGTAACACCTTCTCCGGCCCCTGCCCAACTGCTTTTTTTTTTATGTACGTAACCGTTTTACAACTTGATAAGCAATGCATGTAAAATGTTAGCACTGATTTCTTGAAACAGATGCTAATGTCCATGCTCATTGTTGCGAGTGACAAACAGAAACATAAATGCACATTTGAAGACATTTTCTCAAATACCCATTCATTGACTGTGCTCTAAGTAGGTCCAGGTGCCTTGATGGCCAATAGAGGAGGTTTCAACTCCGTGGATCAAAGCTGCCAGATATTAACATCCGTCCGGTTCGCTGTCTGTTATAAGACCCACAAATTATTCAAGTTAGATTAATTTCACTTTATAAATTGGGCAGTCCATTTCGCAGCTGCATATTTTATTCTACGTTGTCATGTCCTAAACATTATCTGCAAGTGGATTCCAAGTGGGCTTCGTCCTGGGTTACATTTATAATGTATGCTGCCTGTGCCGCAAAGACTAGCTTATGCTGTGCACATTTCAGCTCCAACTCTCGTATTATGTTTTACAGTACCTCACTAATTATATTTTATATTGACTACTGCATTCTTCATGAAACTCTGGGCATATTTATAAGCCCCTAGTGCCACCTTGCGCCACATTAGTGTCATTTTCCTGCCACTAATGTGGCTCAATGTGGCCAAAAACCTCGCACCACTTTGTAACCTTTTGCATTACATTATACCTGCACCAGGCATAATGCATGCAAAGTGGATGTTTCGAGTTAGAGGTGGAAAAATATGGCGCAAGGAAATCTAAGAGAATTCCTTGCATGCATTTTTTACGGTACTTTTAATGCCTGCTTAGAGCAGGCATTAAAAGGGGATTCCATTATTTATAATGGGCCCCTATGTACTCTGCAGGAGTAGCGTCAATATTTTGGCACTACTCCTGCAGAGTATATCAATAGTGTCATGAAAAATGATGCTATTCTCACCTACCCTGCGCCATGGTGTGCTGTATTTTAAATGTGGTGTACACATGGTGGCGGTAGGGGGGCGGTAAAGAGCGCAAGAAACACTTTTCTTAAATATGCCCCTCGTTTTTTGCAGCCAACAACCTCTAGCCCGTGCTTTCTTAGCACTTGCTGTATTTTTCTCATTTTGGCATCAATGCTAGATGCACTTTCGGGGCATATTTATAAGCACCCAGCGCCACCTTGCGCCACTTTAGTGTCATTTTTTTTACGCTAATGTGGCCCAACTAGGCCAAAATCCTTGTGTCACATTTACAAAGTGGCACAATGCATTGCGCAGCTTTGTAACCCTTTGCACTACATTATACCTGTTCCAGGCATAATGTATGCAAAGGGGGCGTTCCCCTTTAAGGAGGACAAAAAAATGGTGCAGGGAAATCTAAAAGCTTTCCTTGCATCATTTTTTTACAGCACTCTTAACGCCTGCTCAGAGCAGGCATTAAAAGGGGGCTTCCATTATTTAAAATGTGTACTCTGCAGGAGTAGCTCCAGTATTTTGGCACTACTCCTGCAGAATACATCAATAGCGGCATGAAAAAGGACGCTATTCCCTCCTACCCTGTGCCAAGGTGCCCCATATTTTAAATACGGCGCACACATGGTGGCAGTAGAAAGGCAGTAAAGGGTGCAAGAAAAGTGGCGCTGCACACAGTGCAGTGCCACTTTTCTTAAATATGCCCCTTAATCCCCCGTGTTATAGACCAACATGGATGGTGCCATTTGTCACGTGCCTCTGTCCTTGCTTTCCTACTAAGGCTTCACATTGTGCTTTCTCCCCACTTCCAGCCTGAATATCTAGTTATTTTAAAATCCGGCAGACTAGAGCTCTCTGCCCTGCTCTCTTCCTGCCCTGCTTGTCCGAGGCCACTCATCATCCCTTCTCTATACTCTTGGTCCTTTTCTTCCACAGGGCCATGTTCTTAACCACACATCGCACGCCCTCTAACTCACACCCCTTCCTCTTTTCACTTCCCAGCTCCATATCCGTTTTCCCTTTTCAGGTACATATTCTACACTTAAGTGAGATCAACAAACATCGAAGGTTTATATAATTTGGGCAAACATCGATTCTCTCAAGTTAGAAGCAAGATGCCATATATCGCTACATTTCAGTTCTACGTGCCTTGAAGAGTTTGTCCCCTATGAGTCTAAACAAGACATACCAATGATTCTAATGTATCCAATGCTCACACACTTAACTGCACATTTCCTGGATAACAAATACAACATGCAGATGTGCCCTTTGAAAGCAGCCGGAGAGGGCCTCGTGTTGAAAAAACAAGGTAAATCGTCTGTTCCATATTATTATTACAGTTCAGCACCTTTTCCTCCATATTGACATATTTCAATATGAAAGAGAAATTCAAAGTTAAAATGTGTAAAGCATCTCCTAGTGCCAGTCTGTTTCCCATTATTGTCTTCACCCCCCTCCACTGTCAAATTTCCAAAATGGTAACAATATCTAATAATATTTCAAAGACTGAATAACCTTTCTGAAATCAAACCAGGACCCACGTTCTCCTTAGCAGCATCAGTTACTTAAATGCCCTTCAGATGTGATGGGGAGGAGATTGCACGTCATTGAATAGCCAATGATCGTGAGCTCCTTAGGCACTAATTTCTCTCAAGTCATCCTACAAAGTAAGCCTATATATGTACACACAACAGTTGGAAGAAACTGGTTTGGTACAATTAGGATAACAGTATATATGCCCTGTTTGCACACCCTGGACATCGTCAGAGTAAATAATTAACAATAAATCCCCTCTAACCGTTCCCCTCGTTTTATTTGGCGAAATATTGCTTTTGTTTAAGAATATTAACAGAGAAATCAATATATCAGTTTCCATGAAACCCTGTTCATTATTTAAAAGCAATACCTAGAAAAAGAGTTAAACAATGTTACAATAAAACATGAATATATTCGAGTAAAAATATTATCACATTAAATGAAACACATTCTTTGACAACATCGGCATTTGTGGATTTTCATTTAAACACGCACATCTATATATATATATGTTTATATATATGTGTGTGTGTGTGTGTGTGTGTGTGTGCGCGTGTGTATAAATATATAAACACACACATATATATATATATATATGCAAAAGAGGGTACCTAGAATTAGAAATTAAATCAAGATTATAACAGAACAGAGGTTGAAAAGGTCTGCCTGTGTGCCTGAGGAAAAGCTGCTTCCTCCCAGTAGCCACAGTGCCACGCAGCAATTAATAGTACATGTCAAAGGTGTTCCTTTCTCCTTACAAAGGTCTAAGGGCCTGATTATAAGTCGGCGGTCTCAAGACTGACATACTCGTGGTGGTGGTCGGACCACCACGGCTGCAGCAGTCCAACCCCACATCACAACCCTGGTGGTCGGACTGTCATCTCTGCCAGGATCTCTGATCCAGACGGGCTAACAGCGGTTTTGGTTGTGATCAGCTGAAGTCAGCACCACCCTGCTGATTACAACCATGTTCTCTACCAGCCATAAAAAGGCTGGTGGAGAACAAGTGCTGGCGGCCACGGAGGGGGCCCCTGCACTGTCCACAACATTGTCATGGGCAGTGAAGAGGCACTCCTCCCCAGCATGTCGTAATGTGCACTGTCTGCTAAGCAGACAGTGAGCATTCCGAGGGTGCTGGTCGGCCCCCCTGTGCGACGGTATTGAACTTGGCTCCATGTGGAGGCGCATACAATGCCACTCTACGTTTTCCTTGAGCTCACCGGCAGATTTACGCTGATCAGACCAGTGGATTATAGGGCAGGTGGGTCGACCGCCAGCTCCACTGCAGTCTCCTCAACACGGGTCTAGCGGTCACGTTTTCTGACCACTGAACTCCTAATCAGGCCCTAAAACAGATGAAAAAGCCACAAACAGTCAAAAAAACTTCCTTGGAAAATCTTATTCCAATGGTTTGAAAACAAAAATTAATACTCAAGTTATTTGCAAGACACCAAAGTCTGCCTAAGAAGAAAGGAACAAGAAAGAGTATACCCTGGAGTAGATTCAGTAGAAGTTTAACTGGTAGAAGGGCAAATCTAGGACAAAATTAGTGAAGATGAGGAAGGGGTGATGAAAGTGACAAAAATAAGGGAACTTAGGGCCAGATGTACAATGGTCAGGTTTTGTGACTCGCAAATTGCGAGAGTTAGCGACTCAGTGTCTGAGACACTGTTAGAGATTGCCAAATGGGTTGCAAGTGACCTGCCTTTTTAATATTCATGAGGAAGGTCACAGTTTGAAACCCATTTGGGAATGGCCACAGGGATGATGGACTGAATATTGAATTATGCACCACTTAGTTGCCATTTAGGATTGCTTGATTGATCTGGACACATTAGGGTGGCCTGCCACTATCTCCTACTGTCGCCTTCGCTTTCTTCCCCCTGCTTCGATAAACCTTGACTGTACACTAATTAATATAAAAAGTAGATTCTTAGGCTCACCCCCTTGAATCCTACACTTGATTGTCCTGCATTAATTGTATTGGTTCAAAGAAGACACGTTCCCACTGCGTCTTCAAGATCTTCCCTTTGATTATCAGTGTAACATTTACCTTAGTTGTAAGTAAAATAAATTCTGAAGTACAGATCTAGCCTCAGGGGCAGCAAAGCCTTCGGGCCTGATTTAAGGAAAATGGTTCTGAGTGCAGCACCACTAGCCATGTGTCCTTTAGTGCCCCCCTAGAGCCACCATGTGTGTGGCGTATCGAAAATACGGCACACCATGGCAGTAGTTAGGGGAAATAGCATCAAAATTGTTGACGCTAGTTCAGAGCTTTGCAGGATTAGTGCCAAAAATGTTGACGCTAATCCTGCAATGCCCATTGAGGCCTATTTTAAATAATGATGTGCCTCCTTCTAATGCCTTCTGAGCAAGCATTAAAAATGCTGAAGAAAATGACCAAAGAAATCTTTTAGATTTCTTTGTGCCATTTTTTGCTCCCCCCCTTAACAGGGGAATGCTCCTTTTGCAGATATAATGCCTGGCACATGCATAATGTAGCGCAAAGGGTTAAAAAGTGGTGCAATGCATACACTGCGCCACTTTGTAAATTGGGCGTAGTGATTTGGCCTAGTTAGGCCACATTAGTGTAACAAAAAAAGAAACAAATGTGGTGGAGTTGGAGGAGGGAGTTGCAGCCATGCACAAAAAAATGGTGTGAGTGAAGACTTTCTCATTTCTGAATGTGACCGTCATTGGCTTAGTTCCAAATTGTTACGCTATGCAGTTTGCAGAGCCTCAAGCCCAAGGGTTATTGTTTCAAGTTAGTTGCTGCTGAAACTGAGGTCGCTTTTTATGTGAGTACAGGCACCTGAAACTTGCAAGTGTTTTTTGTTTGTGCGTGGAAACCTTGTGTAGTTTACCATCAGAGTATTGTTGTCAAAATATTATCAGACATAAACATCAAGTCCTATGCATCATTTACATAAATATTGCCCGATTAGAGTGAATAATATGGAATTTGCACTCAGTGAAAATATATATTTTTAAATAGTGTTTACTACTTAACTTGTATGTTAGTCAATATTTGTGCAATAATATTTTTTCATACATTCTTCCGCAGAGTAATTCATCGTTCGTTTGGTAACTGCATGTAAAATTATTCTTGCCTAGATGGTCCCTCGTTCTAAATTCCCAATAACTAACAATATCCTGTTGTGTTGATATGCACTGATGTGCTTTGCCTAGTGTTCAATGTTAAATATTGTATATTCTGCACTTATTATGTCTTGAGCGGCAGAATTCCATTGTTATCAGTTACTTGTGCTAAAAACCTCTTTTATCTGCATTTCTAGATTTCTGTAGCTTCTGTAGTTACAACGGATATGTTTTGTACCAGGTGTGATAAATACTACCTATTATGAGTTTCTGGAGAATAACATGCAGATTTTGGTGCTTATCATAACCAGACTCGCATAGTGCGGGAAATGCTGTTCATTATTTCTCTGTTAAAATCCAACAGGTTTGACATGCTGAAATTTAACAATAGGTAAGTTAATGCCTGCACCTGGGGTTGAAAAGCAGGGATCTAATCGTAATCAAGGCCTACATTTTGAAAATGACGTGTATGCAATATTAAAGCATGGGAAAAATCCCAATGTTCAAGTGAAATCCTAACTTGCACTGAACAATATGAACTCCGAATATTTTATATACTTTTTTTCGAAGAAATAGGAGAAGGTCATGTGACAAAAGTCTTCAAAACTTTGCACATTCTTTGCCACTTTCTGCCATTAGTCTTTGTGTAAATCACTTCATGTCTGTGGTGAGGCTTGTAAATAAGGATATTTAAGTGCATTCTTTTGCTGTTTGTAAAAATACGTTTTTTGGTGATATTGCAAGTTCTAATATTAGTGCATTTTCACTAAAAATTGGGTTTTCTGGTGCTGCCCTTGTGAAAGCTGCTAATTTCATTGAGGCATGTAAATATGTCAAACGCAGCCTTGGACTGTTCCAGCTGGCTCCATGACTTTGTTGTTCTTTCCAGGACCAGCCAAATGTAAAATATTAATGGAATCTGACAGTAACATTGTGCCCAGAACAAAATACCGTGTCCTTTCTAGTGGGTATATTATTTATCCAGGTGGGTCCTGTGCTGACATGGTCATTCTGAAGCAGTCTGACTTCTCCTGTTTCCATGCTTGACAACATTAGAAGTGTTCACAAGCTGGTTCACTTCAAATGTGAAGAGCTCCCAAATTCCATATGTATGGCGTTTAGTGTCTGAGGGCACTGGTCAGACCAGGCCAAACTCAAATTTGTTACAATTTGATTTGATGGGATGTTGGTACACGATGCTCCACCTTTCTTAAATTTGCCCCTAAATTTTCTTCACTAAGTTTGTCAGTCATCCGGGAGGAGGATACAACTACTCACTGAAAACCCTTTGTGTTTTGGACCCCATGCCCTGCATGGAACATGAGCGGTATCTTTTGAGTGAGGCCTGGGTTGTGTAGGATGCAGGATGTACTACAACCGTGTCCAGCGCAACTATGATAAATGCAAAAAATATTAAGTGGGAGTGGGGCATGCTGAAAGCCATAGACAGTGTAAACAACAGGCACTTGGAGATTTGTTCAGAAACAATAAACAAACAGAGGAGCGAACTATGCATCCAGGAGCTTTAAATCTTTCAACCTCCTGTCTAGGAGGATTATTAGCTGTTATAGTAAAGCCGGCGCTGAACAGCTGCGCCCACTTGAACCACCCTCTTTGACTCTAGATTAGCTCAATTCACTTTACTGGTGAAGGCTGTAAATATTTACCTCTTTTCTAAAGTTATTGCTGTAAGCAAACTGATCCCCCTAAACCAGCTCAAATAATGATTCCATTAACATCAATTCACCAAAATGCCAGGGGTAGCGGAAGTGACATCACACACCATTTGAACTTTACTTTCACTCACACACACACATGCTTTCACATTTACACACACATAAACACACCAGCTCTCACATAAACAGACTCTCACACGCAAGCACACACACAACATATATTTAAAAGCAATTTTTTCTTACCTTAGCTGCCAGGGAGGCCGTATTCCAGCCAATCTTACTCCTTTCTTTATTACACTAATAGTGTAATGTATCATTCACTATTAATGGAATAAAACAGTGGCAGAAAACATGCAAAGTGGAGCCCCAACCCACATCTATGAAGTTGAGCTGCTCTCATGTTCATGGCACAGAATGTGTCACCTCTAAGGCCGGGAGTTGCAAAGGCAGTACCAGGGGTCACAAGGGACACGCCAGGGGTCGCACCTGCGACCCCTGGCGACCCTTAAAGACCTCCATGAATGATTCCCAGAGCTTAAGGAAAATTCACCACCCAATTGTTTTGGGCTGCTGGGCTTCATTGTGGTCTACGAAACAGAGACAAGCATTGGCAATGCCAATAGGTTTCGCCTATGCGAGACCTATTGGCGTAGAAATGTATTTAGTTATATTGCACAGCAGCATGGGCTGCTGTGCCACATGTCTAAAGTAAACAAAAACAAAGCACTATGGCCAGCGCTGACCATGTCTTAGAGTTTTTTTTGTTTTCTTTAAGCCATGTTGCAAAGCAGCCCGCACTGCTGCAAAACATCATAAAAAATATCAACAAATTGAAATAGATCTGCAAGAGCTATTTTGCTTTGTAAATTTTTTTTGTGGTGGACACGAGGGCCAGACAGGGTATTAAAAAAGAGATATCTTTAACAAGCCACACAAGTGAGGTGCAGGGGAGTAGGGAGAGAGCATCAAGAACAGACAGCAGGGGGTGGGAAGGTGTGACCACTAGGGAAGTGCAGGGAGCAACAACAGGAAGTGGAGGGGAGAGGTGGGAGGAAGCACCAACAATGAACAGTGGGAGAAAGGGGGATGGAGTTAGGAAATCTTCACAAGGGAGCAGGAAGAGGGCAGGATACACATTGCAGAGACATGCACTCGTTGCGAGTGTGCATGTAAAAAAAAAAAGTACCTGCAGCCAGCGAAAAGATATTGACCACAGACAGGAACTGTAGTTAGTCCATTCTCCATGGCAGGGACAGAAACCTGTAGCCCAGGAGACTGCAGGAAGCACAGGAAGCAGTTGATCAAGAAGAAGCAAGGAAACAAGAGCAAAGTGCAAACCAACCAAAGCTAAGTAATAATAAGTAAGGGACGGGCTCTAAGCCCCTTTAACCTTTTTTTTTGCATTACAAGAGGATAAAAATGTGTGCTTTAGCAAAGAGCTGTGAGTCATGCTGGCTGTCGGAGTGTTTCTTAGGTAGTCCTTCGGAGACTTCTGGTGATCATGGGAAACACATGGCGAGAAACTCAAGCAGGTTAGGAAACAATGATGATGAAGGAGGATGTAGGGAAAATTGAATGAGAGAATATAATGTGATGTTGTTTGTAAGTAGGGTAAGGCTACATGTACTAAGATTAGAAATAGTGATTTCCTAATTGTGATTTCCTGTGAACCACAATTAGAAATCGCTATTTCTAATGTATGAAACTCTTTTGAGTTTAATTTGTGATTCCTAGTGGATTGCAAATAGATGCACCTCATGAATATTAATGAGGTAGGTCACAATTTGAGATCCATTAGGAATTGCAGCCATCAGAGGGATGGTGGTCTGCTGGGGGCAGCAGTCCACCATGTCTGTGGTTGCTTTTAAATAAAGAAATCTTTTTTTTTTTATTTTTTTTATGTAATCTATTTTCCTTAAAGGGAAAATGGGATGAGTTTAATGAGAAAAAAAGAAACTTTGAAGTTTCATTTTTAAAAGTAGACGGTGGTCCAGGAGATCACTGCCTGTTCCTAAAAATATTTGTTTCCTATTCTCAAAATGAAGGTGTCCCCTTCTCATTTGCGAATGGGTTACCACCTCCTTCAAGAAGTCGGTAAAATATGAATGTTTTGCAATCGTATTTCGGTCAGAAAACATTCATACATCCCATTCAATTTCAGTATTTGGAAAGGACTCCCTAAACACCCCTTCCCAATACCAAATCACAAAACCCAAATGGGAAGAATCTGAATGATGATCATTTGCAGTAGCCAGAAACGTTGTCTGTCATGAATCTGACTAAAGACTGGAATATCTGAGCATCACAGAACCTTGCAGAGCCTGAAAGACACCCTAAAATACATTCTGTCAGCCATCTGTATGGAGCCACAGTGCTCTGTAGCAGAAAACAAGCTTTGGCTTTACACTATAGTATACTCCTGTTCCCCATTTTATCCTGTGTGCAGCCCTTCATCCAGACTACCAAAGCCTATATCTTTGAGAAGGGGTGGGTCTACTTAGCTTTGTTTTCTTTGCTACACACGTTTTCAAAATGTGGTGTTATTTTAAAATGATTACTAGTGAAAAGATAATGGACACAAATTCATACAGGCCCATCAGCCAAACAGACACAGGAATAACTCTTTTGCCATCATCACCATGAAATATTTCCAAGAATGGAAAGACGACAAAGACATCCTTTCCATATATCCAGTTAGATTAGAGTAGGTCACTCCACCATCGACAATGCCAATATTCAGAAACACCTGATTATTGATTATACGTATAAAATAAGGGGTTCTTCTGTGCTGCTTTTCTAGATTTCTCATCGCCACTGACAGGAACACTCTGTGGTTAAACAACAGGTCTATATTCATATCCAGGAGAACTCCTTGGTCCTCACCCACCTCCTTTTAGGTCTCTCGCTATATCCCAGCTGCACTGCACTGCAGTCTTTGTTAGGAAATTAAACAAATCAGCGTGTTTATTCTCAGAGTCTTTTCCTATTGAGGAAGGACACTGCATTAAAACATTGACTGGATTTCGTCCAGGCACAATTGACCGTTGACCTGGTGACCTTCTTAGTATCTGGGAAACCAAGAATACACTTTGTTAAGCTAACTCCGAGCAGAGGTACATTGTGTGATTTTCCTCTTACAGCAGTTGACACTCAGAATAGACATTCAAACTACAGTGAACATAGAAAATGGTAAAACATTATGTAGTACCTTTGCACGTCTATGTTCTCTTTCAAACCACAACAGGTGAAGCAAAAGTGTTTTTAGCATTGGAAACTCAGTTGAAACATAGCACCTATCCTTCCCAAATACAAATTGCATCCAAAATGTAGAAAAATGATCAGTCTTTACAATAAGGCAATGACCAACAGTGCTGGAACGCTACTTCTGTGCAATTACCAGACTGAAATCAACCAGAAAGTTACAGCCTTCTTAAAGACAGTTGAGAAAAATCAGAAAATCCCAAATCTTGTTTCAGTCTCGTCCATGTTGGACAAACCAGGGACGGCACTAACCCTAACTTTTGATAAATGTGCCACACAGTATCACAGGCAGACGCATGACTAGAAACTGCGATAAGAAATTAAATCTTCGCCAAACTCTTGCCCCCAACCCAAAACCTGTCATTTTTATTCATACTATTCACCCATGGGCTTCTAGAACACTGATAGAATGACCTCTGATCCCATTAGTGATTGGAACCCACGGAGAACTTGGCAGCCAGACTATACCTACACCTCCCACACAGAATTTACATCACAACACACTTCAGGGAAGTACACTGGCTCCCCCATACACAGAAGTGCTCAGTTCAAGTTTCTCACACAAACATTCAAGGCACTATACAACTCAAGTTCCACCTGTCTGAGCAGTCGTATTTCCTTCTACCGACAACCTAGATACCTCTTCTCTGCAGGACACCTACTCGTACACATTTGAATGCATACACAGAACCAGAGTAGGAGGAGGGGCATTCTCTTATGGCCCTCCAGTGTGGAACAGCCTCCCAATCCACATCAGAGCCTCCTCCAAGCTTTTTAAATTCCACAACAAGCTTAAGATCTGGCTTTTCATATAATCAAGCTAGCATATCCAGGACTATGTACACCTTTTAAATGGTCATTTTTTAGTTTTAGAAGATGGAGACGCTGAAGATGGTTCAGACACATAAAATTAATGTGTCTCTTTGTCCCCGAACATCCCAGTCAGCCGTCACCAATATAAAAACATTCTGCTGCACACTGCCCTGGCCTCTTTGTCTCTGAGATCAAAATATATACATTTGTTTTGTACTCGTGTATTGGAATGAGTGTGGGCGAGTAGGGCTTCCCTGAGGACCCTAATTTTCCTAAGTTTTTTTCTTGGAGAAAGGCACAGTGGGGTTCAAGGAACCTGCTACAGAGGGTACTAAAATACAGACCGAGAATGTTTCGGGTTCCATTCTAAATCAAAAGTGCAATAAAATATTTTATGAAAAGGATGAGTGTCTGTGCCCTATTTCAGAGAGGAGGTAACATAGGCTTTGCATCAATACCTCGTCAGGGGTAGTAATTGCTATGCACTATATAAATGCAAATTAAATTTAATGAATGAGTGTTTCTGAAAGGAACAGGGAGAACTGGATGGAAATGCTCGAATCAGTCTTAGCCATAATTAACACTGACCCTGCACTTGAAGGGCACCCCAGTATGAACTGCTATGCGTGCCTTCTGCATTGAAGTAATACAGAACACATGTTGACAGTACTAATATCAAAGGCACCAGCAATAGGACAACATAAAGGTATACCTTGCTGGAGTGTAGCTTTTTATAATAAAAATGTACATGAAATGCTTGCAAATTAATGTACACTGATGCTGCATAGAAAATGTATTAATGTGCTTTTAATATACGCGTGTGAAATGTGCCCACTGGAAGTGGCAACCAATGTATACAATGATTAATGAAATTGATCGATAATGAATTACTAATGTACTAATGTATGATTCTGTATTATTATTAAGAATTATATGTTAAGGTTTTGCTAAATTAATCACTAGGCCTTAGTTAGCAAGAGTCGGGGCCTAGCTGTCTTGTCTCATATTAAATGTGTTTTTTCTAACGTGCAATGTGCAGACTTACTGAAGGACATGAAGCCGTACTTTTCCAGAAGCTAGAAGATGTGTGTAACCATAGTAAATTCTTTCTCAAGGGACTTGACTTGCTCAAGGAGACATTCTTGCTGAATGCAACAGTGTAAATTCGCAACAGATACAAGGTCGCCTGAACTGGTAAAAACAATGGAACTACTAACTGAGCGGTGGAAGTAACTTTTTCGCACCTGACATTCTATCCGTTGGAGACGTCAATTACAGGAGCCAATAAACTATGTGAGAACTGTTTTAAGTGAAAATTCAAGTAAGGTGACCAGCCGATCATTGGATGGAGATAATGATGTACCAAATTTTGCCCAATTGGAAATTAGGAGACTGTACAACAAGATTAATATAATACCATGTCACAAGGAGAAATCAGCCATTACGAGCCTAGCCTAGCCATTACGTGCCATTCTTTGCCATTACCTAGCCACTTTGCCATTCTGTCTTAAAGACTTTGCTGTTTGACTTTTCAAACTATACTCATCCTTGCCTTGCCCGATTCATACTTTTCCTCCTTATGAGGGAAGTGTTCCTTATTGCCCTGTCCTGCTGAACTTTGCTGCTTATCCTGGCTGATGGCGAATCAACTGATGTCCTGAGGATGAAGACTGACTCTGTATGCTGTCTCATTACGGAGGGTAACTATATGATAACGAAATTGTAATTGTCTGTTTGCCTTTTCTTTCTAGGTACCAACTGCTCCTTTTTTTAAAGAGACCATAGGTAGATGATTTCTAAATTTGCGTTACTAAATTGTTTTGCATGAAGCCCAACATGCTAATGCTCATCCGAGGTTAGTTAAGGGGTTCACTAAACGGACGCAAATAGACAAATGACTGAATCTATGCTTTGTTGAATAATCCCCTAATGATACTCTGCTAAAGTTGATCCATGTTGACGTCGTGCTTTGTTCTGATGTTCATGATCTTTGCTTTGATGAAGTCATATTCAAGCTGCCATATTGTGACATTGTTGATGTGTTTTCTGGTATTGAGACTAATAAACTTACTTAAATATTATAAATCTTACTAAATTCTGTGTGGTTATTCATGGCTGAAAGGTCATGGGTGTTTTCGATTCTTATTAATGTCACCAACTAATTTGATTGATTCGTTATTGAGAATATTGATGAGGTTATTGATCTATTGATTGACATACTGATTAGTTATCTCGTCCTCAGGTGTCTCCAATCAGGGTCAAAAGATTCATTGGCCTAAAACGAGTCCCAGAGTAAGTAAATTACCGAGGTCGGGACGCATTATCAACCTGCGCCACCTGGGGTGACAGCCTTTGAGAAAACGAAATGAGTGTAAATGCACAAATTAGTCTTCTACTGTTAATTTTGGCAGTTACAATTCATCATGTTTTTACAGTAATTTGACAATTATAGGGATAAAAAACTTCATGCAAAAAAGTGTAGACCGTCGCTCAAAGAGGATCATATAGTCTAATCTGTAAGGCTATAAACTCTCAACAGAAAGACGAGAAGCCATAAATAACAGTCAATTTTGGTTTGATAACAACATTTGTGATCATTGATATCATGCTGTGTTGTGGGTCGCTCTGAGTGACTCAGGTATTCCAGATATGGCTCCCACGTACATTGACTAACAAAGTTTTAAACTGCAGCAAGTGCTTATTTTGAGCTGCTGGTTGCTGGTGGGGGACACTGACACTCATTTTCTGAGACCACTCATATTTGTCTTCATCAGACATTTTCCCAAGAACAAAAGAAGGAAAAAACACGTGGGGAAGAATTAGTAAGGAAAAAAAAAACATCACAAATGGAGGGAATTTAAGAGGCTAGAGGTGGATTCAGGATCAGGTAACCCTGGTATTCACATTTAAAAGCGCCTGTCGGGCTTCTGAGCCGCGCTTTGGGCAGCTGCACTCATTATTTTTCAAATAAAGCACTGACTGCTTCTCACTAGCGATGGCCAAGAAGCTTAAAACACTTCTAGTGAGCAGTACTTTAAATGGGCAGGTACTGTCTGGTACTGAGTCCCTGCACTTCTTCAATTTGATATGCAGATTACCTGTACTTCTCAGCACTCCTACAGTACATTTAATGGGAGAGTACCGACACTTCTCAGGAGCAAACAGGTACTCTATATTGTAAGTACCTGAACTTGTTTATTTCCATTTAAAGCACTGCTAGTGATATTGTGCTCATGTTCTATAGGGACACAGACTAGCAGTTTAGGATAGGCTATCCTTTTTCGGGACGTTGTACTACTGATTTTATTATCCGTGTCTGTAATGACGAACGTGAGCTAAAAAGCAATGATGGAATGGCAATCCACCTGAGTAATTATCAAGAGTTCAGAATGTATCAAAATTTCACTCAGTCATTTTTATGCTGCCACCAAATTAAGCGTTCTTTTCGCTTATTAGTCATGAGAAAATGAGTGATCACACGCTTTCTGTTTTTACTGTTTGTCCACAAATGGACGACTTATTTTCAGCAGGTGTCATCTGGCGAAATCTGAATGGGGAAAAGTAATGGGTCCAACCAAGCCGTACTTGTTTTTAGGCTCAACAGACGCCATTACCTGTGCTGTGCTAAATTGTGGAACTCAGGTGTCACAAGTCTGATTGGATCAGAGTTTTACCACCCATTTGAGTTTTCTGCAGGTGAATGTAAAAATTTAAATTATGCAGATACCCAATGAAAAGATATGGTAAATACGAATTTTGATGTGGAAAACACCCAAATCCTCATGTTAGTCCACATTTCAATGAGGCAAACAAATAATAGGTGATATTTAGAGCTCCAGTGCATTGATATTTAACTGGTATGATAAAAAGCACGTTACTCTGAGGAGCTCATAAGCAATAGGAATGGTTGATAAATTGGAATTGGCCGAATTTTGGCCACTCTACTTTACACTTCTAACATGGAGCTCTAGCCAAATTCCTCCAACTGCCATGTGGCAAACTTTTTTCTTGCATGTGGCTCCCCAACAGTAAATTAGTGACTACGAGTGAGATTAACATCCCCTAGCATGATTTTCCAGTAGGTAGGAGGGCACATTCCAAGATTTTTCCAATGCAGGCAGTAGCAACCATTCACGTGAGAAAGCAGCTGCTGCTCGAGCAAAATATCTACTAGAACGGAAGCAAAATACCCTTGAGCACCAGCGCATGATGGTGCGCCATGTGGTGCAATTTGTGCTGATTTTTCAGCACAGAACGACCCAGCACTAAAATTCAGCACAAGCAGTGTGACATGCCCATTTCCGCCCATTCGTTGAACTCTGAAGAATCTTGCAGAGATTTCATGTTACTCAGTAAAATTCTGCAGAGTGAAACGCAAATTCCGCCCACCCCTAATTATCAAGGCCAAAATAACAAAAAAGGAGCAAACTAGATGTCTTTTGTTCCTTCTGTGGTGTTTCCAGCTACAGCTGGGCTACTGTGTCTCTTGGTTCACAGATCATTCAGACTTTTTAAAACAAGAACCACCCTCATGTTTGCTAGAAGGGCATCCTCCATTGTTGTAAGCCTAGCTGGACCTATTACTCGAAGAAAGTTCATAGCTCCTCCACAGAAATCCAAAGTATGAGCTTTTCTTGCTTCCAAGGCTACATCTACCCCCGTTCAGATGTTGCTGAATGTTTAAGCATTTCACATTCCCTGTCCCACCAGGTAGTACATATTTTCAAGGTTAAGTGGACATTTCTCAATGGGTCTGAGATCTTCCTTGAATAACATTCCTGTCCCAGGATCATCTGTTCCTGAATTATTTGCCTTGCCTTCCCTAGTTTCAAGGACACCTGAATGGATCTCCTATGATGAGTGTGCTTGGTCTTCTGCTCTTGATGTAGTGTTTGTACATCATCTTACCAGTTTAGAGTGCCTATCTGACAAGCCTTCTATGGGGACTGCACTTATCAACAACATCCTTTCATGGGGAAGCAACTTTATTACCAAACATGCTTGGAATTGCTTTATGGTCTCATGTGAATTGGACTTTAGGGTCGCAGGGGGTGCTTCAGCACCCCCAAAGTAATCGTGTTGCAGTTCTGGAGATGAATGAGCAATAAAGATACATTTAACTATTGTTTTTTCTTCTCACATTTGCTATGCTTTTAAAGACAGAGATCAAATGTAAGGCTATGCCTGACAAACTGCTGCATAATATTTTACCATGAAAATAGTTGTTTAGATTTCCGTTCCTGGCTGCAAAGTGAGAGAATTTTTTTAACTGAACTAGGAGACAAGGTTACTGGTGAGAAGGGAAAGGCTGCAGGATGTCATGTTTTTCTAATAAACACAATTAAATACCTATAATTTAACTGTAAAATGAATTCAAAATATACCAGCAAGTAGGATAACATAAATGAAGCAATTTCTTATAAGTGTAAAGTGTGATGGAAACAAAGAGTTTAAAAGAACAAATCAAGACACCCTTTTTTCTGGTGCAGAAATTACAAATGTTCACTGACATCTGATTTCTACACATTATCATTTGTGCACTATAGTAAAATTTAGTCCCTGTTTCAATGCAAAATGCGCCATCTGTAAATGACAGGGCACCAGCACACCATTCTTTAGTAATGTATTTGTAACAGTGTGCTCCAAAATGCACCCCCGGCTACATTCCCCAACTTCACTATTCTCCTGGGTGTGACTCATTTGCTACACCTGTTGTAAGTGTGATGCTTGAGTTTCTCAGAATCCCTATGAGTTCAGTAATGTATCAATGATGGCAGCACCCCCACTCTAAAAAGTGTTCAAGCACCACTGCACTTTGCATTTCTAGACTCAGGTGTAGGCTATTTCAATGATATGTTCCACTGCTCTTCCCCACGGAAAAAAAAAAATAGAGTAGACCATTAACTACTATCCACTATGTCTAGGAGAGTTGGTTGGCCTTCATGGCTAAAGGGAATGCATTCTCCAAAGCATCCACCATGCATTGCCAATGACTGTGTAGAACGAATGATCATTCTGGTCACAGATCTGTAATGGATGCACATGAACTGTGGGGAAAAAATATTAGCATTGTTCAGCAAGTACTTTGGATAAATGCTAATCAAATTTCAACTCTCCTGATTTTGAACAGTACGAAGTTGGATGAGGGCCCACATATCACTTTGGGCCAGATGTATCAAGCTTTATTCTGGTCATAAAGGAGCTGATTTGCAAAATTGACGTGTAGGTGACTGGAAGAAAGCATTTTAGTAACTAACAAGCCAAAACTGCAATTCAATAGCCTGCAAGCAATCACAATTTTGGTTTGCAACCAAATACTGATTCAGTATTTGGAAGGGTGGGGTCCCTTCCAAATACTAATAGGAATTGTATGTATTACAGTTTTGCAATATTCCGGTTGCCAAACATTAAGGGCCAAATTCACAAAGGTAAATTTGGACCAAAAGTCTAGATTTAGACCAAAAGTCTAAGTTTAGACCTAAAGACTAACTTTACTACTACTAAAGTTAAACTTTTGTGCTAAGTTTAGACTTTTGATCTAAACTTAGACCAAAAGTCTAAACTGATACCAAAAGTTTAACTTTACTAGTAGTAAAGTTAGTTTTTAGGTCTAAAATTAGACTTTTGGTATAAGTTTACCTTTGTGAATCAACCCCATTTACTTTACCACCAGTTTAAAACTGATAGTAACCCATTAGAATGTAAATAATTGTATTTTTTAAGAACAGGCAGTGGTCCCACGGGCCATCGCCGTCTCTAAAAAATGAAACTTGAGATTTTCATTTATTTCTCTTTAAATACATCCCGTTTTCCTTTAGAGAAAATGGGCGGCTTTCAAAATAAAAAGATTGCTTTATTAAAAAGCAATCACAGACGTGGTGGTCTGCAGACCGCCACCCATGTGACAGCTGTGGTTTCTAATGGGTCGCAAATTGCGACCTACCTCATTAATATTCATGAGGTAGTTTGATTTGCAACCCAATATCTATCACTAAATGAATAGTGATTTCCTGATTGTGATTCTCAGTAATTCGCAATTAGGCAATCGCTGTTCCTAATATGGCACATCTGTCCATTTGTGAATACATTGGGAGTTGAATGACATGCAATGGGTTGGAGCCTGCAATCCCTATATCTCTAACTTTCTCAGTACAGTTTTGTTATGGCATCACAAAAGTCAATCATAAAACGAAAATGACCCAGCTGCTCGACTCCAGTAGCTTCTTAAAATGACAAGTGACAGGTCTTCTGCCAGAGGCAATGGACAGTTTATGAGTCAAGTCACAGATCTAAATTTACAGGACTGATTAATCATTGGAAACTAGAACTAGATGTTCTCCTCTTCTGATCTGTTTCCCTTGAAGGGCCAGTCGGTAAAAGAAGGAAGCCATTTATAGCAGAAAGTATACTATGTGCCGGGATAAGTTCATTACACAATAGCAGAAGTCTCTTTACATGTTAACCACACATTATGAATTGTGGAAAAAATATTTTACATCAAAGTGAATATAATTATATTTTTGCAATATATTACCGACTGATTGTTGGTCCGTTTAATTTAATATTACAGATTTCATATTCATTATGCATATTTGCAAATGTACTCGTTCATATGAAGGTGCAAGAGACCACAAAATCAAGGGAAACATAATTGTAAAATTAGTTATTATAGGAAATCAAATATCCTTTGACATATTAAAATGTAGCATGTCATCTCGGGGTTCCGTGACCCTCTACCTCGTTTCTCAGAAATTACTCAGAGGTTTCAGCAGTCACAGGAAGAACTGGAGACAGCACTGGCTCGAACTTGAATGGCATTTTATTTTTAACTTCTAGATTATTTTAAATATGCATACTTTTTAAAAACACCGACAGGGATCTTAGATGATTCATAAACTAACAAAAGCACCTCAACATATTTGCACTAATATGTTAAGAATGGTATTTCTGCTGTCACATATCTAACATAATGTGGAAGTACCATTTGAGGCACTCCAAGTATGCTATCGTCACCGTAGGAATCTCCAAGCACATACCTGGCTCTGTGGAGTGCTCACAACACATACCTAACACAAAATAGAAAAGTCTGTTTCTATGGAGAAGTCTTGGATGCTTTTACCACTTCAGCAACGTAGGTGACTTAGTTGAGTAGCTCATGACTGTTCAGCTCTATGTTTTCTTTTCTATGAAAACAGGCGCCAACGAAAAGTAACAGAACAAGAACGAGACATCATGGCAGTGCTGGCACGCAGGTTGGGCGCACAATTCAACAAAACCTACCAATTCTCACCTCCCAGGTCTCACCAATCACAGCATGAGGATTAATACAGTTCACCCATAGTGTAATCACCATCAGGTCAGGTATCATGTTTAAAATATTAAAACATTAATATTAAAACACAGTTATGACCAAAGAAACAACAAGGCATAGCACCAATGTTTAATGGGTCCTGTTTAGTGGCTGCAAGTGGTACATCTCTCCATTTATGTATTACAGGATTTACACCATTCAGACACAGGCAGAAGGGTAACTGGGACTGGGCGAATTTGACGATAGACTGGTGATCTCTTGACAATGAACTTGACAAGCGGGGCCGCAGAAAGCTACACCAACAATCATGGAATATGCATCATGATCACTGTCTGAAGCCCTGAGAAATGGAGCCACAGAGTGGCCACATTTTCCAAACCAAAACTAGGCTAGGTGGTTACAGACATAGATGTGGGACTACGAATTGTCAGCCACTATGGACATAAAAGAACTATAATGACATCATCCACTATTACAGAAAACGGACTACAGCACCACAATACCCCGAGGCAGAGGAAAGATTACATTTGTCAATGGTAGGTGCTCAGTGGCAATTCACCCTGCTTAATCTCAGCACATTTTCAATACCTTCGAGCTGTCATGTTGCCACATTTCAAGTATGAGTAGCATACACTGACCTAATTTTTACTTTAATTTTGGTAGTTGTAGTTTTCTTTATGACATTATAAATGCAGGACCACAAGTGACAAACAGGAAAGGGGACATGCACTGTGGATGAGCCACTCATTCCTAACCTGGGACCACTAAAGGTAAAAGCAATATTTTATTGAAGTTAATTGGGATGAGGTAGACTGTAACTTTATAACACAGAGGGAGACATTTATCTGAATTTGTTTTCAGCCTCTTCTGTCTTTTTAGAATACCTTACTTTTCATACTGGGATTCCACACATAGGCCCTCATTACGACCCTGGCGGTTGGTGTTAAAGTGGCGGTAATACCGTCACCAGGCTGGCGGTAACTACCACCAAATTATGACATGGAGGAAAGATCTCTGAAAGACAGCCAATGTACCACACCGACTGCCAGGGCGAAAACAACTGCTACCACGGCGGTAGACACCTACAGCCAGGCGGAAGTCAATGTTCCGCCCACCATATGATGACCCAGGAAAATACTACCTTTTCCGCGGCGGCACCAACGACATCAAAAGCCTTATGGAAACTGAGCTCAGAAGGGAAAAGACTCACCATTGGAGACACAGGGACAACCACGCCGCCATGGAACCAGAACTGCGTGTCTTCCCCATGATCTTGTACGTTCTGCTCCACCACGAACACCAATGCCGGCGAAGACGATGACGGTGAGTACAGCCGCCTAGCACACAAGGGAGGGGGGGGAAGAGAGTGACACACACACGCACAACACACCCACTCCCCCCAACACCATACACACAACCAGCTGCATTACAAAAACAATTTTACCCTGTATCTAGGATGAATAATGCAGGGCGAAAACGATTTCGCAAAAGTGAATGCAATGAGATCAACACAGCATGAAAAATAAGTTAGGCAAGATAATAGATATATACATATTTACAGAAAAAGAGACACAGCCCAGTGCACTATTTGTGTAGTCCACATGGCCACAGGCCAAAGTCCAAGGCCACACGTCACCTACATCAACACGGAGAGAACACTGCAGGGGCATCAGTTGGTAAATAGGCAGGCACCTCAGAATGATGGGGGGCGAGGGGGCACCTCAGCCGGGAGATGTACTAAGACCACTGGTTCTGGAGGGGGCAACATGCCCTGTGCCTGGCCCTGTCGAGTGCAAGGTCACAGTCTCTCATGTGCGTGTCTCACCCACTGGTTCTGGAGGGGGCAACATGCCCTGTGCTCTTGGTCCTGGGGAGTGATGGGCCACAGTCTCTTGAGTGGGTGTCTTACCCACTGGTTCTGGAGGGGGCATTGTGTCCTGTGCTTGATCCTGGGGAGTGTTGGGCATGTGGGTGTATTACCCACTGGTTCTGGAGGGGGCAACATGCCCTGTGCTCTTGGTCCCGGGGAGTGATGAGCCACAGTTTATCGAGTGGGTGTCTTGCCCACTGGTTCTGAAGGGGGCATTGTGCCCTGTGCTTGATCCTGGAGAGTGTTGGGCATGTGGATGTCTTACCCACTGGTTATGGAGGGGCATCACGCCCTGTGCTTGATCCTGGGGAGTGCAAGGTGACAGTCTCTCAGGTGGGTGTCATACCCATTGACTTTGCAGGGGGCAGGCCGCACAGCAGCCTGTGGAAGCAGGATTACATAACATCCGCTGGCGGTGACGGCTGCACAGTGGTGGTGGTGGGAGGCACCTGCCCATCCCCTACAACCTTGGACGGCTGCACCGTGGTGGTGGTGTCGCTGGTGGGGGGAGGCTCCTGCCCATCCCCCGCAACCTCAGACAACTGCACAACCATGGTTGGTGCTGGGGGCTCCGACACAGTTCCTGCCCCAGGCCCCTTGGTCTTCCTTCCTGCTGGTGCAGGCTCCTTGCTCTTCCTGGCAGCTGGGGCAGGCTCCTTTCCCTCCTTGCCTGCTGGGGCAGGCTCCCTGGTCTTCCTGGCAGCTGGGACATGCTCCTTTCCCTTCTTGCCTACTAGGGCAGGCTCCATGGTCTTTCTAGCAGCCGGGGCAGACTCCTTTCCCTTGAGGCTGCCTAGTGCAGGCTCCTTCACCTTCAGGACATGAGGCCTGGATCATTTTCCACCACAGGTGGGTGTGGTGACGACTGGGCCTGTGGACTGTGTGAGTGAGGTGCTTGGCTGGGTTCTTCCTACCCTGCCCATACGTGCAATGGGGGGGGAGGGGTAGCAAGAGGTCAATGGGGGATAGGAACAGTTTTTTAGGGACATTGGGTGGGAAGAGGGAGAAGGAATGGGAGTGGAGGAAGAGGGAGTGGTTGTTGGAGGTGTCTGTCTTCTGCTTTTGGGTGCAGGTGTATTGGCTGTCTGCTGTTGTGAGGTAGATGACTGTTTGGTGTCTGAGTGCTTGCATTTGTGTACTTTAGGAGGGGGGCAGACACAGTGGGAGAGGACACAGGGGACGTGTGCATGGCTGTTGTGGAGGTGTCTGCCAGTGAGGTGTTTGTTCTGCTTGGTGTTGGTAGTGGATGATGATGTAGTGCATGCAGGTGTGAGTGTGGATGGAACTGGGTGTGAGGTGGTGGAGAAGGAGGAGGGGGAGACAGTGGAAATAGTGGATGTTGGTGTGTCTGCAACTGGAAGGTGTGTGTGTGAGTGCCTGTGGGATGAAGTGTGGTGCTTGTGTTTGCCTGCAACACTCTTGGGTGTTGTTTTGTGTGCATGCTCGTCTGCCTGTGTGCTTGGGATGGGTTGGGGTTGAAGAGAATGGGACTGGGCAGTGGAGGCTGGAAGGTGCAGGGTTGAAACAGGGACAATGGCTGCCATCAGAGATGAGGCCAGAGCCTGGATCGATCTCTGTTGGGCCGTCAATCCAGTGTGAATGCCCTACAGGAATGCATTTGATTGTTGCATCTGGGCTGCCAGCCCTTGGATGCCATTCACAATTGTTGACTGCCCTACAGAGATGCATCTCAGGAAGTCAATAGCCTCCTCACTCAGGGCACCATGGCTAACTGGGTCAGGGCCTGAGGAGCCTGGGGCAAAGGAGATGCCCACACTCCTGGGTGAGCGGGCACGGGAAACTCAATGAGGGGCTGCTGGGAGGGCAGTGCTGGTACGGGTTTGGCGGATGTACCTGTAGCTGGGGTGGTCACAGAAGTGTCCGTCACCACCAGGGAGCATCCTTCGGAGGAGGTATCTGTGTCAGAACTGTCCCCTCCAGTCTCCGCCGTGGTGCTCCCCTCACCCTCCGTCCCACTGGTGCCCTCTGAGACGGTGGACTCTGCCTCCTGGGTCCTGTGGGATGCAGCTCCCTCCATCACTGATGCCTCTGCTCCTCCGCCAGATGATGCTAATGCACATAAGAACAGGATGAAAAAACAAAAAGGGGGGGAAGAGACAAAGGATACACTTGGTCAAAGGCTCCACCAACACCACCATTGGTGTACACAGCACCCTCACACACAGGAAACAGGCCTACGCAATATGCCATAGCACTACCAGAGAAATAGTGATCAGCCAAAGCATGAGGAATGGCACACACCACCAAATGCAGCACACCTGGGACCCACGCAGCCTTGACCAGTTGTGGATGCCTACGAGCTAGGCAGCAAGATTTTCCATCTGAACCCTAGCCACCAGGGTACCTACGCTGCAATGTCAGGCCTGGCCTAGGGGCAACCACTGACATACATCCCCCACCCAGATACCACCCTACCATGTGTAAGTTGTAGTGATGGGCACTGTACTCACCCCCTTGTGGCTGCTGTGATGCCCTCAAGCGCCCATCCAACTCAGGATAGGCCACCGACAGTGTGCGGACCATCAGGGTGGTCAGGGTTCAACGGGCACCCCTTCCTCATTTGGAGGCCATCCCCAGCTGGGCCTCTGCCGTCTTCCGTGCCCAGCGGCTCATGTCCTCCCACTATTTGCAACAGTGGGTGCTCCACCTGCCTTAGACCCCCAGGGTCCGCACCTCCTTGGCGATGGCACGCCATATACCCTTCTTTTGATGAGCGCTGACCTGCAGAGGCAATACACACAGGAAAATTGAATTACACAAACAGTCCTCCCTGTTACACATATGGCCCTCCATACCCATTATCATCACCATTTGCACACACAGGGTAGGCCCTGGAAAATTGCTGTGTCACTGGTGAAATTAGGACATACTGGACAAATCACACTGACCCATTACAAGTTAACAGCATGCACAGTTCTGTTGTAGCTCCATTGTTCATTTTGTGACCGGCTCCTCACTCTTTTGTCCCATAGATTCTTACTCCTGTGGATGAATAGGAGATGGAGACATACCCCCGTGTACAGACCCCTGGTGGACTTGGCAACACAGGAGGACAGGCACATCATCCTCAACTACAGACTTGACAGGGCCACAATCACAGAGTTGTGTGCCCAATCGGAGCCTGACCTGATATCTGCTATCCGTCACCCCACTGGGATCCCCCCTCTTGTGCAAGTTCCATCAGTGCTCCTCCATTTCCTGGCAACTGGTTCTTTCCAAGTGACAATGGGCTTGGCAGCAGGAATGTCACAGCCAATGTTCTCAATAGTGCTGACAAGAGTGTTGATTGCCCTGATTAAACACATGTGCAGCTACATTGTTTTCCCCAGGTAGAAGATTTGGCCACAGTGAAGGCCTAGTTCTATGCAATGGGACATATCCCCAACATAATTGGGGCGATTGATGGAATACATATTGCATTTGTCCCCCGCCCCCCGCCAGAATGAACAGGTGTTCCGAAATCGGAAGTTTCAACCCTATGAATGTACAGATGGTGTGCTTGTTGGACTAGTACATCTCCCACGTCAATGCTAAGTATCCTGGGTCAGTGCATAATGCCTTTGTCCTGAGGAATAGCAGCATCCCAAATGTGATGGGCCAACTACAGAGGCACAGGGTGTGGCTAATAGGTGAGCCCTGGGTCCCACCCAGTAGATGTTGGTGTATGGGTATGGTGTGGGCCATATGGGAAAATGTTGTCCCTCAATATTTTAGGTGACTATGGTCACCCCAACCTCTCATGGCTGCTGACCCCTGAGAGGAATTCCAGGACAAGGGCAGATAAACATTATAATGAGGCACATGGGTGAACCAGAAGTATAATTGAAAGGACCTTTGGCCTCCTGAAGGCCAGGTTCTGGTGCCTCTATCTGACAGTTGGATCCCTGTGCTACTCACCCAAGAAGTGGTGGAATGCTGCATGTTGCATAACTTGGCCCTCAGGCACCATGTCCCATTCCTGCAGAAGGAGGTGGCTGGAGATGCCCTGTGTCAGCAATGGACCCTGTGGACAGTGAGGATGAGGAGGCGGTGGATGAGGACAACAGAACGTCAGTGATCAGACAATACTTCCAATGACACACAGGTAGGAAAGTGTTACTTCACATTTCAATTGCATTTGTTTGAATTTCTGTGGCACTGGCATGCTGATATTTCCCACCTCTTTGCCCACTTACTGTTCCCTCTGGCAATTCATTTTGCAGATTTTGGTGACCCCACATATACTCCTCGTGTGATCACTGCAGCCAGCTACAGGTCATTAATCTATGCTCATTTTATGTACAGTTGAATTGCAATGTTTGTACCTGTTTCAATTAATACATAATTAATATACATGACATACTCCAAACTTCTTTTTTTTCCAAGGGTGTTTATTGAAATGTTAAAATACAGAGGCGCAAGTGCAATGGGATAGGGTGATGATGGAGGAAAGTCCATGGTATTGTTGCAGTCTGTTTGTAGCACAGGTGCATTGTCCAAGGGGACATAGGAAGGGGAGCAATGGCAGTTCAAGGTGGACAGGGTGACTGAGTGGGACACAAGAGTGACAATCAGGAGAGTCTCATTTCTTGGCAGGGGTCTTGGCAAGTGTCCCTGGCTTCTGTCTGGATTGCAGGGAACATTTGCGGAGTGGTTTTCCTTCTGCAGCGGGAGGGGTGCTGGTGGCCTGTGAGTCCTGTGGCGGGGCTTCCTGTCCACTAGTGGTAGCGGAGGTGGAAGGCTGTTCAGATGTCTGGCTAGTGACAGGTGCCCACTGTTGTGTGACTGCCTCCCTCATAATAGTGGCCACGTCTGCCAGCACCCCTACTATGGAGATCAGGGTGTTGTTGATGGCCTGCAAGTGCTCCCTGATCCCCTGGCACTGTCCTTCTTGCAGCCACCTGTTCTCCTGCACATTGTCCAGGATCTAGCCCATCGTGTCCTAGGAATGTTGATAAGCTCCCAGGATCTCTGCAAGTGCCTCCTGGAGAGTCAGTTCCCTGGGCTTGTCCTCCCCCTGGTGCACAGCACTCCTCCCAGTTTCCCTGTTGGCCTGTGCCTCTGTCCTCTGAACTGTGTGCCCACTGCCACTTACCCTAGATCCCTGATTGTCTTGGGTATGAGGTGTGCCCTGGGGTTCTGTCCCCGACTGCTGATTGGTGTGTCCTGGGGACAGAAGTGTGGGTACGCTGGGTGGGTGCTGTATTTGTGTTTCCTGCTGGGGGAGTCTCTATGGTGGTGTCTGACTGGGCCTGGGTAACAGGCTGTCCAGAGGTCCCTGATGGGCCAGGTAGGTCATCCAGATCCTGAAGACCAGAGTCGCCGTCATCACTGTGTTCCTCTTCTGTTGGGTGGCTGGATATTGCTGGCACCTCCTCTTCGCTGACATTGGCTGGGGTACTGTGGGGATGTAAATGATGTGTTATGGTTTCTCTGTCTGACATATTGTGCATCCGTGGCTGCCCCTCTTTGGTTGTATTTGCCCTGATAGATTTCACTTGTGTACATTGGTGTATGGTGGGATGATTAGTTCTCCATGGTGTGCATGCTTTAGTGATGAGTGTCCATGCAGCGCTGCAAGTGGGTCCATACATTTGTAGAAAATGCAGGGCTTGGCATTGGGATGAGATAGATGTGATGGTGGGGTGTGTGGGATGGAGTGGAGTGAATGGAGTGAGGGTGGGGTATGTGATGGCATGCAGATAGGGGGTAGTAGTACTCGAGAGTTGACTTACTAGAGTCCAGTCATCCTCCTACTCCGGCCAGGCCCTCAGGATGCAGGATTGCCAAGACTTGCTCATCCCATGCTGTTAGTTGTGGGGGAGGAGATATGGGTCCACCGCCAGTCCTCTGTACAGAGAGCTGGTGTCTTGCAGCACTGGAATGTACCTTCCCCCATAGGTCATTCCACCTCTTCTTGATGTCATCCCTAGTTCTTGGGTGCTGTCCCACGGTGTTGACCCTGTCCACGATTCTCCGCCATAGCTCCATCTTCCTAGCTGTCAAGATCTGCTGCACCTGTGCTCTAAATAGCTGTGGCTCTACCCTGATGATTTCCTCCACCATGACCCTTAGCTCCTCCTCTGTGAAACGGGGGTGTCTTTGTGGTGCCATGGGTGTTGTGTGAGGTGTGTAGGTGAGGGTGTGTTGGGTAATGTGTTAGGGTGTGTGATGTGGGGTGCGTATATTGCGTGTCTCTGGTTGTGTCTGTGGTCTCGGTGTCTCTCTGCTGGCAACAGTTTGGAATGGTAAAGGGTTGTGGGTAATGTGGGTGTGTGTTTTATGGTAGTGTGGGTGTGGTGTGTGTGTGGGCGTCAGGTATGTGTTGTTTTGTCTGTGGTGTACATTTTGAGCGTGGCGGTATGTACTTACAATGGTTCACCGCAGTTGAATGTCCGCTGTGGTGATTCGTGGGTCATAATGTGGTGGGCTTAGTTCTGTTGGCGTAACGGTGGGGTTTTTGATACTGCCAGTTTATCACTGACCTTTGATGTGGCGGATTTGTGGCTGAATACTGACGGATCGGTGTGTGTGTGTCATAATATGGTGAACGTATATCTGTCGCAGCGGCAGTAAGTAGGCGCAGTCAACATGGCAGTAAGTGGGATTTACCGCCTATGTCATAATGAGGGCCATAATGTGGTAAATCAGATCTACGAGGGTTTTTTTTTCTTCGTGAAACATTGAAAGAAAAAGAAAGCACACATGACCCCCAGCTACTTTGGACTTGAGGCAGAGAAGTATGTGCTTTTAAACTCCTATATGCTCAAAGTGTATGCGTTTAATAAAAACAATATTAGTGCCCTCACACTATGTGGCCCACAATCATTCTCGTTAACTTTCCTCCCCGGATTTGTTGCTAACAGGGTTGAGGAAGTACTTGGAATTGTGAGTTGTTAGGGTATAGCAAGTAAAAATTGATTTGCTGTATTGAAACTGTGAATAAGCTGGGTCAGAAATACTGTAGGTAAATGTTTACATACAGGCCTCCCGTGGTATATCTGAAGGGTCAATGGCAAAATTCTGGTACTTGAATACTGTTTGGAATGCATGGCATAAGAGGGTAGCCATGACAAATGTCTGGCACTGCCACAATGAAGGTAATTTTTAACATATGGGTAACTCTCAAGGCAAATTTAGGGAAAAAATGAGCAAACTCCTGGCAAGTATTACACACCATCACACTCAAAATCACTGGCCTCCATTGCACTCATCAAACTAAATAGAAAAGTGGTCTGCACACTTAATGCCTCTCCTTTCTAACTTTCACAGAGAAAACTAGTTAAACAGTCTTGGAGAGCTGAGAAGGGAGAATGAAATTTTGTCATCATCATAAGTTGCCGTTTATTCACAACAGATATTCATAATTGCACACATATCAACATACATACAGGCACATATGCACACAGCTCAACAGACATACAGACATCTGTGGAGTCTGGCAGTATTGTGCCCCCGAAAAGAGCATTTTTAATTACTCATGTATGCAATTAGTGTCAAATGATATGCATGTACACACAGAGTAAATTTCTCTACTTGCCCCTAGATCCAAAGAAAAGCACCTACTTAAATCCATGAACAAATAGACAGACACAGATACATAAATATGCACACCACTGCACAAATACCAACAGACATCCACATACACTGAGATTGATGGACACATACAAAAATACACCTGCAAGCAATCAGGCATGGACCAACACACATATATACACAGGTTTAGAGACAAACGATGCATAAATAAGGTCAAACACTGACAAATATATGCAGGCATACATACAATAATAGACTTTGCGCATACATGAATGTTTACATATGAAGGTGGCTCAATCAATCAACCAATCAGGATTTATAAAGGACGACTAATCACACATGAAGGTTTCCAGGTCCTAAGGGTTGTTCTGTATTGGAGGGATCAGTTAAATAGCTAGGTCTTCCGGAATTCTGGTGGTGAGATGGAGGTCTGCAGGAGCAGGGAGAGGTCATTCCAGGATTTTTGTAAGAGAAGGAGCATTCTCCACTGTTGTTTCAGTGGCTGCATGGGGTGTGCACAAGGGAGAGGGAGGCAAATCACAGGTTCCTGGAAGAAGTTTAGGTGGTGGTTGATGTCTGTTGGTCCTTGGTTGTGCAGGGCCTTGTAGGTGTGGATCAGCATCTTTAATTGACATCTCTTCTGTATGGGGAGCCAGTAGAGTTTCTTGTGGTGGGGGGTGATGTGATTCATTTGAGAAGGCCGAGAATGAGTCTGGCCATGGCGTTCTGTATAATTTGCAGTCTCTTCAGGAGGTGTGTGGTGATTCTTGCATAGAAATCCTTGCCAAAGTCCAGGAGGCTGGTGACTAGGGTACGATTGACAGTGCATTTGGCGTTGATGGGGAGCCATTGAAAGATTTTCCTGAGCATGCGAAGAATGAGGAAGCAGGCAGAGGAGACTACATTAATCTGGGTTTTCATGGTGAGTTTGCTGACCAGGATGATGCCGAGAATGCAAGCATGGTCTGTTGGTGTAGGTGAGGGCCTCAGTTCCAAGGGCCTCCAGGAGTCATCCACAGGGAGGTGTTGTTGCCAAAGATCAGCACTTCTGTTTCAGGCAGTTGTTTTTCAGCCTGTCAGTGATGCTGGTCATACATCTGCTGACGTTGGCTCTTGCAGTGGTAGGGTCTTCTGGGAGTAATAGCTTATGGGCTCTGACAGTGTTGGTCAGGAGGGGGGTCATGTAGGTGTTGAACGGAGTGGGGCTGAGTGATGAGCCTTAAGAAACAATGCACATGATGTCCTTGGGTTCCGGGGTGAACTGTGGTAGCCAGACTCTCTGGGTTCTCAGGTTAGGAAGAAGGTGATCCACGTGAGGGCATCTCCTTGGATTCCAATGCAATGTAGTCTTTTCATCTGGGTGTGGAACACTGTCAAGAGGTCGAGGAGGATCAGGGCTGCCATTTCTCCCTGATCGAGGAGGTTTTTGATGTCATCAGTGGCAGAAATTAGAATGGTTTTGTGCTATGGTTGGTGCAAAATCTGGATTGAGAGCAGTCCAACAGATGCCTGTTTAGCAGATGTTCAGTAAGTTGGTGGTTGATGGATTTTTTGAATACTTTGGTGGGGAAGAGGAGCAGAAGGATGGGACAGTAGTGTTTGAATTTGCTGGGGTCGGTGGACAGTTTCTTGAGTTTGACTTCGGAGTATTTCCATTCATTGGGGAAGATGGTCGAGGTGATCGAGGCATGGAAAAGGGTGGTGAGCTCGCTGCTGATCTTCTTACTTGCGAGGTTGAAAATGTGGTGAGGGCAGTGGTACCTGGGGGCTCCTGAGTGGATGAAGTTCATGATTGCTGTGGTGTTCTGTGTGGAAAGATGGTTTCAGGTTGTGATTATACAGTCAGGTCATGCTTCAGTGGGAGCAATGTGGTTGAAAAGGTTGTCAGTGGTATGCTAAGGTTGGAAGTTCTTGAAGATGGTGGAGTTCTTGTCTTGGAAAAAGTTTGCCAGGTTGCCACAAAGTTCCTGCAAAAGAGTTCCTTGGAAAGAGTTCTTTGATGTGTTGAAGCTGGCTTCGATGTGGTTTGCCAGCACATTCTTTTTAGTCTCCTTCAGGAGTAGATGGTAGTGGATGGGGGATGTTTTGAGGGTGGCTTTGTCTGCGGGTTCCTTGCTGGTGCACCATTTTCTTTCTAGTTCCTTGAAGTTCCATTTTGCAGCTCTCAACTCCACAGTGTACCATCTGGCCTGTTTGGTCAATCTTTTGTGGGTATCTCAGGGTGTTGCCGGAGGTCTGGTGATGATAAGGTGGACTATGCCGTGGTCTGTCCAGGTAAGTTCACTGCCATGACTGTACTTGACCGTGTTGCTGGCAGTGAAGATGGGGGGTTAAGTGTGCATCCTGTGTTGTGTGTGGGGCTGGTGACTAGTTGGGTAAGGCCGATGTTGTTCATGCTTTCAGGGAGGTTGGCAGTGTTGGTATCATATCATTGAGGTCATCCAGGTGAAAATTTAGGTCTTATAGGAAGATGTAATCCTTGGAGTCAATGGAGAGCAGGACGATGAAGTCTGGAATGGCATTGCAGAAGCTGGGTCGTGGTCCTGGAGGACTGTAAGTGAGGATGCCTCCTATGGTAAATTTTTCATCTATTTGGAGTTTGAAATTGAGGTGTTCAATGATTGGAGTGGTGTCGTCTGCAGTGATGGTGCAGTGGATATTTTCTCTGTGGATGATGGCGATCCCACCTCCGTGTTTGTTGATGTAGTCCTGATCTGCTATCTTGTAACCTTCAGGTGTTGCTGCAGCAATGTTGGGAGCGGTTGTGGGGTTGAGCCAGATCTTGGTGATGAAGATGATGTCCGGGGTGAGGTTGGGAATGATATCCCAGATTTTTGTGGCATGCATGCCGACAGAGGAGGTTTCTTGCTCTAAAGCAGTTGAGGTCAGTGAGGTGGTGTTGCCGCGCATGAGGGTGCTCCGATGTCGCAAGAGAAGAGACAGTGAAGACAGGTGAAAGATCCTACAGTTGATCATGGAGAAGTGTAGTAGCATTTGTTGTTGTGAAGTCTAGGGGTCAGGGCTTAGACCTCGGCAGCAGTGTATATGTCATGGGTGGGAGATCTAGGGCTCCTGGTGCTTGACATGATACAGGCATGGACGGGGACAGACAGGCTTGCCCTTGATGCACAAGTTGCGTGCCTGCTCTATGCCCACCAGTGTTAGTGGGCAGAGTTTGCAGGAGGTGGGAAGCAGGACCACAGGTACGCAGCAGAAAATGGGTGAGAAAAGCAGGGCAAGTTGAAAAGAAAACGGACAGCATCAGTAGAAAGAGAGGCAAAAAAGGACCAGAAATGGGCAGAATCAGTGGAAAAGAGGCAGAAAGCAACAGCAAAACGGGCAGAAATCAGTAAAATAAAAGTGAAAGGCAACAGAAAATAGAGCAGAAAGCAGATGAAAAAGAGGCCAAAAGCAACAGAGAAACCGGCACAAATCATTGGAAAAGAGGGGGCAAACCTGCTGCTGGGGGCAGTAAGGGGTAGCTCGTTCAGGGATGTGTCATGCAATACTATGTGGGTGGATGATCAATAAATGGATGAATGGATAGGTGTCAGTAGATACAAGATGACTAGATGAATGCTTGAGTGTGGGTGAATCAATGGATGCTTAGATGAATGGTGTACTTGGGAAAATAGATGGAAGAATTGATGGATGCATGAATATATAGATTATTGGTGAGATACATATTTGTGAGTAGTTGGTTAATTGATTGAACAGATTGTAGTAAGATCAATGCATCGATTTAAGTGTAAGTCGATACATGCAAGCAGTTGCTCACCTCCTCATCTATCCATGCATCTATCCAGTATTTATATTTTGGAAACCTAGGTGGGGAGCAATAGAAAATTGTTATGAAACTGGGTATTGTAAAATGATTCAAGATCGTGTACATTAAGTACACAATAACTTAATTTATGTCACATTCCTCTCAAGGGGCCACAGGACAGACACGGATTACTGACCCCCTTCTGTGGTGGTTGAGGTAACTTGACACTGGTATTGCAGGATTCATCCTACTTTAACTCTGCAGACTTTTCCAATAACTATCCTTAATGTATTTGACTGTCAAGAAAGCAACGGTGAACACTCAAAGGCTTATCAGGGAGGTAACGGAAGGGAACAAGAACTCAGAATTCAATAAACAACCCACAGGCACAATAAAGTATTGTCTAGCCCAGTTCTAGACATTTTAGTGAGAGAAAGTACTTTAATCAGACATCATTAGTCAGTACTGCACAGCATAGTTATGAAATGCAATAGAATTTGAAAGTGCTGTTCTTGTCTTGTTCTCATAAAAATGGGTGGGAAAAACTGCCCCTTCAATGATCCCTATTTTTTAAGACAACCAGAAATAGCTAACGCCCAGGCCTTCACCCTTCTTTTACCCACCCAGTCAGACTGGCCTCCATTACAGTTGCCCTCTTGTTGACACCACAGTGTCACAACCTGCTGGAGTGTCAATACCTGCATGAAATGTCTGCTGAGTTTACATATTACAGTTGGGGTTGGAAACAGAATGTGAAGTCAATTATTGGTGTCACTGCCTAGTTGCTGTCTGGTTACTGTGAGCTCAGGTGTATCCTACCAGACCCCCATCTCTGAATTTGTTGCAGGTACAGGAACAACCTAAAGCTGGATTTTATTGTTTGATGTGGGAGGACACTAGGATTACCATAGTACAATCCCCACATGCACACATACACCCAGCCCTCAGAACTTAAGTTTAGCTTAAATGCTCAAAGTGGATAGGGTTAGCCCTGGGAATCTTTACCCAATTGGTTAAGGCACTCACTAACTGGTGTCTGGCACAAATGTGGCATTTCCAGGCGACCACTCCTGGAGCTGAGAAAGATCAGAAGAGGATTGAACCAGCTGTCTGCAAACTGAGAAGAACAGAATCTGCTCACCTTCTTGTCCCCAAGCCAATGAGGTTGACTCAAAGGGTCATAAACCTGACTCCTTGTTAAAGCTACATTGGCACAACAAGATACTAGAGGCTATTTCCAGCAACTGCCCACTGGCAACTGGAGTTGGACTACTTCCATCCACTCCCATTGGCCTCTGTCTACCACCTTCTTAGTATCCATGTGTCTCCCCTCTTCTCCTGCAGGGCAGTAAAATTGTTCTGTGATGGTGGATTGGGACTTGTAAGACTTGGGAAAATGTTTACTTATGATGAAATTGGACAGTGTATTTAACCCATGCTTCATTGCCCTCTGCTTCAAATTGCGCCTATGTGCTGTTCTTCCACACCCTTGACTGTCATTGGCACTTTGCGTATTGGTGCTATTTTTATTTAAACATTTAAAACTTTATAGCTCTAGTTCGCCTTATTGGATTTTGTAATTTTTGTGTAATTTTTGACTAAAGTTTGCTCTATGTTTCGAATTTGTTTTGGGATTTGTATTATTTTGCACTTTACCTTTATTACTATTTTAATACTGCATCTATACTTTACACATTGTCTCTCAGTTAAGCTTGTCTAATTTGTGCTATTGCTTGAGATTGAGGTCAGGTTTATTTAGTGGCGTTACTATTTCACCCTGACTAGCATTGCTATTATTACTTGAGGTGTGTACTTACCCTCCTCAACTAATAACTCAATTCCTCAAACACTCCAAAGACATTTTATAACAAATAGCGAGTTAAGGAAACAGATCAGGAGTTCTAGCCGTTTCCTACGCTCCTCCTAAAGCATGGAATGACCTGCTGCTACACATAACAGCTTCCTCTTCACTTCTTAAATTCCTCAAGAAGCTGAACACCTGGCTTTTTGAGTAGTCCCTCTATGCCTAGACTCACACGTGCTCAGCACCAGGATACCCTGATAGCGTGTTCTACAAAATACAAGTAATACAGAATAACATTCCACACCAACATAATAGTATAAAGATGGGAGAGTGTACTAATCATCTCTGACCCCCACTACCAAAAATCAACTCTAGAAGGAGTCATACATCTGAGTGCCATGCGTGGGATTTTGGAACTAGGAGGAATTGTTCAGTTGCTTCCACTGAAGGCAAATGTCATCCTTGAGCAGCCACTATGACATTGAAAGGCCTACCATCATAAGGGGCGTAAATCCCCTCAAAATACTTGGGCCATCCAAGATCAGAAAATGTAAGACATGCCTCAAAGGACTTGAACAATACTAAACTTCTTTCTCAATCTTTTCACAAGCCACAATTGGCATAAATGAAAAATGTTGATGTTGAGTTACAATGTAAAGCAGCAACCCATGTACCAGTTCCCTAATCTCATGCCTAGATCCACTCTTGAAAACGAATTCTCTTTTGGACAGTAAACACAGTTTATGAACTTTACTTACCTAAATTATTTACTTTGACGAGGCCATAAATGTATCCTCATTGGCTTTGCAGTCCCCATGTATAATCACAATACTGCTCCCTGGCAGTAGCCTAGTCCATCTTGTTTATCTGATAAATTATGCCTAGCCCTCTTTTCTCCGCTGAACACACTTCAATGTGTAGCCCAGGTGTCTCCAACCAGTTGATCACCAGCTACCAGTAGCTCCCAGAAACCTTCACAGTAGCTCACAGCCTTAAATTCATTTTAAATAAAAACAGGGTCATGTTTTTCTTTTAAAGATAAGGGAAGGTTGTGTTTCTTTTACATTATCACCTTCAGTCTGCAGATAGCAGAGTCTGATAAGAAACAGTGCTGAAGTCAGATTTATGACCCAGGGCACGAGGTGAACAACTGAAGCACTGAGGTATTTTACTCTTAAATAAAAGTCCTTGTCAACTCAGGATTAGCGGTGAGAACAAAATTGTTTCTCAAAGCTTTTAAGTTGGAGAAAATTAAAAAGAAGAGTTACCTTGTGATTAAGTTAACTTTCCATTTTACTTTTCTCGAATTGTTTTCCAAGTGTTGCATTTACAAACAGCAGGCCTCGTGCTCCTAGTGGCCAGTAGAACACTGTGCCATATTTATAACAGGAAAATATAGTCATTGTTTAAATGGGAGCATGCTTAATAGGGAGAAATTTAAAGTGCAGAAAAATGTTTCACATTATGAACAGTTGTGCACTTTAAATTCCTCCCAAATAAAAAAAAAATGATTGTATGTGTGTTACACTTGTAACAGTGCCACATATAACAACAGGTATGTCCTCTGCCACAAGTACGTATGACATAGACTCTCAGTTACCCAATCACATATATCCATTCATACTCACAGATGTTTATACATCCCCAAAGACCACACTCTCACTGACACACATGGCAGGCTTGTCATGGTGCCCCTTGTTAAAGTATTTAGTTCAAACCATACTATCTGGCTCTACAGACATTTGGGTTAAAGTCAAGGAAGTTGGGTGTGTGGGTGTCTGGAAATAATGAATGAGTGGCTTGGCTTTCAGTAGCACATGCTGATTTTCACTGATCAGAAGTAGTTCTCACTTCAGAAAAGGTTTGAGACCCCTGGTATAGCCTAACGTATCTCCTCATGCCAACTGCCTACCAGACTCACTCAGTTTACTTTGTCATCGATGTATGCGCCACTATTACCCCAGCACTTATCTTTATTCGTCTCTATAATTCCTCTTATGCCTACTGTGCTGCTGCTTATTTTTATTTGTCTCTTGCCACATAGCATGTCTGCTGGTATTCGTAAGAGCACTGTTGGCTGTTACTCGTTTGCGATGTATTGCTTCCTCCCACTTTTTTTCCACAGCTCACAACTATCTCTCATATATCAATAACATTCTGCTTCTTTCCCTGCTCTTACTATTTAATTCCACATGACCTGTTCTCAAGAGGTCACAAATTACCACCTCTACTTTTTTATTTTAGTACTCTGACTTCAGACACCACCAAATCACTATGTCATCTCCACTTAATCTTTTTTTGTTTCTCCTGAAATCAGTATTCAGTGTTTTTCATCATTTCCATTTCAATTTCTTCCTCACTATCTGCTTCAAACCACCACCTACTGAAAGCTCAGAATGTATCCTTAGCTGTTATTGCTCAGCCTCTTACATTGCCTCCATCCCAGCTATCTTCCAAAAGGACTGTCCAAATAGTTTACCTGATATCTGTGCATGGTGCACTCTGATTTTCCTTTAGTTCAGGATCAACATTCACACCACCCCTCTGATTGTTACTTTGCATTATACTTATGAGGGCCAGTGCGTTACTGCTTATTTTGTAAAAGGACAAGTGCATGTTCTCAACATTTTTCATAGCAATTGAGATTCGTGGATCTGAATGCTCAGGTTGCAAATGCTAAAACTGCCTAGGTTTGAAGTCATTTCATGCCTCTTTCTTCCACCAATGTACATTTTTTATCTCTTTATTTTACTCTTACAGGACCTTTTTCATGCCTCCTCCTTTCTTCACTTAGCAACATTGTTCCTCCCTGTTTTCACCTTATCTCTTTTGCTCACGGTCAAAGACTGACATTAAAACATAAGTTACAGCCCTCAAAAATGAATATCGGGTCCCACCACCTGAAACCACCTTCACAAATTAAGTCCTGCAGTGTGTGTCTTTTTTTTAATCCGTCTCGCTATATGTTGGTGTTGCGTAGGCTCTTATTATCCTAATGAGACTACTGGATTCGGGCGGCAGAATCACTTGCACTGTGGGGGACTGAGTCTGAACCCACTACAGGTGACACCTGTCAGCCTAATCCGGGTTTTGCTCCAGCTAACTAGTAGTGCCTCATCTCCACCCGAGAGCAGGGATGATTAGGCAACCGACCGCATGACACTATGAACTCAGGGAAATCGTGGTCACTCAGATCTCATCCGTTTCTCTCAGTTAAATAAGTCTCACATATGCAAGGACAATTGGAGGCAGATTATAGTTCAATAAGGTTTTATTGAAATAACTGCATCTTAGATAATAAAGCATGTATTGGAATAACTAGGACAATGAAGCATGACAGAATAATTGAAAACAGGACATCTTCCACTTCGGCAGGTGGTAAAGTAGGAAGGTCATCGGCAAGGAAAACCAAGGAGCATTTGTGTTCCAAAGCCTGAGCTCAAGCCAAGGCAGCAGCATTCCATGGTGTGCCCAACAATGAGTTTAGAACTGCATCATCCACAAAGGGCAACTCATAAGCAGCTTCCCGTAGCAAGCGCACCCTCAACGCGCATGTCTGTTAATGAACCCTCAGCGAGAACATCAACAGATCAGCGTCCAATGAAAGCAAGCACTGCGTAAAAAAGACAAACTCTCAGTGCATGTTCAAACGACCAACAGAAGCACTGAAACACTGGCTGCACACAAAGCAGAACCCGTCTGAATGACATAGACCAGTCACACTCCAATTGCTCCAAGAGCGATGCTCCAAAGTACCCCATCATGCTTTCACGACGTAGCTGCGCTGGTGGAAGCACTTTCAGTCCTCCTTGTTGCAAAAGGATAGCCATTGCGCAAAAAAAGTAGTAATAGCAAAATGCTACCTTTTATAGCCAAAGTTATCAGAAATCCCCCAAAAATACTGGAGAATAATGAGTGGATAGCTGAAGGTATTAAGCTGAATATAGAGGAGAAGGTGTGAACAAAACCAGAACCAACAGCCTTAAAGAAATTTGCGATTCCAGTAGTACTGGTCACATTAAATATTCATCCCACGAGCTCACCAAAGTGTCTCGGAAAGTTAGTACTTAAAAGGGACTGAATCTATGCTGATGACCTTGCAACCTGAAGCACATAGGTCTCGCGTACAGATGTGAGTGCCACATGTTTTTGAAACAATATAGCCTTGAGTCTGCTCAACTTGTCAAAATTCACATTTGAAGTAGCGATATGGAGCCAAATCTCAGCTACTTCCCTCTGTCGTGTAAGAGGAAAAAGTACGTTCCCCCAGCATGTAACAATCTTAGAGATACAAAGGACATAAACTTTTCTGGCTCACATACCACAACAGTTTTCACTATTGAGGAGGACATAGCTGCCATTCGAGAGCACCTGGAACGCAGGTCTAATCAAGGGGACTGGGACTCCCTTCAGATAACAAGCCAAGTTTGCTGGCGAAGCGTGCAAGGACAGCTGTTTACAAACCATTGAATGGCTGACAGAAGCTACCGCTAAGGAAGGCCTCTTTCATGCCACTGAGACATTTGTACGAGAAGGGCAGCTCCCACACTTCATGGATGTAACTATTTCCCAGCCCAGTGGTTCCCAATCTGTGTGTCACGGCTCCCCAGTGCGCCAGAAAAAATGTAAACAGGGGCGCATCACACTAAGCACAGTGCGGGTCATTCCGACCCTGGCGGTCGGTGGCCGCCAGGGCCACGGGAGCACCGCCAACAGGCTGGCGGTGCTCCTACGAGCATTCTGACCGCGGCGGTTTAGCCGCGGTCAGACGCGGAAAGCCAGCGGTCTACCGCTGACTTTCCGCCGCTCGTAGGAATCCTCCATGGAGGATTCCGACTCCCCCTCCCGCCATCCAGTTCCTGCCGGTTCTCCGGATGGCGGGAGGGGGAGTCACGGGGCCCCTGGGGGCCCCTGCCGTGCCCATGCCTATGGCATGGGCACGGCAGGGGCCCCCGTAAGAGGGCCCCTAAAAGTATTTCAGTGTCTGCAAAGCAGACACTGAAATACGCGACGGGTGCAACTGCACCCGTCGCACCTTCCCACTCCGCCGGCTCTATTACGAGCCGGCGTCATCGTGGGAAGGGAGTTTTCCCCTGGGCTGGCGGGCGGTCTTGCGAAGACCGCCCGCCAGCCCAGGGGAAAACTCGGAATACCCTCCGCGGACTTTCGACCGCGGAGCGGTATTTCGGAGGGGGGAAGTCTGGCGGGCGGCCTCCGCCGCCCGTCAGACTCAGAATTAGGCCCATAGTTTGGGAACCACTGTGTGACATGAATTTGCCTGTAAATTAGATCTTTTTGAAGCACAGAACTGCAGTTTCAGTCCCTCAGCTCTCTCTGGCCAGGCCAGTCTCTGACAAGGGAATAATAAGCTTAGCAGCTGAGGCAGATGAAAGAAAACATTTCAGTCAGTAATGTGCAGTTAAAGTGCCAAAGCCAAGTTATTTATGATGCTGGGCTGTACTTGTCTCCAGTTACCATCAAAGAAAATTAATGAATTCACAATTACCGGATCCATGCTTTGTTTTAGAAACATACACAGGCTGTCTGAAGTGTTCAAAATTCATAAACGGAGGCAAGTCATTTGAGGTATTCAGTGCAGGTTAATGTTTGAGTTCATTCAGTTTGCAAAAGAAGAAATAAGTGAATATGTTGATGCTTATTTCACTAAAAACAAATGAACATATTCATAAGCAACTCAGCAGATCAGCAATCAGAAACAGAAGACCAAAAGCAAATGGCACAGGTTAGAAGCAGAAGTTCAGAACCTAAGGTAAAAACAGTAGGCCAAAGGTCAGAACAAATGCAAATAAACGTGAAAAAATGTGCCAAAACCGAGGTCACTGGAAAAAACATTGCTAAAGGCAGAGTGTGTGGTGGGACCTGGAAGGGACACGTCTGGGACCCTAGAGAGGGGCTGTTACAGCACTGATGCCATTATGATCTCTGAGCTGAGACAGGCGCAAGCACCAAAAAGACAGGACACGGGGGTGTCAAAGTCATTGGGGTTGAACAGTCAGGGAGCTTGAGGTCTCAAACACCAGGGGCAAGAGAGCAGACAGGAGATTCATAGACCGCATAGACAAGGTGTGTCCGCAGGTGACATAAGGCATGAGTCTCCACACACGAGGCTTGAAGACTGAGACAGGAGTCATGAGGGTGGAGACATGGGTCATGAGGGCAGGAACAGAAGCATGAGGGCAAAGACAGGAGACCTGAGGGCAGAGACAGGAGGTCTGAGGACATGGACAGGAGGCCTGAGGACACAGACAGGGGACATGAGGATACAGGGGGCATGGAACAGAGAAAGGAGGCAAGACCACACAGTCAGGAGGCAAGACCACACATTCAGGAGGCAGGAACACCTAGACAGGAGGCAGGAACACACAGACAGCGGGCAGGAACAAAGAGACAGGAGGCAAGGACACACAGACTGTGGGCAGGAACATACAGGCAGGAGGCAGGAACACACAGGCATAAGGTAGGAACATAGGCATAAGGCAGGCACACACAGAGAGGAGGCAGGAACACAGAGTCAGGAGGCAAGGACACAGGCAGTAGGCAGGAACATGGACATTAGGCAGGAACGAAGACAGGAGGCAAGGACACACAGACAGTAGGCAGGAACACACAAACTGAAGGCAGGAACACCCAGACATGAGGCAAGGACACACAAGCAGTGGAGGCAGGAACACACAGACAGGAGGCAAAGACACACAGACAGTAGGCAAGAACACAGGCAGGAAGTATGAGGACACAGACAGGAGGCATGAAGGCACAGAGGGAGGCAGGAGCACACAGATAGAAGTCAAGAATACACAGGCAAGAACACACAGGCAGGAGGTATGAGGACACAGTCAGAAGGCATGGAGGCACAGACAGGAGGCAGGAACACACAGACAGTAGTCAAGGACACAGACAGCGGGAAGGAACACACAGGCAGGAACGCACAGGCAGGAGGCAAGAGGACACAGTCAGGAGGAATGAAGTCACAGACAAAAGGCAGGAACACACAGACAGAAGGCATGAGGACACAGTCAGGAGGCAAGGACACAGGCAGTAGGCAGGAACACAGACAGTATGCAGGAACACAGACAGGAGGCAAGGACACACAGCCAGTAGGCAGGAACACAAAATCAGAAGGCAGGAACACACAGACAGGAGGCAAGGACACACAGGCAATAGAGGCAGGAACACACAGACAGGAGGTAAAGACACACAGACAGTAGGAAAGACCACAGGCAGGAGGGCACAGTCAGGAGGCATGAAGGCACAGACAGGAGGCAGGAACACACATAAAGGAGGCAAGGACACACAGGCAGTAGGCAGGAACACACAGACAGGAGGCAAGGACACACGAACAGTAGGCAAGAACAACCAGACAGAATGCAGGGGGATGCACTCAGGAGGCATGAACACACAGAAAGGAGGTAAGGACACACAGACAGGAGGCAGGAACACACAAACAAGAGGCAAGGACACACAGGCAGTAGGCAGGATGACGCAGACAGGAAGCAAGGACACACAGACAGGAGGCAAGAACACCCAGGCAGAAAGCATGAGGACACAAGTCAGGAAGGCACAGACAGAAACCGGAAAACACAGAGAAAGAAGGCATGAGAACACAGTTAGGAGGCAAGTACACACAGATTGGAGGCAAGTACACACAGGAGCCATAAGGCAGGCAGCATGCATGAGATCGCAGTCCGGTGTTAGAAAGGAGCAGACAGGAGAATGCACAAAGCATGCTCATAAAGAGGACAGAGTTAAAAGGGAGGAAGCCAGACAAGAGTTTACCTGGTACCATCAAACTGGAGGCAATAATGTGCAAAAAAGAAAAAACTAGAGGACAGACACAGACCTCTATCAATGCACCAAGTATCTGAAACAATATTCCTGTATCTATCAGGGCCTCACAAACCCTGCTCAGGAATGAGCTAAAGACACACCTCTTTAAAAAGCACTACATCACAATGCAGTAAATGTTCAGTTCTCTGGGAACCCTGTGTCCCTCCAATCAGTCAGTGACACTGCATGAGGCTCCGCAGTGGTTAGGATAGGATTTCACACATAATTATAACACCTTCACTGGCTTCATCCCAATTATTTTCAGGGAGAAAAATGGAAGCACTCCAGAGGCCGGGCTTACATCTCCCCACCCACCAAAAAAAGTGACATAATGGGGAGCCGTGGCCAACAGCCAATAGTTCAAGGGAGCCATGGTTTGAAAAGGTTTGGGAACCACTGTCCTAGCCTTTCATATCTGCCCACTGGAATGAGTTTTAAGCAGGATGTGGATTGAAGTGTTGAACTAGGCAGATTGATGACCCCATGTATTAACCACTCAGCAGAAGGTATTTCAGCCACAGTAAAAGGCAACTTTTTAAATTTTTCAGTATTTGACATGACAAAAGTCACTTTTCTCTTAACCATTAGTTGCTGTTGTCGTGTTAAATTAAATGTGGAAACTATGTCCTTTGCGCTAACGTGTTGCCAGGGAATGCAACCTGCCTTCAGTGTTTGTAATGTCCAACCTACCTGCATAATGGACCTTAGTTGACTCTGTCCATGGTGTAAAGAGGACATGTCACTTTTTTATTATGTCCATTGCAGAGGAAACAATGTTGTCTATGGTGTGCATCCGGTTGGACAGGGTACTAATCACATTATCTACAACAGCTAATGCCTTCTGTAAGTTTTCCTGATTGATTTGCCTTAACCGGGCAGCAGCTTATTGTTGAGAAAGTTTCCAAATTTCATTATAGACTGCATGGAAGAAGCACTTGCTGCGTTGTTTTCTGGGGCCTAACAGGAAATCTTGTAAGTCAGTGTTATTAGACAGGAGACTGAGGTGTTCTCTAACAGCATCTAGTGAGGAACTCTTCAACCATTGCTGGCATAGTTTCCCTACACTGTATGTTGTTACTATACCCTCATGTTCTGATGACACATAGCAAGGACCAGGCCTACTTGTTCTAAAAACCAGTGGAGTTTATAAAGCGTTTATGACACCCATTGGTATCTATTGGCCATAATAACCACCCACCAAGACGTAAGAAATGAAGCATTAAGGCCCTCATTATGATAATGGCGGTGTGGGCCGCCATGCCGGCGGTGGTGGGAAATCCCAACAGCCGGCATGGCGGCCCACACAGCCACCTAATGAAGCCATGGAGGGCCGCCTCCACCACCAGGCTGCCTCCGTCAGGCAGCCTGGCAGTGGACTGCATCATTATCCGACAGGGCATCGCTGCTGCCCCTCGGATAATGATCCCTTTGCCTCCTGCCTTTCCCTGGTGGGTTTCCCCCCCAAGGAAAGGCTGGCAGAAGGGGTGCACTGAGGCTCCCCTGGGGGCCCCTCCACTACACATGCACTTGGCATGGGCAGTGCAGGGGCCCCTGTGCAGTGGCCCATCGTGCAGGTGCAGTTATCTGCACAACGGGTGAAGCTGCACTCGCCGCACAGAGACATTGAGCCACCAGCAGTGTCCCGGCCAGGCATTCCTCAGAGGAAGGTTCATTATACGGCTGGCGGGGTTCAGGGGGAGCTGGCGGTCACTGGAAAGACCACCAGCATGAACACAGCATTGTAAACCGCCGTGTTCATAATGTGGGCCAAAATGTGCTTTTCTGGACCCATTCATCGAGCTGATCTTTAGTTGCAGTTCTACATTTTTGCCATTTGTAAAATTTTGCAGGGGCAGGAATACTGGGTGCATTTAATTCCTTAATTTTTGCTAAACCTAAACAGCTTGTCTGTTGTACAGTTTTATTTAAAAATATGACTTGAACAGGTATCAGGCATGCTCTAAATTACGTTCCTTTCCCCTTATTTGCAAATTTTTTGTTCCCCACATTTTTTTTAAGTCAATCAACTTCAACCAATATTCATAACCTTCTATTGCCAACTGGGAAACAAAGGAATCCGAATAAATGAATTTCGTACCTGTCAATAATATATGTACATTTTCCATCAATGGTAATTTGAAATAATATGACTCATCATTTTTAACATTGTGCCCAGAAAAATATGCAACTTTTTCAGAATATGTTTTCAAACTCCCTTGAGGTGGAGTAGGACAATGTTCCCATTGTGTGTAATTAAATTAGTCTTTGGGGTACTTGCTCTGAGAATGAAATGGTGTCCAAAGTAACTATAGCAAAACATGTCACCATATTTCTCTTTGGATTGATAAACATCCTCACTTTCAAATAGATTAAAATACTGAAATTCATTCATCATAGAATCAACTGTTTTTATATCCCAGTCATCAGAAACAACTTTGGGTATTATTACATCATTCATAAAACAATTAAAAACATATGGTATTTAAATGACCTCCATCGGGCCACATATTTCAAATGTGACTTTATTCCAAGCAGTCCCATCAGGAATTGGTATATCGGAAATGTTCACGAAAGACAAGTCTCTGCAGACCTTGTGAGAAGAAAAATGGTGCTTTAGGACCTCATCCACCAGTTCAACTGTTGGTCTTTCAGGAAGATAATGACCATGTATTAGTAGAAAGAAGGTAATAACAAAACCAATCAAAAGGAGAAAAGCTAATATAGTCAAGAAAAGCCACAGATAGTTCCATGGGAAAGTAAAGTAATTTGTTTTGAGCCAAGTTATCAGTTTGCATGTTTTTGACATCTCAGATACAGGAGAGGCAGATGAGTCAGAGAAAGGATCAATGATATTGGCAAAGTATCCAGAAGCAGTTTGTGCAAAAACTGGAATGGTATTTTGAAGAGGAAAACTAACAGTTTTCTCCCGTGGTTTTTCATAATAAATGACGCCATCCGTTTGTGTAGATGTCGAGTTAATTCAGCAATTTTGCGTTGCTTGTTGTAACAGATGTTAGTGGAACTAATGCAAGATCATTTTCTACCATCCCCAAGCTCGGAGAGGTGTCAGCGTTGCTGCCCAAACTTGAAGAGGACTTCTTGACCAGTAGTGAGAGGGATTTGGGTACTACTGTTTGTTCCACTTGGTCTGCTGTGCATGATCACCACATGGTGTAACTTGACATAGTCGATTGATACACAGAGATTTTCTTTAGCGCAAGACAGCGGTGGTAGAATGACAGTTCTGGTATCGTGTATTCTGAGGACTGGGACCGGTGCACGATAGGAAGGACCGAACTTCTTCTTCACAGCATCTTTTTCACGTATTAGATCCCCAAGCTTTGGAATACAGTGGGTAGGTGCTATTGATACATCCTTAATTCCTACGGAGGCAGGACTATCAGAAGTGTTGTCAACACAGAACTGTTGTAATTCCTGCAAGACAGTGACACATTCATTTATGACAATAAGGTGTTTCTGACACCTCCACGCCAGGACCATCAAGATCTGGAGCATACAAACAGGCACTCGTATGAAATACGACCCCCCCAAGGACTTCTAGGCCGATTATTAAGTGCTCTCTGGACACCATATAGGTGATTAAGCCAACTACGACCTGTACCTAATACTCTGGCTGTTAAGGATTGCTTTAAATCTACTATTTCCCTCTGGATGAAATTGAGACGAGTAATGTAGTTGGGCCCCTAATGAAGCCATGGCATCCCTGAATGCCCGTGAGGCACAAGCAGGACCCTGGTCCGGGTTGAGAGCTGCAACTGCATATGTGCCAATAAAGACTTGCAATTTTTTAATAACAGTCTGAGCGTCAACCGAGCGTTGAGGCCACAACCATAGAATTCTGGAGCAGGAGTCAACAATGACTAAGATGTATTTGTATACACTGTCCGGTGTTAGGGGACCACAGTGGTCCAACTTCACACATTGTAATGGTTTGTTAGAAATTAGGAGGGGTGTCTGCAGTGGGCGTTTGACAGTGGACCCCTTAATTTGTTTGCAGATATCGCAACAAAGGACATGCTGCTTGGTCTGTTTGTATTGAACTGGCCACTAATAAATTGTCAAAGCCCAGCTCACCTGAGTTCTTGTTCAGTTCTGATGGAGGTTGAAGACAATCCGACCCCACCCTGAAACTACTTGTTCCAGCACACTAGTTTTTAACACAGTGCAGTAAGAACAGAAGCTCAAGGGTAGGGGGGAAGTGGATAAAATAAAAAAGAGAGACAACACCGTTCTTGCGTTTCCACTGTTGAAGTGCTGCACAAATCTGCGGCCCTTTCTGACTTCTGTAGAAACTGGTGCCTAATGAAACATAAACAAAGAACAGATAAGTGCAACCTATTCCTAAATGGGTTCCTGACTATCCCTTTATTTATTAGAAATTCTCTTCTAAAAGTACCTCTTGGATCCTGGTCTCGAGTTTCCAGGTTTGGAATGTGTTACTGCTCTGGGATGTGCTTTCTATTACTGTAAAGCTTCTAAAACATTAAACAAATACCGTTATCAGAATTACCAATATCAAACATTCATCTTAATATAACTAAAGCCTAAATTCCCAATAGCAGACTCACTTTTCCCATATCTCCAGAATCTTTTGGAAAACAAATACTGTACTTTTACATCAAAATACAGCATGTAATTTGTGCAAGTCCTTGATTTACTGTTTGCCTTGCTGTTAATGGTTTCCACTGTTCGATTCTTAAAAGTTCCATAAAAAAAAACAATGTTTGTTTCACAAAGCTCCGCAAGGTATTCTTGCAACAAAGAGCCTGAATCACAATGTTCGTGGAAGGTATCTTGCTTCAAACCGTCCACACACGAATCCAGAAATTGTTGTCAAAGTTCCTTCAGGTAATAAAAAGTTTTGCACTTACTTGTTGCTGGCAAGAGATACTGATCAGTCTAACCTTGTCTTCTTTCTCTTTTGCAGGTTGTTTGTAGGAGAGAGGCTGAGGCAAGGAGGAACCGGAAACCAGAAGAAGGAAGAGCCAGCAGCTGCGCCCATTGAAGCCAATGAAAGTCTGTAGAGAGCAGGAGTGCCAGCGCCGAGGGATCTGTTCTCAGGTAAGCGGGAGGTAGACGAGCACAAGCACTGGGTGAGGCTCGGGGGCTGCCTTTTATAGACAGGGCTGGGTGTGGTTCGAAGAGCTGGGTGTGGTTTGAAGGGCTGGGTGTGGTCCTCACATGCTGCACATGTTCTTGAAAGGTGAGCAGAGCTGGGTGTGGTTTGAAGGGCTGGGTGTGGTCCTCACATGCTGCACATGTTCTTGAAAGGTGTGCAGAGTTTCAGTTATTATGCAAATGAGTTGAATTAACACATGGCCTAGGGAGGAGTGTTTTAAAGAAGCCTTGGTAAAAGCAAGGCCCAATGTGTAAACAAAACAGCACATTAAACAACATACACAGAAGCCTAAGGGGGGGGGGGAAGGTGAGATAACAAGAAAGGGTTTGAATAGTAAGTTTAAAAGGGAGCTATTACAGAACCCACTAGTGCAGTGAGAGGGGACATGCTCTTTGCTGTGCACAAACCCTAACATAAATGCCTGCAATATTGATATTGTAGCCACCACATGAGCATGGGCAGAAGCAACCGCCTCATGCGCTGCTTTAATCAACTCTGGTGTTAGGTCTTTATTGGGAACTACCTGTACTCCCATGCCTGGTATTTTTACTTCTGTGTCAAGAAAGCCTCCCATGTGGTAGTAATATTTAGCAGGAAATGCTTTTGGAAGGGGTGTGCCTTCAGCCGTGGCTTTCACAGCAGCCCATATGTCATCGTCAGGTTTCATTCTAGAATGAGTTACTGCAGCAACAGAAGCCGTAGCTACTGCTGATTTGGCTGCTTCATCAGCCAGTGTATTACCAGCAATGTGTATTCCAACGCACTGGTGTCCAAGTGTATGTACAACATGGACATTTGGTAGTATTTGCTTTAGATCCGCTCCTTTTCCCCACAGAACTCTGTGTTTGATGGTATTACCTTTGGAATCTCTGAACCCATTCTGGCTCCAGTAATGCAGATGTTCATTGAAGGACTGGAAACAATAGTACAAATCACAGACAATCAGTGTTAGATTTGCAGGATCAGTATGTTCCAGTGCCATCTCCAGAGCCTTTAGCTCTGCTAGTTGTGCAGTGCAATCCCCTAGGGTTTGCGTGAAAGTATGTTGTGGATAGAACTTATTACCCTCCATGTAGCTGCTTACGACTATGGAAGCAGCAGAGTATTGATGCTTTGTGCCTATTGCACGCTTTGCTGAGCCATCGGTGTACATAACTCTTTGATATTAATCAATAGGCAATGTATCTGCCGGAACTGGGTATTCGAGTTCATACTGCAAAAATTCTTGAGTTTGTAATTTTGGGTTAAAAATGTAGTCGGCATCAGTGGCAGCCAAAGACATTGCCAATTGAATCCAACGTGGATGTAATGCTTTAGCGTTTGGAATGCTAGCTTTGGTAACAGCCTCAAGGGCCAGAATTGGAGATACTACAGTAATGCATTTCCCCTGAGCCAGTGGTCTTTCTTTAATGACAGCCATCTGAACAGAGGTGAGAGTTTTCTCTGTGGGAGTAAAGCTTTGCTCTGCTGCTGAATACAAATGTGATTTGTATGAAATTGGGACCGTCTCACCATCATTGAAAGTTACATAGGTGAAATCAATGGCACCGGCAATTACTCTGATGACCGGATGTATTTTATTGTCCCTTGTGTCTAGGTGTTGTGCTGCAAGCATGTCTGTCTGCAAAGCTCTGAGAATGTGTGTGTGTTCAACTGTCCAGAATTTACTGGAAAAGTCAGGACTTATTAGGTCATATAAAGGTTTTATGCATGATGCATAATCTGGAATGTACCTTCTGCCAAAATTTAGGAAACCCAATAGGGATTGTAGTTTTTTAATGGTAATTGGAGGTTGTAACTGTGCACATTTTTCCAAGAATAGTGGTGCCAGGCTCTTTCCTTCACTTGATAGCTCGTATCCCAAAAATAGGACTCTAAGGAAAGCTATTTTTGTTTTCTTGAAGTTGAATTTGTAGCCGAATTCGGCAAATCCTACAACAATGCAGGCTACTTAGATGTTGCAGTAATTCATTATCGGTGAGATAGATATCATCTACATAGGACAATGCCTCAGGGTCAATGTCATGCAATTTTGAAGTCACACAAGCCGCGAACAGTACTTGACCATCTCTATACCTCTGCGGTAAACAACAGATTTTTTTCTGGGAGCCTAGAGCGCTGAAACTTGTTAGGTCTCTACTCTCAGGCACTATGGGGGTCATTCTGACCTTGGCGGTAAAAGGGCCATACCGCCGGTCAGAACTCTGCCATACTACCGCCGCGGCCGCGGTAAACCGCCACGGTCATTCTGACCACCAACTGTGAATCCGCCAAAAACCCGACATCCAAGGAAGGCCGCCTCATCAGCGGGCCGCGGAAAACTGGAGATGACCAAACCTCCACCGCCACGCCAACACAAACACGGCCATGCCATTCTGACCCACCAATCCACGCGGCGGTCTTTCAACCGCGGTATTCCATTGGCGGTACACACCGCCGCGCTCAAAATACACACACAGCTCCAAAACACTGCCACATTGGGCAATTTGAAATACACACACCTGACACACATACCAACAACACTCCCACACATCCATACAACTATAAAACACACACCCACATCACCCACAAACCCCTACGACCGAAGATCAGAGACGAAGGAGAGAGAGACACATCACAGAATAGAGAGCTACATCACACAGAGGCACACTACACCATCACACACACCACATAGAAGCACAAAGCACCACACACCAACACACTCATCACCATATATACCACCCCACACCTCATCCACACCACCCCATGGCACCCCAAAGGCACCCACGCTTTTCGGACCAAGAACTCCGGGTCATGGTGGGGGAAATCATAAGAGTTAAACCGCAGCTCTTCGGCTCACAGGTGCAGCACACCACTATAGCCAGGAAGGCGGAGCTATGGCAGCGGATCGTGGACAGGGTCAACGCGGTGGGACAGCATCCCAGAAATCGAGACGACATCCGCAAACGCTGGAACGACTTAAGGGGAAAGGTGCGCTCGATGGTCTCGCGACACAACATCGCAGTGCAGAAGACTGGCGGGGGACCCCCACCCACTCCACCCGAATTCACAGCATGGGAGCAAGAGGTACTAAACATCCTGCATCCTGATGGCCTCGCTGGAGTACACGGAGGAATGGACTCTGGTAAGTACAATCTCAACTTCTTCACCCCCCCCCCAGCATGCTAACCCCCACCACCACCCTCACCCCCAACCCCCCATCACACATCCTCCCTGAGAATGTCTCTCCAGCACAACCCACCCAACACCAACCCCTGCATGCCCCCACAAACTATGGACACCCATCACCCAAGCATGACCACTGCACATACCCCCCCCCCCCCAAAACACCCCCACAACACCTCCCCCAAGGGAATGGCAGCACTGGGGGACAAGGGCACCAATCAATGGCACGCAATAGCACACACAGAAACAATAACCATACTCTCTTACCCCATGAAGGACCTGAACGCCAACACACCGGCCAGGAGGGTCCAGAAATGTCCATCCCCCCCCCGGAAGAGGCCCCCAGTGATGACAGCAGCTCTGTCGACCTGGAACCTGATGACCAGCCCGGACAATCGGGGACCTCTGGACAGTCGGTTCCCCACACACAGGCCACAGCAGACCTAACCCCCTCTGGGACCAACAGCACAGCTCCCACCCAGCGGGCCCATGCCTCTGTCTCTAGGACACGTCAATCAGCGGTGTGTCTGCCACTACAGGGCACCCAGGCTAACCCACCACCCCAACAACAACAGGGACCTGGGGGCAGTGGTAGTGGGCACACCGTCCAGGGGACAGAGGCCGGGGGAAACAGGGCAACTCGGAGGGCTGCTGTGCAACAGGGGGGGGAGGAGAGGCCCAGGGAACCCACTCTCCAAGAGGCCCTCACCACCATCATGGCAGCCTACCACCACTCCCAAGAGACGATGGCGACGGTACTGGCCAGGTTCCAGGAGATCCAGGCACAGCAGGAGGAACGCTACATGGGGTTCACCAATCAACTCACCAACATCTCTACCGCTATGGGGAGCATAGTCCAGGCCCTCAACCGGATAGAAGACACGTTGCGGGACCGTGTGGCACCACACAGGGCCCCTGTCACTAGCCAGGAACAGCCTACCACCTCCGCCGGCGCTAGTGGACAGGAGGCCCCACCACAACGACGGGCCACCAGAACCCCACCTCCTGCTGAAGAACAACCACCCCGCAAGAGGAGCCTGAGATCAAAAACATCGACAGAGTAGGATGTCAAGACCCCCGCCAGCATGAGACACCCCCTGAAGTCATCCCACTGTCCCACATTGCCACCCTGTCCAACCTTGAACTGCCCCTGCTCCATCCTTCCACAGGCATATTGACAATGCACCTGTGAGACTGAGAACTGGACTCTGCCATGGCCATTACTCCACCCCCACCCATCACCGTGTTTATATCATGTACCATTATCTAGCACAAAAAATAAATCACTCAATGCACTGAAATCAAACAGGAGTCAGGCTGTATTATTTACAAATGTATAACACATTACCGATCAATTATGTTCTGTTAACTTTGTGCTGAACACATACCGAGATCAATAAGCATTAGTCCATGGGCTAACCAAGCAGTAGTCACGGAGTGGGTCATACAGCACTGAAAAGGGAAGGGAAAATCAAACATCAGTTTAAAAGAACTGGGGGGTCATAGACAAAGTTGAGAAGCAGGAGGCTTGCAGGAAAAGTAAAATGGCGTGGTTGATTCTTACCTGTGTGCTACTGAAAATACTGTTGGATAACTCTGTCCCTGTTGTCTGTGTCGTCCTCTGAGTCTTCCTCCTCTTCACTCTCCGCAGGCTCCACAGCTGCTTCAACACCACCATCTGGACCATCCTCCTGCAGGAAAGGCACCTGACGTCGCAATGCCAGATTGTGAAGCATACAGCAGGCCACGATGATCTGGCACACCTTCTTTGGTGAGTACATCAGGGATCCCCCTGTCAAATGCAGGCACCTAAATCTGGCCTTCAGGAGCCCAAAGGTCCTTTCTATGATCCTCCTAGTTCGCCCATGGGCCTCATTGTACCGTTCCTCAGTCCTGGTCCGGGGATTCCTCACTGGGGTCAATAGCCAAGGCAGGTTGGGGTAACCAGAGTCACCTATTAGCCACACACGTTGTCTCTGTAGCTGTTCCATCACGTAAGGGATGCTGCTATTACGCATCACATACGCGTCATGCACTGACCCAGGGAACATGGCATTCACATGGGAGATGTACTGGTCAGCCAAACAGACCACCTGGACGTTCATAGAATGGTAACTTTTCCTGTTTCTGTACACCTGCTCATCGTCTTTAGGGGGGACTAAGGCTACATGGGTCCCATCAATGGCACCAATGATGTTGGGAATATGTCCAAGGGCATAAAAATCACCCTTCACAGTGGCCAAATCAACCTCCTCAGGGAATATAATGTAACTCCGCATGTGTTTCGTCAGGGCAGACAACACTCTAGACAAAACTTTGGAAAACATAGGCTGAGACATTCCAGATGACATGGCCACTGTTGTCTGGAATGAGCCACTTGCAAGAAAATGGAGGGCTGACAGAACCTGCACCAGAGGGGGAATTCCTGTGGGTTGGCGGATGGGGGACATCAGGGCTGGCTCCAGCTGGGCACACAGTTCATGGATAGTGGCACGGTCAAGTCGGTATCGTAGTATGATGTGGCGTTCTTCCATTGTCGACAGGTCCACCAGCGGTCGGTACACGCGAGGATTCATCCTTCTCCTCGCAAGTCCCAGCGGGCGGTGCCTAGGAATGAAAAAATGGAGCACAGAGTCAAGCCAATCACTGGTACGTTCACCACAGCTTGCATAGCACACGGTTATCTATGTTTTGAAAGGCGTGTATGTGTGGCAATGCAAGGCCTAGGCCTGTGTGTCGCAGTAGAAATTATGCCATGTGGGCCCTTGAAATGGCGGCTGCCTGACCTGTGAAGTGGGACAATGGGATGTGAGGTCAATGCGCAGGCGGAGCACACCGTGGCGGTAGGCGGTCGAAGACCGCTACACGCAGCCGCATTGGTTAACATTGAATGCTATGGGTTTCAGGAGCCAATGACGATGTGCGCCGGCGGTAGCGGTACGCACCGCCGCGGTACGCACCGCCGCGGGCGTGACCGCCATTTTCTATCTGCCTAATCACTCGAGACCTGATCATCCACAGGAGAGGACCCATACTGCAAGTGCTGCTGTGACCTCGGTCTGGAAGTGACAATGGCTGCTGCGACTGGGGAAAGGGCCCCTGCCTTCACGTCTGAAGAGTTGGAGAAGCTCGTGGATGGGGTCCTCCCCCAGTATGCGTTACTCTACGGTCCTCCAGACCAACAGGTAAGTACACCGGGTGCACATGGAATGGGCGATGCCTGTGTGGAGTGGGGTGGATGTAAGTTGGTGGGGTGGGGGGCGAATGAGGAGTGCAACGCACGACAGATGAGAGCATGTGCCATATGGCAAGGTTGGGGAGGGGGGGCCAATCACATCTAACATGCAGTAAGTTGATGAATGTTTCCTTCCCACCCTGTACATGTCACATAGGTCAGCGCCCATCAGAAAGTCGAGATTTGGCGTGCCATCGCCAAGGATGTCCGGGCCCTGGGGGTCCACGTCAGACGGGGCACCCACTGCCGCAAGAGGTGGGAGGACATCCGCCGCGGAACCAGGAAGACCGCCGAGTCACTGCTGGGGATGGCCTCCCAACCTAGGAGGGGTGCCAGTCGTACCCTGACCCCCCTGATGTCCCGGATCCTGGCGGTGGCCTACCCTGATTTGGATGGGCGCTTGAGAGCATCACAGCAGACACAAGGGGGTGAGTATCAGCACATTCTGCTATCTTTCTGTGCAGTGGAGGCGTCTGGGTGGGGGAGGAGGGTTGTGGGTTACATTAGGCCAGGGCGCTTTCTGTAGTGTAGTCCTCTCCCTTAGGCATGGCCCTGTGCTCCCGGCCCCCACCTCTGTAGGGTGACAAGTACAGCTATTGATGGTCCAGCCTCACACATCTGCGCGTTTGTCCTCTCTTGACCTGTTGTCTTAGTCAGAAGTACAGAGTAGTGTACACCGAATGCGCGGCTTAGTGCATGAGGCTCCTGTGTCTGTCCTCTCCGCCAACGGTGTTGACATTGCATACACTCAACCTGGTCTTCTTTTTTCTCCCCCCCCTTCTTCTTCAGCTTCTTGTGCATGTGTGCATTAGCATCATCAGGCGGAGGAGATTTGGCATCGGAGCACGAGGGTGCTGCAAGTCACAAGGCCCCGGTGGGCCCAGGAACAGACACCGAGGGCACCAGTGATCCGGAGGGCGAGGGGAGCACCACAACGGGGACCGGTGGTGAGAGCAGCAACACAGACACGTCCTCGGATGGGTGCTCCCTAGCGGTGGCGGAAACATCCGGGATCCCCGCCTCTACAGGTACAGCCGCCACCCAGCGCACCAGCCCCGCCCTCCCTGCAGCCCCTCAGCCTACGCTCCGTGCCCGCTCGCCCAGGAAGGCGGGCTTCTCCTTCGCCCCAGGCACCTGAGCCCCTGCCCCTGTCACCCCTGCTGCCCTCAGTGCGGAGCTCATTGACCTTGTGAGGACGCTCATTGTTGGGCAGACTACCCTTTTGAATGCCATCCAGGGGGTAGAAAGGGAGGTGCATCGGAGCAATGCCTACCTGGAGGGCATTCATTCGGGTCAGGCTGCCCATCAACGATCGTTCACTGCTCTGGCCTCAGCACTGACGGCAGCCATTGTCCCTGTTTCCAGCCTCCCTCTTCTGACTGCCTCCAGCCTGTCTCTGTCTCCTGTTCCTCAGCCTATCCCATCCACACCATCTGACCAGCCTGCACACACCTCAACACCCAAGGGCAGCTCATCCAGACACAAGCACCACAGATCCCACAAACACTCACCCAAGCAACACCCAGATGCAGACATTCCAACAGTCACTGCCACCCCTGTGTCCCCCTCCTCCTCGTCTCCCTCCTCCCTCCCTGTGACGTCTACACTCACACCTGCATGCACACCAACATCAACCAGTGCTTCCATCACCACCACACCCTCCTGTACAGTCCGCACGCGTGCAGTCACCACCCCCACTGCCATTTACACGTCCCCTGTGTCCTCTCCCACTGTGTCTGTCACCCCCTCTTCCAAGACACACAAACGCAGGCAGCCACCCACCCAACAGCCATCCACCTCACGACAGCCTACAGCACCAGCACCTTCACCCAATGGCAGCACACCTGACTCTCCTACAACCACATCCTCTTCCTCCACTCCCATCACCACTTCTCCTACCCTTTACCTTGGCCCTAAAAAAGTTTTCCTGGCTAATCTTGACCTCTTTCCCTCCGATGACCTACCCCCTCCATCTGCAAAGAGTCCCAAGAGCACCACAGCCACCACCAGCCCAGCTTCGGGTGTCACTGTTGTGCATGGGTTCTGGAGTCCACCCTTTGCCAGCAGTGACACCTCCATCAGCAGCAAGGACACATCCAGCCCCCCCCCGACAAGAGGACCAGGAAACACAAGGGCCACCGTGCGAGGACTGACACGGCTGCCCCCAAGGAGCAAACTTCGCCCACTTCACCAGCCACATCATCTAGGGGAGGCAAGGGCCCGAGAGCCCCATCTAAGGAGGTAAGGGCAGCAGGGCGGAGAAGTCAGGCAGCAGGAGCGCGGAGCAGGTGGGCCCCACATGCCACATCCCAGCTGGAAAGGAGGACACCAAAGGGCCCAGGACTCCGTCCCCGAAGGGTCCAGAAGCATCACGGTCGGAGGGCGACTGAGCAGGGAGTCCAGGCCAGGTCTGGCTCCCTTGACCTACTGGATGTGCACCGCGGAACAGGGCCCGCCGTGGAGAAGAGCACCGCTGAACAGGGCCCGCCGTGAAGATAGGCACCGCTGAACAGGGCCCCACCGTGAAGATAGGCACCGCTGAACAGGGCCCGCTGTGAAGATAGGCACTGCTGAACAGGGCCCTGCCGTGAAGATAGGCACCGCTGAACAGGGCCCGCCGTGGAGAAGAGCACCGCTGAACAGGGCCCGCCGTGAAGATAGGCACCGCTGAACAGGGCCCCGCTGTGCAGAAGAGCACCGCTGAACACGGCCCGCCGTGAAGATAGGCACCGCTGAACAGGGCCCCGCCGTGAAGATAGGCACCGCTGAACAGGGCCCGCCGTGAAGATAGGCACCGCTGAACAGGGCCCCGCCGTGAAGATAGGCACCGCTGAACAGGGCCCGCCGTGGAGAAGAGCACCGCTGAACAGGGCCCGCCGTGAAGATAGGCACCGCTGAACAGGGCCCCGCCGTGCAGAAGAGCACCGCTGAACAGGGCCCGCCGTAAAGATAGGCACCGCTGAACAGGGCCCCGCCGTGAAGATAGGCACAGCTGAACAGGGCCCGCCGTGAAGATAGGCACCGCTGAACAGGGCCCGCCGTGAAGATAGGCACCGCTGAATAGGGCCCGCCGTGAAGATAGGCACCGCTGAACAGGGCCCGCCGTGAAGATAGGCACCGCTGAACAGGGCCCGCCGTGGAGAAGAGCACCGCTGAACAGGGCCCGCCGTGAAGATAGGCACCGCTGAACAGGGCCCCGCCGTGCAGAAGAGCACCGCTGAACAGGGCCCGCCGTGAAGATAGGCACCGCTGAACAGGGCCCTGCCGTGAAGATAGGCACCGCTGAACAGGGCCCGCCGTTAAGATAGGCACCGCTGAACAGGGCCCCGCCGTGAAGATAGGCACCGCTGAACAGGGCCCGCCGTGGAGAAGAGCAAGCACCGCTGAACAGGGCCCGGCGTGAAGATAGGCACCGCTAAACAGGGCCCCGCCGTGCAGAAGAGCACCGCTGAACAGGGCCCGCCGTGAAGATAGGCACCGCTGAACAGGGCCCGCCGTGAAGATAGGCACCGCTGAACAGGGCCCGCCGTGAAGATAGGCACCGCTGAACAGGGCCCCGCCGTGAAGATAGGCACCGCTGAACAGGGCCCACCGTGGAGAAGAGCACCGCTGAACAGGGCCCGCAGTGAAGATAGGCACCGCTGAACAGGGCCCCGCCGTGCAAAAGAGCACCGCTGAACAGGGCCCGCCGTGGAGAAGAGCACCGCTGAACAGGGCCCCACCGTGCAGAAGAGCACCGCTCCGCTGGGCCCCGCCGTCTCAAGCACCGCTCCGCTGGGCCCCGGCGTCTCAAGCACCGCTCCGCTGGGCCCTTCCTGTCAAGCACCGCTCCGCTGGGCCCTTCCTCTCAAGCACCGCTCCGCTGGGCCCCGCCGTCTCAAGCACCGCTCCGCTGGGCCCCGCCGTCTCAAGCACCGCTCCGCTGGGCCCTTCCTCTCAAGCACCGCTCCGCTGGGCCCCGCCGTCTCAAGCACCGCTCCGCTGGGCCCCGCCGTCTCAAGCACCGCTCCGCTGGGCCCCGCCGTCTCAAGCACCGCTCCGCTGGGCCCCGCCGTCTCAAGCACCGCTCCGCTGGGCCCTTCCTCTCAAGCACCGCTCCGCTGGGCCCCGCCATCTCAAGCACCGCTCCGCTGGGCCCCGCTGTCTCAAGCACCGCTCCGCTGGGCCCTTCCTCTCAAGCACCGCTTCGCTGGGCCCCGCCGTCTCAAGCACCGCTCTGCTGGGCCCCGCCGTCTCAAGCACTGCTCCGCTGGGCCCTTCCTCTCAAGCACCGCTCCGCTGGGCCCCGCCGTCTCAAGCACCGCTCCGCTGGGCCCTTCCTCTCAAGCACCGCTCCGCTGGGCCCCGCCGTCTCAAGCACCGCTCTGCTGGGCCCCGCCGTCTCAAGCACCGCTCCGCTGGGCCCCGCCGTCTCAAGCACCGCTCCGCTGGGCCCCGCCGTCTCAAGCACCACTCCGCAGGGCCCTTCCTCTCAAGCACCGCTCCGCTGGGCCCTTTCTCTCAAGCACCGCTCCGCTGGGCCCCGCCGTCTCAAGCACCGCTCCGCTGGGCCCTGCCGTCTCAAGCACCGCTCCGCTGGGCCCTTCCTCTCAAGCACCGCTCCGCTGGGCCCCGCCGTCTCAAGCACCGCTCCGCTGGGCCCTTTCTGTCAAGCAACCCTCCTCTGGGCCCTTCCTGTCAAGCACTGTTTATGGTTCACTGTGCCCACCATGCCTCCTCCTTGAGCAGTGGACACTGTCATCCACCAGATGGACTGTGGCTTTGCACTCCCCAGGATGGTGAAGTGGGCAACCCACCCACTGTAGAGACTTGAGAGACTGTGGCTTTGCACTCCCCAGGATGGTGAAGTGGGCAACCCACCCACTGTGGAGACTTGAGAGACTGTGGCTTTGCACTCCCCAGGATGGTGAAGTGGGCAACCCACCCACTGTAGAGACTTGAGAGACTGTGGCTTTGCACTCCCCAGGATGGTGAAGTGGGCAACCCACCCACTGGAGAGACTTGAGAGACTGTGGCTTTGCACTCCCCAGGATGGTGAAGTGGGCAACCCACCCACTGTAGAGACTTGAGAGACTGTGGCTTTGCACACCCCAGGATGGTGAAGTGGGCAACCCACCCACTGTAGAGACTTGAGAGACTGTGGCTTTGCACTCCCCAGGATGGTGAAGTGTGCAACCCACAAACTGGAGAGACTTGAGAGACTGTGGCTTTGCACTCCCCAGGATGGTGAAGTGGGCCACCCACCCACTGTAGAGACTTGAGAGACTGTGGCTTTGCACTCCCCAGGATGGTGAAGTGGGCAACCCACCCACTGGAGAGACTTGAGAGACTGTGGCTTTGCACTCCCCAGGATGGTAAAGTGGGCAACCCACCCACTGGAGAGACTTGAGAGACTGTGGCTTTGCACTCCCCAGGATGGTGAAGTGGGCAACCCACCCACTGTAGAGACTTGAGAGACTGTGGCTTTGCACTCCCCAGGATGGTGAAGTGGGCAACCCACCCACTGTAGAGACTTGAGAGACTGTGGCTTTGCACTCCCCAGGATACATCAATGGGCATGGTGGCCCCTTCGTGGATCTGGCGTCGTGGACTCATGTGGCTGTGGTGCCTCCCCCTTCCTTTCCCCCTGAGGTGCCTGTAATTTTTTCATCAGATGCCCCTGCAGTGTTCTCTCCAAAGGACTCAGGTTTCCTGTGTGGGCTTTCCCTTGTGTTGCTACACTGTAGCCCACGGACTGTTCCATTTAACTTTCATGTACAGGACTAATTGCCTCGGTTCTCCATGACAGTGTATATAGTATCATTTTGTTATGGATATTTTGCGTAGTTGACCGCTCCATATCAGAGTCTATTTTTTATATACATTTTTCGTCCCAATTTATTTCTGTCTTTGCATTCTTTGGGTGGTGTCACTGTGCATTGTTGCTCTGCATTAGTGTGTACATAGTTTGGGGGGGGTCGCATATGTGTGTGCCGTAAGCTTCCCTCCTCCCCCCTCCCGTGTGTCGTAGGTGCAGTACTCACCGTTGTCGTCTGCGCCGGAGTTCGTACTCGTGGTAGATGAGAAGGTAGACGAGAGCAGGTAGGATGTTTAATTCGGGTTCCATGCTGTCCTCCTTCCTCGTGGAGTGTGTTTTGGTGCGCGTTTTCCCGTTCGTAGTCTGTTTCCGCCGTGTTTTTATCGGCGGGGCTCCCGCCCCGGAATAGGTGGCTGATTGGTGAGTTGTGATAGTGTGGGAGGTACATTGTCTGCCGCCTGCCTGTTGGCGGTGACCGCCACGCTGTTTGTCTGCACCGCCGCGGCGGTCGGAGTGTTAATGTGGCGGGCTTTGTTGGCGGTTCCCGCCAGGGTCAGAATTCCATTTTTTCGACCGCCGGCCTGTTTGCGGGTTGGCCTCCGCTTTATCACCGACCGCCAGGGTTAGAATCACCCCCTATGTTTTGGCAGAAAAAAACATTGGAAATATCCAGTGTTTTCTATTTTTTGTGCACTATGTTGTTCATAAGTACTGTGCTATGAGAGTTTTGTATAGAATATGTGCGTGTATGACTGTTTACATGTCTGTAATCTAAGACTATTCTGCTTAAATGGTCTGGTTTAGCTACAGGGAATAAGGGATTATTCATTGGTGAAACACAGGGTTCGATTATGCCCTGGTACTCTAGTTGTGTGAAGATTTCCCTCACGGGTGCTTTAGCATCATGTTTTATCGGATACTGTGGTTGAGGTTGGGGTTGGTTCTTTATTGGAATTACATGATAGGGAGGAACTTCATCCCACCTTATGTGGTTGCGATATAACACGGGTGGCTGCGCCAATGCCCAATCAATGGCGTAGGATTCTTTGAGCTCATAAGAAACAAAGGGTGAGAAAGAAGGTCATACGGACAAATTCAGGTGGCCAATCCCTTTCAGCCAGTAGAATATCATATATATTTACAATGCGGTCCCAAAAGAATGCGTTGATTGTGCGTTCAATGTCTCCTTCTAACTGCAACGTTGCTTTGTACACCCTATCAGGCATGGAGACTCGCATGTCCGCAGTTTCAACTTGTAAGAAGTCATCAATTGCTTTCACCTCCAGATGCTCTTGAAGATTCCGGTGAACTATTATGACCTCTGCTATGCTGTCTAGCAGAGCTAGTGCCCACTTCTTTTTCTTCAATAGAGCCCTCTTCTTGAATGGCATGACAAATCGCAACTGCTGCCCCTAATTCCTTTTTGAATTGAGATTTTGTTGGGGAAGATTCTCTTTTGTTTATTTATTTTATTCATTCGGTCTAGAAATTTAGACCATTAAAATACAAAAAAAAACGCTCTTACATAATAAAGTATTGCATAGTAAAATTTGAACCATTTGAACGTAGGTAATACTGTTGAAACATAAAACCTACAATCATATAAATATCGACAATGTGCTACTTGGCACTAAAACTTTAAGCATACTTAAAAAACAATAAAAACTATATAATAAATTCTTGGATAATAAGCTTTTGTAAAAAATATCATAACAATTCGACTAAAAGAACATCTCTATAAACTTGTAAGGTCTCATCTTTTCCTAGACGGGGATACAGGTTCGTAAAAAAGAGATTCCTGAAAAAACCTCATAAAAGTTAGATAGAGTTCACTTCAATGACATAGTTCCTATTGTATCTGAAGATTTAAAAGTTAAACATCAAAAATATAAATTTCATGTTAAAACCACCTTCTATACGCAAAAAAGCTGATTCAGGAACCCGTGGCTGATATGTACCTACGACGAATAGACCAGGCTTCGGTTAGAGATTTGGAGACTGAGCTAACTGCCAGTGTAGAAGTATCGTATCTGCATATTCTGGTAGCGTTAGCTCGGTCCTGCAATAATAAGTTTTTACAAAGGGGGATAATCCACCTCCCTCTAGGGCTCTTGTAAAGGGGGCAGAAAAACAGCATGTGCTCAGTTGTTTCCTTGCAATGGTGGCAAAATATACATCTGTCAGTCTTGGAAATATTTGATGACCAACAAGCCGTGAAGCTATTAATCGGCAGGATGCCATATCTTAGCTGGAGAAGTAGAGTACGAGCAAATGCAGGTATAGGGAAATCCATGAAGCTCTTGGGCAGGGTTCGTGTTTGAGCTGGAGGAATTCTGATGTTAGCCTGCCCGCCCTATTGCGGTGCAGTAAATCCTCATTAGTTTTCTCCCAATACCTTTTTTTGACAAGTTGTCTTGCATTAGAGGGGATCAACTCGGGGTGTTTCCAATAGAGGGGAAAACCTAGGTTGTCCCAGGCAGCTTTCATCTCCTTCAGCCATGGGATTTTCTTCGGACCTTGGGGCGATACTAAAATTTCTCTTATTGCCACCCTGAATGGTTCAAGTTCGGTAGTTTTCCAAAGGCGAATCCAGTAGGAAAGGGGTCTCAGGGCTGCTGTGTTTTTAATACTATTTAATCCTAAATCAAGCCTGAGAGGGGTCATCGGTGTGCCTTTTCCTAACCTGGAAACCTGTCTAAGGAAATGATTTTCTTTGGCTTGTAGGGGGTCCAATTTTCTATGTGAGCCCCAAAGTTCCGCTCCATACAGGGCAGCCGCACGGATTTGTACATTATAAATCCCAGCAATTATATTCAGGGGGGACTCAATGCCTTTCTAGCTCCACGAGCTAGTGCCCCACCTCTTTGGCTTATGATAAGTGCTCCTTTGTCAATAGCTGCTTCCCAGCTACCTGTATTAGAAAGCATGATACCTAGATAGTCGAATTCTTCCACTTTTTCCAACGGAATTGAGTTCATTACTATTCTTGCACGGGATTTTTTCCTTGAGGTACTGAAAATCATAAATTTTGTTTTCTTAATGTTGACATCCAGCCCATGGTCTCTGCAAAAATCACAGAATTGATTGACCAAATTTTGGATTCCTATTGGTGATTTAGCTAGGAGAATAGTATTGTCTGCATAAAGCAGACACAGAATTTTCTTTCCAGACAGTTTGGGCGAGTCATTAATACAATTTTCTAGGTAGTGGATGCAGTTGTTAATATAAAGCAAAAAGAGAGTGGGGGCCAGAACACAGCCCTGTCTAACACCTCTTTTAATAGCTACACGGTCTGTCAGTTCACCATCCTTACCGCACCTGATTTGTGCATAAGTGTTATCATGTAATCTAACAATGAGTTTCAAAAGACCAGATGGGACCCCCATGTTTGAAAGAGTTAACCAAAGCATATTCCTGGAGATCAGATCAAAAGCGGCTCTGAGGTCGATAAAAATCACTTACAATTTCCTCCCCCCCGGTTCACATTCTTCCATTTGATTGCCAGGAATCTTAGGGCTTAGTCTATAGTGCTAACCGCTGGTCTAAACCCCGCTTGTAAATCAGATAAAACTTCAAACTCCGAGATCCATTTGTCTAAGTGGAACAATTAAGTGGGATCTTATCGGGGCCGGGGGCCTTTCCCTATTTAAATGAATCAATTGCTGCTCTAGTTTCATCAAGAGTACATTTAATCGGGGAGGCTCCTTGGGTTATTGGAACGTCGCGGGTCCTGACAGATACTTCAGGCTCCGCCCATACTGCAGAAAGAATTGTAGAGACGGGTAAAGAGGCTGGATCGCTACAGTCATCTGCTAACAATTTCCAAAACTTGAAAGTGTCATTTGTTTTGGCAGTCTCCAAAATAGCTGCCCATCCAGCCTCTTCCCAGGTTCTGCGCACCTTAAGACATTCCTGTTTATAATCCTTTCTAGCTTTTCTTATGAGTTCTGCATGGTCTTCTTTTAATGATCTCAATAAGTTGAGCTGTGCTTCTCTACAAGCGTTACTAAACCACAGTGCACAGACCTTTTTCTTGGGATTGCTAATAATCTCTTTTGTAAAGAGAAGCTTTAAACAATCAAACAGTTCAGTGTGGGCTAACAATATCCCCTCAACATCATCGTCCTCATTATATGGATCATATGTTGCATTTGATCAGCTAATAAATTATATATTAATGAGAGGTGTTCGGGGGATGAAACAACAGAGTCCCATTTTACATTACGTCTGTTATTTGATAAGACGAGCTGTTGTACATATGCCTTAGAGTGGGGAGATTCAAGCGAGGAGAAAAGGCCTCTGGTCGTTAAAATCAATGGATCATGGTCACTCTCGTCGTGCTCATGTACCCTCATGTCAAACATATGACCCCACAATCAAATGTCAAGGAGTATGTAGTCAATCTGGCTCCTGTGCACTCCACGCCTAAAGGTGGGATGTAAGTTAATATCAGAGCGAGAGCGACCATTACAAGCTCGAAGATGCGCTGTTTTGTTCAGTCTCGGTTTTTTGTTTGCAGTTAACTGGGGGATGCCCCAATAGGCATCCTCTTCTTTGTATAGCTCTTGGACCAGGGTATTGGGCTCAAATGAAACATTAAAGTCCCCTGCAATCAGGATAAAATGGGATGAAATATTGTTGTGGAGAAGGGTGTCCAATGAGTAAGAGCATCAGAGTCGTAAAGGCTGCCTACACTTCTATTGTAGATATTGATTATTAACTGCTTCTGTGCCTTGGACGAGGTGACCTCGTCCAAGGCTACAGTTCCCCTGTGCCTTGGACGAGGTGACCTCGTCCAATGCACAGGGGAACTTGGGGGAGCGCTAGCGTGCCCCCCGTGCACCCCTCTCCCACCCAAGGCGGGGATGGAAGGGGAAGACCTTCCCCTTCCACCCCCGACACCCCCCCGGCAATCCAGTGACGTCAGCGCACACACAGCGCGCCGACGTCATCAGGTGTTGCCGGACGTGCTGGAAGCCATTTGCTTCCAGAGCGCGAGGAGGAAAGGACCCGAAAGGTGAGTCCTTTCCGTTTTGGGGGTTTTGGGGAGGGGGAACAGACACGGGGGGAAAGGAAAGGCTTTTTCCTTTCCCCCTGTGCCTGTTTTCACAAGATTCCTGCTCCACGATCGCGGGCCGGGCCCGCGATCGTGGAGCAGGAATCTCCACTAGACACCAGGGATTTTCTTCGCTTTGTTTATTTTGGGGGCGACCCCTTGGGCAAGGGTCGCCCCCCTGGGGGGGCAATTGTTTTAGTATTTCGCCCCCCTTTGGGGGCGAAATCCACTAGACACCAGAGATTTTGTTTTGTTTTTTTATTTTGGGGGCGACCCCTTGGGCAAGGGTCGCCCCCCCGGGGGTCGCCTTTTTTTCGGCGGATCTGCCCCCGGGGGGGGCGAAATCCACTAGACACCAGGGCATTTGTTTTGTTTGTTTGTTTTGTGGGCGACCCCTTTGGCAAGGGTCGCCCCGCCCGGGGTCAATTTTTTTTTGGTATTTCGCCCCCCCCCCCCCCGGGGGCAGATCCGCCGATTTTTCGGCAGATCTGCCGCCAGGGTGGGGGTGAAATCCACTAGACACCAGGGATTTTGTTTTGTTTGTTTGTTTTGTGGGCGACCCCTTTGGCAAGGGTCGCCCCCCCGGGGGTCATTTTTTTTTAGTGTTTCGCCCCCCCCCTGGGGGCAGATCGCCTTTTTTTCAGCAGATCTGCCCCCGGGGGGGTGAAATCCACTAGACACCAGGGATTTTGTTTTTATTGTGTTTTTTGGGGGCAACCCCTTGGGTAAGGGTCGCTCCCCTGGGGGGCTATTTTTTTTTTTTTTCTGTTTCGCCCCCCGATGGCAGACCAGCCATTTTTTTGGACGATCTGGCCCCCGGGGGGTGGAAGCACACTAGGCGCCAGGGATTGTGTGGTGTGTGTGGTGTGTGTTTGGGGCACCCCTTTGGGAAGGGTCGCCTCCTAAAGGGGGCACAGAGGTTGTGGCAGTATGAACAGTATAAAGGCAACAGAGAGGCGTTGGTGTTGCTCAGGTAAGTGGTTTATTCAAATTAAAGGGTTTAAATGTTTGTTTTCAGGGAGTCTGGGTTTTTAGAATCTTAGATAGGGTTCTTTGTCTCTGACTGATGGTTTCTTCTGTCCTTTTTTTTCTCTCTTCCAGGTTGTTGCTCAGATGGTCTCTCGGGTGATTCCAGTCTCGGGATACCGAAAAACAGAAGGACAGAAACGCCACGGTAAGTGGGGTGGAAATTACATCTATTCCTCTCTAAACTATGACAGACTGGGGAAAAAATAAGGGGAAAAGGGGGGGTTGTGCCAGTGAGGAGTTGAGGGGGACCAAGTGACCACTGTCTGGGGTTTGTAGTGCCCGTAAAAGTATTTCACACGTGGATATCCCGGTGACCTTAAATGTCCTCCCGCTCGGCACTTTCCCCACCTCCCCTCTACTTCCCCTCCCCAGTCCCTTTCCCAGTAGTGTCCCGTTTGTGAGCCCACAAGGACCGTACCTTGTTAAGCCACGACCCTCCAGGGTCGTGGCTGGCGTTCTCGTGGTCCGTAAGTTGGTCTCCTTCGACAGGGTTAACCGGTTCCGGCACCTCGTTAGACGTGGGATCTCTTCTGTCGGGTTTTCCGGGCCAGCCGTCTCTGAAAAACTCCTCTTCCTCGGGTTTCTTCTTTTCCTCCTCCGCTGCTCTCTCTCCTCTTTTCTCCACTGGCTTCTCTCCCTCCCTCTCCGTGCTACCCGGGCTCTTCAGCGTCCCGGGCCGGAAACCCGGCAACCTCTGGACGCCTGCCTCTCTCTGGCCGCGTTGCCGGGGAAACGCTGGGACGCGGAAATGACGTATCGGAGGATTCCGATACGTCACCTTCAGGACGTCTTGCCATCGTGAACGGGAATACCCGGTCACACACCTCTTCCCATGAACGGTCCTGTTCGAGGACCGTGGTAGAGTCCGGAAATCGAGACAGATAATCAGCTGGGGCCTGCTGCGATCCTGGTATGTGGCGTACCTGAAAGGAAAATGGCTGCAGTTCAAGGAACCATCTCAGAATCCGGGAATTAGTATCTTTATGTGCGGCCAACCAAGTGAGAGGGGCATGATCCGTAAAAAGAATAAAAGGTCGACCCAACAGATAATACTGTAAAGTGTCCACAGCCCACTTGATGGCCAAACACTCTCTTTCAATGATGGGAAAATGACGTTCCCGGGGAAACAGTTTTCTACTGATATATACTACAGGGTGATCACGACCCTCCCCGTCGGGTTGAGCTAGAACCCCCCCCAGTCCTACGTCGGAGGCATCTGTGTATAGATGGAAGGGTTTCGAGAAGTCTGGACACCGCAATATGGGTTCTTTGGTCAGATAGGATTTTAGTTGTTCAAAACTAGCTGTCTGGTGATCTGAAAAAGGCACTAACTGGTTGGGGTGTGATTTAGACAATAAATCCGTGAGGGGAGCTGCAAGGGTGGAATACTCAGGTATGAACCTTCGATAGTAGCCGACTAATCCCAAAAACGAGCGTAAATCTTTTTTTGTTTTTGGGCTAGGGGCGTGTAGAATGGCTTCTACTTTCTTAGTTTGAGGTTGCAGAGTTCCCTGGCAGATTTTGTATCCTAGGTATGAAATGTCTGGTTTTCCGATAACGCATTTTTTTGGGGGTTGGCAGTTAGCCCTGCTCTTGCGAGAGTGTGGAATATCTGATGTAAATGGTTTAGATGATCTTCCCAGGTTTCACTAAATATGACTACATCGTCTAGGTAGGCTGCTGCAAAGGTATGAAATGGTCTTAATAGCCTATCCATTAACCTTTGAAACGTAGCTGGTGCTCCGTGCAATCCAAATGGTAGCACAGTGAAATGATACAGGCCGGACTGGGTCGCAAAAGCCGTTTTTTCTTTGTCCTCCGGATCTAATGGGATCTGCCAATACCCTTTTGTTAAGTCTATCGTGGACATAAATTTTGCTTTTCCAAGTTTTTCGAGAACGTCGTCTACTCTAGGGATTGGATATGTGTCAAACATGGAACTTTCGTTAAGCTTCCGGAAGTCGATACAGAATCTGATAGTACCGTCCGGTTTTGATACCAGAACGACTGGGGAGCACCAGGGACTATTCAATGGTTCTACTACCCCTAGTTCTAGCATTTTCTGTATCTCGTCCTCCATAATCTGTTTCCGTGCCTCGGGGATACGATACGGACGTAACCTAACGATTTTACCTGGTGTCGTCCTTATCTTATGGTATATCAAGGTGGTTTTACCCGGCGTTTCTGAAAAGAAATGTTGGAAGTGTTTCAGTAAGCTATACACCTGCCCCTTCTCTCGATTCGTCAAGGCTTCATTTACCGAGGGTAGCCCTTTTCCCTCGTGGGATCCGGTGGGACAGAACTCAATATTCAACTCTTTACTGGGACAGAGGAACCGACTCACTCCTACGGAACCGTCAGGGGTGTTGGGTTCTTCCCATTTTTTTAAGAGATTTATATGATAATTCTGTTTTTTTTAGGATTGGCCGAGATTTCAATCAGATAAGTAACAGGAGAAACTGATCAAATTACCCTATATGGACCCTGCCATCTTGCTAGGAGTTTGTGTTCTGAAGTGGGACGCATTATTAGTACCTGGTCTTCTGGTTGTAAAACCCTCAGCTTACTCCCTCTGTCATAATACTGTTTTTGGGTTCTTTGGGCCTGTTCCATATTCACTCGTACCTCTTCCCATATAGTTTGTAGGTGAGACCGTAGGTTGTGGGCATATTCTAATAGTGGCCTTCCCCCTCCTTCTGCCTCCTCTTCCCATGTTTCAACGGCCATATCTAGAAGGGAACGGGGCTGTCGGCCGAACACTAACTCAAAGGGGCTATGGCCGGTTGAGGCCTGTTCGTGGGTTCGGATAGCGTATAATACCAGTGGTAATTTCTGATCCCAGTCTCTCCCTGAGTCCTGCACTAATTTTCTCAGTAGGGTTTTTATTGTTCAGTTGTACCGCTCCACCAATCCATCTGTCTGTGGATGGTACACCGAGGTACGGATTTGTGAAATACCTAGGCCCATATTTATACTTTTTGACGCTAAACTGCGCTAACGCAGTTTAGCGTCAAAAAATTTAGCGCCGTCTAACGCCATTCTGAAGCGCCATGCGGGCGCCGTATTTATGGAATGGCGTTAGCCGGCGCAAGCAGACCGGCGCTGCCTGGTTTGCGTGGAAAAAAAACACGTAGACCAGGCAGCGCCGGCATTGGGAAAAAATGACGTTAGGGCGTCTTAAAATGGGGCAAGTCAGGTTGAGGCAAAAAAATCGCCTCAACCCGATTTGCGCCATTTTTTAACGACGCCCAGACGCCATTTCATGACTCCTGTCTTAGTAAAGACAGGAGTCATGCCCCCTTGCCCAATGGCCATGCCCAGGGGACTTCTGTCCCCTGGGCATGGTCATTGGGCATAGTGGCATGTAGGGGGGCACAAATAAGGCCCCCCTATGCCACCCAAAAAAAAGTAAAAAAATATAAAAAATAATACTTACCTGAACTTACCTGAATGTCCCTGGGGTGGGTCCCTCGATCCTTGGGTGTCCTCCTGGGGTGGGCAGGGGTGGCAGGGGGGGTCCCTGGGGGCAGGGGAGGGCACCTGTGGGCTCATTTTGAGCCCACAGGCCCCTTAACGCCTACCCTGACCCAGGCGTTAAATAGTGGCGCAAATGCGGGGTTTTTTGACCCGCCAACTCCCGGGCGTGATTTTTGCCCGGGAGTATAAATACGACGCATTTGCGTCGCCGTCATTTTTTTAGACGGGAACGCCTTCCTTGCATCTCATTAACGCAAGGAAGGCGTTCACGCAAAAAAATGACGCTATTTGCCAATACTTTGGCGCTAGACGCGTCTAACGCCAAAGTATAAATATGGCGTTAGTTTTGCGCCGAATTTGCGTCGAAAAAAACGACGCAAATTCGGCGCAAACGGAGTATAAATACGGGCCCTAATGTTTTACACACCTGTCTCATGAGATTAGACATAAAGGGGGTCCCCTGGTCGGTAAGTATTTCATGGGGAAACCCAATTCGAGAGAAGACGGTTATCATTGCTTGGGCTACTGTCTTGGTAGTTATACTCGTCAGAGGAATAGCCTCGGGGTATCGGGTGGCATAATCAACCATAACTAGGATATATGTGTGACCTCTAGTCGAGGGTACTATGGGCCCAATCAGATCCATCCCTATCCTGCTAAAGGGGATGTCTTTGATGGGTAGGGGCATCAGCGGTGCTTTTTTAGGTTTACCTGGTTCCGTAAGCTGGCACCTGGGACACTGAGAACAATGGGGGTTATTCTAACTTTGGAGGAGTGTTAATCCGTCCCAAAAGTGACGGTAAAGTGACGGATATACCACCAGCCGTATTACGAGTTCCATAGGATATAATGGACTCGTAATACGGCTGGTGGTAAATCCGTCACTTTTCCGTCACTTTTGGGACGGATTAACACCTCCTCCAAAGTTAGAATAACCCCCAATATTTTCTTATGTGTGCAAACACCCCCGGCCAGTAAAATCGCCTAAGGAGGTATTCTTCGTTTTTTTCTCTTCCATAATGACCCCCACCTGGTTGATTGTGGGTCAGGGTCAGGACGTAATCCCTAAACTGTTCTGGTACCAATAGTTGTTGTTTACGTTCCCCCGTACGAGTAGTGGTTATCCTGTATAAAAGGTTTCTCTTAATTAGGAAGTAAGGACCCACCTCCTCGGTTTCTTCTGATTTTGCGGATCTCCAAGCCTGAGCGAGAGAGGGATCTTCCCTCTGAGTTTGATGGAAACTGACAGGTGCTTCGTGGATTTCTGCTACAAGTCCTTGGGCTTGTTCTGTCCCCTTCTGACCCCTGAACTGCCCTTTTCCTTCCCTTTTCTCTCGACGTGAAAGTTTCCTACGTGTGACAGGGCAGTCAATAGTACTGTCCGAAAAAGGAGCTTCCCTACACCAGTCCTGCGTCTCCTTGGGGTTTCTAACCTGATCCAGGAGTTCTTGGAAATGTTCATAGTCAGTCCCGATGATACATTCCTCAATCAATTGTGTCATGATTCCCATAGGCAGGAAATCCCTTTAGGTTCCCCACTCTATTGTCAGTATTTGTAAAGGATATTGCTCTTTGTCCCCGTGAATACAGCAAATATTCACCCACTGTCCTGTCTCCCTGTCAGCTGGACTTATAAGGTCTTTCCTAACCACGGATTGGCTGCAGCCTGAATCAACTAGAGCGCACACCGTCCGTCCATTAATGCTCATTGTTTGTTTAAACTTCATGTTACCTCTTCCAGTACACAGTACCCGTCGTCGAGTCACTCCGATCTCCATCGGTTCACTACTGTCATGTTTCCTCGGACACATGCGGGCTATGTGTCCCCATTCCCCACAGTTATAACATTGGGGCCCCGGTACCGGCGGACTTTCTATTAGTCTACGGGGAACTGGCTCGTCGGGAAGGACTCTCGGAGCGCTTTTGGGGCTGGATACACCCACTTTTATGTTGGGTCTGGGTGGGACACCCCTTACATCCACAGAGCGATGATATGCACATGCTAAATCGATCGCCATCTCAGTATTTACTTTTGGATGTTGGCGAATCCAATTTTTTGTAGAAGTAGGTAAGGCATCTAAGTATTGTTCGAGAACAATGGTTTGTATCACCTCCTCACGGCTATTCCCGATAGGACCCAACCATTTCAAAGCCAAATCCTTTACTCGATAATAGAAGGTACAGGGGTCCTCACTGGGTCCCCATTTGATTTTCCGGAATTTGACCCTGTAGTATTCTGTGTCATGCCCCACCCGTTCTAGGATGCTAGTCTTTATTTCTTGGTATGGTGTGGTGCCCCCTGGGTTGGCTGCTTGATAGGCGGCTTGTAATAAACCGGTAAGTAAGGGTGCGACATACTGCCCCCATCTATCCTCAGGCCACTGGGCTGAAGAGGCCACCCTCTCAAAGTTAGTGAAAAAAGACTCGGGGTCTTCCCCTTCTTGATATTTCTGCAACACGGAACTGGGTACATTGGGGTGGACCTTGCTGATAGCAATGGTCTCGGTTAATTTCTTCATGGCAGTCTCGTGTACCAGTTGATTATTTGCAAGGATTGTCGCCTGGCTTTTCAAAGCCGACTGTAAGGCTTCCCTGTCCTCTTTTGCTTCTCGTTGGTGCGCCTCCCATACCAACTGCAAATGTCGCTGGCCTTCTGCCAGTTGCTTGATCATATCTTCCAACGATGGGCTCTCACTCATGGTTTATACTGTTCGTACTCTGGGTGGGTATTCCTAATCCCACTTCTGACACCACTGTGGCAGTATGAACAGTATAAAGGCAACAGAGAGGCGTTGGTGTTGCTCAGGTAAGTGGTTTATTCAAATTAAAGGGTTTAAATGTTCGTTTTCAGGGAGTCTGGGTTTTTAGAATCTTAGATAGGGTTCTTCGTCTCTGACTGATGGTTTCTTCTGTCCTTTTTTTTCTCTCTTCCAGGTTGTTGCTCAGATGGTCTCTCGGGTGATTCCAGTCTCGGGATACCGAAAAACAGAAGGACAGAAACGCTACGGTAAGTGGGGTGGAAATTACATCTATTCCTCTCTAAACTATGACAGACTGGGGAAAAAATAAGGGGAAAAGGGGGGGTTGTGCCAGTGAGGAGTTGAGGGGGACCAAGTGACCACTGTCTGGGGTTTGTAGTGCCCGTAAAAGTGTTTCACACGTGGATATCCCGGTGACCTTAAATGTCCTCCCGCTCGGCCCTTTCCCCACCTCCCCTCTACTTCCCCTCCCCAGTCCCTTTCCCAGTAGTGTCCCGTTTGTGAGCCCACAAGGACTGTACCTTGTTAAGCCACGACCCTCCAGGGTCGTGGCTGGCGTTCTTGTGGTCCGTAAGTTGGTCTCCTTCGACAGGGTTAACCGGTTCCGGCACCTCGTTAGACGTGGGATCTCTTCTGTCGGGTTTTCCGGGCCAGCCGTCTCTGAAAAACTCCTCTTCCTCTGGTTTCTTCTTTTCCTGCTCCGCTGCTCTCTCTCCTCTTTTCTCCGCCGGCTTCTCTCCCTCCCTCTCCGTGCTACCCGGGCTCTTCAGAGTCCCGGGCCGGAAACCCTCCAGGGTTACCCCGGCAACCTCTGGACGCCTGCCTCTCTCTGGCCGCGTTGCCGGGGAAATGCCGGGACGCGGAAATGACGTATCGGAGCATTCCGATACGTCACCTTCAGGACGTCTTGCCATCGTGAACGGGAATACCCGGTCACAGAGGTGTTGCCCATTTCTGCCCCCCTTGGGGGCAAATTGGCCAATTTTTTTACACCCATCTACCCCCGAGGGGGGCAGGATCCTCTTAGGTACCAGGGACAACTTCTAAGTTCTTGGTGGTGGGGTGTTTGTCAACTGGCGAAGTATTTGTATTTGTGATTATAACAATTTATTTCTTCTTTTTCTTCTAGTTCAACGCTTTTGCTTCCTTTGCTGTGGATCCTTGCGGTTTTGGCAGTAGTTGTCCTGCAGTTTGCATAGTTGCATGTTTTAGGTAAGTGAAAGCAATTTACTCCAAAGGAGTATTGTTGACATGCATGAATGACATGTTTGTAGGTGGTGTACTAAATGCATTATTGTGTGTTTGACATTGTCCTTAGATTTGAGCACAGTGATGTTTGTGTTGTCATATGTCTAATTTGCTTTTTTCTTTTTTCTTTTTAGTGGGATATCATTGGTGATTGCTGTGTCTGTGCAGAGTAGTTGCTTGGTGAGTAGCTTTTTCAGGCAAGTGAGTGGTATAGTTTTTTGTAGTGCATAACTCTTTGTGATAAAGCTACACTTTGTTTATTACTTATTTTAATGCTAGTTGTTGTTGGCAATCCATTTGTTGTTAGTGAGGATCATGGCTAGCCGCAAAGTGACCGCTCAGCAGGTTGTTCGCATGCTCTTTGAGTCATCTTCAGACCCTGGTTACGACACTGAGTCTGCTTCTGAGGCAGAGGAGGAAGCAGGAGATTCTGGAAGTGAGTTTTCTGACCGAGAGTATTCTTCTGATGAGGAAGCTACTCTTAGTGCAGATGAAGGGCCTGTGTTAGAGGAGGACATTGATGTGCCAAGAGTGCAGCAGCCTGGGGCTGAAGGGTTTCCCATTAGAAGACCTGACACCTGGATTGCCCCAAACATGGAGCAGTCACAGTTACCTGCATTTACTGGTCTCCCAGAGTGTAGAGTTAATACAGAAAACTTTTTGCCTGTCCATTTCTTTCACTTGTTTATGGACGATGTATTTTTGGAAGAGATTGTGGAGCAGACAAATGTGTATGCAGAGCAATATTTGCGGGACAACGCTGCCAGACTTAAGCCTCAGTCTAGAGCTACTCAGTGGGTTCCCACATATCTGGAAGAGATGAAAAGGTTTTTAGGTTTGTCTTTTTTGATGGGGTTGATCAGGAAGCCGTCACTGGCTTCTTATTGGTCTACTAGTCCCTTGATGGCAACTGCTATATTTCCTGCAACTATGACACGTAATCGGTATTTGCTTCTTCATCGTATGCTGCATTTTGTAGACAAAGCTTTAGCCTTGCCACGAGATCACCCTGATTGTGACCGTCTTTTTAAGATTAGGCCTGTCCTTGATCATTTTGTGGATCGGTTTTCAGAGGTCTATGTTCCAGGCAAAGAGATAAGTGTGGACGAGTCATTGGTCCTTTTCAAGGGGCGTTTAGTTTTTAAGCAGTACATTCCTAGTAAGAGGGCACGGTATGGGATTAAATTTTATCTGCTGTCAGAAAGCAGTACAGGATATGTGTATGATTTCTGGGTCTACACTGGTAGGGATTCCAGTATTGACCCTCCTGGTTGTCCGGCCACTTTTGGAGTTAGCAAAAAAATTGTGTGGGAACTTGCTAGACGGCTGTTTAACAAAGGTCACCATTTGTACGTAGATAATTTCTACACTGGAGTGCAGTTGTTCAAGGAGTTGTTTAGAGTGGACACTGTTGCTTGTGGCACAATCCGTTCTAACCGGATAGGCTATCCAAGGGAGCTTGTCTGTAAAAAACTTGAGAAGGGACAGTGCAGTGCCTTGCGGAATAATGAGCTGCTAGCTCTGAAATTTTCAGACAAGAGGGATGTGTACATGCTATCGACCATCCATGATGAGAGTACTTCCCCTGTGGCTGTTTGGGGTCAGGTTCCGGAAGTGCGCAAACCTGCGTGCATTTTGGACTACAATAGGCACATGGGTGGTGTTGATAGAGTAGATCAGAGGTTGGAACCTTACACTGCTCTTCGTAAGTCTTATGTGTGGTATAAAAGGTTGGCCCTACATTCATTTCATTTGGCAACTTTTAATGCCTTTATTGTATTCAAGGATTGTTCACCTGAGTCAAGGATGACATTTGTTAAATTTCAGGAGTCGGTGATAGAAAGCCTTATCGTGGTGGAACCGGCAAGAGTTCCTAGAGTAGAAGTGGTGGAGGATGTGGCTAGATTGAAAGATCGGCACTTTCTAGATCACATTCCTCCTACTCCCAAAAAAGACTTGCCCACAAAGAAATGTAGAGTATGTGCCCGGAGATTAATCCGGAGGGAGAGCCGGATGTACTGCCCCGAATGCCCTTCAAAGCCTGGGCTGTGTGTGCCCGGCTGTTATAGAAGTTACCATACCAAAAAAAAAATCTGGGAAATACCGTGAGCGTAAGCTGTCTGTTTTATATTTTCATGTTTCACGGTTGGCATCTCTGTCATGTATTTAGTTAGAGCTTTTATGTTTGTAGTTTTGTGCTTATTTTATAATTAGTGGTTTCTTTCTTGTTTATAAACAAAAAAAGTGATGGCGGTGTGCGTGGGGTGGCGCTTGGCTAGTGGTGTGCGTGGGGTGGCGCTTGGATGGCGGTGTGCGTGGGGTGGCGCTTGGAAGGCGGTGTGCTTGGGGTGGCGCTTGGCTGGCGGTGTGCTTGGGGTGGCGCTTGGCTGGCGGTATGCGTGGGGTGGCGCTTGGCTGGCGGTGTGCTTGGGGTGGCGCTTGGCTGGCGGTGTGCTTGGGGTGGCGCTTGGCTGGCGGTGTGCGTGGGGTGACGCTTGGCTGGCAGTGTGCGTGGGGTGGGGCTTGGCTGGCGGTGTGCTTGGGGTGGCGCTTGGCTGGCGGTGCCAGCCAAACGGCAGTCCACACTCCCATCAGCTGGTGTGATTCTTGTATCAGGCATGTGGGCGTATGTAAGTGATGGGCCCTTGAGTGGCGCGGTCTGTCGATGTGAGTGTTGTAATGTGCTGGGCCCGTGGCTGGCTGTGTGAATGGTCTTGTGTGTGTCATGTATGAAAGGTGTGTGAATGGACTGTAAAGCGGTTGGTGCCTTGTCGCGGCTTTACAGCTCACGAGCTGTGAGTCATTGGTTCAGTTTTTTGCCTTTCAGTTATTAGCAGTGCATTTCATTTTTGTGAAATCTCTTGTTAATAAAATTTGATCCACTGAACCATCACTCACCCTCATGCCAAATCCAACCAGTATGTGTGGTAAAAATGAAAAAACCTGCTCCGCTGTAATCAAGCGTCGCAGCACACCTGTGACACGCTAGGTGCCTCGGGTGGGATCCCGATGATGAAGCATGCCACCAACTTGGTTGGTGGGTGAGGGGTCTTCTTCACATAACCTAAGTGTGTTTCTTTTCACAATTTTAGTGTTTGGCACATCACGGACGTACAGTATGTGGACACATCAAAACGATATATTACAAAACTACCTGTGTTTGGGGGGGAGAGGGCACCTATGTTTTTGGTCCTGGGTGCGGCCTTCATCTAGGGAAACCTACAAAACCCAGACATTTTTTAAAACTAGACACCCCAAGGAGTCCAGGGAGGTGTGGCTTGCGTGGCTCCCCCAACATTTTCTTACCCAGACTCCTCTGTAAACCTCAAAATTTGCATAAAAAAGCATATTTTCCTGACTTTTCTTAGTAGAATCACCGCTCCAGCACAAAATTCCTACTCCCCAGTTTTCCCCTCAGTCTCCCAAGTAAAATGACACCTCACTTATGTGGGTCCCCAAAGCAGAGTCCGTCTAAAGATGTATAAAAGAATATGCCCTTATAAACTCGCTGTGCTATCCCCTCTATCGCTTCAAGTTTTGGGCCTTATTCTGTTGGAGGCACCTGGCCCACCCACACAAGTGAGGTATCATTTTTATCGGGAGCCTTGGGGGAACGCTGGGTGGAAGGAAATTTGTGGCTCCTCTCAGATTCCAGAACGTTCTGCCACAGAAATATGAGGAACATGTGTTTTTTTAGCCAAATTTTGAGGTTTGCAAAGGATTCTGGGTAACAGAACCTGGTCCGAGCCCCTCAAGTCACCCCATCTTGGATTCCCGTAGGTCTCTAGTTTTCAGAAATGCACAGGTTTGGTAGGTTTCCCTAGGTGCCGGCTGAGCTAGAGGCCAAAATCTATAGGTAGGCACTTCGCAAAAATCACCTCTGTTTTCTTTCAAAAAATTGGATGTGTCCACATTGCGCTTTGGGGCGTTTCCTGTCGTGGGCGCTAGGCCTACCCACACAAGTGAGGTATCATTTTTATCGGGAGACTTGGGGGAACGCTGGGTAGAAGGAAATTTGTAGCTCCTCTCAGATTCCAGAACTTTCTGCCACAGAAATTTGAGGAACATGTGTTTTTTTAGCCAAATTTTGAGGTTTGAAAAGGATTCTGGGTAACAGAACCTGGTCCGAGCCCCACAAGTCACCCCATCTTGGATCCCCCTAGGTCTCTAGTTTTCAGAAATGCACAGGTTTGGTAGGTTTCAATAGGTGCCGGCTGAGCTAGAGGCCAAAATCTACAGGTAGGCACTTTGCAAAAAACACCTCTGTTTTCTTTCAAAAAATTGGATGTGTCCACGTTGCGCTTTGGGGCGTTTCCAGTCGCAGGCACTAGGCCTACCCACACAAGTGAGGTATCATTTTTATCGGGAGACTTGGGGGAACGCTGGGTGGAAGGAAATTTGTGGCTCCTCTCAGATTCCAGAACTTTCTGCCACAGAAATGTGAGGAACATGTTTTTTTTAGCCAAATTTTGAGGTTTGCAAAGGATTCCTGGTAACAGAACCTGGTCCGAGCCCCACAAGTCACCCCATCTTGGATTCCCCTAGGTCTCTAGTTTTCAGAAATGCACAGGTTTGGTAGGTTTCCCTAGGTGGCGGCTGAGCTAGAGGCCAAAATCTACAGGTAGGCACTTTGCAAAAATCACCTCTGTTTTCTTTCCAAAAATTGGATGTGTCCACGTTGCGCTTTGGGGCGTTTCCTGTACTGGGCGCTAGGCCTACCCACACAAGTGAGGTATCATTTTTATCGGGAGACTTGGGGGAACGCTGGGTAGAAGGAAATTTGTGGCTCCTCTCAGATTCCAGAACTTTCTGCCACAGAAATGTGAGGAACATGTGTTTTTTTAGCCAAATTTTGAGGTTTGCTAAGGATTCTGGGTAATAGAACCTGGTCCGAGTCCCACAAGTCACCCCATCTTGGATTCCCCTAGGTCTCTACTTTTCAGAAATGCACAGGTTTGGTAGGTTTCCCTAGGTGCCGGCTGAGCTAGAGGCCAAAGTCTACAGGTAGGCACTTTGCAAAAAACACCTCTGTTTTCTTTCAAAAAATTGGATGTGTCCACGTTGCGCTTTGGGGCGTTTCCTGTCGCGGGCGCTAGGCCTACCCACACAAGTGAGGTATCATTTTTATCGGGAGACTTGGGGGAACGCTGGGTGGAAGGAAATTTGTGGCTCCTCTCAGATTCCAGAACTTTCTGCCACAGAAATGTGAGGTACATGTGTTGTTTTAGCCAAATTTTGAGGTTTGCAAAGGATTCTGGGTAACAGAACCTGGTCCGAGCCCCACAAGTCACCCCATCTTGGATTCCCCTAGGTCTCTAGTTTTCAGAAATGGACAGGTTTGGTAGGTTTCCCTAGGTGCTGGCTGAGCTAGAGGCCAAAATCTACAGGTAGGCACTTTCCAAAAAACACCTCTGTTTTCTTTAAAAAAAATGGGATGTGTCCACGTTGCGTTTTGGGGCGTTTCCTGTCGCGGGCGCTAGGTCTACCCACACAAGTGAGGTATCATTTTTATCGGGATACTTGGGGGAACATAGATTAGCAAAACAAGTGTTATTATCCCTTGTCTTTCTCTACATTTTTTCCTTCCAAATATAGGAGAGTGTGTAAAAAAGACATCTATTTGAGAAATGCCCTGTAATTCACATGCTAGTATGGTCACCCCGGAATTCAGAGATGTGCAAATAACCACTGCTCCTCAACACCTTATCTTGTGCCCTTTTTGGAAATACAAGGGTTTTCTTGATAGCAATTTTTTACTCTTTATATTTCAGCAAATGAATTGCTGTATACCCGGTACAGAATGAAAACGCACTTAAGGGTGCAGCTCATTTATTGGCTCTGGGTTCCTCGGGTTCTTGCTGAACCTACAAGCCCTATATATCCCAGCAACCAGAGGAGTCCAGCAGACGTAACGGTATATTGCTTTCGATAATCTGACATTGCAGGGAAAAGTTACAGAGTAAAACGTAGAGAAAAATTTATGTTTTTTTCACCTCAATTTCAATATTTTTCTTTTTCCGTTATTTTCTGTAGGAAACCCTTGAAGGATCTACACAAATGACCCCTTGATGAATGCAGAATTTTGTCTACTTTTCAGAAATGTTTAGGTTTCTGGGATCCAGCATTGGTTTCATGCCCATTTTTGTCACTGACTGGAAGGAGGCTGAAAGTACAAAAAATTGCAAAAATGGGGCATGTCCCAGTAAAATGCCACAATTGTGTTGAAAAATTGGGTTTTCTGATTCAAGTCTGCCTGCTCCTGAAAGCTGGGAAGCTGCTGAGTTTAGCATCGCAAACCCTTTGTTGATACCATTTTCAGGGGAAAAATTACAAGCCTTCTTCTGCAGCCACTTTTTCCATTTTTTTTGAAAAAAACGAAATTTTCACTGTATTTTTGCTAATTCCTTGGCCTCCTTCAGGGGAACCCACAAAGTCTGGGTATCTCTAGAATCCCTAGGATGTTGGAAAAAAAGGACGTAAATTTGGCTTGGTTAGCTTATGTGGACAAAAAGTTATGAGGGCCTAAGCGCGAACTGCCCCAAATAGGCAAAAAAAGGCCTGGCACAGGAGGGGGAAAAGGCCTGGCAGCGAAGGGGTTAATAGGGATCTATTCTCAAGATTAGAAACTAGTAAAGCCTGTAGATCAGGGCAGCCCATATCTATGGCTTCGACCTTACACCTAAGGGAACTGCTTAGCCATATTAATAGCCCTCCCAAAGGTCTCCCAGTGGGTGTCTTACGTGCTGCCACCCAATAGCTTTTAAAGCCTGATCTATATTTGGGTCCCAGTTCCCAGGTTTCTTGAAATAGACAGATCTGATATTCGTCAAGATTCTCTTCTTTTTTAACAGAAACTTCTGTAGAGCGTTGTGATTCCTGTCTCGGTTTCACGTACTCAGTTCTTTGCTCTGACTGCCCACCTCTCTCACTGCGTTTTTCTGGTGAGTCCTGAAAGGAACGAGATTGGCGTGTATCAGTATATTGATATCTGTCAGGCGTTTTTATGTTATCTCTATTTCTGAGATTATATCTATTCTGTGGAGCCTCCTTATGTGGAGATTCTTCACTTTCTTTTTTAGGTGTTTGTTGCTTTTAACCAAGCGTTTTTTAGAACCCTCAGGTGCATGCTTGGTAGAATCTTTATTAGATTTACCCTGGAACTGTGGTTTTGTGGGTCTGGCCCCCAGGCTACCTCGACCAATATTCGAGTAGGTCTTCACGCTAATCTTTGGCAGCTCATGTTCTTGATCCTGTGGAGGAACGTCACCAAGCCGCACACGCACTGCTAGTGCATCTGCTTCCCCTTTAAGATTACTCAGTATAAAAGAAGATACAGTGGCAAAGTTGCCCATAAGTTTCATCCCCAAGTCCAGGGCCTGGGAATCTCCGTATTCATTTTGAATTTGTTTCAACACTTCTAGTAAATTGGCAAGTGTTGGTGTACCATGTGCGGTAATATAGAGTGTGGCAAATACCGTGCCACAAGTATTGCAGTTATCGACTGTGGGAACCATCCCAAATGGCAAGCACATAGTTAATATTCTATGCTTATCCTGAGGATTCGTATGGGGAAATACTGCTTCCAGTGCATTTATTTTTTGAGCTAACCAAAATGGAATCTCTTCTCATTTGGCAGTTAGTTTACCCATGATCGAATGTACAGTTGCAGGATTAATTCCTGGCGCTACTGCATGTGGTTGTGCCGGAGCAGCACCTGCTGGGTTTGTATTTAATGTTTGCATTACAAACTGTACTAATCGTCTGTATATTGCCATGAGCTCAGCATATAATGGACTTCAGCTACCGTAAAGGTTGTTGCAGCTGGGGACAGTGTATACGTGGTCAATAAAGGCCAGGTAGGACCATCATTACTTAGAGGACCTAACCTAATGTGCAGAATTGTATGTGGTAGGGTGCCATCAAGCCAATTATTATGTTCTTGATAACATAGAGGTATTTCTAGATATACATATGTTCTATATTGTGCAGGTATGTTTGCAGGTGTATGGTGATGAAATGTATTTGTGTTCCTATCAGCTGCTGGAAATGTGACCCAAGAATAGAACATTTCTATCCTATAGGCTGGATGAGCCTCAACAACAAATGTAACAGGATCCCTCCCTGGGCCGTTAGACCATGTGCCAATAAATATGCAGTAAGGGGTGGTCGCATATTGACTGCAATTGCTACCTGTCGCAGGTTCGCCATGATGAATGGTTAATTTTGTTCAGAGATAAGCACACCAAATGGGGATTATCCTTTTAGAGTTCAAGCTTGAACAACCTACAGCCTTAGTTAGGTACTCCCTACTTAGATGAGGAGGAAAATCCTCAATAGCACCGACGTCTCCATATTTAATACTGAGGTGGCTTTGCATGTAGTGAGACAGAGATGCTCAGGAGGACCCGAAAATGAGTGCCTGACCAAACTTTGGAGGCGCCATGTTGCATAGTGTCTCATCATCCTAATGAGACTATTGGACTTGGGTAGCAGAATCACTTGCACTTTGGGGGACTGAGTCTGAACCCACTACAGGTGACACCTGTCAGCCTATTACGGGTTTTGCTCCAGCTAACTAGTAGTGCCTCATCTCCACCTGAGAGCAGGGATGATTGGGCAACCGAGCGCATGACACAATTGATTCCTCAGGGAAATTGTGGTCACTCAGAACTCATCCGTTTCTCTCAGTTAAATTAGTCTCACATATGCAAGGACAATTGGCAGCAGATTATAGTTCAATAAGGTTTTATTGTAATAACTGCATCTTAGATAATAAAGCATGTATTGGAATAACTAGGTCGATGAAGCATGACAGAATTAAAATGGTGACAAGGAGAGTAAAACATAAAAATAACTCTACCATATTGTCACTAAGATCATTAAGAATAGCTCCTAGCTAGGCTATGTTAGAGCACAGCATGTTAAGCTCTAATTCTGCCCTTCAGGTTCCCTTAGGATGACATCATCCCTCATACCTGAGCAAGAGGCCTGTAGTCTACATAAGCAGCTGCAGCGATGCACTCAGCAACCAGCATACAGTCGTGCTCATCTGGCTGGAATCTCCCTCTTATGTACATGGGTCAAAGTTGTGTTTTATAATAAAACAGCTGATGTTCCAAGAAAGGATCCCCACGTAAGAATGTGTATGTTTCTGTGAACATTAGAGACAAAGGCCCTCATTCTGACCTTGGCGGGCGGCGGAGGCCGCCCGCCAAAGTCCCGCCGTCAGGTTACCGTTCCGCGGTCGAAAGACCGCGGCGGTAATTCTGACTTTCCCGCTGGGCTGGCGGGCGGTCTCGTTCAGACCGCCAGCCAGCCCAGCGGGAAAGATGCTTCCACGATGAAGCCGGCTCGGAATCGAGCCGGCGGAGTGGAAGCTGTGCGACGGGTGCAGTTGCACCCGTCGCGTATTTCACTGTCTGCGCAGCAGACAGTGAAATACATGTAGGGGCCCTCTTACGGGGGCCCCTGCAATGCCCATGCCAGTGGCATGGGCACTGCAGGGGCCCCCAGGGGCCCCGCGACCCCCCCTACCGCCATCCGGATCTCGGCGGTCCGACCGCCGGGATCTGGATGGCGGTAGGGGGGGTCAGAATCCCCGCGGCGGTGCAGCAAGCTGCGCCGCCGCGGAGGATTCAATGGGGCCGCGGTACACTGGCGGGACCCCGCCAGTGGTGCCGGTCCGACCGCGGCTTTACCGCCGCGGTCGGAATCCCCATTGAAGCACCGCCGGCTTGTCGGCGGTGCTCCCGCGGTCCTCCGCCCTGGCGGTCAAAGACCGCCAGGGTCAGAATGAGGGCCAAAGTGTACCACTTTTGCCGACAACCTATCTTATGCAGCCTTGAGAAAAGCACAGAGTGAAAAAAAAATGTCTTGTTTAAGAACGTAGTGCCGGCCTAGGCAAAGAACAGTTAGAGAGAGAAAATAAAACAAGACCGCAAATGTGGCTATTGGTATAATAATAAAAACGAAGTTGATCTCGGTTAAAGTGAACAGCAGCATGCCTAGTGTGCTAAAATAACGTATATAGACCTATAGCTACAATGGCTACACAACAATGGGGACCTTCAGAATAGCATCATTGGTGGCTGTTTTGTTTTTAGGGCAGATTTTTACTGTACTGGCAAGTTCTCCAAAAAGGGTTGCTTGATAGGCCTCTAGCAACCAGCAGAAGTTCAACAGTTCGGTCTTCCTTTAAGTGCTCCAGAACCGTGGGATCTCCACAAGTTCCCTCACACAGCTAGATCAAATGTTCAAAATAACTCTGTACTGTGAAATGTGTTTGTACAGGGTTGAAAGTCCCCGGTGCTCTGTCCTTCTGCAACTTACTCTTGATTTAGCATTCTGTCAGACCCTATATGTTTTCATGTAGTGGTGACTCATGTTAGGAATCTTCTGCAAGGGCTCTACTTGACTAAAGCATCTTACTCACCAAGAAAGTGATAGTAGCTGTTGGGTATTAGGGGCTCATCCAAATATGTGACACTGATGTAGCCCTACATTGCAATATCTTCTGTGCCCATATTTTCCTGAGGTACCATGTGCCTGCAATCTACACTGCCACTACTTTTTATGTGACTGATGCCAGAGTGCCGTCCTGCGTGATAGTGCTCTCCTTTGTCACAGTTGTTCCCAGTCAGGAAAGCAGGCCCAAACGGGCAGTTGGGCTAGGAAATCCCCACTAGACACCAGGGAATTCACTTGGGGGGGTCAGCCCCCCTCAGAAAACGAACGGCCCCTCAACCCATGAGCAATTTTTCTTATGAAAGGTGTGCCCCCCCGGCATAAAAATAATAATAATACAATGAAATTGACAGGGGGTTGCCCGTGAACAGGACAATCATTTTTTTAACAGCTGAATGGTTTCTCTGGGGGCCACTATGGCCCCCAAGGAAACCATACAGTTATTAAAAAAAGATTTATATATATAGATCTATAAAGCTATATCTATGTAGATAGATCTATCAATATATAGATATATATCTATCTATATATATGTATATATATATATATATATACATATATATATATATATATAGATATATATATATATATATATATATATATATATATATATATATATATATATATGCCTATAGATAGAAGGTAAGGTGACCTCTACTGTTGCAGGTTTCACACACACACCTACCAGCAATTTTGTGACTATCTACATAGGCTAGTGTTTTAGAGCAACAGTTTAGTCAGTAGCAGAGATGGCATCTCGTTGGATGACTCCTGCTCAAGCTTTAACTCCGGTTATAGAGGACAGCTCTGACATAGGATCAGAGACTGAGGCAGCAGATACTGAGACAGCATCTGAGGGATATGACAATGGTGCAGCCTCTGGGAGTGATTTTTCAGTTGGAGGAGTCCCATTTGATAACTGCTCTTCCAGTGATTATGAGGGAGGTGATGAAGACAGTCCTGCTGTCCCTTCACATGTACAGTCTATGGTGCGGGACAATAGCAGGTTAGCCCAACCCAAAGAGCAGGTGCATGTGGCGGCAAGCACAGAGAAAGTGCTCTCTTGGGAGCTCCCCAATTTAGTTCATCCCCAAATTCCACTGCCCAAATCGTACTGTGGAGACATCAAAATTATCTATCACAAAACAACCTGGTTTTGCAAGGCAGGCAGTTGCGTTTTTGGTCCTGGGCTCGGCAGCCACATAGGGAAACCTACCAAACCCTGACATTTCTGGAAACTAGACATCCGGGTGGGTCCACAGAGGTGTGACTTGTGTGGATTCCCCAAAGTTTACTTATCCAGAATACCATGCAAAGTTGAAATGTTGAATAAAAACAAACTACAGGAATATGCTGGGATCCACAAAATTCCTACCACCCAGTGTTTCCCCACCTATCCTGATTAAAACGCTATCCCACTAGAGTGCCTTTACCTAGTTCCTGCGTCAGGAATGGATGACTCCAGGGTCAACAGTTGCCCTCATGTAAGGACCAGCATTGACAATTGTGTGATCTATTCCTGACAGAGGCACTAGGCCTACCCACACAAGTGAGGTACCATTTTTATCGGGAGACTTGGGGGAATGCTGGGTGGAAGGAAATGTGTGGCTCCTCCCAGATTCCAGAGCTTTCTATCACAAAAAATGTGAGGAAAAGTGTTTTTTTTGCCAAATATTGAGGTTTTCAAGGATTCTGTGTAACATAACCTGGTGAGAGCACCACAAGTTACCCCATCCTGGATTCCCCTAGGTAGCTAGTTTTAAAAAACTGCACAGGTTTGGTAGGTTTTCCTAGGTACCGGCTGAGCTAGAGACCAATATCCACAGCTAGGCACTTTGCACAAAACAGGTCCATTTTCATTGGAAAAATGTGATGTGTCCACGTCGTGTTTTGGGGCATTTTCTGTCACAGGCACTAGGCCTACCAACACATGTGAGGTACCATTTTTATCGGGAGACTTGTGGGAATGCTGGGTGGAAGGAAGTTTGTGGCTCCTCTCGGATTCCAGAGCTTTCCATCACCGAAATCTGAGGGAAAAGTGTTTTATTTGCTGGATTTTGAGGTTTGCAAAGAATTCTGGGGAACAGAACCTGATGAGATCCCCACAAGTCACCCCATTCTGAATTCCTGTTGGGTGTGTAGTTTTCAAAAATGTACAATTTTTTGGTAGGTTTCCGTAGGTGCCGGCTGAGCTAGAGGCCAAGGACCACAGCTAAGCACTTTCCAAAAAACACATCAGATTTTAATGTAAAAATGTGATGTGCCCATGTTGTGTTTCCTGTCGCGGGCAGTAGGCCTACCCACACAAGTGAGGTACCATTTTTATGGGGAGACTTGGGGGAACACAGTATAGCAGAACAAATGTTATTGCCCCTTGTCTTTCTCTAAATTTTTTCCTTCCAAATGTAAGACAGTTTGTAAAAAAGAAGTCTGTTTGAGAAATGCTTGTAATTCATGTGCCTGTATGGGGTCCCCGGAATTCAGAGATGTACAAATAACCACTGCTTCTCAACACCTTATCTTGTGCCCATTTTGGAAATACAAAGGTTTCCTTGATACCTATTTTTCACTTTTTATATTTCACCAATTGAATTGCTGTATACCTGGTATACAATGAAAACCCATTGCAAGGTGCAACTCATTTATTGGCTCTTGGTACCTAGGGTTCTTGATGAACCTACAAGCCCTATATAGCCCCGCAATCAGAAGAGTCTAGCAGATGTAACAGTACATTGTTTTTAAAAATCTGCAATACTGGAAAAAGTTACAGAAGAAAACGTGGCCGGAAATGGCACTTTTTTTCACCTCAATTTCAATATATTTTTATTTTAGCTGTTACTTTCTGTAGGAAAACCTTGAAGGACCTATAGAACTGATCCTTTGCTGAATTCAGAATTGTGTTTACTTTTCAGAACTGTTTAGCTGTCTGAGATCCAGCACTGGTTTTACACCCATTTCTGTCACTAACTGGAAGGAGTCTGAAAGCACAAAAAGTAGTAAAAATGGAGTATGTCCCAGTAAAATGCCAAAACTGTGTTGAAAACTGTGGTTTTCTGATTCAAGTTTGCCTGTTCATGAAAGCTGGGAAGATAGTGATTTTAGCACCACAAACCCTTTGTTAATGCATTTTTCAGGGAAAAAAAAACATGCTTTCTTCTGTAGCCCTTTGTTTCCATTTAAAAAAAAAAAAAAAAAAATGTTAGCTGTATTTTGGCTAATTTATTGGCCTCCTCTAGGGGAACCCACAAACTCTGAGTACCTTTAGAATCTCTAGAATGTTGGGAAAAAAGGACGCAAATTATGGCGTGGATAGCTTGTGTGGACAAAACGTTCTGAAGGCCTAAGCGCAAACTATCCTGAATAGCCAAAAAGGGCTCAGCAGTGGGGGGTGGGGAAGGTTGAGCAGCTGAGGGGTTAAGTAACCAATGTTTATGTAAGGGCATGTGCCTGACATCATTCTGCACTAATTTTTCTGCATCCACTTGCAAAGAATGGATCATGTGCATGAGGGAAACCTATACCTGGGTGAGGTGTTTGACTGTGTGACTACTGCTGAGTAGTGTGGTTCCTGTGAAAGAGAATTGCGTAGCTGCTAGAAGATGATACAAAATAAATGAAACAGTTATCAAAGTGTGTTAACAAGAAATCTTGCAGGCATGTACTGCCCTTATTATAGAGTATAGTTTAGACGTATTGCTGTATTGCTTGATTAGTGCACGTTAGAATAAGAGATAGGAAATGATAGAATCACCTATAAGCTCAGTCATGTAGAAATTGTACAGCAGTAAACAAAGGAGATCCAATTATAATGCAATAAGACTAGAATATCCTGGCAGAACACAGCAGGCATGTTAGAATTGCACTGTTTCCTCCAATGTGAGGTCAGTTTCATTTGGGGTCTGATAGGATTCTCTACAGTCATTTCACCTTTTGACATTGATGTAAGATTGTTTGATCTTGTAATCTCTAAACCCAACATACAGTCCAAATGTATGAAGATAACTTGCAACCCCAAGTCAGTGTGAGCAGCCACAAAGGCCCTCACAAGAACATCAGCAGCTGCCTAAACCACACATATATTGGGGTGAAGATGAGCTTCATCTGCCAGCATGGTTCAAAGACTGAAAACCTCAGCGTGGGAGAATCCAAAGGTAACAACCCACCATCCAACTGTCCTGTTATCTATTAAAGATTTGAATAGTGCAACATTACCTATGGAAAAGGCCCAAAGAAAAAGACCACAAAACTACAGAGGCTGCAAAACTAAGTAAATAGATTATATTTGTAATCCCAAGATATCAAAACATACCACCCACATATCTCAAAGCCCTTTTCTGGCTCCTAAAGTTGAAAACTTTGTGCTTTTTTTTCAACCAATGGGAGGGAAAGAGACAAATGTATTTAATTTCCACTGTTCCTAGTTGTGAATTATTTTTATCAATGTGCTTATTATGGATTATGAAATTATTCTGTTTTTTTGGTACAGATTCTACTTCAAATGTAATTCTGTGGTAAGATTCCTTAATAAAAGGTCTGAATAGGGGACTTGTGTGATGTGGTGTATTTACTACTGCACATTGTGATGGATATGTGTTCCCGTTTACTTTACTGACCAAATAACAGAGGATGTTTTGGTACAAATTGATGTATGATTATTTTTTTCCAAAACATGTTCTGCTCTAAAGAGGCAACTGCCTGAGGATGCTGGAGGTTTTTGTTTCTCCAGTGACTATTTTAATAACCATAGTACAGTTGAGAAGTATACCACACTATGTTGTGATTGAAGAAACGGTCATCATCAGAGGGGATATGGACTACAGGCTCATGTTACACCCTGAAAGCCGAGAAAATATTAGATGTCTTCAACTTGAACTTAGTTGAAGATAAGGTCCGGACCACAGCAAGAAGAGCACCTACAAATCCTCCCACATATGCTACCATCAGCAAATCAGAGCCACCAAACGCTACCATCATCTAATCTGGGTCACCAAACACTCCACGCTTACCGACTACAATGAAAGCAGAACAGGTGATTGAACACCTCGTCTGACACAGTAAGTCTCTCCCAATAGGGACACGGGACTTGAGTCACAAACCACAAATCTGTGTAATCCCTGAAAGGTACCAATCTCGACTTGAACCGGATCTGTGATCGGGTTGGCCAGGAGCTGGTTTGCCACTCCCACTACTTTTATTGTGCGTCCTGAAAGGGGCAACTTCGGAACCTCTGCACTCCTGACTGTAGAGCGTGTAGCTCCTGTGTCAACCAAAAATGAGACCTTGTGACCCATCAACTTCCCTTGCACATAGGGTCCCCTCTGATCTACTTTTAGGGACAGTGCAAGCCTGCACTCCTCACTATCTGAACTGTCATCCTATCATTCATCATTTATTCCATTCTCACCACGCAGTGGGAACTGTTGTACTGTGTTATTTTGACCCATTTCTTGACTTATGAGCTATTGAGGAAGCATCACCTGTTGCTGTCCCATTGGCGCTAAGGGCAACTGCATTTGCTGTCTAGGTACCACTGGAATCTGCTGTTGCACTTGCTGCATCTGCACTGGTTGCATACGTGGCATCTGCACTTGTTGCATGGGTTGGAGACCCTGCATCTGAACCATGTTATTCTGAAAATGTGTACTAGGACCCCTCATTCTTGGTCCTTTAACATTTTGGAATGCATTGACATCATTGCTTTGTTGAACAGCACCCTCCTGCACCATCATTGGACATTCCCGCTTCAAGTGTCCCACGCCCCCGCACGCGTGACATGGCAACACCTTCTTCATCCCTTGTACATCATTCTGATCCACTACTGTATTCAAATCTGGACCACGGTGCACAAAACCTCCCCGACCTCTACCTCTTGTTTGCATCTGAAACATTCCGTTTCCCTGCAGCTGTTGCACCATCTGTTGTATTCTGTTTCCCTGTATCCCTGCTTGCGCTGCCTTAATTTGCATCACCATCACTTTCTCCTTCAACTTCCTCTGCTTCAATTCGATTTAATCACTACAGTATTTCGCATACTGCAACACCTCATCAATCGGCTTCGCTTGCAAACAAATCAAATGATTCTTAATCATGTGGCTGATCTTCACCCCTTCAACAAACCTGAACACAAGGTGATTCATATCTTTTGGTTCTATGACCTCCGTTCCACTGTAGTGCTTGAATGCTTTCAACAACCTCTCATAGTAAGCATGTATCGATTCTTTGCCTTCTTGTGCCGTTCAATCAATCTTTTGCCAATCAATATTCTGCAGCCACACCTTCTGCTTCAAAAACTCAGTTACCTTATAGTAATACTTCATTACCTCCAGAGAGGGTGCTCCGGTAACCCTATCCCTGGCCGGTTCTGCAGTTGGCCAGTCAACACTCCTCTTGCACTCGAGCCGCAGATCGGCCAGAACTATGATCTCAAACAATGTATTCAAGTCTTCCCAAAGACACTTCGCAAGCTTCACAAATCTGTCTGTCTGCTGGTACCATTCTATCGGCTATTCCCTCCGCCTGGGGAAGTCATTTGTGAAGGACAAAATGTCACCTCCGGACCATGGTACATGAACGAGAACCCCTACAGCTGTCTCTCTCATGGGTAGCATTTTTATGGTACCGGTATCCGGCGCTGGTTTTGCCTGCTGCTGCTCCAAGCAGTCACTTTTCCTTTTATCTCTTTTCTTAGCCCATCTGCCTTCCCACTTCTCTAAAGCTCCCCAAACCTGTTTACTCTGTAGTATCTCCTTAAGGTGTGCCTTCATGCCAGTAGATCTCATGTGATCAAAATCTTTAGGCTCGAAGTCTAACCTGTAAGTCCTCTTCAGATGCTTAGTATTGTCTAGGTCTATGCCATATTTGTCTGCTAGGTTCACCAACCTTTGGTGCACCTTGCTCACTTCTTTAGTTATTTTCGGGCACAGATACCTCAATTCTGCTTCAGTGTATGACTCTCCCATGCTCCCTTCAACTAACTCGGCTGCTTCCACGCCCAACTTCACAAAATTCAGGTATTCCTCCCTCTCCGATCACTCTACTGTCGCAGGAGTAGTCTGCGGTGAACTCAGCTTGTCTAGCCATTCATTCAGCTGTTGCGCAGTCAAGCCTTGCAACGAGATATTTCCAGCCTGCATCATCGGAGGTTGCGACATGTTTGTACTCGGTATCTGAGTTAGTAGTCCCAAATTCGCCTGTCTCATTGTCTCTAGAGGAACCCCAATCAGACTGAAGTCCAACAAGGACCTAGATGTCTCTTCTGTCTGTTCTCCCGGAGTCATCCCTTGAGAGCTTCCTGCGAACCCTCCTCTTATCACCTCTTGAGTCATTACCCCTTGGTCACATACACTAGGCTTTGCCTTTGCATACAGAGGTACGGGTGGACCGACTGTAATCGGCAAAGATATAGCAGCTGGCGCCTGCCTATTTCCCAAACCCTGGGGAGCATTAACTCCCACAGTCTGATTCATTACGGGTGCTGTGACTGACTGCGGTCCTGTGACCGAAGTGTAATTCGGAACCATCTGTTGCTGCGGCTGGGGCAGCAAGGTGGAGTTGGCTCAATCTGCACTAATTTTGATCTCGCATATGCCTGGTCAGGCGGCACCATCAAGCTCGTAGTGGTCTCCAAGGTTGGGACATCAGGATAGAGCCTCTGAACCGGTGGTGGCTGCAACTGCGTCTAACAATAGACCCACTGACACTATTCTGCACTGGAGCTGGTGTCGCGACTGCATTTACCTGAGCTGTATTTGCTGTTCCCTGATTCTGAGTTGAATTTACAGGCCCGGCACTAGTACTTGGTCTGTTGTCATTCATGGCATATGGCAGTGGAAGATCCTGTAACAACTGATTAAGGAACTCATCGTCATCTGAGTCATCTGCATCTGCTCAAGACCTGTTATTCTCTTTCCCTCTACTAGAACCCTTGTCTGTCTTACAAGTGGCCTTTCTTCCATGTGTGTCGGCTTCTTGAGTTATTGCCGGAAACATCCTGACTCCATCTATTATTTCTCTTCTCCACATCCTGGTCTTGCTATCCCACCTACCCTCCGCTAGCGTCTTTTCTGCTTTTCTCATTCTCCTCTCAAGCCTTTGTTGCCTCTGTCGTATGGCCATTAATTCCCAAATTGCTAGCTCTTCGAACTGTGCTGGCCTTGGAGGTGGCTTTTGCTCATTCAACGCCTTCCACAAGTTCTCTAGAACCCCTATGTTGAACGTCCCATTCTCTGAAAACGACAAACACCCATCTTTCTGTGTTGATTTGCACCATTGCTTTAGCCAAAGACATGGCGCGACTCCCTTTTCCTCCATTACGGCATAAGCCGGAGTGTCCGCTGGCGGTGTAGGCTCCCCCACACTCGCGGTAATGTACACATCTCCCCTCAAAGCGCTCTTTAAAGGCTTGAAGAACTTCATTTTTGCGTTATTTATTTCATTTATGTCTGAATCAGGAAGTGACTTTAATTCCCAGAACACCCTTCGCCTACCTCTTCAACCAGTTGCCTCCTCCACAGGCGGCTGCCAATCCGTGTGCGACCCTTCTCCCTAACCTACCTATCCCAGCATGGCTCCAATGACGTCACACTCACACACACTGCGGCTGACAAAGTCTTGCGGCTTGTCTCCCTCACACTCGATTCACCCTGAAACTATTGCAATATTTTACAAGCACTTTACAACAAACTCAAATTTGCTGGTTTACTACAGGAAGGGTAACACAATCGCTTCAACTCTTTACAGAGATTTCACTTGAAGCCTCAGCCGCTACTCTCTCCTTCTCAGATCCCACATTCGCAAGCAAAATTTGACCCGCAAATTTCACTCTCGACTTGTCAATGGCTCGTCCTAGTGCACTTTAGAACTTGCCAAATCTCCATCGAAATTTTCACTCACACACTTTAACTCAAACTCAGCTCGTCAACCATGCCCGATTGACCTATTAAACCGCGCAAATTACAACATAAACCATGTGTCTCATACACTTATCAATATTCTCCGGAGTCTTAGACCACACGGGGTCCGTACATCACCAACAACCACGTGGACAATTTTTGAGCACAAAGCGCCACACTCACATGAAGTTCGCCGACTTCCCCACTCTCATACTGCGGAGTACGTACACTCCTACTAAAATATCACCTGACCTAAAATTCTCACAAACCTTACAATTCACCTGCGGTATGCATAAGCAGTGCAAGCGAAAATCCTACTTCACTCACACCATCAGTAGAACGAATATTCATGAGGTGGGTCGCAAATTGCGGCCCCATAGCGAGTATAGGCACTCGCAACCATGGAGGCCTGCTGTCATCAGCAGACCTCCATGTTCGTGACTGCTTTTTAAATAAAGCAGTTTTTCTTTTTTTTTAAGTGTAGCCCGTTTTCCTTACAGGAAAACGAGCTGCACTTAAAAAAAAAACGAAACCTTTAGTTTCGGTATTTTTTCAGGGCAGGGAGTGGTCCCTTGGACCACTCCCTGCCCTGAAAAAATATTTGTGGGTCCAGTCACAAACTGGAAGGGGTCCCATGGGGACCCCTTCCAATTTGCGAGTGGGTTACCATCCACTTGAAGTGGATGGTAACTGCGATGCCATTTGCGACCGCGTACGCGGTCGCAAATGGTATTGCATACCACTCAGACTCGCAAATAGGAAGGGAACACCCCTTCCTATTTGCGAGTCGGAAATGCATATTGCGAGTCGGTACCGACTCGCAATATGCATTTCTGCATAGCAAAGAGGCATTTGCACCTCGCAAATGGCGATTTTCGCCGTTTGCGACGTGCAAATAATTTGCTACATCTGGCCGAAGGTCCCTATTGGTTACACTCTATTAGTAAGTTTATTAGTCTCAACACCAGAAAACTCATTAATAATGTCACAATATGGCAACTTGAATATGACTTAAACAAAGCAAAGATTATAAACATTAAAACAAAACACGGTGTCAACATGGATTAACTTTAACAGAGTATCATTAGCACATTAGTCAACAAAGCAAAGATTCTGTCTTTTGTCTATTTGCACCCAATGTTAGGGACTCCTTAACTAACCTTGAATTAGCATTAGCATGTTTGGCTTCATGCAAAACAATTTGGAAACACAAATTTAGAAAATATCTAAACTATGGACTCTGTCAAAAGAGCAGTTGGTAACTAGAAAGAAAAGGCAAACAGACAATTACAATTTTGTCATCATATAGTTACCCTCCGTAATGGGCCAGCATACAGAGTCAGTCTTCGTCCTCAGGACATCAGTCGATTCGCCAACTGCCAGGATAGGACAGCAAAGTCTCAGCAAACAAGGCAGAAAGTTCTTCCCTCATAAGGAGGAGAAGAAATGGATATCAGGCAAGACAAAGTGAGGATGGTTTGAAGAATCAAACAGCAAAGATAGAGACAGAAGCAGTGTCCCTCTAATGGCTGATTTCTCCTTGCGACACGTTGTTAAATTGAATTTGCCAGACAAGTCTCTAATTTCCCATTGGTCAGTATTCGGTGCACCATTTTCTCTATCCAATGATCAGTTGATCACCTTACTACGATTTTCACTTAAGACAGTTCTCATACAGTTTATTGGCTCCTGTGATTTACGTCTTCATTGGGTGAGATGGCAGGTAGAAAACGTTACACTCCTTGTTTTAGTCAGTAGCTCCATTGTCTTTACCAGTTTGGTCGACCTTGTACCTGTTGCGAATTACACTGTTGCATTCAGCAAGAATGTCTCCTTGAGCAAGTCAGGTCTCATGAGAAAGAATTTACTGCGGCTATACACACATCTCTAGCTTCTAGAAAAGTACAGCTTGAATTATACAACAGAGAAGTCATCAGGGTTCAGTGGGGCACTCCGCACTCCGCCTCGGTTGCACGGCACATGCTGCACCCATGGAAGTTACAGCGGAGGAAGTAGACAGCCATTTCCTATCCCATGCTCTGCATCCCACCACACCCAATGCCACAGTTTCTTTGCCCCTACTGCATGGCTCAGCACAAGGTGCAATGGCTGAATCCCAGCCCCATGCACTGCCCCTGAATTGCTCTGTCTCTGTCACTGTCCCTTTTCTAGGGCATTCCCCTAACCCTCTCTTCCCCACATACCTATTCCCCCAACTCCTCCACACATTCCCATGCACCACCTCCTCAACACACTCCTATCCCACCTCCACTACACAATCCTCTTCCCCACCTCCTCCACACATCACCCTCCCCAACATCCTCTACACATTCCCTGGCCCCACCTCCTCCTCACTTTCCTGTCTCTGCTCTTCCTCCACACATTCCCCTTCCACACTTCCTCCACGCATCCCCCCAACCTCCTCTACAATTTCCATTCCATCAGGCTCTTCCACACATTCCCCTGCCTTACCTCATTCACACATTCCTGTGCGCTGCTCCTATTCCACACATTGCCATGCCCCCATCTCCTCCACACATTACATTGCTCCTCCACTCAGCCCCTTTCCCCCACCTCTTCAACACACTCCCTGCCTCGCTGCTCCTCTAAACATTATAATGCCCCACCTCCTTCACACGTTCCACTGCCCTCTATTCTTTAACACATTCCACTGCCCAACCTCTTCCATACATTCCTCTGCCTCATCCACACATTCCGCTGCACATACCTCCGCCACACATTCCCCTGCCCCCATCTCCTGCACACATTCCCCTGACCGACCTCCTCCATGCATTCCGATGCCCCACTCTGCACCTTTTACCTGGATACTGGGTGAAGGGTTGTAGGCTCAGACAAGATTCCCTTCTGAAGAATGTTCCACCACCAGGACAGCATCAGCACAAAATCCTGTCAGCTTCTCTGTTCATGAAATGTTTCTTCAGTGAAGTAGGGAAACTTCTCCCTCCGTGGCCTATGGGGATTCTAACTTGTCTATCGTCGGTATGTAAGCGTGACTTGAAATCAGTTGGAGTGATTGGCAGGTTATTCTAAGAGGCTCATATTTTCCAAAAGCATATCTCTTTCTGCCTTAAACTTTGCTACCTCCACAGGGGAATTATCATTATTATTAATATTACTATTATATGTTTATTATGTGTACATTCACCACAGCATCTTGGCACTAGGAACAAAAAAGACAGAAAACAAAAACAAAAGATATTTGAATAAAATATGAGGAGGAGACAATAAAAATCTGGAATTATGTCTGGGTGATTAGTCTTACAGCTTTCTTAAATGCATCAAAATTACTCATAAATTGTACGTTCAAGGGTAATCCTCCAGCTCATATTTTCTTGCATAGGGCAGTCTTGAGCAAGAGAGCTGTCCTCATGAGATGAGCCCTCCCTGGGCAATAGGTGTTAGACCCTCAGCCTCCTTGGTGCTTCTCAGATGCAGTCCCTTTAAGGAAATGGAGCACGTAGTTAAATGTTGTGCAGCACCTCGAAACACCGCTCGTCGTATGTACTTGTTGCTGGTGCTTCTGGTGGAATGTGCTGTTGCGTATCTTCTCCTGGAGTCTTACAGACTACTTCCGACTTTCTGCTCTTCTGTTGTCTTTGCAGGATTCTACCTGCAGCTCGGTTGGGACACGCTGAGCTTCCCCTCTTCAGACATTTGTTTTTGATTGAGTAACACGATTGTAGTGCTAACTTGTTTGAACCTTTAATCTTCATCTTCGGGCCTAAAAACATTCTTACTCTTGACACTCTTGGAATTCAGCAGTATATCTCATATTTCTCATCTGATAGAATGAGGTTGTTTCATGGACATTACTCATAGCCCTTCTAAACAAACTGAGTCATATTACTTGGACCTGCGCTTCACTGCATGTGTATATGAAGTCTATGTGAACATAAGATGTAGCTGTGACCTTGTTATATTTTCTTGTTTTTCGAGTTTTGAAACTGAGAGACTTTCCTTTAGTATGATGAAGTATAAGGCAACAGATTGAGTGGTGATTTTCTATCGCCCTTATTTGTTATTTTCAGTACTATATATTCTCCTATTCCGAATATTTTGAGAACTCATTAGTTTTTAGGAGTTAGCTCTTCATTCAATGTGACCTGTGAAATACAACAGGTATTCATATTTTCATCATTATATATGTATACTTAGTGAATTGTATTAGAAATGATACGTACCTTTTGAGTTTCATTTGTAGATTCATAAATCAGATCCTCCAAAGCAACCTTAACACAAAGATAGGGAGTAGGGATGTTAAGGTAAATCAATGTTACATCTGAGTCTAGTTCTGGATAACTACATTATTGAATATGAAGGTATCAATGCTGATTTCTTATTTTATCTATGCAAAGAAGACCACCATGACAGAGGTGAATAGAGGTAGCCTGGTGAGCTCGAAAATACATCCCTTCATCCCCGGGAATCAAGCTGACTTCAATATCTTTATGAAGTGGGTTTGGTTATTTGGGAGACAGGGTTCCTTCATCGTATCCATTTCACCCATGCAAACAGGTAGGAGTCTGACAGTAGGGTGATACCAATTCCCTGAGGAGAATTTTATAGTAAGACCTATGTGTCAGATACACTAGCTTCAATGTGATTATTTTGCTCAGCCATTCTAACCTCTCTCTGGTGGCTAAGCCATGGTCAAGTTTTCTTTAATATAGATATAGCACTAACTGCAACATTTTGTAGTCACTATAGCTTCCTTAACCCGAGGATTATTATTATTTTTTTATACCCCAGGAGACACGGAAGCTTTTCCGTGCCTCCCCCCGCCCCTCACCCACCCCTTTGTGACGTCACGCTGACATCACTTTGTTGCGGCTGCTTCCTGCTCCGATAGGGAAAACGGCCCCAAACGGCCTTCCCCACGTTCGGGAAGGCCTCATAAGAAAGGGGAGACTCTCCCCTTTCTTACGAGGCCTTCCTGAAAGTGTTTCCTGGCCCCCGATCACAGCACAGCTGCGATCGGGGGCCAGGAAACACCACTAGACACCAGGGATTTCACTGGGGGGGATCGGCCTCCTCGGAAACCCCCCCCCCGGGCATTGTTTTTTTTTTAAAAAGGTAGGTGTCCCCTGGGGGGCAAAATTGTATTTAAAATAAAATACAAAATAAAAATTACAATAAATGGACAGGGGGTCGACCGTGGGCAGGGCGACCCCCTGTGGGGGCAATATTTTTTTAGTTGTTGGAGGGTTTCCCTGGGGGCCATTTTGGCCCCCAAGGAAACATACAACTACTACAAAAAATAGATCTATATATATATATATAGATATATCTATGTAGATATATCTATCTACATGGATATATCTATATATATATATATATATATATATATATATATATATATATATATATATATCACTTTTGTCAATACATGTGTGGTTTCCCTGGGGGCTGCGATCGGCCCCCAGGAAAACCAGACCCACATATAAAAGTGATATATATATATATATATATATATATATATATATATATATATATATATATATATATATATATATATATATATATTTGCCACCAGTTGCTTGCCGTTGCAGCTTGCGTCTTCAAAGCAATGCACATACTTCAACTGACGCATTTCAACTGTAGCTTTTAGGCAGCAATAAAAAAGTCAAGTAAGTATTGTGATTATGTTTCTGCTACAAAAGGGTCAGACTTTTGTCTAGTGGCAGTTTTAGTGCCATAAAGAAGTGCAGAAGGTTTATATGCCTACTGCAAAGAGCAAATCTGTATTTTATGTAAATAGCTGAGTACATTAGTAAAGTCAGCCATCACCTGCGCTATAATACAAATGAAATGTATGTGCGGGGTGGAGGGCGGCTATGGAGAGATGAAGGGCACTTTTGCTGGGTGGTAATGAGGGAATCCGAGGAGGAGGGAGTGGGAGCACCAATAATGTTTTTGGACTGGGCGCAGGAGGTGCTAAAGACTGTGACGAATGGAATGTGACAAGGTGTTTTTTGAGTGTCTTGAAAAAACGTGCTGATTGAGGGAAGAAGCGCAGGTAAGGTGGCCTCTACTGTTGTACGTATCTCACACACACCATTGATTTTGTGACTGTCTACGTAGGCTAGTGTTTTAGAGCAACAGTTTAGCCAATAGCAGAGATGGCATCTTGATGGATGACTGCTGCCGTCACTCGGGTTATAGAGGACAGCTCTGACATAGGCTGTCAGAGACTGGGACATCAGATACTGAGACAGCATCTGAGGGATAGGACAATGGCGCAGACTCTGGGAGTGATATTTCAGTCGGAGGAGTCCCATTCGATAACTCCTCTTCCAGTAAATTATGAGGGAGGTGATGAGGACAGTCCTGTTGTCCCATTGCAAGCAGAATCTGTGCAACGGGGTAAAAGTGGGTTAGCCCAACCCAGAGAGCAGGTGAATGCGGCGGCAAGCAGAGAGAGAGAGAGTGCTCTCTTGGGAGCTCCCCAATTTAGTTCAGCCCCAAATTCCACCGCCCAAATCGTATCGTGGAGACATCAAAATTATCCTTTGCAAAACAAACTGGTTTTGTAAGGCAGGCACCTCTGTTTTTGGTCCTGGGTTTGGCGGCCATATAGAGAAACACACTAAACCCAAACATTTCTGGAAACTAGACATTTGGGGGAGTCCACAGAGGTGTGACTTCTGTGGATTCCCCAAAGTTTTCTTACCCAGAATACCCTGCAAAGCTGATATGTTGAATAAAAACTCTATTTTTCTCGTATTTCTGTCACACAAACTACAGGAATATGCTGGGATCCACAAAATTCCTACCACCTGTCCTGATAAAAACACTACCCCACTTGAGTGCCTACACCTAGTGCCTGCGTCAGGAATGGATCACCCCAGGGTCAACAGCTGCCTCATGCAAGGACCATCATTGACCGTTGTGTGATCTATTCCTGTCACGGGCACCAGGCCTACCCACACAAGTGAGGTGCCATTTTTATCAGGAGACTTGGGGGAACGCTGGGTGGAAGGAAATTTGTGGCTCCTCTCAGATTCCAGAACTTTCTGTAACTGAAATGTGAGGAACATGTGTTTTTTTAGCCAAATGTTGAGGTTTGCAAAGGATTCTGGGTACCAGAACTTGGTCAGAGCACCACAAGTCACCCCATCTTGTATTCCCCTAGGTCTCTAGTTTTCAAAAATGCACAGGTTTGGTAGGTTTCCCTAGGTGCCGGCTGAGCTAGACGCCAAAATCTACAGGTAGGCACTTTGCAAAAAACACCTCTGTTTTCTGTGAAAAAATGTGATGTGTCCACGTTGTGTTTTGGGCCATTTCCATTTGTGGGCGCTAGACCTACCCACGCAAGTGAGGTACCATTTTTATAGGGAGACTTGGGGGAATACAGAATAGCAAAACAAGTGTTATTGCCCCTTGTCTTTCTCTGAAACAATTTCCAAATGTAAGACAGTGTGTAAAATAGACGTCTATTTGAGAAATGGTCTGTAATTCACATGCTAGTATGGGCACCCCGGAATTCAGAGATGTGCAAATGACCACTGCTTCTCAACACCTTATCTTATGCCCATTTTGGAAATACAAAGGTTTGCTTGATACCTATTTTTCATTCTTTATATTTCAGCAAATGAATTGCTGTATACCGGGTATAGAATGAAAACCCATTGCAATGTGCACCTCATTTATTGGCTCTGGATACCTAGGGATCTTGATGAACCTACAAGCCCTATATATCCTCGCAACCGGAAGAGCCCAGCACACGTAACGTATATTGCTTTAAAAAATCTGACATTGCAGGAAAAAGTTACAGAGTATAACGTGGAGAAAAATGGCTGTTTTGTTTAGCTCACTTTCAATGTTTTTTTATTTCAGCTGTTATTTTCTGTAAGAAAACCTTGTAGGGTCTACACAAATGACCCCTTGCTGAATTCAGAATTTTGTCTACTTTTCAGAAATGTTTCGCTTTCCGGGATCCAGCATTGGTTTCACACCCATTCCTGTCACTAACTGGAAGGAGCCTGTAAGTACCAAAAATAGTAAAAATGGGGTATGTCCCAGTAAAATGCCAAAATTGTGTTGAAAAATGTGGTTTTCTGATTCAAGTCTGCCTGTTCCTGAAAGGTGGGAAGATGGCAATTTTAGCACCAGAAACCCTTTGTTGATGCCATTTTCAAGGAAAAAAAACAAGCCTTCTTCGGCAGCCCTTTTTTCCCATTTCTTTTAAAAAAACGAAATTTTCACTGTATTTTGGCTAATTTCATAGTCTCCTCCAGGGGAAACCACAAACTCTGGGTACCATTAGAATCCCTAGGATGTTGGAAAAATAAGACTTAAATTTGGCGTGGATAGCTTATGTGGACAAATAGTTATGAAGGCCTAAGAGCAAACTACCCCAAATAGCCAAAAAAGGGCTCAGCACTGGGGGGAAATGGCCCAGCAGCTAAGAGGTAAAAGCACAGTTAGGAAGTTCCATATGGATAGAATTGCAGTAATCTGGCCAATTGTCTCTCCGTTTTTTTTCCTAGTTCAAGATGGACGCACGACTATTGACAATGGTCTAACCTGGCTGGGCAAATTACCCCGCTCAATGAACTGTCAAGGGTCTAGTGACAAGGGGTACAAAGGCAAAGCAATTTTGATAAAAATGCTGTCAAAGGTCATACAAGGAGGCAGAGGGTCATAGGAAGCTCTGTACAAAGCTACAAAGAAATTCGATGCTTTGGAAGAATAGGCGCTATAGAGGCAATTTAGCATTCAGAATAACCTACATGCAGATCATGCAAGACATATAGAAAACAAAAGTACACAGGAGAACCACACAAACCTACATGTCATTAAGTTCCTCACCCACAATTAGCGTTACAGAAACTGACTGCAGAATATTCACATTTAGGACAAAATACAAAGGCAAGTTCTGTGGAGCTGGTAACTTCAGTAATATCATAAAACATAACATTAAGACCGGGACAAGACTCACAAGAGCCAAGAAACATCACCTAGTTTGTATATTTTACCCACAGAGCCTGGTTATCACACGTAACACAGATGATGGTAACAGAAACAGTCGAAAGTAAATACACAACCACAACAGACAAGAAACTAGAGAGGAGTAATGCTTAGTAGGAAAGGAAGGAAAACATGTATGACAATTGGTAGAAAGCAAGCACCTATTTTACACCAGGAAACTGTGAGGTGAAGTAGCAGGGATGGCAAGGCAGATTATTGGGACTAAGGAAGCATGGAAATGAAGACATGAGCATTGGGAACTAAGTAGGCGGGGAAAGCAAGACAAGAACTGTGAAAAGAGAAACTCAACAAGAAGTGAACGTTTATAGAATTGAACCACTGAGTAGTGATAGCTCAAAAATCACGTAAAACGCTTTATAACTGGAAAGAGAGATACACTAGAAAAATGTGTAGGATCAGGAAAAAAGGGTTAACAATAACTCCGAAATTAAGAATCTCCTGAAACAGAAGGTCGTCCATACAGTAATACTGCTACAATGGCCATTAACTGACTGACTCAAACTCAGACTTTAAAAGAGTTAATTAGTGGGCACATGCCTTAGGTGTAATGAGCCAGCGCCTGCCAGCCACAGGTGTGCGGATTCCTCAATCCAACCTTGGCCTGCAAGGGTGTAGTTGAAGTAGTGAGCAGGTAATTCTCAGAACGGCAGTTTTGGGCAGGAAAAGCAGGCTTACTTCCACATTTCCTGCCATACATCTGGAATGCAAGTCAAGCGCGGAACGTTTTGCAAGTGGCTGGAAATTAACATTGTAATGTGCCACGAGGCCAAGGCTTCTGCAAAATGTAGCCTTTGGGTGGAAGAGCATTCTTACTGTCATAAAATCCGACATGGATCAGAATGAAAGACAAATTCTAAATACTGTCCCAGAGGCTGGAATCGTGTACACAGATATATCTCCCAGGGCCAGGGAACTTTCAGCTCTGGAACGTCAACCAGTCGTCACCAGAGGTGCAGAAGCTCAGGGAGTGAACAGTGACATGAACAACGAATGTTTTAAGATTTACTAAACTTGCGTATACTCACTTTTTATGAGTTCAAAAAGATCTTGAAGGAAATATATGTGCTTCATTAACAGATTAAAACAGCTACATAAAGAAAAACACAACTCTGATCACAGAGCACTGCTTTGTAAAATTCAGTCAAGCACTGAGGTGAACTCAAGTTGTGATATTGAAATATGTAAGTGGAAAATGATTCCCAACTGCCATCAGGAGTCGATTCACACAGGAAGTCACAAATATTCACTAAGCCCCAAACAGAGGAAAATAGCCCATTGGTCTCCCAGTAGTCCAAGAAGAGGGCATCACGTTCAATGGAGCAAGATCAAAGGGAATGAAAGGGAAAATGTGGTAAAACAATGCTTTCTGCATTATCCCAAACTCTTCTGGGACTGCCCCTCAGAGGTCTCCGATTTTTTTCTGGCACTGTCAGACTATTGCAGTGGTTAAGGATGGTGCGTCAGGAGCCGCAGAGGGCCAAGTTGTAGAGCAATGACCTCACGTCTGGAAATCGTCTTCTTCCCCATAGTTTCCTCACTCACCCCTGGGAGAAGCCTGGAAGGAATCGGGGAATATATTGATGCTGTGGTTCTTAGTTACGCCATATTAATCATAGCGAGATGGCATTCAAAGAAAGGAAAACGAGCACATGTAGTAAGTATGTCAGGCTGAGATTCACTGCTGCTAAAGTCATTTGCCGTAGAACTGGGTTCAGGTTCAGAATAGCCTCCACCAAGGGTAGCAATCTGATGGGTGAACACTTTCAAACTTTAGCTCTTATTGTCTCCATCCTGGTAACTGAGGGGATTAGCATGCACCTATTTTATTATATACTCTTCAACGTATAACAAACCTTTTTAGGTCAAGCGCACAAGCGCTTTGACCTGTTTTTAGTATTGTGGGCTTTTCACCACGCCCACCTCACGCCCGTCACTTTCACTCATTTGTGGGCTTGCTTTTCAAAAATCCTTTGTTATCATTGGTAAATGCTTTATGTTTGTCCCTCCTTGTGGAGGTTTTGTTACCGCCTTGCAGACTGACGCTGTTACATGGATAATTGCACGACTGCTAATATGTTTGACTGTGAGTGAACTTCTTTTTACTTTTGTGTTTCTCCTTCGTGCTCATGCTGACCATGGCACTTTGAATCAGCACGCTTTTGTCAAAAAAATTTTTAGTTTTCATTTTCAATTTATGTGGCAAGAAAAGTCCACTTAGGGATTTACAATGCCAAAAGCTCTTACTGGAGCAAATGCGAGACCCATTGCATTGCAAATGCTTGCTTCATTGTGGTAGGTGAAATGGAGCCCCTCCGCCTGCAAAGCGGAGCTGATAATTTACCCAAAGCATAGTCATCCCAACCCTTTGTTAGCGCGTTCTGGCATTCCAACCAATCCATTTGGCAGGGCTACATTGCCATTTATTACATCCGGCACGTGCCATGCGCTTGGAGGGTTCTGCGGTTATTGGAAGCCTGTTTCAGTCTCTAGCTCTCCAGAGATTATCCGGTAGGCACAGAAGAGTGAGAGTGTGATTGTACTTCCCCTCACTGCTCGTCGCCCCTTTAAAGAAAACGATAATAACCACAGCTTATTATCGTTTTCATGTAAAGGTTTTGCAGCTACTGGTGCTGGCGGAGGGGGCAAGGCTCCACTACCCTAACGGAGGAGCCACCCCTACTGGATTCAGCACTTTGCATGGTTTTAACTATTTTTCACCCGCCACTAGCTGTCACTCTACTGTGCTATAGAACCGTTTTTAAAAGTGTTATGAAAGTAAGTAAAACTGGACTGCAACATGCCCAACAAGCTTTAACTCCAACAAATACAGATTAGCTGGCTCCTTCATTTCACTGATGATCCCACATTTATGTGGGATTAGAGTCAACTGTTAATATAAAAAAATTATTGCTGACCCTAAAAAGGAAAAAAAAATCACCAATATGATTATTTACTTTTTCTCTAGATATTGGTGCAAGACATCTGTCTTCTCCGTTAAACCAATCAGGAGATTTCTTTTTCAATTCCTTTTGTTTTACCTTTATGTGAGAGGTCTCCTTTTGTCAAGTAGAGCACCTCTCCAGTCAGAAACTGTTTGTGTCCTATACTGGTGCATCTCAGAGCCTGCATGCAAAGCTCCCAGAAACCCTCTGGTTCTGATTCACCATGTAACAAAATCTTTAATCAATAAAACATACATATATATTTAGTAGGATCTGTGGTGTTTCCCCCAGAGAATCCATGGGTTAAAAGGAGGTGGTGTCTGAAACAGCTGGAAAAATTAGGATTCACAGGGCAAATCAGGACCAAAATAACTGCTTCCCTTGGAAATTCCCCATTTCCAAGAGGACAATCAGCGTGCATTTGAGAATCTCAAAAACAAAATGGAAGGGCTCAAAATGGTGGGAGATTTGAGAAGAGTTGGCCTTGTGCATATACTCCCATATATGTCAAGAAACAATGAATGCACAGTTCCAAAGTGATTAAACTGATAATAATCTCACCCTAATTCTAGGGAGTTCAAGCTATGGTTCTAAGAATAGTCTGAAACAGGAACAAATGCCCTCACTCACCAATAGGTGACATGCTTCATCATCGGGCTTTGCTCCTCATCAGACCGGCACTGCAATATCTGACGGGCGCCACATGGGGGCTCATTACTAGAGATCGTTTATAGAAAAATTGCTGAGAGTGAATGCAAATAATGTGGGACTGGTGTATGTTAACTGTTAAAGTTGACTAGAAGGACCATGTAATAAACTGTTTAAGGAAGATATGGGCCTCTGTCAAGATTAAACTGAGGGTAAGAAAGAGTTATATCTGTCTCACCTTATACTACCAAAATAGAACAAGGTCAACATGTATCTCTCTCAACATACGTCTAAAAAGATCTGGGTGCGATTTGTCAGGACCTAGATTGAAACCTACCTAATCCTCACAACTATAATAAGTACATGTTTGTCAAACAGGAACCCTCCTCATAAAGAATGGGCTCCAATGGAAAACGCAGAGACCCTAAGTAATCACGCCAATATAATCAGTAGTAAATTTGTTTGAAGATCGTAGCTGCAGTCAGCACCATTGTTTCTTGCATTTGATAATCCCCATTATCTCTGGCGCCCCCCAGAGTTACCAATAGCCCCAGTATCAGTAACCCCTGGCATGGTTACTTGGCCCGTTACTGGGGACCAACTGATTAGGCCAAGAGCTTTTCAGAATGATAGTGAGAGATAACATGTGTGTGCCTTAGTTCAATGCCCACTCCCTTCACTTGGGGGACCATCTTCCTAGGAGCACCTTGGCGTTCATAGATAATGCTGTAGCCTGACCAATAGAATAGACTACGTTCACAGGACCTGGACTGAGGAAGATGGGCACCATTCAATACAGCATGGTTGAATGAATGAATGAATGAATAAAGACAATTGTTATTTCAGAGCTCATTAATATTAAAACCAAAATAAACAAGCATATGACTAAAAGTTAACATCCTATTAATATCACATACAGACTACACATGAAGTTACATCACAGTTATGTTGTATCAGATTCAAAATTCTTTTAAAAGTGGAGTAAACTGGAATTTGCTTGTGGAATTCCACTCCTTTCAAGGTAGCCCTGTGTTTCTAGGATGCAAGAACACTGGACCTGATGTTACTGGCTGAAATATTCAGCTGGTAAAATTGCATTGGGAATGGGCTATAGTGCAGCTCAACCCCGGGCCTGTACCCTTCCTGACCCTTAACCAAGCCACTGGGAAGTTGGGGGCCTCCAACTGCCGGACAATATCCTCCTCTCCTAAGCAGATGGTTGGTAACTGTTTGTGTGAAACCCCAAGGAATTGTGAATTTCATGCAGAATTATGTGCAATAAATCTAGGGCCACCCAGTTATTCCCTGTTCCATGGGGTTTATGTCATAACAGGTGGCAAAGATAGCAGGCGGTAAAGGAAATTTGAGCTACCAAGTATCTCATAACATATAGCCATCTAGTTTGTAATTGGACCTACTTCTGCAAAATGCTGGTATTCAGTACACAATTGTAGCTCGAAGCACCAGCATTAACTGGTGTTGGAAGATTTGAAGACTGACAAAACACTAATGCAAAGAAGCTGACAGGACCTGTACATACAGAACCTATGAAAGATAGTTAAACCAAACAGCGTTGTTAAATTAAATAATTTATACTTGACGTGACAAGATGAACAACTAAATAAAACCATTATAATATCAACTGGCTAAGTCAAAGTTTGTCTCAGGAGGACCATCACGTTTACTGACAGAATATTGAAATCAACAATGTAGTGTAACACAAATATTGTGTCAAACATATTGCTTACAAAAATATTGTTTCTTTATCCATATAATGGTAAGTACAAAAATATTCCAAAAAATAGTTTCACAGTAATATTGTTAAAAACATACAAACAATATAACTTCTTAAAAGTTTAAATATCAATCCTTTAAAAATATAATTAAAACATTTTTAAATTTAAATTTAAATTTAAAAACTGTAAAAAATATAATTTCTTTAAAAGTGTAAAGTAGTAATCCTAAATCTCACTTTTTCATTTTTTTTATTTATTTGCATCAGTTAATTACAACTATAACAAAAAGAATAAATAACAATAAGTAAACCATTAAATTTATAAAAAGTTTCTTGGTATATGAGGCCGTCTCCATTCTTGTCGGAACCTGTGAGCTAGGGCTCTCAACTCTGAACCTTTACAGACAGGACTTGTTGAGATTTAGTGAGGAATTAGAAGGCTACACAATTCAGTGAGGGGCCATCGGGACTTAGGTAGGCAATGATGACCTGTCTGCAGGTTAGGATCCCTCTAGAGGTAAATGCTTTTATCAATAGGTTTCTGCTTGGTTCCTTTAGATCTGGGCAAATGCAGTCAAAGTGGATTATGTCCTCTCTTGATGGACTACACAAACTGAATTCAGTACGCTCTTCTGCTTGCCATGATGGTTTCTGTTAGACTATTGAGCCCCTGGCATGGGTTTATGTCTTTTTGCTTCTGACCTCCTGGTTTTTAATCCTATGGTGAAGTTCGTTTTTGCTGACTTTAGGACTCTGGGCACTTTACCACTGTTGACCAGATCTAAAGTGCAAGTGATCCCTGTGCAAATTTTTTGGGTAGGTGGTTTCTCCATGACTGGCATATTTGATTTACTAGTAACTGCCTAGTATTTGCACAGTGTCTGCCCAGGGCCTGTAAATCAAATGCTGCTAGGGGGCCTGCAGCACTGGTCATGCCACCTACAGAAGATGCCCTGACACTCCAGTGTCCTCGTGTGCAGTTTTAAACTGGCAGTTCGACCTGGGAAGTGCACCCATTTGCCAGGCTCAAACTTTCCCTTTCATTAGATGTAAGTCACTCCTAAAGTAGGCCCAAAGCAACCCCATGGGCTGGATGCAGTGCTTTTAAAAGGTAGGACATTTACTGACATGTTTTGCATTTTCTGATAGTGAAGTACTGCTAAATGTGGTTTTCACTCTTCTAAGGGCTATCCCATTCATAGGGTAGCATGGGAATTACCTTGATATATCTTTTAAGCATAATTTCCCACTGGGAGCAGATAGAGATCTGGTGTTTGGGGTCTCTGAACTCACAATTTAACAATACATCTTCTGGTGAAGCTGTTTCTTTAATTGTAGGTTTGAAAATGAAATATTTAGAAAGGGGGCATTTTCTTGCTTAACCATTCTGTGCCTCTGCCTGTCTGTGAAATTTAAGTCTGGGTCAGAATGACAGTTGGGCTGTTTGTGAATTCACTATAGACAGTCGCACAAAGGGAGATGAGGTGTGCCCTGCATATCCGGATGGGTCTTTCTGGGCCTGAGTGGTGGGTGGAGATGACACTTACACCTGAATAGGGCTGTACCTGTCCTCACACAAAGCAGTCTCCGACCCCCTTGAGTGTGTCTGGGGTCAGGACAGAGAAAGACAGGGTCTTGTGCTCTACAAAGACTTCTCTATAAAGTTTTCCTACTTCAAACACAGAAATGGGTATAAGTACTGGACCTCTGACCCCACAAGGTTAGCCTCTTTCTGGACTGAGAACATTCTACCAGGAAGAAGAGCTGGATGCTGTAGGAGGGACTGCCACTCTGCCTGTTGTTTTGCTGTGCTGGCCTGCTGCTTGCTACTTCTGTTCTAGGAGTGAAAGGACTGGACTTTTCTTTCTACATCCTGCTTTCCAAGTTTCTCAAAGGGCTTGAACTGAGATTACCTTCTGTTAAGAAGTGGCAGGGACATCAAAGACTTCATCTACCAGTGCCTGGGCTCTTCTGCCGAGAGTCCTGACTTGTCAAGTGTTACCAACTCCAGTCCCTGGGCTCTTGGAAATGAAAGCTTGTGACCTGGAGGAAAAAATACATGCACTGATGTGCCATGGCAGAGAAATCAATGCAGTGCCTGTCCCTGCGGCTGAAGAATTGATGCAACGCCGATCTTTCATCTACAGAATCAATGCAGCAGCTGTTTCAGTGCGATTCCATTTACTCAGTGCATCTGGATTTTTCACACATTGTCCCTGGGTGTCAATTTCTCATCAACCCTGCACCGCAGTAAGGAACCAAGCCTGCATGTCCAGAAATAGATTTATCACTTTTCCTGCAAGGAAAGAATTGATGTATCACCTCTCCTGCCAGTAAGGAACTGACGCATTGTCTCACCTGATGTGTGTGTGCCCCTTCACCTTCAACACCAGCACCACCCATGGCACGGGAGGCTCCACACACATCAGAGGATGAAAATGTGGAAGGTACATCATTAACACAAAAACACACCCAGTTGCTACAGTCTGTTGCACATGGACAGAATCTCCTTAGTTGTGTGCTTAAGATCATGCCTGTGTTGTAACTGGCAACACCTCCCCTTCACTCTCCCACTATTGATTTATTACACATGGACTGTGATTGTGGCCAATCCTACCTATTGGCAATCTCAACATCTCCACACTGATTCACTCCTCTCCTACACATGTCTCATGACATAAATTGCACATCTAAATAAATTCACAAAAATACCACTTCTGTTGAAGTTGTATCTGGCGCAGTAAGTGTTTGAACTGTATGTATTGTGTGAAGCCAATACACTGAGGGGCATATTTAAGAGCACCATAGCGCCACCATAGTGTCTTTTTTTTTACACTAAGGTGGCGCTAAAGTGGCTTTTCTGCCACACCATAATAACAAAGTGGTGCGATGCATGCATTGCGCCACTTTGTAACCCCTTGTGCCACATTATGCCTGTGCCAGGCATAATGTATGAAAGGGGGGCATTCCGGCACTAGGAGGCCCACAAAAATGGTGCAGTGAAATTTAGAACATTTCACTCTGACATTTTTGGCATCCTTTTTAATGCCTGCTCAGAGCAGGCGTTAAAATGATGCACCCATAGAAACCTATGGGCCTCCTTGCTCTGTGCGACACTAGAGTCACATTTTTTATGCTAGTGTAGCAAAGTGCCACAATAGCACCACAAATGTTAATGCTATTGTACTAACGACCACCATGGTGAACGGTATTATAAATACGGCACAACCATGGTGTTGTTAGGTGCGATAGGAAGGTGAAGAAAAAGTGGTGCATCATAGCTGATGTACCACGTTTTCTTAAATATTGGCCGAGTACTTACCAAAACAAAATGCACGGCTTTGTGTCAGACACCAAGCCACAGAATATGATTGAAACATGATTGAGGTGTCTGATAGCTATGTGGACTAGCATGTTACTTCTGAGTCTCTCAAGAATATCAGGAAACAGGTAGCATGCATGTATTGTGATGGCTTGTATGACATACTACACGTGTTTGGGAAAAGCTAGGATGGTATTTTTAAATCGTTTTTTAAATTAAAAAAAAAAAACTAAGAAAAAAAACTATGTCCTAAAACTAATCTACACTATGCGAACGAAACTAACTCTAACTATCTAAAACTTAAACTATTAGGAAACTTACAAAACAAGTGGAAGGGAAGATATGCCCCCCAAGGTAGGGTCCAAATTTAGCTACTGCTGATGTTTTCCTTCCTGGAACGTAGCATTTTGTCCGTTTTTTTTTCTAATTTGTCCATCCTTATCCCCATGTCATCCATATACTGGCGCATTTCTTGCTTGAAGGGTTGTGCCATGAGTGGAGGTCCTGGCTGGGGATGTGATGGTGCTGCTGTTGGCTGTCTTGAGGTAACCTGCAGAGCTAGCCACCCTCCTTTCTCCTGGTTTCTGGGAGTGTGGGTGGTCCTCCATGGGGAAATGCCTGTCAGGACCCCAATGCTTTTTCTCTTGTGTAACGCCGGCTCATCCTCCAGAATCCTTTTTCCACAGCCCAGATGTGCTGGTACCATTCAGCACGCTTCTCAAAAGTACGCTTCTGTGCTGATGACACGTGTGCTGCTGAATTATGGATGTAACATGTCATCAAAATGTGTGTTGGGCAGAGGATGAACAACCATGCAATATAAAAAGCATTATCAGATCACACACGTTGGCCACCATAACTCACAAAAACAACATGACAGCCAAGGTTAATACACATCTGCACCACAACCACCTTCAACATATTGTTCATTTCCAAGGTAACAAAAGCTAACCAATGTTGCACAATACCAGTGACCAAGCTTGTAACATCTTTTAAGTACTAGGTCAACATTCACCATGCTCATCCTATATAACAATTATGTGACCATGGTAGGTCACACTCATAATGCTGGATAGCTCATGAATGTCCCTCGGCATACACCATTTACCTTAGATCCGTTGACATGTACACGCTCCTCAGAACAAGGCCTGCAAGTTAAATGAGGACTCACCAAACTAAGGCCCTTATTATGACACTGGCGGTAAATCCTGCTTACCGCCACAGTGACGGTCACCAACATACCGCGCGGTGGCGAATATCCATTCCCCATATTATGACACACACACACACCAATCTGACAGAATACAGCCACATACACAAATCCGCCAGCCCAAAGGTCAGTGCTCAAGTGGTGGTCCCAACATCCATACGGTTAGGTCAATAGAACACAGCCCACCACAAAATGAACCACGAATCACCACGGCGGACATTCAATGGTGGTACACCATTAGCGGTACATACCACCTCAGAATGGACACACACATATAAAACAACACTACATTGGCTAATACTAAAAACACACACATGACACTCATACACACACCACTCCCACCCACCCACAGCACCATAAAACATCCACCCACATTACCTACAACCCTTTACAAACAACAATTACTGCCAGGAGATTGACACAAACAGCACAGAGACAACTAGACACACACACCACATACTGTCACGACTTACATGCTGCTTTACCCTGGAGGCCGCAGAGTGAGTGGAGTGGATCCTGCTCTTGAAGGTTCGGCCTTCGCCCAAGTAGAGGGGGACTCTTTCTGGCAGCCACGGTGCTGCAGGCAATTGGGAACTCCAAGAGAAGGCCGTGCCCCTCAGAAGTAGCGCCAGAGGGAAAAAAACCCTGAATGGGGAAAAAACCTCCACAAAGAATGTTCCTAAAACAGGAACAAATACGAAGAGAATATCAGCAAGAGCAAATACAGAAAAAAGTATTCTGAACTGACAGGAACCAGCACAGGAATACAAGGAAGCAGGAGCGAAGACACCATCCAAACAGAAAGTGTTGCAGCGCAAGGAGAGAAAGAATCACAGCCCTTAAATACCAACAAACAGGAAACGACCAACAGGAAGTAAAAGGACACCATCTTAGACAGGGAAAAGCACATAGAACAGAATGGACTAGGAACCATAGAGAATAGGGAACAAGGAATGCTGGGAAGAGAAAGGAAACATGGGAAGGAGTAAAAAACATAAAGGAAGGCACAACCAGATGTCCAAGAAAAGAAGAAAAGAACAGGTGAGTGAGGGGGTCAGACATACCTGACAACGCGGTGAACAGCAAAAGAACGAGGCCCCATGCCCAATTTGGGGCCTCTGTAAGCACACAGCAGACTGGGGGCGCTTCGTGTCAGATAAACGCGTGCTGCGGTCTGAGCCGAAGGTTCGGCTCGTGCCACGCGCAGCGGCGCGACAGTAGGTCCCCCCCGAAGGCCCAGGTTTGTGCGGAAACAAGCGGTGAAAACAACGAATCAGAAGAGGTGCATGAACAGAAGATGCATCTTCCCAAGAGCATTCACTGAGAGGGTAACCCTTCCAATGAATCAAGTACTGAAGACGTTTGTGAAAGATATGAGAGTGACAAATCTCCTGTACCTCATATTCAGGTACATCATCCACTAACACAGGAGGAGGACAGGGAAACTGACAAGAGTAAGGATCAGGCATATAGGGTTTTAGCTGAGAAACATGAAAGACCGGGTGAATCCTCCAGGTACGAGGCAAGTGAAGACGGACAGTGACGGGATTGATCAGCTGAAGGATTCGGAAAGGACCATAGTAACGAGGTGTGAACTTATTCTGAGAAAGGCGTAAAGGTAGAAATTTTGCTGAAAGCCAGACTTTATCCTGAAGGTGATATTCTGGAGCATCTCTCCGTTTCTTGTCCGCTGTTCTCTTCATGTATCTCTTGGTGTTCAACAAGTTAGAGCGAATCAATCTATGAATCTGTAAAAGTCGTCTGGAGAATGAAGTAACAGCAGGAAGAGAGCAGGTATACTGGGGAATAGTAGGAAAAGAGGTAGGATGATAGCCATATGAACAGAAAAAAAGGAGTGACCTTGGAGGCACTATGGACAGAGTTATTGTAGGAGAATTCAGCGATAGGGAGGTAAGTGTTCCAGTTGCTCTGAGTAGAATTACAAAAGCATTGAAGGTACTGTTCCAATCCTTGGTTGAGACGCTCAGTCTGTCCATTGGTTTGAGGATGGAAACCCGATGAGAGTGCTATGTTGATATTCAGTGTCCTACAAAAATGTTTCCAAAACCGGGAGATGTACTGAGGTCCCCTGTCAGATATAATGTTGTGTGGAAGTCCATGGAGACGGAAAATATGATGAATAAATATCTGACTTAGTTCTTGGGAATTAGGTTGTTTTTTCAGAGAAGTGAAGTGAGCCATCTTAGTAAAGGAGTCTATGGTGACCATGATAACCCGGTTTCCTGCTGGTGGAGGTAATGAACACATAAAATCAGTAGAAATGGTGTGGCAGGGAGCCGGTGGGACAGGTAATGGTTGTAGTAACCCTGCAGGTCTGGTACGGGGAACCTTTACTTGAGCACATATGGGACAAGCCTGAACGTATCTTTCGACATCTGATTTCCAGGTAGGCCACCAGAAAGATCGTGAGAGTAATTCTTGTGTGGCTTTAATGCCTCTGTGACCAGCAACTGGTGAATCATGGCACATTTGTAGTGCCTTTTCTCTGACTCCATTAGTAGGGAGAAACAACAAGTTCTTATAATAATAATATCCTTGCATCTTACATATGTTCAGTTTCTTTATTTCTTGATCAGTCAGATTGGAGTATTCCAGTTGTACCTCATCCAGGAAAGACTGAGCTACTCCGATGATTTTACCGGGCTCAAGAAGATACTGTGATGGGGTAGAAGTACAATCTGGATAACGGCGAGATAGGGCATCAGCCAGAATGTTTTGGGATCCAGGAATATAAGTGACATAAAAGTCATACTGACTGAAGAAGAAGGCCCAACGAGCCTGATGACTGTTCTGGCATAAAAAGTTACGCAAACATTGTAGATTGCGATGGTCTGTTCATACCTCGAAGGGCTCTTTGGAACCCATAAGAAACTGTCTCCACTCAAGGCAGGCTGTTTTTAGGGCTAACAACTCCCTTTCAAGCTTTCAAGTACTGAGTAATGTTGTTCCGACGCAGAGAGTACATGGGACAAATAGAACACAGGATGTTCAAGACCGTCATCTTCTTGCTATTGGAGTAAGGCAGTTCCGATGGCTCTTTCGGAAGCATCTGTAACAACAATAAATTGTTTGTTTGCATCTGGGTGCCTCAATATCGGGGCTTGAGTGAAGGCCTTTTTTAGACTCTGAAAAGCTTGTTCAGCCGCCTTGGTCCAGATGAAGCCTTTCTTTAGATTTTCCTTTTCTAATGTTTGAGTTATGTGGCAGGTTTGTTCTGCAAAGTCCAAGATAAACTGCCGATAAAAATTAGCCAATGCTAAAAAACATTGTGTTTCCTTAATAGAGGAAGGAGATGGCCAATAAAGAATGGCTTGTACCTTTTCTTGGTCCATAGCTATGCCAGTGGGACTCAGGTGATATCCCAAATATTTGACTTCGGTCTTATCAAACTCACACTTTTCGGGTTTACAGGACAGTTGATGTTCCCGGAGTCTTTGGAGGACCTGTTTAACATGAGAGGAATGAAGTTCAGGACATTTAGAATAAATAAGGATATCGTCTAAATAGATGACAACCGTATGGTTCAAGAGATCAGAGAATACTGAATCCATAAATCTCTGGAAATTGGAGGGGGCATTATTAAGACCAAAAGGCATAACTCTGTACTCATAATAACCAAATGGAGTCCGGAAAGCAGTCTTCCACTCGTCTCCTTCTTTAATAGGTAAAAGGTGGTAGGCTCCAAAAAGATCCAGTTTGGTAAATCGTTGAGCCCCTCTGACTGCCTCTAGGATATCCTTAATGAGAGGCAAAGGATAACGGTCCTTTATAGTTATCTTATTTAGTCTGCGAAAATCCAGGCAGGGACGAAGATCCTTCGTTTTCTCGGGTGAAAAAAAGAGAGGTGCCCCAGCCGGAGAGGATGATGGTACAATAAGACCGCTATGTAAGTTTTCTTGAAGATATTATGTTAGCACTTCTCTTTCAGGTTCAGTGAGTGAATACATCCTCCCAAAGGGAACGATAGCTCTGGGTTCCAAGGGAATAGCACAATCGTAATCTCGATGTGGGGGTAAAACAGGTCTGATTGGTTTTTGGAATACATCTTGAAATTCTAGATAGTGATCAGGAACTCCTTAAACGATATTGATGGAACATCAGGTAATACTTTCAGTAGGCATCAACCTCTTGGGTGACCAATAAGTGTCAGAAGCAAAGCAGTTCTCATGACAAAACTGGGAGGACAGGGAAATAGTCCGGGTTTCCCAATTTACATAAGGGTTATGTCTTATGAACCACAGAATTCTCAAAATGATAGTATGACTGGGGGATGATATTAGATCAAAAGAGATGTTTTCTTGATGGTTCCCAAATTGTAAACTCAGTGTCATGGTGGTGGTTTCGACTGGACCACAGGATATTAAAGACCCATACACTGTGTGAACTTGTTCTGGGGTTTCTTTGGGTCGTGTTGGTTTTTGTTGAGTCGTGGCCCAAGTCTTATCCATATATATGCCACTGGCACCACAGTCAAGTAAAGCCAGTGTTCTCTCTTGACGGTCGTCCGGTAAATGTAACGTCACAGGTAACATAAACAAAGTAGTGGCATTGTCCTTGAAAGAACTGATGGAAGGTATAGCTGATGATCCCGTCCCCTCCCTTCTACCAGAGGACGGGAAGTGGCGTTTCCTGATGGCCTTTGAGGACGAACGGGGCAGGTCCAGAGCATGTGGCCGGCAGCACCACAATTCCGGCATAATCCCCTCCTTCGTCTGTCTTCCCGCTCGCTAACGGAAAGTGGTCCTCGAATGGTATCCACCTGCATAGGTTCGCCTTCGGCATCTCTGGCGGGAGGACGAGGTTCCTCAGGATGATGCATAAAGACACGGGAAGTGCTTGGCTGAGATGGTCCTCTACTCTTTCTCTTCTCCATACATCGCTCTTGGAGACGGTATTCAATGGAAAGAGCCTGATCTATCAGACCACAAAGGTCTTCAACTCGGGTGGAGTGTACCAGCTTGTCTTTGATTTCTTCTTTAAGTCCTCTACGGAATAAAGTCACCAGAGTTCGTTCCACCCAAGTGGTCTCAGCCGCGAGCTGTCGAAAGCGGGTAATATATTGGAGGACATCTTGTGAGCCTTGTTGGATGTCACATAAGGCTTCTTCCACAGAGACCTCCAATCCTGGACGACTGAACATCTGTTTAAACCGACTCACGAAGGCAGGATAGTCAGATAATACTGGGTCATTGGGAGATACCATTGGGGTTGCCCAGGCCACGGCAGGACCGGATAAGGCACTGATAAGATATCCCACCGTTGTCTTGTCGTTGGAAAATTGTGTGGGTTGGAAGGCGAAATACACAGTTAATGCATCAAGAAACTCTCGCAGCTTAGTTGGTTCACCGGTGAAATGAGGAGTAGAGGTGGAGACGGCCGGAACATCCGCACTGCGAAAGGCCAAAGCTTGTCGTAAAGCAGCATTCTCGTTGCGTAATTGTTGCAGTTCCTGAGCCTGTTGCTGAATGGTTACTAAAAGAGATTGATCAGGATCTGCAGCAGCCGCCACTGTATCATTCATGATGTTAGAAGACGTTGGGAGTATTTGGTGCTGCAATCTGTCACGACTTACGTGCTTCTTTACCCTGGAGGCGGCAGAGCGAGTGGCGTGGATCCCGTTCTTGAAGGTTCGGCCTTGGCCCAAGTAGGGGCGATTCTTTCTGGTAGCCATGGTGCTGCAGGCAATGGGTATGCCAAGAGCAGGCCATGCCCCTCAGAAGTAGCGCCAGAGGGAAAAAAACCTTGAAAGGGGAAAAAAACCTCCTCAAAGAATGTTCCTAAAATAGGAACAAAAACGAAGAGAATATCAGCAAGAGCAAATACAGGAAAAAGTATTCTGAACTGACGAGAACCAGCACAGGAATACAAGGAAGCAGGAGCGAAGACACCATCCAAACAGAAAGTGTTGCAGCGCAAGAAGAGAAAGAATCACAGCCCTTAAATATCAACAAACAGGAAACAACCAACAGGAAGTAAAAGGACACCATCTTAGATAGGGAAAAGCACATAGAACAGAATGGACTAGGAACCATAGAGAATAGGGAACAAGGAATGCTGGGAAGAGAAAGGAAACATGGGAAGCAGTAAAAAACATAAAGGAAGGCACAACCAGATGTCCAAGAAAAGAAGAGGTGAGTGGGAGGGTCAGACATACCTGACAACGCGGTGAACAGCAAAAGAACGAGGCCCCATGCCCAATCTGGGGCCACACAGCAGACTGGGGGCGCGTTGCGTCAGATAAACGCATGCTGCGGCCCGAGCCGAAGGTTCGGCTCGTGCCTCTCGCAGCGGCGCGACACATACACCCATACATCCCTCACGCACCCCACATCACACTCCCCACCACACTACTCAACACACTCTCACCACCACACAACACCTTCTCCCCACAAAGACACCCCCGTTTCACTGATGAGGAGTTAAGGGTCATGGTGGACGAAATTGTCAGGGTAGAGCCACAGCACAGGTACAGCAAATATCCATTGCCTGGAAGATGGAGCTATGGCGGAGAATCGTGGACAGGGTGAATGCCGTGGCACAGCATCCAAGAACAAGGGATGACATCAGGAAGAGGTGGAACAACCTATGGGGGAAGGTACATTCCATGGCAGCAAGGCACTAGCTTGCCATACAGAGGAATGACGGTGGGCCCCCACCACCTCTCCCCCACAGCTCACAGCATGGGAGGAGAAAGTCTTGGCATTACTGCTTCATGAGGGACTTGCTGGAGTAGCCAGAGGACTGGACACTGGTGAGTCAACATTTACTACTTATCAGCCTCATACCTGCATGCCATCACACCCCCTCACCCTCACTCCAATCACTCCACTCCATCCCACACACTGCACCTACAAAATACTAACCCCAATGCCAAATCCTGCATACCATACCAATGCATGGACAGCCCCCTCAGCCCTCCCAGCTCTGCATGGACACCCATCACTAAAGCATGCACCTCATAGGGAAACTAACAATCCCACAACACATCAACATACAGAAACAAAGGTGGCAGGGCAACAGCAATGATAGAGGGGAAGCCAAGGATGTGCAATATGTCACAGATGTGAGGCATAATACATCAGTTACGTCCCTACAGGTGCCCCAGCCAATGTCAGCAGAGAGGTGGTGCCACAACTATCCAGTCCCCCAACAGAAGATGCCCCCAGTGATGACAGTAACTCTGGACATCAGGATCTGGACCAACAACTTGGCCCGTCAGGGACCACTGGACAGTCGGTCATCCAAGCCCGCTCACAGTCCACCACAGAGCCTCCCCCATCAGTATCCAACACCTGAGCACCCACCCTGCGTTCCTACACCCCTGCCCCCAGGACATGTCAATCAGCAGTGTGGCCACCTGTACAGGGACCCCAGGCCTCACCTCATACCCAAAACAATCAGGGACCTGGGGTCAGTGGCAGTGGGCACACCATTCAGGGGACAGAGGCAAAGTCCAACAGGGACACTGGGAGGACCGCTGTTCACCAGGGGGAGGACAGCCAAGGGAACCGACTCTCCAGGAGGCACTCACCGAGATCCTGGGAGCCTACCAACATTCCCTGGACATGATGGGCCAGATCCTTGACAACGTGCAGGAGAACAGGTGGCAGCAGGAAGAACAGTATCAGCGGATCAGGGAGGACTTGCAAGCCATCAACACCACCTTGATTTCCATTGCAGGGGTGCTGGCAAACATGGCCAACATCATGAGGGAAGCAGCAGCACAATAGCGGGCCCCTACCACTAGCCAGTCCATTGACCAGCCCTCCACTTCCACTGCAGCTAGTGGGTAGGAGGCCCATCACAGAAGAGAATGTTCTTTATTGAAGGAGTCACATCTAGTGCAAATGATCTGAACACTGTGAGAGCATAGAAATAATGACTTGTAGCTGCTTGTACCCATCACACCAGTATGCAGTTGTGATCTCACCAACATCTGTAAAATGACAAGCCATAGGTGACAGTAAGTTGAGATGCAACGGAAGTTAATGCCATCATGCTACAGCTACACAGAAACATCAATAGTCAGAGGAATAATCAGTTTCACTGCCTCACCTGTGTCTCTTTGGAAGTACTAATGTATAACTGATGTTCTGTTGTCCTCATCCTCTGCCTCCTTATTCTCACTGTCCTCAGGGTCCACTTTTTCCAGAGAAGCTACATGCCGTCTGAGGGCCAGGTTGTGCAACATGCAGCATGCCACTGCTATCTGGCAGACTTTCCCGGGTGAGCTGCACAGGGATCCACCTTTCAGATGGAGGCACCCAAATCTGGCCTTCAACAGCCCGAAGGTTCTCTCGATGATCCTTCTGGTTCACCCATGTACCTTATTATAATGTCCCTCAGCCCCTGTCCTGACTTTCCTCACAGGGGTCAGCAGCCATGATAGGTTTGGGTAGCCAGAGTCACCTGCAAGTATTGAGGGACAGCATTTAACCTCACACAATGATTTGGGATAACACCCGAGGCATGCACTAACATACAGTGGGTGGGGACCATGGCTCCCCTATTAGCCACACCCTGTACCTCTGTAGTTGGGCCATCACATTTGGGATGCTGCTATTCCTCAGAACAAAGGCGTCATTCACTGACCCAGGATGCTTAGCATTGACGTGGGCGATGTACCAGTCCGCCAGGCACACCATTTGCACATTCAGTGAGTGGAAACTCTTCTGATTCCGGAACACCTGTTCATTCTGGTGGAGGGGGACTAACGCAATATGTGTCCCGTCGACGGCCTCAACAATATTGGGTATGTATCCTATTGCATAGAATCTGGCCTTCGCAGAGCCCAGATCTTCCACCTGGGGAAAAATAGGTAGCTGCACATGTGTGTTGCCAGGGCAGACAAAACTCTTGCCAGCACAATTGAGAATATTGGCTGTGACATTTTTGCTGCCCAGCCTGCTGTCACTTAGAAAGAACCAGTTGCCAGGAAATGGAGCACTGATAGCATTTGCACAAGACAGGGGATCCCAGTCGGATGACAGATAGCAGATATCAAGTCAGGCTCCAAGTGGGCACACAGCTCTGTGATTGTGGCCCTATCCAGTCTATAGGTGAGTGTAATGTTCCTGCCCTCCAGTGTAGCCAAGTCCACAAGAGTTCTGTACAAAGGGATATGTCTCCTCCTCCTAGTTATCCACAGCGGTAGGTATCTAAGGGACACAAGAGTGAGTGGCTGTCACAATTTGAACAATGGAACCCCAACCTCAGTGTACATAGTGCATTTATGTCATCGAACAGCGGGAATGGCGAAGTATGTGCTCAGCTAGGCTGTGACGCAGTTAAGGTTGATATGACCATTGTCTGCCACCATGAAATAGCGACCGCCTGTCCACAGATGGAAGTGAAGTAACTCCGCCGACGTTGGGCGTCGTAGCAGAAGGCGGTCTTGCACCACCATTCAATTCCTCATTGGATAATAGGGGGCTCTATGGAGTACAGTGGGCAATTGGGATCTGAGCCCACGGTAACGGTGTATACCGCCGCGGACGTGACCGCCATTTTCTATCTGATTCCTCACTTGTTTCCTGACCTTCAACAGGAGAACAAGTGCACTACCTGTGCTACTGTAACCTGTGTTTGGAACCTACCATGGCCCGTGTGACCGGGGAAAGGGCCCCTACCTTCACTTTGGATGAGTTGGAGCGCTTGGTGTATGGGTTCCTACCCCAGTAAGGACTGCAGTATGGGCCTCCAGACCAACAGGTGAGTACACCTTGGGCACAATACATGTGGGAAGGATGCATGGAGATGTGTATGCAAGCATCGTGTTATCCGGGGGGAGAAATGTCTTGTGGTGGTGTACATGGTGTGCGCCGACCGATGTGTGTGCCAATGGTGACGGAAACGGGATTGGTGGGCCATATGTGTGACAGGCTGGATTGTATGTGTAATGGTGTTCTCCTGTCTGTATTACCTCTGCAGGTCAGCGCCCATCAAAAGAAGGGAATATGGCGTGCCATCAACAAGGACGTGCGGACCCTGGGGGTCTATGGCAGGTGGAGCACCCACTGTCGGAAACTGTGGGTGGACCTGAGATGTTTGGCACGGAAGAACGCGGAGGCCAAGCTGGGGATGGCTTCCCAAAGAGGAAGGGGTGCCAATCGGAACCTGACCCCCCTGATGGCCCACATACTGGCGGTGGCCTACCCAGAGCTAGATGGGCACTTTAGGTCATCACAGCAGCCACAAGGGGGTAAGTACACTGTGCATTACTACAATAATTGGCAGTTGGCATGGGATCCGTGTGGTGGGTATGAGTTAGTAGGTGCACCTAAGGCCAGGCCAGACATTGCAGTGTGATCCAGCTCAAGGGTAATGGGTGTATGGCAAATACAGGTAACCTAGCTTGTTACCATTCCATGTCAGTCAGGGCTTTGTGGGTCCCAGGTGGGGTTTAGTTGGTGGTGTGTGGCCCTCATCTTGCCGTGGCATCTAGCCAAATGACTGGCAGTTCAATGCATGGTGCTCAAGCCTGATCCCTGTGTGTGACCGTGTTGTGTATGCAAACTGTGGTGTTGGTTCAGTAATTGACCCAGTGTTTTCTTTCTCTCTCTCCCCCCTTTTTTCTTCTGTCATCCTGTCCATGTGTGCATTAGCATCATCTGGTGAAGGAGCAGGGGCACTGGTGACAGAGGGAGCTGCATCCTGGAGGACCCAGGAAGCAGAGTCCACCGATGCCGAGGGAACCAGTGGGACAGAGGGCGAGGGGAGCACCATGGCAGAGACAGGAGGTGACAACACAGACTCAGATGCCTCCTCTGATGGAAGCTCCCTGGTGGTGGCGGACACCTCTGTGACCTCTCCAGCTGCAGGTACAGCCGCCAACCCCGTACCAGCACTGCCCTCCCAGTAGCCTCTCAGCAAGTTGCCCATGATGGCTCACCCAGGAGGGTGGGCATCTCCTTCGCCCCAGGCACCTCAGGCCCTGCCCCACTGAGCCCTGCCACCCCGAGTGAGGGGGTTATTGACCTCCTGAGATCCATCTCTGCAGGGCAGTCAACCATTGTGAATGGGGCTGGCATGCCAGATGCAGCAATGCAATCCATTCCTGGAGGGCACCCACAGTGGATTGGCGGCCCAACAGAGATTGATTTAGGCTCTGGCCTCCTCTCTAATGGCAGCCATTGTACCTGTTCCTACCGTCCCCCCTCCAACTCCCACTTCCCAGTACCAGTCTCCTCAACCCCAGCCCATCCCATGCACACATACAGACGAGCATGTACACAGGACAACACACAAGAATAGCACAGTCAAACACAGGTACCACACTTCATCCCACAAGTACTCATACAAACATCAGACAGTTGCAGACACAACCACATCCACTGTCTCCCCTTCCTCCCCCTCCACCTCCCTCCCAGTCACGTCCACACTCACACCTGCATGCACTGCTTCAACATCCACCACCAGCATCACCACACCAAGCAGTACACACACCTCACTAGCAGACACCTCCACAACATCCATGCACACGTCCCCTGTGTCCTCTCCCACCCTGTCAGTCCCCCCCTCCTAAAGGACACAAATGCATGATACCCAACAGCCATCCACCTCACATCAGCACAGTGCCAAAGCACCTGCACCCAAGTCCCACCCCACCGTCCCTAAGAAGCTTTTCCTTGCCCAACTTGACCTCTTCCCTCCCCCATCCTGCCCGTATGAGCAGTGTCCCAATGACACAGTTCAGCACCTCAGCCAAACAGTCCACACAGACAGTGGTGGCACCACCTAGTCATGGTGGCAAGTCAGTGAAGGATCCGATTCCACCAGCCAGAAAGGTTAAGGATTCCACACCTCCTGCCATGGAATGGAAGGAGCCAGCACCCCTTGCCATGAAGAGGAAGAAGCCCTCGACTCCGGCCAGTAAGGCTAAGGAGCCCGCACATCCTGCCATGAAGGGGAAGAAGCCCTCAGCCCCTGCCAGGAAGGGTAAAGATCCAACGCCTCCTGCCATGAAGGGGAAGAAGCTCTCGACTCCAGCGGAGGCTGTCCGGGTGATACCACCACTGCCACCACCAGTGGTCACGGGGCCCTCACTCCCAACTGAGGAAGTGCATCCCTCACCTCCAGCAGAGGCTGTCAAGGAGGCACCTCAACCTGCCAACACAGTGCAGCCCTCACCTCCAGCAGAGGCTGTCAGGGTGACACCACCACCACAGTGGTCACAGAGCCCTCAATGCCAGCTGAGGAAGTGCATCCCTCACCGCCAGCAGAGGCTGCCCAGGAGGAACCTTCGCCTGCCAACACTGTGCAGCCCTCACCTCCAGATGACACAGTGCAGCCATCACCACCAGCGGGAGCCATGTAGGCCACCCTCCAGGGACTGATGTACAAGGGGACCCCTCCAGAGGCAGTGGGAAAGTCACCCAATCTAGAGACTGGGACCTTGCACTCCCCAGCAAAGGGAAATGGGCATGGAGCCCCCTCCAGAACCAGTGGGAAAGTTACCCACCTGAGAGACTGTGGCCTTGCACTACCCAGCAAAGAGAAATGGGCATAGAGCCCCCTCCAGAACCAATGGGCTTGTTCCCGTATTCGGCTGAGGTGCCCCCCACTCCTCATCACTCTTATCCCTCACCGCCTGGGTCATAATGAGGACCTATGTGCCTGATATGGCAAGGACTGATGTCTGGACACCCAGCAATATTGAATCTACATGTGACAGGTATTGTATGTGAGAATGTAGGGTGGAATACTCATTCATGTGATACAGAGATGCATGAATCCACTCTAACATCACTCAGCTCAATATATGTTGGGCTGTGCCATGACAACATGCATAGTCCTAAAACAACTTGATAAGTCACACTATGCTGCCCAATGCCTGTATATGTGTCAATAAGTTCAGGTCAGCGTGTTGCACAACAACACTCAGCACTGCCATCTCACATGTGGAGGCATGCATGTCCCACCTCTTATCAGCACAGTCATCTAGCAACAGCACTGGCTAATACTTTTCATTGTGTTAAGCTGTTTGCATTACATCATAGACATTCTCAGGAGCTGAGCTATCTGAAGATGTACTGAGTACAGGCATGTCATGTGACAATGTTGTTTGGACATCCTTCATGTCATGCGCACATGTCAAGATCTATGAGGATGGGGTATAGCTAACATGGGTGTGCGCAAATTAAATGTAGTGCTCATGTGTGATATGTAGAACTATGTCCTGCCTATCTTAGGTACTTATTTTTGAGCCACTTGCGTCAGGAAGGCGTCCCTTCCTGCACATGACCAATCAATTATGGCAATTTCCTCTTTCTATGTGTGCTGCAGTGTGAACCACACATGGGAGAAGTCTACACAATGAAAGTATCAAGTATTTGTATTCACTGGACAATGGTAATGCCACTCCTAGGGAGGCATTATTTGTTGATGCTGCCTCATGTTTACAGATTGTCGTAAATGTGGGTCAGTGCCAATATGCAAGGTGTGTTACGGTGGCATGCCCACTGCAATACCCATTGCAGACCACTTATACAGTAAGTGATGGGTGTGAAGGGGCTGTATTTTCAAGGCAGCTTTAGGAACAAGTAGCGGCTTGACACCAACTTTTGAATGCGGAGAGGGCATTGCTCCACCAGAGCATCATTAATCGTAACAGTCCAGTGTTACTAGGGAGTTGTACAAGTGGCCATCTGTGAGAGTGAAGCATTGGATGTGTGGAATGATGCATGTTGTATATGTGTTGCTCAGTAGTCAGTGGTGGAGTGTTGTGTGTATGTTGTTTTCCCCACATGTTTTGTATGTTGTATGTGTTATGTAGTGTCTGTGTGTACGTTGTTTTCCCCACATGTTTTGTATGTTGTATGTGTTATGTAGTGTCTGTTTGCTTACCTACAAGTAGGCCATTGCCATATTGTCCATCCTGGAAGCGTTGGTTTATTATTGAGTGCCTGAAGATGTAGGCATCACGCATACTGCCAGGATATTTGGCGAGGATGTTGGTGACTATCCCATAATGGTCCACAATGGCCTGAACTTTTATGGAGTGTGTATGTTTCCTGTTCCTAATAAGGTGTTCCGTTGCAGCAGGAGGGACAAGTTGGACATGTGTGCAGTCCATTGCACCCTGCACATGCAGGAACCCAGCAATCTGGTAGAATGATTGTTTTGTCTCCTGATGCAGTTCCTGAGTGTAGGGGAACAGAATGTTGTGGGGAGTGAGGCAGATGATGGAGTCCAGTACTGTAGGGGGGAAGGCAGAAAGAGATGGTTGAGAAAAAACACCCACTCATGCTGCAGTGGCCTGAAATGAGCCAGAGGCCAGTATGTGGAGCACAGCCATGAGCTTGGTCAAGGTTGGAATAGTTGTTGGACTTTCCACTCTTGCCGTTATGTCAGGAGCAATGTGTCAGAGCAGGCTTACTATGGTCTCACACTTGAGACGGTAGTGGCTGATGACTTCTTGTTTCCTGAGGCCAAGGATGGATATTGGTTGGCAAACTATTCACTCTCTCCTTCTGCATTGCATTTGTGCCTTCTGTTGTGGTGGTTGAGGGTGCTGCGTTGCTGGTGGTGGCTCTTGCCATCATTGCTGTTATCGTCTCCGGGTGCAGAGCTGTAGCAGTAACAGGACTATGTTGTTCTGCTGTTTGCCAGAGTTCCTTCTGTGAGTTTTCCGTATATACTTCCATATGCTGTCCATCATTTTAATGCCAAGTCTGACCAGGCATTCAAATTTTGACATAAATCAGAGTTAGCACCATTTTTCCTAGGCGGTCCTAGGCATGCATCATTTTTCCGATGGCTCATGAATATGGCGCTAGCATAATTTTTTTAGGAGGGAACGTCTACCTTGCATATCATTGTCGGTAAACAATATAAGGTAAATCAGCGCTCAAAAAAATTAACGCAAGCCAAGGAAAAGTGGCATTAGAATGGTCTATTGCCACTTTATAGATATGGCGCCGGATTTGCTCCACTTTTATATAAATAAAAATGGTGCAAAGACAGTGTAAACATTTCAGAACATATGTCCCTCAGTATTTAATCTCTCTCTTCTGTTGGCATACCTCAAGACTCTGCATTCTTTAGCCAAGGTAGTCACAAATGCTGTCCTTGTGTATTTATTGGCTGCCTGGATTCGTTTTTTTCATTCCAACAACATCATTGAATTATTTGAACCTGGTGAGACATCTAATAATCTTTCCTGTAAAGGAACATATCTCCAGCCACTTGTAAGCTCATACTCCAATTGGCAAAGGAAGGGAAGATGGGGATTGTGCCTATGGAAATATTCTGTATTGCTTCATTGCTGTACAGTAAATATAGCTCCAACCTCCTGGCTGTGGGAGAGCACAGACTGTGCTTTGCTCTACAAAAGAATTGAAATTGGCTTTGCACTGGTACTTTACATTGTCTGTCATACCTACACAGATTCTGTAAGTGCTGTGCCATCTTCGTTTACAAGTGAGTGTAACACGGAATACTAGGCAAGGGTGAAATTTGACCTTTTCCCACATAGTTGTGAAAGGTCATAAAGAAGTGCAAAGTTTTCTAATATTGCCTGAGGCTGTCACATGCACATACATGGTGACCATCTAGTGAAGCAAAACATTGGCAAAGCCAATAGGTCTGATCCCTGATGCCACAGGCGAAACCTATTGATTTTGCCAATGCTTGTTAAGATTAGATGCCACTTATTTGTCATGAAATTCTGCATAATAAATTGATAATATGTGGAATGCAAAACTGCTATTTTGCACAAAAGTTTACTGCAAATTGCGCCCGCATGTTGATTTTGGATGCGAGGACACATTTTGCCCTAAAAATATAGTTAAAAAACATAAAAGTGCCACAAACAATAGTTGCTCGTTTATTGTTCTCATGATGGTGACATAGTTTCTGTGATTTTGCTTAACAAGAAAAAATGCTAATTTTGTGAAATTATATAATATTACACCAGTGTAATGGAAGATTCACTCAGGCATTGCTGTGACGCAACTGCTTTGGTTCCACAACCTACTGGGTTTCTGAGGAGTCACACAGTTTCACCTCTCTTGGGACTTGCATCAGCAAGGCAGTGAATTTGCATGGTGCTTCCACTCTTGTGTTATCTGGTTGACACTCAAGACTGGCAGGGGCAGCTCCTCAATCTTCTCTAAATTCAAATTATAGTTATTTTCAAAGTGCTTCTCACCTCTCAGTGTTTTTTCTGCCCCTTGAACTAATGCTATGTAGAGTCACCAAGTTTGTGCTCAAACCATGTTTTTTAATAGCATTGCTCTGGTGTCAAAATGCAATGGGAGCATTGCTTGAATGAAGGGGGAACCAGGTGGATCCCAAATCCAGTACCTGTTATTGAGCCGGGTCGGAGATCCGCCTGACCGAGCTATCAAACAGCTTTCCCGTCATCAGATCAGAGGTTTACTTTGTCTGCATGCCTGCAACGATGCAGGCAGGGAGACAGAGGAAACAATTGCTCTCACAGAGAGGGAGCTGCTATAAATCTGGGGGGAATCTGCAGAGAAACCTGTGATCATTCTAACCTGATTCCTTTTCAATTAGTTTTACTTTTTATTATCCAAGAGTTCCTGACATGACTATTTTCATGCCTACTCTTTAGCTTTCTGAAGAACTGTTTGGGGATACCCTCTTGTTTTAAATCTATACAGCATCTCAGCCTCTGCTGCTTCAAAATTCACCTCTCATGAGCAGTTACGATTAATGCACAACAGCTACCCAAATGAGATGCTATTTTAAAGGTTGCAATGGGGATGGCTTTTTACATGCAACAGGGAATTCCCTGCCATTGTCTTTATATACACTATGATTAGATCATCTATGTAGAATTCCCATTAAGACAAGGTCGTTCACTAATGTTTCATTTTTCTCATCCCAGGCTACCTGCTGCTCCCATCCGCCCAAAAATAAATTTGCACAGCTGGGGGCAAAGCAGGTGCCCATCTCTGTTCTCTGTATTTATATGTACAGTTGTCCCCTAAGATGTGAAAAAGGGGTAAGCAGAATTCTATTAGCTGTAAAATGATCCTGTTGTGCTCATAACATTTCAGAGCCCTACTTCTCAAAAAGAATTCCATAGCCTCCAACACTGCTGAACGAACAATACTTGTGTACAGGCTTGTAGCATCAAGCGTAATCATCAACAAATTCTCCTCCCACTGTATTCCATCAAATACATGCAGACAGTCCTTTGTGTCCCAATACAGGAACTCAAATTCCTTACAAATGGATATAGATTAAAGTCTATAGAAGTAGATGCATTCTCCAATAGACTTCACTTGTACGACATGATAGGTCGTCCTGGTGGAAGATTCACATGCTTGTGTAAATTCGGGATATGATAGAAAGTTGGGACCTTAGGATGTTCGCATTTCAAAAAATTATATTCCTCATAGTCCAATATGCCCTTGACCACCATTTGTCAAGGAGCTCATAGAACAATTTAACGCTTTGAACAAAGTCTTCCTTGCTGGGACGTTCATAGCGCTCTCGGACCCCATCTGTCATAAAGCTTCCTTTTCATAGTGTTCCTTGATTAGCAACTCAACATTCACCCTCTTTTTGCTTTCCCCCTGTTTGGGATTTTTTCCAGTTCTTTACTCAATATTTCAGGGAAGTGTTGCTGCAAACCAGGAGATTCCAGGAAGAAGACATGCCATTGGTAGAATGTCCAGCAATGCTGAGTCAGAGGACTTGTGCTGACCGGACTGACTCCTGCAGTGAATGTTCAACATACAAACACATTGTTGCTCTACTGACATGTTTTTTGAAGTTTTTGGAAGTTTTGAATGATGTCACACATTTTAAGAACAGAATAACAGCAGAAGCAAAGGGCCTCCCTATGCCTGGTGGTGGGGTCCCAAAGGGACATCGCCAGGGGCCAAACATGTTTTTTTATTTTTTTTATTTTGCCACCAAATCAGGGTGGATCTGTGAATCTACAGCATTTTTTTTTTTAAAAAGAACCAAGCTCACCATGCTGCTGCATCACTTTTGCTCATGTCTTTTCCTTGCTTCTTCCCCTGTTTAATTAATGCCTTCTACTTGCTTTTCCCTCATTCTCACTGCTTTCTCCTTGCTTTCCCCCCTGTTTTAGTGTCCTCTTCATGCTTTACCCTCATTTTCACTGTTTTCTCCTTGATTTCCCCCCATTTTTTGTGTGCCTTCTCCATGCGTTTCCCTCATTTTCTCCTTGTTTTTACCTCGTTTTCACTGCTTTCCCCTTCTTTTTCCCCCCATTTTTTGAGTGTCTTCTTCTTGCTTTTCTATCATCTTCACTGCATTCTCTGGCTTTTTCCCCATTTGTTGTGTAGCTTATCCTAGCATTTCCTTCATTTTAACTGCTTTCTCCCTGCTTCTTCCCCCATTTTTTGTGTGCACTCTTGTTGCTTTTCCTATGTTTCCACTGCTTTCTCCTTGCTTTGCCCCCATTTTCCGAGTGTCTTCTCCTTGCTTTTCCCTAATTTTCACTACTTTCTCCTTGCTTACCCCCCATTCTTTGAGTGTCTTCTCTTTGCTTTTCACTGCTTTCTCCTATATTTTCCCCCATTTGTGTGTGCTCTCTCCTTGTTTTTCTTGTGTTTTTACTGCTTTCTCCTTGCTTTTCCCCCTGTTTTTAAGTGTCCTCTTAATGCTTTTCCCTCATTTTCACTGCTTTCTGCTTGATTTCCCCCTATTTTGTATGTGCCTTCTCCATGCATTTCCCTAATTTTCTCCTTGCTTTTCCCTCGTTTTCACTTCTTCCTCCTTGTTTTCCCCCCATTTTTTGAGTGTCTTCTCCTTGCCTTTCCATTATCTTCACTGGATTCTCCTGGCTTTTCCCCCATTTGTTGTGTACCTTCTCCTTGCTTTTCCCTCATTTTCACTGCTTTATCCCTGCTTTTCCCCCAATTTTTTGTGTGCACTCTGATTGCTTTTCCCCTGTTTTCACTGCTTTCTCCCTGCTTTTTCCCCCATTTTTGAGTGTCTTCTCCTTGCTTTTCCCTCATTTTCACTGTATCTCCCTGCTTTTTCCCCATTTTTTGAGTCTCTTCTCCTTGCTTTTCCCTCATTTTCACTGTTTCCTCCTGTATTTCCCCCATTTTTCGTGTGCCCTCTCCTTGTTTTTCCTGCATTTTCACTGCTTTCTCCTTGCTCCCCCTCATTTTACATAAACGTCCACTTTGCTTTTCCCTCATTTTCACCGCTATCTCTTTACTTTTTCTCTCATTTTGTGGTGTGCTTCCTGCTTATCTTTCCCTCTTTCTCAAAGCCTTTTCCTTGCTTTTTCGCCCTTTTTTGTGTGTCTTCTCCTTGTTTTGTCCTCGTTCTCACTGCTTTCTCAAGCGCATGGATATCCTGTCAGGTGATTAGCTGTGCTTTTCAAATCCAGATTGAGTGATTGAAAAAAAAAGATATATATATATATATATATATATATATATATATATATATATATATATATATATATTGTAGATGTTTCTTTGGAAACTAGTCTAAGGTAAAAAAGAATGGTTTTTGCCTAAAAAATGCCAGGCATGACAGATATATATATATATATATATATATATATATATATATATATATGTATATATATATATATATATATATATGTAGGAAAGTCCTTTTTTTTTGCCTGATCACCCCCACTCTTTCTGGATAGGTACTGGTGGTTACTGACTCTTGGCTGTGCCCTGGGTACTGCTTACCAGTCCCAGGGCCAGTGCTCTGTGTAAAATGGATATGCAAATTAGGCTAATTATAATTGGCTAAGTTAACCTACCTATAAGTCCCTAGTATATGGTAGGGCATGTAGGTTTAGGGACCACAGCATAGGTGGTGCACACCTAGGTGCATTGCTGAGGTGCCCAGTGTCATTTTAAAAGCCAGCCTGCCTTGCTGGCTGCTTTTAAATTAAAGTTATATGCAAATTCGACTTTGGAATTAAAGGTACTTCCAAAGTTTTAAACTACCTTATTTTTACATATAAGTCACCCCTAAGGTGTGCCCTATGTGCCCCTAGGGCTGGGTGCCATGTAACTATAAGCAGGGACTTTATAAAAATAGATTTATAAGCCCTGGTGAGGTAAAAACAGCCAAATTCGTTTTTCCCTCATTGAAGTAAATGGCCTTCATAGGCTAGAATGGGCAGACTTTATTTTAAATTTTAAAGTCTCCTTAAATGTTACATACCAAGAATTTGGTATCAAATTGATTGTTATAATAAATCCCACAACTTCCAGTTGTTGGATTTAATATAACTAGTGCAGGTAAAAAGTTTAGACTTTACCTAAAAAGTTGCCAATTTCAGCTCTGCATTGTTTTTGCTGCTGTGCTCTGATTGGCCAGCCTGCAGCAGCTTCTGCCAGGCCACTTTTATGAGGTGTGAAGTGGCCTGGCTTTACACAAAGGAATGTGCTTGGGGGAGAGAATCTCCCCTCAGCAGATGGGGAAGCAGGAAGGGGGAGGGCTGCCAAACTGGTCTTCAAAGGCAGAGAAGGACATCTGGAGCACCCAGCAACACCCCCACATCCTGCAACCCCAGACAGCTAGGTGCCCCCTTGATTAGATTAGGAGAGGGCAGGAGAGGGGTGTGTTTATGATTTTTAGCCACACCAGTGGGTGGGTTCAGCCAGATCTCTCCTCCAAAAATCAGATTCATCCATTTTGGATTTTTAGAGACTATTGCCTTCTGGGATGGATTTTTGCCACACTTCCCAGGAAGTGGTCATCACAGGGGGACGACCCTGTCCCTGATTGGAGGACCAGGGCCCCCCTGCTTTTCACCCAGGAGCAAGGATAAAACTGGCAGACCTGCACCCACGCCTCAGATCCCCACCAAATTTCAAGAAGAAAGAACTACAAGGAGAAGAAGGACTGCCCTGCTGGACCCCTGGCCTGCACCTGGACCCTGCACTCAGAAAGACTGCACCAGCTGCACACTTGGGCTTCACCACAAGAAGGACTTTGCCTGGCTTCCACTGGTTCAAGGAGGGACTCCCTGTTTGCTACAGGTGAAAAATTGCTAACCAGAGTCCCCTGCACCAACTCCTGAAAAAGTGACCAGCTGACCACTGCCCAGTGGCCAAAAAGGAGTTTGCGCCAGGTGCACTCTGGGAGTTGAAGTCCGCACTTCCCAAGGACCATCACAGAACTTCTGGACCCTTGGGGTGAGCTGTGGACCCCAAAAGAACCTTAAAAGAACATCTGGGTGAAGCCCCAGAAGTTTGGAAAAGATTGGAGAAATTTTAGAAAAAAGCTCCATAAAGTGACCGACTCGACGCGGAAATTCTAGCCGGCTTGCCTCAACCGCGACCCGGCCTGACTTCGTGGTTCGTCCCGGTCAAGAAAAACATCCGAAAAAGAGACTAAGTCCGAACGTAAAAAGTTGACCGGGACCTTCCAGCCATCGTATCCGAGAAGGGCTCCACGGACGTCGGATCAAGATCCAGGTTTACCCCGGTCGAAGGATTTTCATCTCGAAAAAACGACTAAGTCCGAAGGTAGAAATCACCACCGAGGAAACCGACTTCGCGTATCCGGACAAGGGCTCCAGGAGGTCGGATCCAACTGGCAGGTTCGTCCCGGTGAAGAAAAACTTCAAAATAAAGACTAAGTCAGAAGGTAACTTTTTAACCGAGGCCTCCCGCGACCTGTAGCCGAGCAGGGCTCCATCGCGGTCGGCCTGAAAGTTTGACTTTGTCCCGGTCCTGGTGCAACCAGATGACCCGATTGGCGCTTTTTGTTTCTATGCGCTAGAAAATAATAATACTTTAAAAATTCATATCTCCGGTTCCCCTGAACCGATTTTAATCGTTTTTGTGTCATTTTAAAGCTAAAAATATAAGCTATTTTTATAAATTGGTTTTGGATTTTTAAACTGTTTCCTGTGTTTTATTTAATTACTGTTTTGTGATATTTGAATGCTTTACACTTTGTCTCCTAAGTTAAGCCTTGACGCTCGATGCCAAGCTACCAAGGGTAGAGCTGGGATTAATTTACTGAGACCTAACTGTACTTTTGTGGAGGTTTGTGGCTTGTTGCTAGGTGTAGGTACCTACCTGCCCTATCAATAACCCATTTTCCAACATAATTGGAAGCAGCGACGGGATCCTGTACTTGTGTTCAATATCACGTTACAGTTTTAGATAAAACAAATTAAAAATCCTTTAAATTGTCCTAGTGCAAAAATTGTTTTTAATTTGTAATTAAAATTTTTTTTTTAAATTAATTTGGATTAATTTCAATTATTGAATTTTTGTAATTTTTCTAAATTCTTGTTTCCAATTTTTGCAAAAAGCTTTTGTTGACACAAAACTAGGGAACCATGGAGCTTGATCTGGCTAGCCTACCCACACTGACAGTAGTCCAGCTTAGGGGGTTGTGTACTGAGAGGGGGTTGCCTGCAACCCCTAATCTCAGGAAGGAAATCCTGATTAAATCCCTGACAGCATGGGCTGAGGCCCAAGAGGTAGAGACAGAGGAAGCTCCAGAGGAGGAACCAAAAGAAGATGATGTTAACTCTAACCATTCAGGGGAGGAAAGGCATCAGACCCCAAGTGAGGAAGAGGAGGAACGGTTCTCACTGGACACAGTCACTAGGGGCAGACCCAAAGCTAGTGATAGGAAGAGGGTCCTTTCAGGAGGAGAGAACCCATCCATCAGGGAGAGAGAGCTGGAAGCCCAGCTAGCCTACATAGCTTTGGAGGCAGATAAGCTTGCCCTAGAAAAAAAGAAGTGGGCAAGCAAAGAAAAAAAAGATGGAAGCAGCGAGAAAGAAACTGAGGTGTCCCTGGGTGGGGGTTTTGCCCCCAGATTACCCAAAGGGGTGGTTCCTGCCTATGTAGAGGGGGATGACATTGATAAGTGGCTGGGGGCCTTTGAGAGGGCCCTCCAGATGAGGAAAGTCAAGCCTCAGTACTGGGGTTCACTCCTTTGGGAGTTAGTTCCCAACTCTGGGAGGGATAGGCTCCTAACCATGAGTGGGGAGGATGCAGACTCATACCCCAGTATGAAGAGATGCTTGACTAAAAAGTTTGGTCTAACCCCAGAGCAGTATAGGCTTAAGTTTAGGGACACCCAAAAGACAAGCACCCAGTCCTGGGTGGACTTTGTGGACATTTCAGTGAAAGCACTGGAGGGCTGGATACAGGGCAACAGGGTAAGTACCTTTGAGGGGCTGTACAATTTGATTATGAGGGAGCACCTTCTAACTAATTGTGTCCAAGAGAGGCTCCGCCAGTATCTAGTAGACTCTAGGTTGACCAACCCCAGAGAGCTGGGGGAGGCAGCAGATGACTGGTTAAGAACTAGAGTTAACCAGAGACCCCCAGGGGGTGATCAGAAAAAGGGAGGACATGGTTCTTCTCAGGGGAAGAACCAGGGGAAAGATGACAAAAAACCCAAAGAGTCCTCACAAGAGTCCCCAAAAACTTCTCAGGGAGGGGGAGCCCCGAGCCAATTCACTTTTAAAGGGAAAGGGTATCAGGGAAAGAATTTTGATCCTGCTAAAGCAGGAAAGTTTCAGGAGCTTGCTAAGGCCGGCAAGTGTTTTGACTGTTATCAGCCAGGACATAAAAGAGGAGATGCTATCTGCACCAAGAAGCCCCCCACTGGTGGGCAATCCCAGGGGATTGCTAGTGTAGGGTTGGGGGTGGAAGTTGGCCCAGGGGTGGAATCAGGGTACACTGAAGTCACCTTAGTATCCGTGGGTGGGGTGGACATTGCAACTATGGCCACCTTACCTCCCATCATGCAGAGGTATAGGCAGAGGCCTAAAGTCAATGGGACTGAAGTGGAAGCTCTGAGAGATACAGGAGCCAGTGTGACAATGGTCACAGAAAAGCTGGTTTCTCCAGAGCAGGTCTTACCTGGTGTCTTCCACCAGGTGACTTATGCAGATAGCAGAACCAAACTCCATCCCATGGCTATGGTGAGTCTGGAATGGGGAGGTGTGACTGGCCCTAAAAAAGTAGCTGTAGCTCCTGCCCTCCCAGTAGAGTGTCTACTGGGAAATGATCTTGAAGCATCTGAATGGTCAGAAGTGGAGAGAAGGGTCCATGCAAAGATGCTGGATCTCCCTGAATGGGTGTGTGCTGTGACCAGGTCACAGGCAGCACAACAGGGAAATGCTGGACACTTGGACCCTGGAACAATGGGCCAAGCCTCCAAGAAGAAGAGAAAGGGCACTGGGTCTGGCTTACCAGCCCCAACAAGTACAGAGGGTCAGGAAGAATCCAACCCTGAGGGGGAGGATCTGAACTCTGAGGGAGGGACACCTTCCCTGCAAACTCTGCCTGACTTGGCAGAACTGCAAGGGGCAGGTGGGCCCACCAGAGAAGATTTGTGCCAGGGACAAAGAGAGTGTCCCACTCTTGAGGGCCTGAGGCAGACTGCTGCCAGGCAAGAACAAGGGGATACCAGTGGTACCCACAAGGTTTACTGGGAGGATGGAGTTCTCTACACTGAGGCTAGGACCCTCAAAGAAGGGGCTACTAGGAGAGTAGTGGTCCCCCAAAAGTATAGAGAATTCCTCCTTACCTTAAGCCATGATATCCCCTTAGCTGGTCATTTGGGACAGACCAAGACCTGGAACAGGCTGGTCAACCATTTTTTTTGGCCAGAAATGTCCGAAAAAGTCAAGGAGTTTTGCAGCTCCTGTGTCACCTGTCAAGCCAGTGGCAAGACAGGGGGCAAGTCAAAGGCTCCCTTAATTCCACTGCCAGTGGTCGGGACTCCCTTTGAGAGGGTGGGGATTGACATTGTTGGTCCCCTAGACCCACCAACTGCTTCAGGTAACAGGTACATTGTGGTGATAGTGGACCATGCCACCAGGTACCCTGAGGCAATACCCCTCCGGACAATCACTGCACCCACAGTGGCTAGGGCCCTACTTGGTGTGTTCACCAGAGTGGGATTCCCAAAGGAGGTGGTCTCAGATAGGGGCACAAACTTTATGTCAGCCTATCTGAAAGCCATGTGGGAGGAGTGTGGTGTTACTTATAAGTTCAGCACACCCTACCATCCACAGACCAATGGTCTAGTGGAAAGATTCAATAAGACCCTGAAGGGCATGATCATGGGTTTGTCTGACAAACTCAGGAGGAGATGGGATGTCCTCCTCCCATGCCTACTGTTTGCCTACAGGGAAGTGCCACAGAAGGGGGTTGGATTCAGCCCCTTTGAGTTACTGTTTGGGCACCCTGTAAGAGGCCCATTGTGCTTGGTGAGAGAGTCTTGGGAAAAGCCTCTCAAGGAAGCCAAGGAGAATGTGCTGGATTATGTACTAGGCCTGCGGTCTCGCATGGCTGAGTATATGAAGAAGGCAAGCAGGAACCTGGAGGCCAGTCAGGAGCTCATGAAGCTCTGGCATGATCAAAAGGCTACCATGCCTGAGTATCACCCAGGACAGCTGGTGTGGGTTTTGGAGCCCATGGCTCCTAGGGCACTACAGGCCAAATGGACTGGGCCCTATCCAATCCTAGAGAAAAAAGGTGAGGTCACCTACTTGGTGGACCTTGGCACCCCCAGGAATCCTCACAGGATCCTGCATGTTAATAGGATGAAACCCCACCAGGACAGGGCAGACATGACCATGCTGATGGTCACTGATGAAGGGAAGGAGGAGGAGGGTGAACCTCTGCCAGACCTCCTGTCCTCAAAGGAAAAAGATGGGTCAGTGGAGGGAGTGGTACTCTCTCCCAAACTGACAGATCAGCAACAACAAGACTGTAAGCAAGTCTTGGGACAGTTTGCTAGTCTGTTCTCCCTGACCCCTGGACTCACCAATTGGTGTGTCCATGATGTTGACACTGGTGACAGCTTGCCTGTCAAGAACAAGCTGTACAGGCTGTCTGACCAGGTCAAGGCCAACATCAAAGCTGAAGTGGCTAAGATGTTGGATCTGAAGGTAATTGAGCACTCTGATAGTCCTTGGTCCAGTCCAGTGGTACTGGTGCCCAAAGCTAGTCCCCAAGGTGGGAAGAAAGAATTAAGATTCTGTGTGGACTACAGAGGTCTAAATGCAGTCACTAGGACTGATGCTCACCCCATACCTAGAGCTGATGAGCTCATTGACAGGTTGGGGGCTGCCAAATTCCTGAGCACATTTGATCTGACCTCAGGATATTGGCAGATTGCCTTAAGTCCAAGAGCCAAGGAGAGGTCAGCATTTTCCACACCAGAGGGCCACTTTCAGTTCAAGGTGATGCCCTTTGGGATGAAAAATGCTCCTGCCACCTTCCAACGGTTGGTGAATAGAGTCCTATCTGGGTTGGAATCTTTTAGTGCAGCTTATCTAGATGATATAGCTGTATTTAGTTCCACCTGGAGGGACCACCTGGTCCACCTGAAGGAAGTGCTTCAGGCCCTGCTTCAAGCAGGCCTGACTATCAAGGCAAGCAAGTGCCAGATAGGGCAAAGTTCTGTTGTGTACCTGGGCCACCTTGTTGGTGGAGGCCATGTACAACCTCTCCAGCCCAAGATCCAGACTATCCTGGATTGGGAGGCTCCAAAAACCCAGACTCAGGTCAGGGCCTTTCTTGGCCTGACTGGGTATTACAGGAGGTTTGTTCAGAATTTTGGGACCATAGTGGCCCCTCTGACTGAGCTTACCTCCAAGAAACAACCCAAGAAGGTCATTTGGACCCCAGAGTGTCAAAAAGCTTTTGACACCCTAAAACAGGCTATGTGTTCAGCACCAGTGTTACTGGCCCCTGACTATAGCAAGGAGTTTGTAGTGCAAACAGATGCTTCAGAGGAAGGGATTGGGGCAGTGTTAGCACAAGTTAATGAAGAGGGCCATGATCACCCAGTTGCCTTCATTAGCAGGCGACTACTCCCCAGAGAGAAGAAATGGAGTGCCATTGAGAGGGAGGCCTTTGCTGTGGTTTGGTCCCTGAAGAAGTTGAGGCCTTACTTGTTTGGCACTCACTTCCGTGTACAAACTGACCACAGACCTCTCAGATGGTTGATGCAGATGAGGGGGGAGAACCCAAAACTGTTAAGGTGGTCCATTTCCCTACAGGGGATGGACTTCACAGTGGAGCACAGACCTGGGACTGCTCATGCCAATGCAGATGGCCTTTCCAGGTTTTTCCACTTAGCTGATGAGGACTACCAGGGTGTAGGTTAGTACCCATCACCTTTCATCTGGGGGGGGGCAGTGTAGGAAAGTCCTTTTTTTTTGCCTGATCACCCCCACTCTTTCTGGATAGGTACTGGTGGTTACTGACTCTTGGCTGTGCCCTGGGTACTGCTTACCAGTCCCAGGGCCAGTGCTCTGTGTAAAATGGATATGCAAATTAGGCTAATTATAATTGGCTAAGTTAACCTACCTATAAGTCCCTAGTATATGGTAGGGCATGTAGGTTTAGGGACCACAGCATAGGTGGTGCACACCTAGGTGCATTGCTGAGGTGCCCAGTGTCATTTTAAAAGCCAGCCTGCCTTGCTGGCTGCTTTTAAATTAAAGTTATATGCAAATTCGACTTTGGAATTAAAGGTACTTCCAAAGTTTTAAACTACCTTATTTTTACATATAAGTCACCCCTAAGGTGTGCCCTATGTGCCCCTAGGGCTGGGTGCCATGTAACTATAAGCAGGGACTTTATAAAAATAGATTTATAAGCCCTGGTGAGGTAAAAACAGCCAAATTCGTTTTTCCCTCATTGAAGTAAATGGCCTTCATAGGCTAGAATGGGCAGACTTTATTTTAAATTTTAAAGTCTCCTTAAATGTTACATACCAAGAATTTGGTATCAAATTGATTGTTATAATAAATCCCACAACTTCCAGTTGTTGGATTTAATATAACTAGTGCAGGTAAAAAGTTTAGACTTTACCTAAAAAGTTGCCAATTTCAGCTCTGCATTGTTTTTGCTGCTGTGCTCTGATTGGCCAGCCTGCAGCAGCTTCTGCCAGGCCACTTTTATGAGGTGTGAAGTGGCCTGGCTTTACACAAAGGAATGTGCTTGGGGGAGAGAATCTCCCCTCAGCAGATGGGGAAGCAGGAAGGGGGAGGGCTGCCAAACTGGTCTTCAAAGGCAGAGAAGGACATCTGGAGCACCCAGCAACACCCCCACATCCTGCAACCCCAGACAGCTAGGTGCCCCCTTGATTAGATTAGGAGAGGGCAGGAGAGGGGTGTGTTTATGATTTTTAGCCACACCAGTGGGTGGGTTCAGCCAGATCTCTCCTCCAAAAATCAGATTCATCCATTTTGGATTTTTAGAGACTATTGCCTTCTGGGATGGATTTTTGCCACACTTCCCAGGAAGTGGTCATCACAGGGGGACGACCCTGTCCCTGATTGGAGGACCAGGGCCCCCCTGCTTTTCACCCAGGAGCAAGGATAAAACTGGCAGACCTGCACCCACGCCTCAGATCCCCACCAAATTTCAAGAAGAAAGAACTACAAGGAGAAGAAGGACTGCCCTGCTGGACCCCTGGCCTGCACCTGGACCCTGCACTCAGAAAGACTGCACCAGCTGCACACTTGGGCTTCACCACAAGAAGGACTTTGCCTGGCTTCCACTGGTTCAAGGAGGGACTCCCTGTTTGCTACAGGTGAAAAATTGCTAACCAGAGTCCCCTGCACCAACTCCTGAAAAAGTGACCAGCTGACCACTGCCCAGTGGCCAAAAAGGAGTTTGCGCCAGGTGCACTCTGGGAGTTGAAGTCCGCACTTCCCAAGGACCATCACAGAACTTCTGGACCCTTGGGGTGAGCTGTGGACCCCAAAAGAACCTTAAAAGAACATCTGGGTGAAGCCCCAGAAGTTTGGAAAAGATTGGAGAAATTTTAGAAAAAAGCTCCATAAAGTGACCGACTCGACGCGGAAATTCTAGCCGGCTTGCCTCAACCGCGACCCGGCCTGACTTCGTGGTTCGTCCCGGTCAAGAAAAACATCCGAAAAAGAGACTAAGTCCGAACGTAAAAAGTTGACCGGGACCTTCCAGCCATCGTATCCGAGAAGGGCTCCACGGACGTCGGATCAAGATCCAGGTTTACCCCGGTCGAAGGATTTTCATCTCGAAAAAACGACTAAGTCCGAAGGTAGAAATCACCACCGAGGAAACCGACTTCGCGTATCCGGACAAGGGCTCCAGGAGGTCGGATCCAACTGGCAGGTTCGTCCCGGTGAAGAAAAACTTCAAAATAAAGACTAAGTCAGAAGGTAACTTTTTAACCGAGGCCTCCCGCGACCTGTAGCCGAGCAGGGCTCCATCGCGGTCGGCCTGAAAGTTTGACTTTGTCCCGGTCCTGGTGCAACCAGATGACCCGATTGGCGCTTTTTGTTTCTATGCGCTAGAAAATAATAATACTTTAAAAATTCATATCTCCGGTTCCCCTGAACCGATTTGAATCGTTTTTGTGTCATTTTAAAGCTAAAAATATAAGCTATTTTTATAAATTGGTTTTGGATTTTTAAACTGTTTCCTGTGTTTTATTTAATTACTGTTTTGTGATATTTGAATGCTTTACACTTTGTCTCCTAAGTTAAGCCTTGACGCTCGATGCCAAGCTACCAAGGGTAGAGCTGGGATTAATTTACTGAGACCTAACTGTACTTTTGTGGAGGTTTGTGGCTTGTTGCTAGGTGTAGGTACCTACCTGCCCTATCAATAACCCATTTTCCAACAATATATATATATATTGTCCCAGAAAGTATGAAGATCAAGGGTGTAGAACAGGTTCTTAATGTAGCCCAACCAACCAATTCTTAGGTGGCCTCTGAACCTGATATTTACCTCAATGGGTATCTATGGGGTTCAAGTGGTTCAAGTTAGACCAGAGGCGATGCCAGAACAGTAAGGGTATTAGGTGGACAGCGAACAAAATTGTAAAGAGTCCCATGTCCATCAGGGGTGGAATCAGATTGACTAGGGCAATAAGGAATCCTTTTTTCCATCATGGTGAGCTTGTTAGCACCTATGTGGCCCCAAGGTTCAGTGCAAAATAGGACAGAGGTTTTTTTTAACTTTGACTGATACATTTCAACTACTGGGGAGAGGGTCTTTGGTTTTGTTCTCCTAACCATTTTGATAACAGCCCCAACTTCCTGCTGGAATTTAAGAGCACACTTGGAGGTTTGGGCCCTCCATCCAAAATTGTGGAACACGTTCAATCCCAGATCGGTAAAGTTTTGGACCTGCTCATGTGGTGTACTCTGCACAGTAATTCTCAAATTCACCTCTCTGTACGGATTTAAAGCCATAAACTTTCATTGCCAATGCCTCTTTTCATTGCAAAACCACAGGTAGCATTTGAATATGGTCTGAAGCCCTACTGGAGTTTTTGAAATGAGGAGGGTGTCATCGGCAAATAGTAAGGTAGAGATCTTGGTTGCACCAACCTTCGGGCATCATTGCCCAGGAAGTCTAAAAGAAGTACCAGGTCATTGATGGACAGGAAAAAAGTAACTATTTTTCGATTCTGAAAGGCTCAGTGAGCTCCCTCTTGCTCCTATACCTAACCGTGCTAGGTTGTCTTTGTGGACCCTTAAAATTACATCTAAAATGAAAGCTAGGACTCTCATGTTATGAAGTACCTACCAGAGTTTGTTGCAGGGGACCAGGTCAAATGCAGATTTTAAATCTACAAAGGCCACATATAGGCGGCCCTTCCCAACTACTACAGCTTTCCACTATATTGTGCTAAATTGTAGGATTTGGTCAAGTGTGCTGGTTATTAGCTTGAACCCTGCTTGGTACTCAGAGAGTATTTGTTTCTCTGAGGCCCAGTCTAGCAGCTTCCCAAGAACGAGGTGACAAAATAGCTTCAGGAATCCATCAATAAGGCTGATGGGTCTGTAGTTGCTGGAATCGTCCCGACAGCCTTTCTTGCAATTTGGGACAATCTCAACCTCCAGCCAGAAACTAAGGATAGGTCCACCGTCAACTTTAACTTGTGCTACATTAGGGTAAGAGGCCCAAATATCTGGCATTGCTGCATATAAATCCGCTAGTATATGATCAGGGCCAGGGGCGTTCTTTGGGATTATAGATTTAAGGGCAGTAACTGAATCATGAGAAAGACAACAAAGGGCCCCTGCTGTTTAATACGGCTTGTGAGACCCTGTCTTGGAGATTCTCTGTTCCCAGTTCCACAGCGGTGTCTGTGGTGGCAGTGCTGGCGGCGGTGTCTGTGGTGGCAGTGCTGGCGGCGGTGTCTGTGGTGGTGGTGCTGGCGGCGGAGTTTGTGGTGGCAGTGCTGGCGGCGGTGTCCGTGGTGGCGGTGCTTGCGGCGGTGTCTGTGGTGGCGGGCCTGGCAGCGGGGAATGTGTCAGCACCTGCTGAGGGAGAAATGCAGCCTCGGATGTCTGCCCACCGGGGAAGAGGCTGGGGACTGTCGCAGGGGCTGTAGACGTGCCGGAGGCGGTGCAGGTGGCGGTGCAGGTGGTGGTGCAGGTGGTGGTGTTCGCCGCCGTACAGGTTGGTGTGGATGTGGACAGAAGATGTGACACTGGTCCCTCAGTCTGTGCCACCATGCCCTCTCCTTACCTGCCCTTCTGTTTTTGGCCCTTCCCCACATTGGATGGTGGTGCAGTTGTCTTGCCCCTATCCCCTTTCGTTTTTGCTGACCCCTTGGTGGCTAGTGGTTTCGACTTCTCCCTCCGGGTGCGGGCACCTTTTTCACCATGGCAGGTGGCGGAATGTCCTTGCCCTCGCTACGTGGCACACTGGCAGCCCTGATGGTTGGCACACTCCATGACTCCGCTGTTGCTGGCACCACTGTGCCTGGGGAGGTGGTAGCTGAGGTGCTGGGCTGGGACCTGGAAAGCCTGGCCCTAGGGAAAGGACAGGGGGGAGGTGTAGGGAAGAGGTCAATGTTAGCCAGGAAGAGTTTTTTAGACACACTGGGACGGGAAGATGGAGGGGGTTTGGTTGAGTGGAGGAAGAGGTAGTGGTTGTAGGAGGTGTACGTCTGCTGAATTTGGGTGAAGGTGCATGGGCTGGAGGCTGTTGTGAGGTGGATGGCTGTTGGGTGGGTGTGTGCCTGCATTTGTGTACTTTGGGAGGAGTGCTCACAGACACACTGGTAGAGGACACTGGGGATGGTATTGGGGGTGGTGAGTGCACGTGAGCGGTGTGTGGTGATGGGCGTGCTGGTGATGGAGGTAGTGGCTGAGGATGTAGTGCATGCAGGTGTGAGTGGAGACGAGACTGGGAGGGAGGAGGGAGACGTGGAGGAGGGGGACACAGTGGAGGAAGTAGATGTTGGTATGTGTGCATGGGTATGTTGCTTGTGTGAGTGCCTGTTGGATGTGTGGTGCTTATGTTTGCCTGAGCCACTCTTGTGTGTTGATGTGTGTGCATGCTGGTCTGATCGTGTGTTTGGGATAGGCAGAGGTACAAGGGATTAGGTCTGGGTGGAGGAGGTTGGAGGGGTGAGGCTGGAAACAGGGACAATGGCTGCCATCAGTGCTGAGGCCAGAGCCTGAAATGCTCTCTGTTGGGCTGCCTGGCCAGAATGAATGCCCTCCAGGTATGCATTTGTTTGTTGCAAATGCCTCTCAACACCCTGGATGGCATTCATAATGGTAGACTGTCCAACAGTGAGGGATCTCAGGAGTTCAGTAGCCTCCTCACTGAGGGCAGCAGGGCTGACTGGGGCAGAGCCTGATGTGCCTGGGGCGAAGGAGATGCCCACTCTCCTGGGTGAGCGGGCACGGGACAGACGCTGAGGGGCTGCTGGGAGGGCGGTGCTGGTAGGGGTGGTGGCGGCTGTACCTGTTGATGCAGTGGGCACAGAGGGGCCCGCCACCGCAAGGGAGCTCCCATCAGAGGAGGAGTCGCTGTCGCTGGTCTCTGCTCCTGTCCCCGCCATGGAGCTCCCCTCGTCCTCCGTCCCACTGGTGGCTTCAGACTCCGTAAGTTCACCCTCCAGGGCCAAGTGGGATGCAGTTCCCTCCTGCTCTGGTGCCAAGGTTCCTCCATCTGATGCAATCAAGAACAGGGAGACAAAACAAAAAGGGGGTTGGAGAAAGATGAAAGACATGTTCAGTGCATGCAACACCACTACCGTTGGCGGACACCGCAGACAGTGAGCAGCTCTCTGCACTACGCCATGCACTTATAGTTCCTAGATTTTTCATATGCCCATGGGGTACCAGGCCTAAGCCCAATTGCTGCACACCTGGAATTCACAGGGGACTGACTAGGTTTAGATGGCTCTTACCACTAGTGGGCTTTGGGTGCCACATAGCCTGCCTCACAAGGGACCTTGCCTACCAAGATCGCCCTGGCCTAGGGGAACCCACTGCCCACCTCTCCTGCCCAGACACCTTGTAATGCGCGCAGAGTCAGCTGAATGAGAGTGTACTCACCCCATTGTGGCTGCTGTGATGCCCTCAAGCACCCATCCAACTCCGGATAGGCCACCGACAGGATCCGGAACATCAGGGGGGTCATGGTGCGACGGGCACCCCTCCCACATTGGGAGGCCATCACCAGCTGGGCCTCCGGCGTCTTCTTTCTCCAGCGGCGCAGGTACTCCCATCTTTTACGGCAGTGGGTGCTCTGTCTGTGGTAGACCCCCAGGGTCTGGACATCCTTGGCGTTGGCACGTCAAATAGCCTTCATCTGGTGGGCGCTGACCTAGAGGAATGGTACAAGGTGAAAGGACATTACTCACCCGCCGGGCCGTCAAACTCATTGTCCACCAGTTCCCACCCATGCCGCTACGCACATACACTCACCTTCCGCACATGTAGTCCTCAACCCCCCCATGTATCTTCCATCCACACCACTCAAAGCAGGCATTGCCCAGTCAGCATGCTCACAGTGTACTCACCTGTTTGTCTGGAGGACCGTACAGTTGCGTCTACTGGGGGAGGACACCATCCACTAGTTTCTCCAACTCCTCCGAAGTGAAGGCAGTGGCCCTTTCCCCAGACATATGAGCCATTGTTGCTTCCAGACACAGGTCACAGCAGCACTTGCAGTGTAGGTCCTCTCCTGTTGAAGGTCAGGTATCAAGTGAGTGAACAGACAGAAAATGGAAATGACGTCCGCTGCAGTGCATACTGTCACCGTTGGTGTACATCGTCATTGGCTCCTCGGATCCATAGGGCCCAATGTTAACCAATGCTGAATGCGCCGCAGTCTTCAACCACCCACCGCGACAGTGTACAATGCTAGCGCAGTTACCTCATATCCCCTTGTCCCACCTTACAGTTCAGACAGACGCCATTTCAGGGGGCCACATGGCATTAATAATAACTGCATCACACCTACCTAGGCCTAGAATACACACAGTTACAAGCACATTGCGGATTAATACATTTCTGCAAATGACATTTTGAGATACCACAGTGTTGGCTGAGTCTCTGCTCGCTGTTCTCCTCCATAGGGCACGTCTGCTGGGGCTCCTGTGTACAGACCCCTCGTGGACCTGTCGACAATGGAAGAGAGACACGTCATAGCCACATACAGACTTGACCGTGCAACAATCCATGAACTGTGTGCCCAGTTGGTGCCAGACCTGATGTCAGCTATCTGCCATCCCACAGGAATCCCCCCTCCAGTGCAGGTCCTGTCAGTACTCCATTTCCTGGCAAGTGGGTCTTTTCAAACAACAGTGGCCATTGCATCAGGGATGTGCCAGCGAATGTTCTCTAACAGGTTGTCCAGAGTGTTGTCTGCCCTGCCGAAACACATGCGCAGCTACATCGTGTTCCCTCAGGTGGAGGATTTGCCCACAGTGAAAGGTGACTTCTATGCCCTGGGACATATCCCCAACATCATTGGTGCCATTGATGGGACACATGTGGCATTAGTACCCCCATGCAGGAGTGAACAGGTGTACAGAAATCGGAAGAGCTACCATTCGATGAATGTGCAGATGGTGTGTTTGGCAGACCAGTACATCTCCCATGTGAATGCCAAGTTTCCTGGCTCAGTGCATGATGCTTACATTTTGAGGAATAGCAGCATCCCTTATGTGATGGGGAAACTCCAGCGGCATCGTGTGTGGCTAATAGGTGAGGCCAAGGACCCAATACAGTGCAAATAGGTGTCTGGGTATGGGGTTGTCCCTAAGGGTTAGTGTGTGTCTAACAGTTGGCGCTCGATATTTGCAGGTGACTCTGGTTAACCCAACCTGTCATGGCTACTGACCCCAGTGAGGAGTCCCAGGACAAGGGCAGAGGAACGCTACAATGAGGCACATGGGCGAACTAGGAGGGTGATTGGACGCACCTTCGGCCTCCTGAAGGCCAGATTCCGGTGCTGCCATATGACAGGTGGTTCCCTATACTGCTCACCAAAGAAGGTGTGCCATATCATCGTGGCCTGCTGTATTCTGCACAACCTGGCTTTGCGATGGCAGGTGCCTTTTCTGCAGGAGGATGGGCTAGCTGGTGGTCTTGTGGCAGCTATGGAGCCTGTGTACAATGAAGAAGAGGAGGCAGAAGAAGAGGATATCGACAACCAAAACAACATAATCATGCAATACTTCCAGTGAGACACAGGTAAGAAGATGTCACTGCCTTCAACATCTCATACTATTGTTGGAGCTAGCATAAGTCTGTCGTTTTCACTCAGTGTATGGACCCTGACTTGTCACTTTGCCTTTCCATTTCACAGATGTGGGTCCCACTTTGTGCCCTCTGCTATATTTCCTCCTGGCCTACAGCTGTCTTACATCGGTATGTGCACAAGTAAATTGACATTGATATATTCCATGGTTATTGCAATTACACATTTGTGAAAGCACAGACTGACTCCAGATTGTTTTGTGATTGAAGTGTGTTTATTTCTCTGCTAATAAGTGGAGGGGGTTGTAAAATGGGCTGGGAGGATGGTGGAGGAATGTCCATGGCAGAGTCCAGTCTATTTGTTTCACAGGTGCATTGTCCAAAGGGGCATAGGAAGTGGAGCAATGGCAGTTTAAGGGTGACAATTCAGGGGGGTCTTGTTTCCTGGCGGGTCTTGGCAATGTTCGCTGTCTTGTTCCTGGATCTCAGGGACCGTTTGCTGGGTGGTTCTCCATCTGCTGGGGTTGGGGTGCTGGTGTTGTGTTCCTGTGGCGGTGCCTCCAGTCCACTAGCGCCGGCAGAAGTCGAAGGGTGTTCATCGCCCAGGCTAGTGTCAGGGGCCCCTTGTTGTGCCACTGTGTCCCTCCTGGTGTTGACAAGGTCTGCCAGCACCCCTGCAATGGTGACCAGGGTGTTGTTAATGGACTTCAAGTCCTCCCTGATCCCAAGGTAGTGTTCCTCCTGCAGCCGCTGGATCTCCTGAAACTTGGCCAGTACCGTTGCCATCGTCTCCTGAGAATGATGGTAAGCTCCCATGATGCTGGAGAGTGCCTCATGGAGAGTGGGTTCTCTGGGCCTGTCCTCCCCTGTCGCACAGCAGTCCTCCCAGCTTCCCTGTTGTCCTGTGCCTCTGTCCCCTGAACCGTGTGCCCACTTCCACTGCCCCCAGGTCCCTGATCGTCCTGTGTCAGTGGGTTGCCTGGGTTCCCTGTAGTGGTGGACACACTGCTGATTGACGTGTCCTGGGGACAGAGGGATGGGCCCGCTGGGTGAGTGCCGTGCTGGTGTTTCCTGAGGGGGGAAGGTCTTTGGTGGCTTGTGACTGTGTCAGGGAAACCGACTGTCCCGAGGTCCGTGATGGGCCGGGCTGGTCATCTTGATCCAGTTGTGCAGAGCTGCTGTCATCACTGTAGGTCTCTTCTGTGGGGGGGACTGGATATGTCTGGCATCTCCTGTCCGGTGACGTTGGGTATGGGTCCTGTAGGGGTTTAAAAGCATGATTATTTCATCTGTCTGTGCCACTGTGTGCAATGGGTGAGTGACCCTGTACTCCAGTGCTTGCATTCTTGGCTTGGTCCTTGTTTGATAGTTGGTTTGGGGTCTGTGTGGATATCTGTACTGGAAATGTTTTGGTGATGGGTGTCCATGCATTGGTGTTACATGCAGGGCTTGTTTTTGGGATGTGTGGGTTGTGTTGGTGGGGTATCTGTGGGTTGTTGGGGTGATGAGTGTGAGGGTAAGGGTGGGGTATGTGATGGCATGCAGGTAGGGTGGGGGATACAGTAGTAAAGATTTGCCCTACCAGAGTCCAGTCTTCCTGCTACTCCTGCGAGGCCCTCAGGATGCAGTATTGCCAAGACTTGCTCCTCCCATGTTGTTAGTTGTGGGGGAGGAGGTGGGGGTCCACCGCCAGTCCTCTGTACTGCAATCTGGTGTCTGGAGACCACAGAACGCACCTTCCCCCGTAGGTCATTCCACCTCTTCCTGATGTCATCCCGTGTTCTTGGATGCTGTCCCACTGCTTTCACCCTGTCGTCAATTCTCCGTCATAGCTCCATCTTTCTTGCTAAGGAGGTGTGCTGCACCTGTGATCCTAATAGCTGTGGCTCTACCCGGACGATTTCCTCCACCATGACCTTGAGCTCCTCCTCAGAGAACCTGGGGTGTCGTTGAGGTGCCATGATGTGGTGTGGGTGATGTGTGAGATCGTGTGTGTTGTGATGTGTGAGGGGATGTCTTGGTGTGTGTTGTTTGAGGTGCTTGGATGTTGTGTAAGTGATGGTGTTGTGTGTCTGTGGATGCTGGTGTTGTTTAAGGTAGTGTCTCTCTCTGGCCTGCTATCAAATTTCTGGTAGTAAGGGTTTGTGGGTGGGTGTTTTATAGTGGTGTGAGTGTGTGGGTGTGGTCTGTGTATGTGTATCAGGTGTGTGTATTTCGAATTGTCCAATGTGGTGGTATTTTGTAAATGTGTGTGTATTTTGAGCGCAGTGGGGTGTGTACCGCCAATGGTTTACCGCGGTTAAAAGTCCCGTTGATTCATGGGTCGTGATGGTGTGGGCGTATTCTTGTTGCCGTGACGGTGTCGGTTTTGTTATCGCCAGTTTATCACTGACCTTTGGGGTGGCGGAATTGTGTCGGTGTCTATATTGTGGCGGATTCCGAGCTGTGGGTCCTAATACCTGTAGCGGAATTCTGCGGCTGCAGCGGTATGTTGGCGGTCTTCTGCAAGGCGGTAAGCAGGATTTACCGCCAGGGTTGTAATGAGGGCCAAAGTTAGCTCGTGTAACTCTCTCTCTCTCTCTTTATATATATATATATATATATATATATATATATATATAAAACATTCCTGTCATTCTTCAATCTGAAGGCCTCCCGTAATTAATAATTGAAATCCAGCAATGGCTAGGCTGGGGCGAGGCTAGGTCTTACATTGTGCAAGTAATGGCAGTCAGTAGCCATCCTCATAAATCCCTTCTATCTCTGTGATGTCCCATTATAAGATTCACAGTCCGCCTTTCTCCAACTGGGGCACCTGCCCTGCCTTTCCAAGTGATTGAACAACACAGTGGGTTTACAGGTAAATCAGTTGTAGGCATTTTACTGAGGTCCTGCAAAATGCCCTTACAGTTAGGATTATAATACCTAGGGACAAAGTAAGGCCCGTGTTTCGTCAATCAGAATGTCTTACCCCTCCATTTCTCCAGCCTGAACCTTTCATAGAATTTCGCTCTTGAAATGCTGATGGAGCATATAACAAAGGAGTCTGAAGTTCCGCAGCTCTGACCAGAAACATATAATTTGTTGGACCCATAACCTACTTTCCCGCAGCAGAAAGGCTCCTATGTTCTGGCTAACCAAGTTACTCTAACACGTAATCATTTATACAATCAACAGTCATATATGCCTGCACTTCAGCAATCTCTTTGTTTGATAATCCGGCTGTGCCCAGTTGAGACTGCCGCTATCAGCAGGATTCCCCTACTTGACCCTGTAAATTCACCGTTAAGACCTATATGGATTTTTATCTAGTTTACATTTGCTACAGCCTACTTCTGTGTTGTAACTCGCTTGCCTGTTCAGCTAGAGATGGGTCATACGGTGAACTTTTATTTGGTGACACCCTTCGTACCTGATGGCTTTCACCATGGGATGCAGCGTGGGCTGATCTCCAGGAATTCTCGATTGTGATGGACTGGTCATCTTTTTGCCTGGAGCCCCAGGTGCTTCAGTTCAGTGTCAGTAATTGTACAAAAATATTACAGTCCTTACATTTAAACGTAGGATTCATGAGAACGGGCAGTCCTGTAAGGTCTCTTTCGGTAAAGTGACAAACCGCGCTGCGTCCTTCCCCCCGAGTGCCCATGTGTGTTAGTCAATGGAGCATGATGCTGCTTGCATATTCAGGAGCCAAGAAAAGACCTTCTTGCAGAGCATATCTCCGGTTACACAAAGGCTGTTCCACGGAGTGCAAAGGCCACAACCCTGCTTGGGATTCGCAGGATCTGTTCACACGCCACCCGCCCCTCATTCCTTCCCGTATACGTCACACTGTCAGCTGGGATTACAAGTCCTCCATTTAGGACCATTCTTTAGTGGCCTGCCACAATTACTGTTAGGGGAACATTGACTAGCCATAAATTGTAACCACCAACTTGCACCCGTTGTTTCATCCTCTCTCTGGTTAAAGGACACAGCTGGGTTCAAAGAGAAACTGCACAAAACCCCGACCAGCCTTTAAATCACGTCATGTGTGCTGGAGGGCTCGCAGATGTGAGCTATGCTGCTCTTGGACACATAGAGGAGGAGAGCCTAGCCCTTGCATGGCTGTGCAAGGAGTTTCATCCGAGAAAGACAGCTATACAGCTATTCGGTGGTCAGTGATATTCCAGGGAGTAGGCTTCCTTCATATGCACAGGGGTGAGGTTCTCAGACCACTCCAGCACCCCTGTGTATGGGGAGCTGCAAAACCTCTGATATTGCATTAATTGCGCTCCCTGCTTTCATAATTTGGATCTGTAAAATGAACCTAGGGCTCAAGTGGAGGGTGTGCTCCAATGGTGCTCGCCCCCCACAATTACAAAGGACACTCTCCTATCGTCTTTAATCCTAAAGCAGGAGAAGACTGGTAAGCACTAGACAGGGAAAAGACAAAGTCCAAGGAATACTAAATATAATTCATATGGCTTCCGGTATTGATACTTCAACTATTTCCTCATCTGCAAACAGACATATCCACCCTTGGTGCAGGTCTAGTTTTTAGTGGGAAACTCGCTTGCTCGCATAAACAGTACTCCTGGAGAGGCAGTGCCCGCTCCTCGCTGTTGCTCTCTGCAGTCCTCCTCAGCTTAAGGCCCATGGCAATGGGTTCTGGCTGCATATGGCACTCCTTGAACAGACACATCTCCTGAAGGGTTGGCAGCCTTCTATCCTCCCTCACCAAGCAGGATGGATTCCAGTCACTTCAGGTCAGGGTACAACTCTTCAGCAAAGCAAGGCTCCAGGTGATGTACTCTCACCTCTGAGAAGCTGGCAGTCAGGAAGACAATAGTTCTTGTTCCTTAGCAATCCTCAGAGCATTCTATGGAGCACTCCATTCTTAGGTCAAAGTGAACATAGAAATGGAACAACAAGTGGGCCAGTGTCTCCCAGTTTATAGAGCCAAAGCAAACAGGAGATGTGGATTCTCTATCTATATTTCCACTACAACCCCTCATTTGTCCACTCATCTTTTGTCGATTTCTGCTAGCATTTTTTGAAGCACCCCCCTGTTTTGTAGCAATGGTAGATATTTTAAATATCATATATAAAGCACACATAAAATTGGTTATTACATTTTTTCCAGTTTATAGCTCATACTTACTTTCAGTTTCTTTTTAAATCGGATTGGCTGATTATTGTTTATGTCCCTTACATGGTTTACTGTTTTTTGGGTTGTCAAAGTCTGTTGCTAATTTAGGTGTTCATTATGAGCGACTTATTAGTGGCACTAGTAGTTCTGGCACTCTGTGTTATGGCCAACGGCAGATTTGGTAGCATGAAGGAGGGGCCTTAAAAATATACAAGTGCACCAGTATAAGTAAACAATAAGGAATGGGGGATAAACAAGAGGATTTGATTAATGTTACCTGATTCCGTGAATTATTCCTCATTCTTAGCTCCATTTTAGCCCAGAGATTTTGGCAGCCTTTAGGAGCTGGTGTTCCGTGAAAATAAAGTATGGGTCCGCTTTGCTGTGTTAGCAATTTATAGTTTGGCTCTAAATTGTGGGTTTGAATTGAAATAGTTGACCCCTGTGCAACCAGAAGAAGGGAATAAAGTTTCAATTGGATTGCTTCTTGGTTATTTCAGTGGAAATATTTCAAACTAAATTAAGAGGTCTAGCTCAGGCCACGTTAAGTTTCCCCTTCCTCCTGATCGATGAAAATATGTTTGTTGGGATTTGTGGAGTAAATTGTCATATTTGTTTCTCATATAGTTTTTATGCCATTACCAAAACACTGTGGGAAAGCAAAGCAGAGGGAAGGCGTGACAAGAGAATTAGGCAAGGGTGAAGAATGGCTGTTTGTGTAGCACCATTGCTACCATGTAAGTTCTAAGAACTGTGGCAGAGCAGTAGTAGAAGCAATAGGGGACTAGAATGCAGGAAATAAGTAGGTGGGAGCAGTAACTTGTCACGTTGCTTCTTGAATAGACAACGTACTAACCTTATGGCACTTCAAAGCACTGCCTGGAAAAAGAAAGAGATGGAGAAAATGTGCGAAGTAAGAATAGTGCAGGAGAACAGGAGCCATCATGGTGTAGGGTTTGCATAAACAGAACTCACATTCAATTTATAACATGGTGAAGGTATTCAAAAGTGTGGAGGGAGAGTAGGAAAAGGGAGGAAAGCAGAGAATTAAGAGCGGAATGGCCCACGAAGAGCAGAGGAATCAGGATTTTAGGCACAGCTCTGTGATGGGTCAGAAACCCAGGCCATAGCCTAGGTGTGATGACCAAGGGTGCTAGGTTTCGAGTCTGCACCCCATGCTGTTGGTTCTGAAAAGGTTTTGAAAGGAAGTTGTGGTTTGTCAGTATTCATATAAGTGTCCAGAGCACTTCCTGTTTCACTCTAAGAATTCTGGGGCCCCAGCAAAGGAGGGGTTTTAAAGCCCTGTTTTCACGCCTCTTCTGGCTTTTGGTCCACCTTTTGAGAACCTGAGTTTAACAATTACCACGTCCATGCACTTGTGGCGAGAGCTCCAGCCCCACCACCTTTTGCGATGTGACCCGGCACTCTCGCGTTTATTTTGACTTCAGTTAATTCTTCGATCTGCACTGAGAGGTCTTCAATGGCAGTGTGGAGTGAACAGATGCTTTGCTTGAGCCAGTGGTTGCAGGTGTGAGCGTCATCATACTTTGACACAGCGCAAGCGGTAGATGGGCATGGAAGGAGGGAAAGGAGGAACTGAAAGACTCAGAAGCTGTTGCAAACATGGAAAAACAGTTTAAAAAGAACCTGAAAAGGCGGGAGAAACAAGTATGGAGTGTAGTGTGGTTGAAGTAATAGCCATTATGTGGGATCAAGACTTGGGGCTTAATTCTAAAAAGAAACTTACAATTTGCATGTAAGTTTACTATATTTTTTTGCTATTCACAAACTACGAGTATAGTTTTATGTGTGGTAGTTTCATGACTGCTGTGACTATTCTATCTTTTAATGTGCAGCGTTCCCCACAGTCCTAAAGGTAATACAAATAGAACTCCACTTAAATTTTTTGAATGGCAAAAACTATAATAAACTTGCACCAGAAGTGCAAGTTTATACTTGTGAACAAGGCCCATTATATTAAGTAAAACTAGCATGCAATAGCTCCTCCGAAGGGCTCCTGAAAAAAAATGTTGGACCCGCACACTATATTTTTTTTAGCAAATTGAATACTACAATAGTCTTGCGAAACACATACAAGGAAGGAAAGGAAAGCGTATAAAATTAAGATTAAAATGACCAGTTGGTTTCTGTGGAAGATATTCCCAACATGCACCCGGTGAGCAAATGAACGTACATCCTAAAGCAGAATGCTCAACTCGGTGCCATTTGTGTAGCTTGCATTAGTGTAAATAGTCACCGAGTCCCATGTGCTGGGTGCCCACTGCATCGAACCCCTGCAGTCTTTCCACTACATGACGCGAGAGTAAGGTGGACCTGTTCATGCTTTAGGGACTATCGCGACCCTTTTACTCACTGCTTGGAGTTATTTCTGTTGATTCCTAATAGTACAGCCCAAAACAGTTGCTTCTACAGGAATGCAGGAATTTGTTCTTTCTTACAACAGCGCATGCCCAGCAAGTGCCAATGGATAACAAACAAAGGCGTAGGCCATAAAGCGCCACCAAGGTTAACTGCCCTCCCTGCGTTATACGATTCACTCATTCAGCCCTGCCATTTTCAGGCACGTGTGGGTCAAATAGAGGTAATCGTTTGTGTCTTTGGGTGCTTCTCACAAAATCCTGTCTTGTTTTGTGGTTTTCTAAACCGGAGGCCCAGGGAAATCCTGCAACGCGCCCCTGGCATTCCCATTAAGTGTGGCCGGAAAATTCAATCCCCTGAACAGTCCACTCACTCTCCCGACCTAATCCCATTTTCTTGCTTGTAATCTTTCATAATTGGGTACCTCTTTGACTTCCTGCTTTAGAGAGCTCACTTTCTTTTCCGTCTCTGCAACTTCCTTCCCGCCCCCCTTGCTCTCTTACAGGTAGGTCAGGACAGCAGGAAAGCACCTCTTCCTGGAAATAACAGCTGCACTTTACATTAGGAGAGATGTATTAATCCCACGGGGGTCAGTTCTTCCATAACTCCGGAAGGCGGAACTTTCCAGGCTTTTTTAAAGTCTTAAATCTTTACCGAAAAAAGAGAAATAAATCTCCAGTACAAACACACTCATATGTACTTATTCATTAACTATAACTCACTCCTCTACCCTGCACAGCTTATACCCTATCATATTACATCACTTATACCAGGTTAAGTCAGAGCATTCATAGCAACACTTATAACATCTCAAATTACATCATTTATATCACACTGTGAATGGTAAAGGGGTGTTATAGTTGCTGAAATCTGCCTAACAAGTTCCCAACACTGTGTACTGAGGTCCGTGATTTATAGTAAATTTTGGATGTGGCGTAAACTATATAACTTTGCTATAACTATAACTGTAGAATTTCCATTGTTTTTGTAGTTTGTTTCTTCTGCATAGAATGAATAGATCATGTTTTCCTAATTATAACTAACCTTTAACCTTTTTTTCAATATATAAGTATATAAACACGGCGGAAACAGGAACTTCGAAGTGAAAACGCTCACCTCTACACACTCCACAAGGAACGACGACACCATGGACCCGGAACTCCAAATCCTACCCGCGATATTCTTCCTGCTCCTGTACCAGGAGCACCAACGCCGGCGGCGAAGACCACGGAGAGTACTTCACCTACGACACAGGGGAGGGGGGAGGCAAAAAACAGGGACACGCAACAGCCCCACCCCCACCCTCACCCACTACAACACACACACCAATACATATCTATACATTATAGTAACACCCACCAACCCCCCTGGAAGAATGCAAAGACAAAAAGAAATGAGTGTAACCATTGGAATATATTAAAATGCAGTACGCAAAAATATACATATAAACACTATTTACAAAATATACACCAAAAATAGTAGTCCAGGTATTGCACCATTTATAGTCCGTGGACCCCTGGCCCAAAATGCATGGGCGAGGCCCACACACGATACCAGATCAAAACAGAGAGAACACTGCAGGGGCATCAGATAGAAATACAACAGGCACTTCAGGGGGAAGGGAAGGGGGGGCACCTCAGCCGGATGAGTGCACGACGCCAGATCCACGAGGGGGCTCCATGCCGAATGATGTATCCTGGGGAGTGCAAAGCCACAGTCTCTCAAGTCCATACAGTGGGTGGGTTGCCCACTGTTCAATCCTTTGGAGTGCAAAGCCACAGTCTCACAAGTCTCTACCGTGGGTGGTTTGCCCACTGTTCAATCCTGGGGAGTGCCAAGCCACAGTCTCACAAGTCTCTACAGTGGGTGGTTTGCCCACTGTTCAATCCTGGGGAGTGCAAAGCCACAGTCTCACAAGTCTCTACAGTGGGTGGTTGCCCACTGTTCAATCCTGGGGAGTTCAATCCTGGGGAGTGCAAAGCCACAGTCTCTCAAGTGGATAACAGTCTCCACTGGTTCTGGAGGGGGACTGGTGCCCAGAGTGCTTCATCCTGTGAAGGATAGAGGTAGTAGATGCATATCTCCACTGGTTCTGGAGGGGGACTGGTGCCCAGAGAGCTTCATCCTGTGAAGCACAGAGGTAGTGGATGCATGTCTCCACTGGTTCTGGAGGGGGACTGGTGCCCAGAGTGCATCGCACACCTCGTGACGGTCCCAGTTGCGTCGGTGCACCTGCCGGTCATGGGCTAGCGGTGCTTGAGTTGGCGGTGCCCTGTTCAGCGGTGCTTGAGTTGGCGGTGCTCTGTTCAGCGGTGCTGGAGTTGGCGGTGCCCTGTTCAGCTGTGCTTTAGTTGGCGGTGCCCTGTTCAGCGGTGCCTGAGTTGGTGGTCCTTCATTGCCCAGCTGGGCTGGGGCTGGCGGTCCTTCATTGGGCAGCTGGGCTGTGGCTGGCGGGGCCCTCCTGGGCAGCTGGGCTGTGGCTGGCGGGGCCCTCCTGAGCAGCTGGGCTGTGGCTGGCGGGGCCCTCCTGTGCAACTGGGCTGTGGCTGGCGGGGCCCTCCTGGGCAGCTGGGCTGTGGCTGGCGGTGCCCTCCTGTGCAGCGAGGATGGGGCTGGTGGTGGCCTCCTGAGCAGCGAGGATGGGGCTGGCGGTGGCCTCCTGGGGAGCGAGGATGGTGCTGGCGGGGCCCTTCTGGGCAGCGAGGATGGGGCTGGTGGGGCCCTCATGTGCAGCGAGGATGGGGCTGGCGGTGGCTTCCTGGGCAGCGAGGATGAGGCTGGCGGTGGCCTCCTGGGCAGCGAGGATGAGGCTGGCGGTGGCCTCCTGGGCAGCGAGGATGGGGCTGGCGGGGCCCTCTGGACAGCGAGGATGGGGCTGGCGGGGCCCTCCAGGGCAGCGAGGATGGGGCTGGCGGGGCCCTCCTGTGCAGCGAGGATGGGGCTGGCGGTGGCCTCCTGTGCAGCGAGGATGGGGCTGGCGGTGGCCTCCTGTGCAGCGAGGATGGGGCTGGCGGGGCCCTCCTGGGCAGCGGGGATGATGGCGGTCTTCTCCGCCGTGCTGCTCCTCCCAGACTTGCCGGGTTTCTTGTGGCCCTTCCCCACCTTGGGAGGAGTCACAGCTGAGTCCACACTCCCACCGGGACCCCTGGGAGCGGCTTGGGTGGCTGGAGTCTTCCCCCTCTCCCGCCGGGCACTGGCCAACTTCTGGTGCTTCACAGGGGAGGGGGACTGGCTGTGCTGTGGCTCTGTGCCACACTGGCTGTCCTGGTGGCTGGTGCACTCCACATACCTGTGACCACAGGCACCACTGGTCCCGGAGATGTTGTGGCTGAGGTGCAAGTTCGGGACCTATGAGTTGGTCGGGGGTGGGAAATAGGTTAAGGCTGGGCAGGAAAAGTTGTTTGGACACACTGGGACGGGTAGCTGGAGGGGGTTTGGGAGTGGAGGAAGAGGTGGTGGTTGTAGGAGATGTACGTTTTGTGGCTTTGGATGCAGGTGCATGCGCTGGAGGCTGTCGTGAGGTGGATGGCTGTTGGGTGGGTGTGTGCCTGCATTTGTGTATCTTCGGAGGGGCGTCACAGACACACTGGGAGAGGACACAGCGGACGTGTGTATGGTAGTGGGGGTGGTGACTGCACGTGAGCGGGGTGTGGTGGTGGGTGTGCTTTTGCGGGACGTAGTGGCTGTAGAGGTAGTGCATGCAGGTGTGAGTGTAGACGAGGCTGGGAGGGAGGAGGGAGACGATGAGGAGGGGGACACAGTGGCGGCAGTGGATGTTGGTGTGTCTGTATGTGTGTGATGCTTGCGTGAGTGCCTGGGGGATGTGTGGTGCTTATGTTTGCCTGAGCTTCCCTTGTGTGGTGAGGTGTGTGCGGGCTGGTCTGATGGTGTGCTTGGGATAGGCAGAGGTACAGCGGATTGGGTCTGGGTGGAGGAAGTTGGAGGGGGGAGGCTAGACACAGGGACAATGGCTGCCATCAGTGCTGAGGCCAGAATTTGAAAGGCTCGGTGAAGGGCCGCCTGACCAGAATGAATGCCCTCCAGGAATGCATTGGTTTATTGCAACTGCCTTTCTACACCCTGGATGGCATTCAAAATGGTAGACTGCCCAACAGTGAGGGACCTGAGGAGGTCAATGGTATCCTCACTGAGGGCAGCAGGGGTGACAGGGGCACGGGGCTGAGGTGCCTGAGGCGAAGGTGATGCCCACCCTCCTGGGTGAGCGGGCACTTGGCAAAGGCTGAAGGGCTGCTGGGAGGGCGGTGCTGGTAGGGGGGGTGGCGGCTGTACCTGTAGATGCGGGGGGCACTGATGTTGCCGCCACCACAAGGGAGCTCCCATCGGAGGACGAGTCCGTGTCGCTGGTTTCAGCTTCTGTCCCTGCCGTGGTGCTCCCCTCGCCCTCCGTCCCACTGGTGTATTCTGAGTCCGTAGTGTGGCCCTCCACTGCCATGTGGGATGCAGCTCCCTCGTGCTCCGGTGCCACTGCTCCTCCGCCTGATGATGCTAATGCACACAAGAACAGGGAGACCACAAAAAAAGGGGGCGGGTGAACAGAAGAAAGACATGTTGAGTGCATGGATTACCGCTACCGTTGGTGGACAAGACAGACACAGAAGCCCTCTGCACTACGTCGCGCTGTTGGGCTCTACAGTGCAATTCATGGGAAATGGCCTCAAGGCTATAAACGACATCTGCACACAGATGACACAGGTGCATGAATAGCTGTACTTGGCACTCTACAGAGGTGGGGGCCACAGTGCCATGCCTTATGGAGAGCCTAGCCTACGGAACTCGCCCTGGCCTAGGGAAACCCACAACCCTCCTCCCCCACCCAGACACCTCCACTGCGTGCAAAGTCATCTGAATGAGAGTGTACTCACCCCCTTGTGTCTGCTGTGATGCCCTCAAGCGCCCATCCAACTCCAGGTAGGCCACCGCCAGGATCCTGAACATCAGGGGGGTCATGGTTCGAGGGGAACCCCTCGCATGTTGGGAGGCCATCCCCAGCTGAGCCTCCGCCGTCTTCTTGCTCCAGCGGCGAATGTCCTCCCATCTTTTCCAGCAGTGGGTGCTCCGTCTGTGGTGGACCCCCAGGGTCCGGATGTCCTTGGCGATGGCACGCCAAATATCCTTCTTCTGGTGGGCGCTGACCTACATGAAATGTACAGGGGAAGAAGAGAAGTCATTACCAACTGCGCCGTCAAAGTGAGTGACCCCCATCCCTACCCTTGCCATGTGGCACATGCACCCACCGTCTTTCATGCACGCAGAACTCTGCCCCCTTTCTTCTTACAACCAGCCCTCTCCACACAGGCATAGCCCATACAACATGCTCCCTGTGTAGTTACCTGTTGGTCTGGAAGACCGTAGAGTAGCGTGTACTGGAGGAGGACCCCATCCACGAGCTTCTCCAACTCCTCCGATGTGAAGGCAGAGGCCCTTTCACCTGAAGCATGAGCCATTGTCTCTTCCAGACCGAGGTCACAGCAGCACTTGCAGTGTAGGTCCTCTCCTGTTGAAGATCAGGTATCAAGTGATTCAACAGATAGAAAATGGCGGTCACGTCCACGGCGGTGCGTACCATCACCGCCGGCGTACATCGTCATTGGCTCCTGGAACCCATAAGTTCCAATGTTAACCAATGCAGCATTGCGCCGCAGTCTTCGACCGCCTACCGCAACGGTGTACAATGCCAGTTACCTCACATCCCATTGTCCCACTTTACAGGTCAGGCAGCCGCCATTTCAGGGGCCCACATTCCCTAATTACCAACTGCGTCACACATACCTAGGCCTAGTCTCAACACATATACAGGCCACATTTTGTGTATGAATGGTGTTCTGTGTAGACTGTGGGTACATACCTCTGAGTTGTTTGACTCTGTGCTCGCTGTTGTCCTTCATAGGCACCGTCCGCTGGGACATGTGAGGAGATGGCGGAATCCTCCGGTGTACCGACCGCTGGTGGACCTATCGACAATGGAGGAAAGAAATTTGATTATCACCTACAGGTTTGACCGTGCCACAATCCAGGAACTGTGTACCCAGTTGGAGCCTGACCTGATGTCAGCAATCCGCCATCCCACAGGAATCCCCCCTCAAGTGCAGGTGCTATCAGTGCTCCATTTCCTTGCAAGTGGGTCTTTTCAAACAACTGTGGCCATGGCATCAGGGATGTCACAGCCTATGTTTTCCAACGTATTGTCCAGAGTGTTGTCTGCCCTGCTGAAACACATGCGGAGCTACATTGTTTTCCCTCAGGTGGAGGATTTGCCTACAGTGAAAGGTGACTTCTATGCCCTTGGACATATCCCCAACATCATAGGTGCCATTGATGGGACCCATGTGGCTTTGGTCCACCCCCCACAGGAGTGAACAGGTGTACAGGAACCGGAAGAGTTATCACTCCATGAATGTACAGATGGTATGTTTGGCAGACCAGTACATCTCCCATGTGAATGCCATGTTCCCTGGCTCAGTGCATGACGCCTACATCCTGCGGAATAGCAGCATCCCTTATGTGATGGGTCAACTCCAGAGGCACTGTGTGTGGCTATTAGGTGACTCTGGTTACCGCAACCTGTAATGGCTACTGACCTCAGTGAGGAATCCCAGGACAAGGGTAGAGGAAAGCTACGATGAGGCCCATGGGCGAACTAGGGGGGTGATCGAGCGGACCTTCGGGCTCCTGAAGGCCAGGTTCAGGTGTCTGCATATGACAGGTGGATCCCTATTCTACTCACCAAAAAAGGTGTGCCAGATCATCATGGCCTGCTGTATGCTTCACAGCTTGGCTTTGCGACAACAGGTGCCTTTTCTGCAGGAGGATGGTCCAGATGGCGGTGTTGTGGCAGCTGTGGAGCCTGTGGACAGTGATGAGGAGGAAGCAGAGGAAGAAGACATGCAGAACAGGGACTCAGTGATGCAGCAATATTTCCAGTGAAACACAGGTGAGAATACATTCCTGCCTACTACATGTACTTTTACACTTCTACCTCTATCCTGTCTGTCGTTTTCACCCAGTGTATGGTCACTGAGTTGCCACTTTCCCTTACGGTTTCACAGGTGTGGGTCCCAACGTGTCTCATCTGCTTAGATTCCTCATGGACTAGACCTATGTGACATAGGTATGTTGACATTACTATTTCAAGAACATTTTGTCACTGTAATTGCAAATACACTATTTCGAATTCACAGACAGACTCCAGATCTTTTGGTGCTTTAGGTGTGTTTATTTAAATACAAAATATTGGAGGGGGAAGTTAAATGGTGAGGGGTGATGGCGGAGGAGTGTCCATGGCAGAGTCCTGTCTATTAGTCTCACAGGTGCATTGCCCATATGGGCATAGGAAGTGGATCTGGGGAAGTTTCAATATGGACAGGGTGACAAAGTTGGACAGTGGGATGACAATCAGTGTGGTCTCATTTCTTGGCGGGGGTCTTGGCATCGTGCTCTGTCTTGTTCCTGGATCTCAGGGACCGTTTGCAGGGTGGTTCTCCATCTGCAGGGGGTAGGGTGCTGGTGTGGTGGTCCTGTGGCGGTGCCTCCTGTCCACTAGCGCCTGCGGAGGTGGTGGGCAGTTCATCGTCCATGGTAGTGTCAGGGGCCCCTTTTAGTGCCACAGTGTCCCTCCTGGTGTTGAGTACTTCCTTCAGCACCCCTACGATGGTGCCCAGGGCGGAGCTGATGGTTCTGAGTTCCTCCCTGAACCCCAAATACTGTTCCTCCTGCATCTGCTGGGTCTCCTGAAACTTGGCCAGTACCGTTGCCATCGTCTCCTGGGAGTGGTGGTAGGCTCCCATGATGGAGGAGAGGGCCTCATGGAGAGTGAGTTCCCTTGGCCTGTCTGCCCCCTGTCGCACAGCAGCCCTCCCAGTTCCCCTGTGTTCCTGGGCCTCCCGTCCCCTGGACTGTGTGCCCACTGCCACTGCCCCAAGTTCCCTGTTGTTGTCGGGGTGGTGGGTTATCCTGGGTTCCCTGTAGTGGTGGACACACAGCTGATTGACGTGTCCTGGGGACGGAGGTATGGGCCCGCTGGGTGGGTGCTGTGCTGGTGTTTCCTGAGGGGGAAAGGTCTGTGGTGGCCTGTGCCTGTGTGAGGGGAACCGACTGTCCCGAGGCCCCTGATGGTCCGGGCTGGTCCTCTAGATCCAGGTGGACAGAGGTGCTGTCATCACTGTTGGCCTCTTCTGTGGGTGGAGTGGACATGTCTGGACCCTCCTGTCTGGTGACGTTGGGTAGTGGTCCTGCAGGGGTGGAAAGGCATGATTATTGCATCTGTGTGTGTCATAGTGTGCAATGGGTGCAATGGGTGGGTGACCGTGTACCCCAGTGCTGGCATTCCTTTGTGTGAGCGTGTGTGATGATGGTTTAGGGGGGTGTATGGGTATGTGCAGTGGGCATGCTTTAAAATGGGTGTCCATGCGTTGTTGTTGCATGCAGTGCTTGGTGTTGGGATGTGTAGTTTGTGATATTGGTACATTTGTGAGGAGTTGGAGTGATAGGGGTGGGGGCGATAGCATGCAGGTAGGGTGGGGGATGTAATAGTTAAGATTTGACTTACCAGAGTCCATTCCTCCACCGACTCCTGCTAGGCCCTCAGGATGCAGAATGGCCAAGACCTGCTCCTCCCATGTTGTTAGTTGTGGGGGAGGAGATGAGGGTTCGCCACCAGTCCGCTGAACCGCCTGGTCTTGTCTTGAGACCACGGAACGCACCTTCCCCCGTAGGTCGTTCCACCTCTTCCTGATGTCCTCCAGATTTCTTGGGTGTTCTCCCACTGTGTTGACACTGTCGACTATTCTTCGCCATAGCTCCATCTTCCTTGCAATTGAGATGTGCTGCACCTGTGATCCAAATAGCTGTGGCTCTACCCGGACGAGTTCCTCCACCATGACCCTGAGCTCCTCCTCCGAGAACCTGGGCTTTCTTTGCCGTGCCATGGGGTGGTGTAGGTGATGTGTGGGGTGGTGTGCGTGGGGTGATAAGTGTGGTGATATGTAGTGGGGTGTGGTGTTTTGTGTGTGGAAGTTATGTGGGTGATGGTGTTGTGTGCCTGTGGATGCTAGTTTGTTGATGGTGGTGTCTCTCTCTGGCCTTCTCTCTGTAATTGTTGTCGTAGGGGTTTGTGGGTGATGTGGGTGTGTGTTTTATATTGTATTGGGTGTGTGGGAGTGGTGTGTGTATGTGTATCAGGTGTGTGCATTTTGAATTGTCCAATGTGGTGGTGTTTAGGAGATGTGTGTGTATTTTGAGCGTGGATTCGTGTGTTGTGATAGTGTGGGCGTTTTTCTGTTGGCGTGACAGTGTTGGTTTTGTTTTCGCCAGTTTAACACTGACCTGAATTGTTTTTTAAGTGAATTTCTATAGTTTTTAATTCTATCTCTTAACTCTAATGTCCCTGTAACCTTTGATTTTTTTCAGTGAATTTCTATGATTTTTTAAAAACATTAATTTTAATTACTTTAAGTTAATCCAACCACTGTGGCATACCCTATACAACCACCACTGAGGCCTACCATCTATAAGCACCCAACCCTGCGCCACACAAGGTCATTGGCTATGTGCAGTGGAGGTTGTCTGTAGGCCAGTCCCTGTGGCATACCCCTATAATGCACCCAACTCCATGCCATGCACGACCTTCAGCTGCGTGAGGTGGGGGGTTGGCCTCAGGGTCTGGCCGCAGGCAAGGCCTTGCAGCCAACTACCTATAAGCACCCAACCCAGCACTACATGCAACTGACAGGGGTTGCCCACAGGGCCTTGCCTCAGACCAGGCCCCCTATAAGCATCCAACCACATGCCATGAAGGCCATCAGCCGTGCATGGCAGGGGTTGGCTGCAGGGTTTGGCCACAGGCCAGGTCCTTCAGTCAAAACCTCATTAAGCAGCCAAACCCAATCATGCACGATCTTCTGAAAGGAAAAATGGGGGAAAGGTAGGAATACTCTGACCCCCTAGCCCAGGGGTCTTCAAACTGGGGGGTGGGCCGCCCTAGGGGGCCATAAGTGATCCTAGGGCGGCACCAGGCTCTGGTCAAAAGAGGCATTATGCAGATAAAATTGCTTTTTTTTAAAGCAGAAAAACGTTTATTGCATTTTTAAAAAGGTGACGGAACTTAACTGCAATGTTTAAATAAGTCTAGACATATTTAAACATAGCCAACTTAATAGAATTATTGTAAAAAATTCTGAGGTGGGCCGATAATTTTATTTTCCCCACTGGGGGGCGCGGCATTAAAAAGTTTGAAAACCACTGCCCTAGCCCAAGTGCTAGATTCTCCAAGGGACCTCACTAAGGCAAAAAGCATTTTTAAAAAGATTGGCAAAAGTTACAGTGGATTCGCAAATCTGGTGAAAATTGTTTTGAAAAAAAAACAAGCACAGTCTACTGCGCTTGTTCAGTATAGTCCCTAGGTTGGCCAGGTCCTGGTGCCATTTTCCACAATAAAAAAAGGAGGGAGCACATAGGGCCCCCATCCTAGGGCTCTTTTAAGCCACCTTCCTGGGCCTTTATGAAATTTTTAGAGGGGGGCTGCACAGACTCCCCTCCATTGGGCTGTTAAGATGCCTGAGGACCACCAACTCCCTGGGGCTTTCCTTTAAAAATGAAAGGGGACTGTGTGTGGGTCCCTTGGGCTCTTTGAAGCCCCAAAGACCACCACCTCCAAGGGGCCTACAAAAACCTTAAAACTGGGGTCCTGTGGACCCCATCCCCTGGGGCCCTGCCACATATTTAATGTGAGGGGGCAGTGTGGTTCCCCTCCCCAGGAAGATTTCAGGCCCAGGGCCCCCATATCCTGTTGCCCAGCCACGTCTACGTAGGTGCCGTGGCCACAACCAAGGAACCCAGTTTGCAATGATGGGGACTGCTTGGTGAGCCTGAAGACCCACCTACCTTCCTAGTGGGCTCCCCATCTCCTGTGGGACTCGGCATTGCTCACACATGCAGAGTGCTGCTAAATATGCAGCTCCTTGCATGCAGGAGCAATCTTTCATCTGTTTCCCTGCCTGCATGGCTGCGGGCAGGGAAAGACATGAAAACACTGCTTCCAGCAAGCGGGAGGTGTTTTACAGCTACTGGTTGCTGGGGGCGCAGTTAGTGTTTGCTTTCGTTTGTTGGGGGATTTCATAGCTCCCACCAAGTGAAAGTAAACAGCTATCTCCGGAGGGTGGGCACCTCAGGAGATATAAGGAGCCAGAACTAGGGGGTGGCAGTCCCCAGGGCCATTAATGACTCCAAGAGTGTGGCCACACACCCCACTCCTTTAATTGGCACCGGCTGGCCCCAGGGAGACAGTGGTCCCTGGGGCCATATATGGCCCAGGAGGGGAGCTGCATGGTCCCGCTCCTTCTTATAAAAAAGTAATTGGCCACGGGGAAGAGGTGGTCCCGAGGACTGGAGGGGGGGGCGCTGAGCCCCCCCATATAACTTTTAGTTTGTAGTCCCAGGGAGGTGGTGGTCCCTAGGACCCTGGAGGTTCCATGCAGCTCCCTGCTTAATCTTCACATTAGCCCCGGGGAGGTGGTGGTCCCCTTGGAGGGCTCACTAATGCCCCCCACCATCTCCATTTTTAATATATAAATTTATGCCCCTGGTACCAGCACACCTGTGGGCTAAGTTAACAACAGGCAAGGGAGACTGCACTCATGTTTTTAAAACAAATTCTGCGGATCTTCTGCGGATTTTACCGAATTTTTGTTTTAAATTATTTTTTGCCCTGTGGGTCCCTCTTCCCACTTTAAAATATGTATCCGGCCCCATTGGTAGGCCCTGGGGCCCTGGGGGTTCATATGGCCCCCTGTATAACTTTATATGTAGCCCTGGGGAGGTGGTGGTCCCCAGGGCATGGTAAAGCCCCAGGAGGGGGGTCCACGTGGCCCACCTCCATTGATAAAATAAAGCCCTGTGGAGGTTGTGGTCCCTGGGTTTCAAAAGAGCTCAATGGAGGGATGTCCGCAGCCCACTCTACAATATTGTTATAAAGTCCCAGGGAGGCCGTGGTTCCTGGTGCTCAAAAGAGCCCTAGCAGGGGGACGTGTGCAGTCCCCTCATTTTATTGCCACATGCCCTGGGACCTGGCAAACTAAGAGCCTAAATTGTTAACAGCACCATGGCTAGGGAGTCAGGGTATTTCTACCATGCCCCATTTTCTTTTTCTTAAAATATTTTTGTTTGGAACTCTGCTGAGTCCAAGTCCCAAAATGGCTGCCAGCACTACCTGGTTAAAGTGTTGGCAGCCATTCAGATCTCTGCATGAGATCGGAAGGATTTACGAAGGGTTTCTACCTCTAGATATACAAATGTGTTTTCCTTTCATTGTCTCAAAAACTACTAAACAGAGTTACACCAAATAACAAAACGTTACTTTCTAGACCAAGTGCTAGCATTCTGCCAAATTTAGTTTAATCCCATCCAGTGGTTCCGACTGTATTCGTGTTAAAAATCCCTACTTGAAATTGCACAGGGAAAAAGCATTTTGGGCCTCCCTTTTTTCCCAGTCCACGCTTACCAGATTACTCTGAAACTTACAAGACAGCTGCTAAACTGACATTTGTACTAATTTTGAAAATTTCACGAAGATTCTTCAAACAGAGCCAAAGTTATGACAAAATAAAAAACACTTTTTTCCTATGGAAGCTAGGTCCGAAGTATAACTACCTACTGGTGACTGCCAGTAGGTTAAATATTGATCTGGATGAACAAAAATATATGACAACAGAACATGTAATAACAGTAACAATGTACTTCCTGACCAAAATACATAAAAAATTGAAAGAACCCGCTGGGCAGACCTATTATATTCGCCATAGGCACACTTCCAGAACCAGTATTAAGTTATGTGGATTTTTTTCTGGCACCTTTTGTATGAAATTTAAGTTCATATTTGAAGAATACAGGAGACCTATTAAGACATCTACAGGATACTCCATGGCAACCCATATACAAGTTGATAACTGTGGATGTTGTATCATTAGCACCAGCATAGAGAAGGAAATAGGAACAGCATGTGAGTATTTCTTGAGTAAAAGGAACATACATTTCTTCCAACATAACAAGTTGTTATTGGAAATGATAAGAATGTGTCTCACTCTGAATATTTTTCTTTAAAGTGCTATATAAGCAAATATGAGGCAGAACAATGGGATTTTCTTTCAGTCAAACTACCCAAATATAACCGTGGCATGGTGGGATGAACAAGTAGCATGGGCATCAGAAAAGTACATGTATGTAAATGAAACAACCATGTGGCCACATTTTATAGATGATTTGTTCTTAATCTGATATGGCTGTGTGGAGGAATTTGAGACATATTTACCCATTTTATACAGTAATACAGCAACTCACAAAATTATGTATCAAATCAGTGAGTCCAGAGTAGTATTTCTGCACACAGAAAAATATATATGTAAAATAATATATCAGATTGCATCAGAAGATTGCAGCAACAAATTCCACATCACACACTGAACGTTTTCACCAACAAAGTTTAAAATGTGGCATCCCTTACGGTGAATTTATGAGAATGAAAAGGATTTGCTCCCAAATAGAGGGAAGAAATAAACATAGTCTAAAAACCATCCAATGTTTTGAATCAAGAAAATTTCCCAAACAGGTGATCAAAACAGGATTAGCCAAAGTTGAACAGATGAACAGAGAACAAATTCTGAGAGAAAAACAAAAAGAAAAAGAGGCAGGAACTATGTGATTGATCACAACATGTTTTGCAGAAACAAAACAATGAAATCAAATATTGAAAAATCATTGAGGGCTGTTACAACTGGATCCAACGGTGGTGACTGTAGTGGACAGCCATCCCTGCATAAACTACAGAACAGCGAACAACTTTAAAGATAATTTGGTACACAGTCATTTCAGAGCGAGGAAGCTAAACTGGTTAAAACAGTCAAGGTTTCGGAATGTAAACAGTGTAAGGTCTGCACAATTGCAGTTTAAAAGTAGGCATTTACCACAGGCAATAACCAGAAAATGAAAATCAGACAAATCATAGCATGTAAGAGCCAGTAATTGGTTTATGTGATTGAATGCCCTTGTGGCCTACAATACATTGGCAGCACAATTTGTGAATTAAAGAAATACATTCTTGAACATGTAAGAGCAAGGAAAAATAAAGACAGAAGTAATGCAGTGGACAAGCATATGGAGCAGAACCTTTAGAGTGATTGGTTTAAATTGAAATTCTATGGAATAGATAAGGTAGACAAACCTGAACGAGGAGGCAATATGGAACGTAGTCTAACACGGAGGGATTCCCTCTATATTCTATCATTACCCACCTCAACACCTCACAGACTGAATCAGGATGAAGAATTATTTGTACTCTTGTAAGAGACATAATCAGTAAGAATTAGAGTAATTGCGGAGTAGCCTGTCTTACACTATGATATAAAAATAAGGCAAAAAAATAAGGAAAAACAATCTTACTCCATAATCTTAAGTGTTTAAAATGGACTAAGTTAAGGAAGGATGAGTGATTGAACTCATAAAAAAGTTGTTTTGGTCAAATAACAGGTCAAAATATAAAGTGGCAGATATTTGGAGAGAAATTGGAAATTTATCTTAAGGAGAAAAATAGAGAATCCACTGGAGTGTATCCAGAAATTTTGCCTCAGGATAACTTTTTTAAATGCACAGACACACATATTTTTCACTTTCTACACTGTTCTCAATTGCCATTTTAGAGGAATAACCATGAAATACGGACCACGAACAATGTGATGCTATAAGAGATAATGCCTCTGCCCACCAGAGGACAAAGGGAGAGTGATAATGGAAATGGTGATCATAATGAACTTTAAGGACTGTATGCGGAAGCAAAGAAAGGTCAAATCAGCCCACTGGAGGGCTATGAATATGAAAGTAATGCATAATTTTGAGGCACAGTCAAAATATTGTAATACCTGTTGGCAAAATATATGAAAGAACATGAAAAGTGTGTTTCAATCGCGAGCCCACAGAGGTGCAATTTAAATGAAATTATAGAAAGCAATGATAAAATTACTCACCCAAAAACTACAAATACCAGCAGTCACTGATTTTGCATTTGAAAGAGAGTAATAAAATTGTGAATAGATTGGAAGTTTTTGAATTATGATGAAAATATAACCCTTGCATTATGCAAAATATAATGGCTGCTGCTTTTCCTCTTGTTTTTAACTTTTATGCAAAATAGTCATCTTTTTATTCACCTTAACACATGTCAGTAGTCAATGAAATTGATGGTTACTAAGGAGCTACAACTCCCATGTCACAGGAAGCTGTGGAAAAGGGGAGAGAGGAAAACTTTCTTAATCATGTTAAAAATTGATGAAGGACTAATACACTTTGGCGGTCATTCTGACCCTGGCGGTCAAAGACCGCCAGGGCGGAGGACCGCGGGAGCACCGCCGACAGGCCGGCGGTGCTCCAATGGGGATTCCGACCGCGGCGGTAAAGCCGCGGTCGGACCGGCACCACTGGCGGGCTCCTGCCAGTGTACCGCCGCCCCATTGAATCCTCCACCGAGGGGATTCCGACCCCCCCTACCGCCATCCAGATCCCGGCGGTCCGACCGCCGGGATCCGGATGGCGGTAGGGGGGGTCGCGTGGCCCCTGGGGGCCCCTGCAGTGCCCATGCCACTGGCATGGGCATTGCAGGGGCCCCCGTAAGAGGGCCCCTAAATGTATTTCACTGTCTGCTGCGCAGACAGTGAAATACGCGACGGGTGCAACTGCACCCGTCGCACAGCTTCCACTCCGCCGGCTCGATTCCGAGCCGGCTTCATCGTGGAAGCCTCTTTCCCGCTGGGCTGGCGGGCGGCCTGAAGGCGACTGCCCGCCAGCCCAGCGGGAAAGTCAGAATTACCGCCGCGGTCTTTCGACCGCGGAACGGTAAGCTGACGGCGGGACTTTGGCGGGCGGCCTCCGCCGCCCGCCAAGGTCAGAATGAGGGCCTTTGTCCGGTGAGCAAGGTCCCAGGCAGACTGAAGCACAGCCGGAGCTTTACTTACCACTGTATAATTGAAAATAAAGGAATTGTTACCTACCCTGAGAGTGTGACTCGTCATATGCTGGGAGCAGCATATTGGAAACTTGATGTGAAGTGGCATAGTCCTGCCATGAGTACCACATCACCTGAATTGAGAGCTCTGCTAGAACTCAGGAAATCAGACTATCGGGAGCAAATATATATATATACACATATTTGTGGCTAACCTTCTGCTGTGAAGGCCAACCTTCAGCCGCACGCAAAGGAAGGCCATGCGTGGCAGTGGTTAAATTAATGTTTAGTAATTAAATATTACTTTACTTTAAAAAACCTACAAATTCACTGAAAAAAACATAGGTTACAGGGGCGTTATAGTTAGGTTCAGATTTTGCACACACAAAAGCATAGAAATTCATGAGTTATTGTTCTACTTATCTCAAAATACTACAATTTGTGTCCTATTCCACAAACAGCATCAGATGACACGTTTTCACCACATCAGATCTTGATCACATGACCCGTGAGGCAGTACATTTCATTTTAAGCATGACATTGTGATAGGAAAATAAAAAAGACTTAAAACCACATTGTCCTCTCTCTCACAGGCAGTTCACAAATAAAAACTTTTCATACTCAATACTGTCCTGACATTCATGGACCAAATACTAGCTATACCAATCTGGTGATGGGCTGGTGGGTGGAGCAGGTGACCTGGGCTATCGACCTTGAGCTATGGACTGATAAAGTTGTCATATAGCTGCGGTATGCCAATGGTATTTTTTGTATCTGGAATAGACATGACAATGATGTGAAACATTTTGTCGAAGTACTGAATCAAAATACGTTTAATCTGTGGTTTACCAAGAACTACAGCAAGGTAACAATTGATTTCCTGGATTTCAGACTCACAGTAAAAAAATCATACACTAGAAACTGAGTCATTCAGGAAAAGTACAGCACGGAATTCCATTTTGCACTCAAGCAGTAATCACCCACCTAGCTTTCGTCAGACTATTCCATATAGCGAATAAATTCCGGCTGCAGTAGCTCATTCTTGTACTCAATATGAATGCAAAGGTTTACCTTGGAATATTGTAGCGATTACGCCTGTGAGATATATATATAACAATAAAGTTCCTGTAAGCTTTTTGTTTTTTAAGTGAAAATATATATATATATATGTATATATATATATACAAATGTATATATATTCACTTAAAAAAACAAAGATTACATGGACGTAATAGTTAGGCTCACAAAGTTTGAACGTACAAACCATAGAAATTCACCTGTTATAGTTGGAGTTATCTCCAGTAATTATACTATTTCTACATTTTTCTAATTCTATTTCCTAACTATAATGTCCCTGTAATCTTGTTCTTTCAGTAAATTGCTATGTTTTTTTAAACATAAAGTAATTTTCATTACTATACGTCAATCTAACCACTGCCGCACAGGGCCTTCGGTGGTGCTTGGTGGCTGCGCATGATAGTGGGGTTAGCCACATGGCCTTGTCTGCAGCCATACCCTGCCGCTAACCCTCCTAACCACCCAACCTGAAGGCTGTGCACGGCAGCAGTTGGCCGCGGGCCTGGCTTGCGGCCAGCCCCTTTGGCCAACCCTCCCAACCCAACACTGCGCATGGCTTACGCCCATGTGCAGTGGGTGTTGGCCGCTGGTCCACCTGGCCCCCCTGCCCCAGCCAATTTCAGCCTTAGGGACCCCATCCCCTCAGGGCTTGGCATGCTAATTTGTTTTGTGGGGAGGTGGGTCACATGCCCCACCTCTCTCCCCTGGCTGAATTTGGCCCCAGGGACTCCAACCCCGGGTCCCACCATTAATATAATTTTTTTCCCTGGGGGAGATGCCACGTGGCCCTCCTCCCTGGGCTGATCTGGGCCCCAGGATATCATCTCCAAGGGCCCAGCTTATTTTTGGGGAGGGGGTCCGTGCAGCCCCCTTGGGCCGATCTCTGCCCTGGCGAGCCTATCCCCCTGGGGCACAGCCATGTCATCTGGGTGCCCCCCATGGCACCCAGTCAAAATGGATGGGGACCAAGAGGGGAACCTGAAGGCCCCCGCAGTCCCAGCTGGCTCCCTGACTACTGTGGGAGCCAGCATTGCTGTCACGGAGATGGAGCTGCTAAAGATGCAGCTCCCTCTCTGTGGGAACAATAGTTTCCTCTGTTTCCCTGCCTGCATGTCTTCAGGCAGGGAAACAGAGAAAGTCTTGGCTTCCAGCAGGTGAGAGCTGTTTGTCAGCTCTCACTTACTAGAACTGGAGTGTTTGCTCTCACTTGGAGGTAGCTGTCAAAGCTCCATCCAAGTCACAGCAAACATTTATGTCAGTATTCACACAACTATAAGAAGTGCATTGTGGGACTTGTGCCTAATGTGGCTGAAATATCTACTGAAGACTTACTGAGTCCACTGACACCATAATTCTGATCACTGGTGAACTGTGAACTATGCATAATCATGGCTGCATGCTGGTGGATGAATGTTAAAACCAAATAGTCTGTTGCCAATTGTGATATTCAATCAACCAATGGGAGTGTGTAACAGACATATAAAAACTGGAGATTGCAGCCCATCCATTCAAAATGGGATTGAAAAAGACATATTTATGGTGAAGCGCATCTGCCTACAAATAAATTGGATTTGTGGAAACCCGTAGCATGCTCCTTTGTTCCATGTGGAGGTTTTGGTATGGATTTATGATGTGCAGTCACTAGCACGTGTGGATGCACCCGCTCTCAAAAGTGTTCAGAGGTTGATTAGTGACTTTTGGTAATGATATATATATATATATATATATATATATATATATATATATATATATATATATATATATATATCACACAAACATACATATTTATTACCTCTTGACGGTCACCAATACATAGTTATAGTTAGGCCCTAGGACCTGTGGCCAATATTTCCCCATGCACAGTTGAAGGCCGTGCGCAGCAGCGGTTGTATTAACATATGGTAATTAAATATTAATTTTATTAATTTATGTTAAAAAAGACCTAGAAATTCACTAGAACAAACAAAGGTTACAGGGACATTATAGTTAGGTTCAGATTTTACACACACAAAAGCATAGAAATTCAGCAGTTTTCTCAAAAAACCATAACTCATGCCCTAAGGTAACTGCAACTCGTGCCATTTCCATGCACTGCTAATTACCCCACATATTACATCAGTTATGGCATCTTCTATAACATCAGTGATAATATCACTGCAACATTTGCAATAACATTATTTGTAAGAAAACTGTGCCTGGGGGGAGACTCAAATTATATTTAACTGGACACAAGTTATATTTTCTTTTCACCCAACTGTAGCTCTCCTGCATCCTTTATTTTTCTAGTGAATTTCTAATGTTTTTTAATTCTATTTCCAAACTATAAGGTCCCTGTAACAACTGTTTTTCAGTGAGTATATATATATATACATATATGTACACACACAGACACTCACAAGGCAGTAAAATGTGTTTCTCTGATGTCAGTGTGGGTGCACTGTGATAGCTCACATATGATGTTGTTTGTATTGTAATGCATGAATGTGTTTTTTTTTTTAATAATCCTGTAAATAAACTGTGATTAACCCAGATTTATTTTCACAAGCCAAATGTGTGTGAGTATACATATGACCCTGTTTTGCACAAAGTCGGTGACCACATTGCGACCTCCTTTTCCAAATCTAACATTATTAGTTCTGGACCCAGGTCCATAAGAACGCAATTTGACTGACATGACAAACAACAAATGTATTTTTTGTAACTATTTATTGGTGATTAAACTAAAACAAAATAAAAAACTGGGTGTCCAAACTCAGGGAGACAAAAAATCATTCCATGTAAGTGGTCTGATGGGTTACCACTGGGTTCTTTGCCACAGTCAAGACAGTGCAGCGTAATTCAAGGCATTATGTATGTGGCGCTATCTGCTGGAGGGCAGAGCATATGTGAATGTGACCTGCTCTTCTTGCTTTCTTCATTTAGCAGCATTGAACTAGCAGGAAGGCCTGCGTTGAGATTCTTATGCATTTTGGAAGCATCAAAGGAGTATTTTTCCACGTTCCTCTATTCAACTCCTTGTCACAGATTTTGCAGACCACTTTCTTTGTGGATACGTTCTTCACACTGATGGAAATGTTAAAGGACTCCCAAACTATCGATTCAGGAGGACCTCTGCTTTCCTTCTCAACATCCATCTACATGTCCTACACCTGTTGGAGCATCACAGAGTGATGAAGTGATAGTGCTGCAATCAACATATACAGCAGCAGCTTCTACTAGATCCAAAAGGGTATCTGTGGTCTGGAATGTCTTTACTTTTACAGCTGTGGAAAAAAAAAAAATACATAATAGCCGAAATGTAACTGGAACTTAGTGCAAAAAGGTGATGCAGGGTGCCCAACATGGGTTTTAATCTATGGGCACAAGTGGCATGTGGAATATTACAAAACTTTAAACATTCAAACGAAAAAAGGCACAAAAATACAAGAAAACCTCAATAAAACTACACAAAAACATAAAATATCAAAAGGCCAGATTAGCCAAACCAAAGCCCTATGCCCAAAATCCTCTGCACACAACTAGAGGTTGTGTGTAAAGAGAGTCAGATTGGAAATTTGCAGAGGATTGGGCACCCACTGGCCGGAGGTCAGACCTTACACCCAACTCCCACTACGCATGACTGTAGGCCATGTGCAGTGGCCGACCCCCACAGGCCAGGACCAGCGCAAACTCATCTTGTGGAGCCCTGCTGCTACAGATAGCCTCGGACAGGTGCATTGGTGGTTTGTGATTGGCAATCAAACTCCCATGCAGCTATTAACAAGCTATGCATGTAGTTTGCAAGTTGAACTTAATTCTGGTAAGTCAACTTCTGTGTAAGTCCTTCAAATGGTGCCAGCATCAGGGAATAATCACTTTTGCCACCCCTTAATCATGCGTCGCTAGATCGAATTGCATCGAACTCAACAACTCAGAATTAAGCAACAACATGCAAGGGGTCTGCCATATTTTGTGCAAATCTATGAAATGGCAACAAAGTCATTAGCAAATCAAAAATATTTGATACCCTTTTTAACGTTGCCCCTCACCTTGTTAGACCTCATTGTAATTTGAAATTCCCACAATGTACTTAACCTAATAACAGCAGCACAATGTTATACAATAAATAGCACCACTGTCAACAACAGATAAACGCTTATAGGACCAGGGCTGGACTGGGAACCCAAACCAGCAGTGGCAAATTTTGTCAGGCCAGACTCTGTATAGTGCGTACTGAGCGATGAGTGAGTCTTACCACAAGGTAGGTTTGGGCAGGTTTCCCCCCAAGAAAACTTGGAAAATAATGGCAGAAAAGGTAATTTTGCAGCACACTGTTCCATAATTATTTAATGTAAAGCATGGTAATTGGTGTCCTTACTTTGCACCAGGATATGAAAGATCATGTTATGAGATGTTAGCATCCTCCACCCCATAAGCGGCACAGCAGGGGGGCTTTAGAACAGGTGGTGCCCGGTATGACAATTTTTTGGGGGCTCACCTCACACATGTACTCCTCCTCTACGAATTCCCTTTCTGTCAATCTCCAACAGTGTCCTTCGGTGACAAAGAAGGAACAGCCAATAGATATACACAAGTACATTTAATATGTTACAGCTAAATCACCTCAGCCACCACTACCTCCTGGTTTCACCAACACTTCCCAATTTAAATTCAAACACCAGCATTTTCATCAGTTCACCACAACATTCTGAACATGTTACATATCTAAGATTCTAGATAGGAAGATACTACGCATCTCCCTTACTATGACTACAAATATTATGGTAGTACAACTTAATTACATCCAAGAGCATAACAATGGTAAGTTACATCACATGATAAACTAATAACATACTACCCAAAGAAAACAAGCTTTAATTAAATAATTAAATTAATTATTCTTTACTATAACTCAACACTGTTAAAAGTCAGGCAGAAATCACCATCAATCCAAAATGATTACTTTAAAATTGCATCACAAAACCACAGAAGGACCTCTGACAGCCATTGACATTTGCCCAATCTAAAATGTGGCTGCTTGGACCCTGTGGTCAGTTCAGAAAATGGCATCTGAAATCTGTTGAATACAGCCCAATCCAAAATGGCGCTGCTCGCACAGTAAAGTTAATGAACAATTAAATTCTGACGTGTGCTGATTGATTAATTTAATTAATATTAAGGTTTGAAGGAGAAATGCACTTTATCCAAGATATGCTTATTTCACCTATCGTGTTTTATTTGGAAAAGAGTCTTTCATTCGCTTAATATGTGATGTCACTCTCGTAGGATCAAAGGCGGCAACAACCTGAGAATATCTGAACTTCCTTCTGCAGTGAAGCCGAGGGCAGACAACAGCGACATGGGACATTTATGCATATTGTCGGAAGGAGTGATGATTGGACATTGGTTGCCATGGGAACGTCCTCATGGGTGTTGTGGTTCTTTCATGTTTTTTTTTTGTTGAACTTTGAACCTGCTGTTGAATAAAGAGTGAAGAAAGGTGTGCATAATCCTCGACTCCGGTCCTGACATAGAATTAACTGTGACACACTCAATTGAGGGGAAGCGCGTGGGAGGCGCTTGAGTGAGAGTAATGAAGATTATGGCAAAACCAACTGTACCTTAATTGTTGAGGGAAGAAGCTCACAGCACCATGAAGGAAACCATATTTGTAAAGCAGAATAAATTATATGACTTGCTACAATAGTGCTTCTTGAATTTATCCTTGGAAGTGTTAACGCGTCCCTTTTATGACTAATTTACACACATTGGGACTTGTTTTAGGCCGATGAATCTTTTGACCCTGATTGAAGACACCTTAGGACGAGATAGCTAATCAACATGTCAATCAATAAGTCAATAATGTAATCAATATTCACTACAACAAGAAATTTCACTTTAGTCAAAGTCATTAGCAAATTCAAGACACCACCATGACCTTTCAGTCATGAATAACCACACCAGTTAAGTATGATTTTGTGATATTTATTCCCTATTGATTACAATTCTAATAGTAAGTTTATTTATCTTAGCAACAATAAGCTTATCAACATTGTCATAATTTGGCAATTCGAATAAGATTTAATCAAAGCAAGAATTATGAGAATTAGACCATAGCATGACGTCAACATAGGTTAACCTCAGCAGAGTATCATTAGTACATCATTCAACAAAGCATAGATTCAGTCATTTGTCTATTTGCTTCAGTTTAGTGAACCCCTTAACTAACCTCTGATTAGCATTGGCATGTTGGGCTTCATGCAAAACTATTTAGTAACACCAATTTGGAAAACATCTAGCTATGGTCTCTGTCAAAGAAGTAGTTGGTACCTAGAAAGGAAAAGCAAACAGACAATTACAATATCATTGTCATATAGTTGCCCTCCAAGTTTGGATCAGCCCTTAGGTTCGGTCTTCATCTTCAGGACATCAGTTAATTTGCCATCAGTCAGGAACTCAGCACAGGCAGGAAGGGCAAAGGGTACTTCCCTCATAAGGATGTAAAGTATAAACAGGCAATCTAAGGGCAAGGATGGTTCTAACTAAAATTATCAAGTCACTAATCAAAGTGATAAAGTGTTTGGATCATAGCAAATCGCATCAGCATCTCCCCCAGTCTCTCGCCTATGCCTCCAGTTCTCCCCTACGATCTAAACTACTTCCTTGTGACATAGATTTTTATCCCTTTTTCATTGTACATTCCCCTAAAATGTAATTGGACAAGGGGTTGCACCCCACTATCTCTAACCAATTAACTTTACATTAGGTCATTGAATTTGTCACCCCATAACAGTTCTCACGTATTTCATTGGTCCTTATGATTGACGTCTTTAGAGGTAGAATGTCCGGTATGATTTCATCCTTTTGCGATTCTTTGCGCATCTTCGGTCAGTAGCTCCATTGTCCGTACCGGTTTAGGCGACCTTGTACATAACGTTAATCTACACTGTTGCGTTTAGCTAAAATGTTTCTACAAGCAGGATGAACTTCATGAGAATGGATCTACTACAATTACATGCAGCTTCTAGTTTGAAGAAAACAAGAGTTCATGTCCTTTAGCAAGTCAACACACTGCACGTTTAGAAAAACAATTTTTTTATGAGAGTCAGGCAGCTAGCCCCCGACTCATGCTAACTAAGGCCTAAAAGATTTATTAACAAAACTTTAGTAACTTAACCTTAATAATTAGTGTAAAACTATCTTCTAATATATCATCAACATTAGTCATTTTCATTAGTCCCCATGTACATTGGTGGCCACTCCCCGTGGTCACATTTAGAGTACGCATTTAGTAAAATACATTAGTACATTTTCTATGCAGCATTATTATACATTAGTTCATAAACTTTTCATGTTAATATTAATTATATAAGCTACGCTCTCTCAGAAGCATGTCTCAGTTAATAATTCAAAAGGTTCATGGATCAGTGATAATGAGGTGAAAGTGTCAGAGATTTTTCCACTCATTGCCAATGTGACAAAGCAGGAACAGCCGATAGATATGCACAAGTAGATTTGATAAGTTGCAGGTAAATAATTTCAGCCACTACTCCGGCCTCCCTTCACCAACACTTTCCAATTGAATTCTAAATACCAGACCAACAGTCCACCCAACATTCTGAACATAATACATATGTAAGATTCTGGATAGGAAGATACCACACCCACATCTCTACATAGCCCCTTTCTCACATGTATTTAATTTGTTTTATAGCACATCACATACCCGTGTTAGGCATTGGAACATTTTACATCACACACATTCAGAGACGATGAATCATGTATGTGTAAATCAGTATATAGAGAATGTTACGTAAAACAAAGGTGACTACAAGGTGTAAGATTCAATTGTCATCCATACTGGTAGGCATTTTTTAATGCTTGGTCTGGAGAAGTACAAACTCAGGATTAAAAAAAAAAAACACAGTGGTTAAGGTTCGTTTTACTAATAATAGTGTATTTTTACCCAAACCCTTCTTAGCAGCATAAGGATAAGGAAACACTGGTGAAAAACATAACTTTCTAACCAGTATCATGCGGTTTGCATGCAGCTCTTTGATGGTTGTTCATAGCTTACTGTAGTATATTTTGCTTGTAACTTATGAACTGCAAGTAACAAAAAGGATCACTATGACAAATGCAGTAACCCATTGAGCTACATAAAAAACAGTTCTGTGATATGCATGGTCCACATTCTTTGCAGTAGGCATGTGAACCCTCTGTGCTTCTTTAGTTGAGTCAAAATTACCACTAGACAAAACTTCAAATTCTCTCCAGCAGAAACATTAACCACCAAAGTTACCCTGACATTTTTATTGTTGCCTTCAAACTCCTGGATATAAAAGGAACTCTGCAACTGTGCTTTTAAACCTATAAAAAGTTGAAAAACACAGTGCCCCCGTGCAGCAATCAGCTGACCCCCAGTAACAAAACCATCCCAGGAACAAAACGGGCCCCCACCCTTCCAGCCTCTGAGGGAAATGCCTGATGCCCTGTACAGACAGTCTAGCCTTGATGATGACCCTCCCCTTTAACTGTGCCCGCTTGGTGGATTTGGATGAAACTCAGCATATCAAAAGTAAACTAAGCATGCTCATGGATGTCGATTCACCAAAATGCTAGGGGTAGCGGAAATGACATTATATATCCTTTGACCTTAATGATGTCACAGAAAGTGACAACATATGACCTTTGACTTTGAATATTCCTAGGCAGTGATGTCTCATTACCTTAGTCCAGATGATGTCACAATAATTAACATTGATGAATTTCCAAAATAATTGCATGATTAATATAATGCAAACAAATATCTATTTTTACATATCATCTATGTAAAGGTGTAGATTTAATATGTTAAAGGGACAGTTACTTAAATTGTAGTAGCAAGGAATGTGATTTTGATGTCTTCTAGTGGAGACTAGAGGGAGGGGGCTTCCCTCCCCTGGGAACATTTTGAACAAAATGGGCTCTAAGAGTGCATTTCGAATCCTTTTATGGTGTGTCAAGGTTTTGAAATCTGACAGTTCCAATGAGTTGACAAAAATTATGTTTTTTAAAATGCCCCATCTTTGCACCATAAGTAACAAAATTACCTACATTGCTAGGGACAGCATTTTGTTATGGGCATTCCTTTTGCTGATGCTGCTGCCCAGGTACTCTAGGGGACCCTTATGTAAAATGTTACATCTAGAGTGCTGAGGGCCATATTTGTCATTAATGGCCCCTGTAATATATCCCATTGTCCTCCCATATGTCAAGAGTTTCCTCTAGAGTGCAAGCTTCAGCAATATGCCACAAGTGTCACTATGCCAAGAATGTTAGCCAGAATGGTAGCATTGACATTTTTCCATGGGTGCCCTATGCCAAAATAGACCTAGAGTGTGGCCAGCTCTAGCATTTTGCCATGGGTATCCCATATGCAAGTATTGCCTCCTCTACGCAAGTGCCAACATTTTGCCAAGAAGCATGCCAGGTCCAACATCAGACTTGCAAGCATAACACAGTCTCACTTATACTTACTTACGTTCACTTACACTCATTCACTCACACTCAGTCTTGCTCACTCATTAGCGTTAACTTGCACTCCTTCAATTTTGCTGTCTCTTGCACTCCCTCTTACCACGACTCACTCATTTGCATTCTCTGACTCACTCTTACTTACTTTCGTTTACTCACACACATACACACACATACACACAATCCCACATTCAAACATAAATGCTCGCACATACACACTCACAGACAAATTCACTCTCACCCACACGCAAACACAACATACTTTTAAATGCATTTTATTTTTTTAACCTTAAATGCCAGTGAAGGTCTGTTCTACATCCTGCTGCTCTACTTTTTACTACTCTAATAGTGAATAGTAGACTATTTATTATTCACTATTAGTGTGATAAAAAATTAGCAGAAAAGGTGTTGGAGTCAGATGCTGGAAATACAAGATACTCCTGTGCTCTTGGCACTGTTTTTGCCACCTCTGAGGCCAGGGGTTGCAAAGACAGTAGCAGAGGTTGCAAGGAGCAAGCTATGACCACTGGCAACTCCTAAATGATGTCCATGAGCATGCTATGTGTCTGTTAAGAGTGATGCAGATCTATGAAACTACACACCTTATTTACTAGCAAATTAAGATTTTTTGAGTTCACCCATTTTTAGCTTTGCCTGCTTTTGCTGAACTCAACATAACAATAATAATAATCAATAAAAAGCTAAACATGCTGTGTCTGCTAAGGATGAGCAAATGAACAATTTTTAAACCCCTTCATCATTAACTTTACCTGCTATTGTTGAATTTGCTTAGAAGCTGAGCTTCATGCACTGGGCTTAAGTTGCTAACACTTGTTAAGTTTCCTACAGATTAATTAAACCATATGAAAATGTTTTGCGTGCAACCCTTTTCATTGGGGGATCTGGATCTGGATGAAGCTTGCCTTATCCAACCATGCAACTTTCTCTGTGCATTTGTCAGGGTATTCTACAGTTTTTGGTAAACTAACAATTTGTGAACTCCTTTTTAAACTCAGCCCCCCCAATTCTTAGATCTCCACACAATTAAAACATCTAAGAGTTACCAAAACATCGCAAGCATCTGCCAAAGTTTGCATACATTTGTCCAAAAGCACCAAATGTATAGGCAAATCAAAAGAAAAACATTTTCAACTGTCAAGATGTGTCTGGCGTATACCCCTTTGAAGCCCACCAAAAATATGTTTGGATCTCTACTTTCTCAAAACTTACTGAATTGATTTACATCAATCCAACCAAAGCCACTCCTTTGAGAAACGTCATACTTCCCTACTAAGTTTGGTGAAATTCTACTCAGAGATTGTTTCTGTAGCAGGGAGCAAAGTTTCCCAGGAGAGTTAAAATGGAAATCCTGTTTTTGTACTATCCTACCCCTTTGCCCCCTTCCCCCACACATTGCACCTGAGTTTTCATGAAACTTTCCAAGATGACACTAAATCATATAAACTTTTTTTTAAGTTTCATGCAGATTCATCAAACATTGTCAAAGGTATTAGCAAAACAAAAAGGACATTTTAATATAAACTTCGAGCATAAACGTTCACCTGACCTATAGCCAAGCAATGCAGATCCAAAGCCCAAGTTTGCTAGGACAGCAGCTACTTTTACTTCCTAATATTTTAATTTGTTTATGGTTTGCTGTCTAATATCTACAGAGCTACCATTGGAAAAGTCATCACTATTGTAATCAATGATGTCACTTGAGAAGTCATCAATGATGTAATTTAAAAAGTCATACGTGATATATTATGTAAAGTCAAAGTCAGTGCATGACAGTGGATGCATTATAGTTAGATTAACTAACCACAACTGTAAAATTTCAGTGGTTGCTTTTGGGTTTAGTTTTGTAACTACAGCTGCACCTTTATCTGTATTTATTTCAGTAAATACATAAAGCTATGGGATTTTAGTAAAGTATGGTGTTGGTTGATCTTCAATTGCATTCTGGTCATAGTACATCATCTGTGCCATAGTTTCATATGCTCCTATGAGGCGAAGCTTAGTAAACCTTTCTTTTCCTATATTATCAATTCTAACTTTGTATTTCAATTTTGGCCAAGATTTTCACTATCTCGTTAGATGATAACTTTAAAGGCATGTGTTTCACTTTTTCCAAGCTTGTCAGAGGAGCCCAGTATGGGCTGGGTGCCCACTTTTTCTACAGTTCAGCAATACGAAATTACCTACCTCACTATCAAAAGACAGCATACTGCGAGGATTCATTTCACCCTTGGTGCACTGCAGGAAACGAGCTCAAGGCAGAAAATGTACTCCTAAAACGGCTGAACATGAGAGGTAGGCACACAACAGGTGTAATTATAATCATAAAATGCAACTCATTAGTATAGCTCAATATTGCAATTGAGGGTTTTTGGTTACATCTAATGCAAGTCCGAAACAGCAATATTGAACAATATTATATTTTGCCCGTTATGGATTTTCCAATGATCTATTTTCTCTTGCCTATGCTTTTTGTTTGTCTGCAGTAAAAAAGATGGGAAGAATAACTAATTATGTAGTTAATAACTTGAGACCTGATTCACAAAAGAATTTAAGATTGTAGTGCTCAGTGCGGAGATTCCTCCCCCAGAGTGGAGATTCCACCATGAGTCATAAGTCTCTTAGTGAATCAGACCCGAAGATTTTATGTTGTTAAAAATGGATAATGTCTGCAATAGTGAGAACTTGTTCAGCTCTGCCCTGGAAGGAAAATCTAACAATCTAACTAGTTGTATTTGGAATGTTTAGCTATTTGTACCTTCTAGTAGCCTTTTTGAAACTCCCTTTGAAAGGCTGAGGATAAAGGGATGAAAGCCTATAAGAGACTCTGTACCTCCATCCCTACATTTGAATTTACTGCACACTGACATTTTATATGATCAGTAATCATTGATGCATTGCATACTAACTCACAAAGGAGAGCGGGATTCCCATTAAACATTCGGTTTTCCTTTGCGATTTGGTAAGGATCACAAAGCATACTTTACTTGAAGGAAAGACATTTCTGACTTGCAAAGTACATTGCAACATACTGTATTGGAGTTGCAAAGTTTGACATTTTATGAATTGCAAACTTTGCAACCACAAAGTACTTTTATACATCTGAACTAAAATCTAAACTATAAAGCTTCTTCTTCCCAATAGACCTCTCTTAAAATCAGATGATCCATGTCTCTTTGCTACTTCTATGCAGTTATGACATTCCTTTATACTGAAATTACTTAACAGAGTGAATTAAAGTAAATATGTGTATAGAAAAATGTTTCTAAGTCCAGTCCTCAGATAATTTATTTGGGGTCCTAATATCGAATTCAAATTTCCCTCATATTTACACATTTGCCTAAAGTGCCTTTGAAATGGAGACATGATAAACACACATTGGCTAAGTCAATAAGCCTAGCATTAGATACATTTTTTATTTATTTTTAAAGTTTTATATAATAAAATGTAAAAAATGCCCGCCTGTGTGTGCATATGCAACTGGACTAAAAGGCCCAAGTCTTTGCACATGCCAAAAAACATAAAAAATGGTCCCCCTTGCATGTGCATGCAAGCATGGGTGGCCATTTCAGATTGAACTGAAAGCCCATTCAAAGATAACTTCTCTGCCCATGCATAGGCTCCTAAGGATGAACATTTTGTAAGAGCGTACAAGGCCAATTCCAAACATGGCAGTCACAAGCAGGAACTGATAACACGTCCTGACCTAGGTACTTGAATTACACAGGGACTCATTTTAGGCCAATGAATCTTTTGACCCTGATTGGAGACACCTTAAGATGAGATCTCTAATCTGCATTGCAATCAATGAGCCAATGGCTTCATCAATATTCACAATAACAAATTAATCAGATTGGTTAATATCATTAATTAAATCGAAACACCATGGCCCTCCAGACATGAATAACCACACAACCTTTAGTAAGATTTTCAAGATATTTATTCCCTATTTGTTACACTCCACTAGCAGGCTTATTAGTCTCAATACCAGCAAACACATCATCAAAGTAACAATATGGCAACTTGAATAAGAATTTATCAAAGCAAAGATCATAAACATTAGAACGAAGCACGACGTCAACATGAATTAACTTTAGCAGCGTATCACAAAGCAAAGATTCAGTCATTTGTCTATTTTCCCCAATATTAGTGAATTCCTCAACTAGCCTCCAATTAGCATCAGCCTGTTGGGCTTCATGCAAAACAATTTAGTGACACAAATTTAGAAAACATCTAACTATGACCTCTGTCAAAAGAGCAGTTGGTACCTAGAAGGAAAGGCAAACAGCCAATTACAATTTATCATCATATAGTTACCCTCCGTAATGGGTCAGCATACAGAGTCAGTCTTCGTCCTCAGGACAGCAGTCGATTCGCCATCAGCCAGGATAACTAGCAAAGTCTCAGCAAGGTAGGGCAAAGCTCTTCCCTCATAAAGAGGAGAAACAAGTATCGGGCAAGGAAAAGAATGAGGATGGTTTAAAGTATCAGAACAGCAAAGGTTGAGACGGAATGTCAGAGTAACAACAGGGGTGTCCCTCTAATGGCTCAGTAAAAGGTACGTAATGGCTAGGTAATGGCTGGTTTCTTCTTGTGACACGTCGTTAAATTGAATTTGCCAGACAAGTCTCTAATTTCCAATTGGTCAATGTTTGGTGCATCATTATCTCTGTCTAATGATCCGTTGATCACCTCATTAGAATTTTCACCTAAAACAATTCTCATGCAGTTTATTGGCTCCTGTAATTTACATCTTCAATGGGTAGAATGTCAGGTGAGAAAAGTTACGCTCCTCGCTTCAGTCAGTAGTTCCATTATCTTTACCAATTTAGGCGACCTTGTACCTGTTGCGAATTACACTGTTACATTCGGCAAGAATGTCTCCTTGAGCAAGTCGGGTCTCATAAGAAAGAATTTACTACGGTTACACACACATCTCTAGCTTCTAGAAAAGTACAGTTTCATGTCCTTCAGGAAGACAGCACATTGCACGTTAGAAAAATACATTTAATATGAGACCAGGCAGCTAGGCCCAGACCCTTGCTAACTAAGGCCTAGTGAGTGATTTAGCAAAACCTTAACATATAATTCTTGGTGCTAATACAAAATCATACATTAGTACATTATTGATTCATCATTAGTCAATTTCATTAATCATTGTATACATTGGCACTCCCCGTGGGCACATTTCAAACGCGCACATTAATTTTCTTCTATCATGTTTTCTATGCAGCTTCATTATACAATTATTTTACAAGCTTTTCATGTTAATATTGAATATAAAAGCTACACTCCAACAAAAGCGGTGCACTTCAAGTGGTTGAAAGGACTCAGTAGCAGAGTCTGGAAAGCAAACCAGCTTCCCTCAAACTTTAAAATTAGTTAAAAAAAGATTTTGTCCCTGGTATGAAATGGACTACTTTCTCTGTGGGTGACAACATTGCACTTGGACCAAATGTCGGCTCACAGAGAAATAATCCATGGAACAAACAAGCTAATTTGGTCAGACTAGTAGCAACTAGTTGGAGCAAATGGCACACCAACATTTTGTAACCAGCCTGTTAGAGAAGGAGCCAATGAATCAAATGAGCTGACTGATTGACCATGCTGTATGCTGTGATGGGCAGAAGTAAAACGTGAATGACAGTTGAGCAGATGAGTGGATGAAGAGGGTTGTCTGAAAGCCCTTATAATTATGTTCCACCTATAAGTTTAATCAAATTAAAAAAGTTTTTACTAATGTCAGGTCTAATAAGTGAAAGAATTCTCTTGGGACTTTTCATATACATTCTTGGATCGACGCATTGAAGTTTGAAGGAACAATAACACTAACGCTATAATTTGTCTGATCCAGTGATTCATCTGAATAATTTACCCACTCCACCAGCCCCTGTTTGGCGTTATAGTGACAGATTCAGATCACCACGGGTCCACTCATTCATTCCATCCTTCCGAGGTTGGATTAAATGAGCACCATTGGGTTGGACGATAATAGGTATTTGTTACTAAGCGCCAGGATGCCCCAAGGGGTGAATATGCACATGCAAATGTTTGCCAAGAGCCACTGGAATTTTCGCATAATTACAGATGTGCCACATTTGCCACACAATCAATCATCTGCCGCATAATCTGCAGACGTTAACAAAAAAAAAAATTTTGAAGCTCCAACGGTTCAAAAGTTACTAAAAGTGCAGCGACACATTTTGCCATGCAATGAAAAGCCCTTTGCAAAACTTGACTGGTCACCATTCTGTTACTTATTGCTACGTTTGGGTATTAAAATGGTACTAACAAGGTGCAACCAATGCCCATACAGTGTGATGAAGTTTAAAAATGTTGAAATAATGAAGTAATACTATTACAAAGCGTGCCACGTTATGCGTCATAATTTGCCTTTTCCTGCTGCATAATTTAATAAACCCTGCATCATAACCTCATAATTTGACCCTGTCAAGCCACATAATTCCAGTGGCTCTGGTTATATTACATAATAGTGATGTTACAAGAAATTTTGCATGGAATGAATAATAACATAATATTGGTATTCTGCAGGATTTTCCTTATTTACACTTCAGAGGTAGCATCAGTTGTTTGCTGTTGTAAACAGCAATGGATTACTCTTGCAGTTAAGTGGTTCTTGAGCATTGTGGTTAATCTAGCCCATTCTGCTTGGTGACCATTTGTGGCGATTTATTTTACAGTGTGTTATGGGCCTGGTGTATGATGAGACTGATAGCAAACAGTTGGTGCAAAAGGCTCACCCACATTTTGCAACCTGTCATTTATTTGTGTAATTTATGTACTAATAGTTTGTGTAGAAAAATGCAACCCACTGTGATTGACTACCAAAACAGGGACAGTGACTTGCAAGGGACAGCAGTCCACTAGCCCTGCATGCATTCAAATTCCCAAATGGAATGTATATATATATATATATATATATATATATATATATATATAGATAGATATTCCAAATGGAATGTATAAATGTATATTATATATATATATATATATATATATATATATATATATATAAATATATGTACATACATATATATAGATAGATAGATAGATAGATAGATAGATAGATAGATAGATAGATAGATAGATAGACTTTCAATTGGGAAGACATCATGAGAGGGGAACAGGCAACGATCTACTGGATCACTGCCTACTCCCTCACAAGGTCGCCTGATGCAAAAGAAACAAAGAAGAAACAAGAAACAACTCCCTCTTTGCGTATAAATCACCACCTTATTAGAATTTTCTGTAACTGTTCAATGGTGTGCTGCTGCAACTGCACTCACAAACAAATTATACATCTCACTGCAATTTGCATTTTTGAAGGTAAAGCCCTATCACACCCTCTCTAGTGATTCACAATGAGTCACAAAGCAACTTTTACGATTAGGAAAGGCATTTCCGAATCGCAAAAGCGGTTGAGACATATAAAAAAAGCCATTGCAAACAATATGATTTTGTGAATTGCATGGTTTTCAACTGCACAATGACTTTGCACATTACGTTCAACCGTCTGTGAATATGGACATTGTGTGGGCAAAAAGCCTCCCATGTATGTGCTCCTGAAACTCAATTTTTAGCAACTTTGGGATTTATGAGTAGGTCAGAACTTTGTTCTAGACATTCAGCAATGGCATTCAACTGCACTGACAGAGCTCGATTTATAAGTATCGTGGAACTCTATGATGGGGTTTGGGCTGCATGTCCAGTGAGCGTGGGCAGACAAGCTATATTTATGACGATTTTCCCTTCATCTTCTGGTGACACAGCTTTCCATTGAAGGGAAAAGGCAACATGAAAGATAAATCACTCCTGCTAGACTGCGTGGGTTCACGGTGTGAATTGCCCCAGGAGATCTCCCGAGTTTCAGCACAGGAACATGAATTCGTTTGGAAATATATACAGAGCAAAAGCGTGCTGCGTCCCAGAATCCATTGCGTATGTTGCTTTATTGGGTAGCCTGCTTGAGCAAACAGTGGAAGGCGCAAATACATTCAGCAAAAATAGATTTATTATCTGATGAAAAATAAAATTAATATCAGTGGGAGAAAAGTACACTGACAACAGATCTTTCTTTCTCCATCAAGTCATGTTCACATGCTTGTCTGTCCACATACGCTCTTTCCAGTAAAACCGCCACTGCCGCCCCCTGACAAGTTAATTAAATGTCTGGTGAATTACTCTACTTTGGGGATGGTGAGGACTCTCTCTCTCAGGACCTCATTGGGAGCCTGGACCCTGCAGCGCCATAACCATCACCCATGCATTGCTGAAAGCCAAACTCATTTGCTAGACCTGGCATCCTTGGCATGGTTTCCCCTAACTTTTTGCTTTCAGACCTCTGGCTTTGCTGACCTTGTTTTTGCTGGCATTAGTACTCTGGGCAGTTTGCTACTGCTAACCCATGCTAAAGTGCATGTGCTTCCTGATTAAAACATGTAAACATTGGCTTATCCACAATTGGTGCATTTACTTTACTTATAAGTCCCTAGTAAAGTACACTACGTGTGCCTAGGGTCTGTAAATCAAATGCTACTATGGAGCCTGCAGCATGGATTGTGACACCTACTTCAGTAGTCCTTTAAACAAGTCTACGGCTTTCCGTTGCCGAGCCTGTGTGTGCAGTTTCAAACTGCCATGTCGACCTGGGAAGTGAGCCATCTGGCCAGGGCCATACCTTCCTTTTTAATACATATGTCATCCCTAAGGTACCCCCTAGCCAGCCTAAGGACAGAGTGCAGTAGATTCGAAAAGTAGGACATGTACTTTTAAGCTTTACATGTCCTAGTAGTGGAAAACTCATATTCAGATTTTACTACTGCAAGGCAGACGCATCTCGTGGAATTCCTAGGGGCAGGGTGGTGCGCAGGGGTGGGGAGTACACGGGGGTCATTAATAACAAAATTGAAAAAAAACTTACCTCTGCTCCTGCGCTGCGCTGCTCCTCTGCTTCGTCACCGGATGCTGCAGACACAGGCTCCCAGCCTGCCCTGCGCCCAATCCTGACGCTGCTCAAAGCATTGTCAGGACTGGCTAGGGGCACCCTGGATGGGTGCCCACAGGCAGACTGGGAGCCTGTGCGGGCTCTCTCCAGCCCAGCAACTGTAGTGCAGGGCTGGAGAGAGCCCTGTGCGCATGTGTGTTTGGCCAGCCCGAGATGGCTGGCCAAACATACATGCGCAGTGAGGGGAAGTGCAGAGCACTCACCCTCAGTGCACGTAACCCCTATGGCTCCGCCCCTTTCAATGAAAAGGATAATAAACACAGTTTTGAAAGGTTTTGCAAATGCCGCTGCTAGCGGGGGTGCCGCTCCTCCGCCCTTATGGAGTAGCCACCCCTGCTGCAACGCCTACCTCTCATAGGATAACATTTGGATAGCCTCATTACAGTTTATGTGCAATGTCCAATTGGGAAGAGATGAGACCCTCCACGTTTGTTTTTTCTGGAATCACAACTCATAGCGAAGCTGGATATTAAATTGTGATTCAGAAAATGTGCCTTTTAGAAAGTTGGCATTTTCATAATTTAACCATGTAGTGCCTTCTGTCTATCTCTATATACACGTCTGGGTGGGTGACAGCTGGGCTTTTGTGCATTATCCCTAGACAGCCAAACACAAAGGGAGCTTATGTGTGACTGATGGGCCATCCATAGCTTGATGGGCCATTCCGGGCAGGATGGAAGGGCGGAGCTGACACTTTTAGCTGAATGAGCTGTGTTGTGATCCCACACAAAGGGCTGCATACCCCCTTGTACTAAGTCTGGAGCCAAGGCAGGAAGGGAAGAGACTCTGTTCACTTGAAAGGCCTTTTTCTGAAGTCTCCCCCATTTCAAATGCACCACTGAGTATAACAACTGGACCTCAGACACCACCAACTCAGTACACCTCTGGGCCTGTGGATACTCTACCAGGAAGCAGGACTGCTGTGCTGCTGAAAGGACTGTCACTCTGCTGGAATCTGCTGGACAACTGCTCTACTGTACTGACTTACCGCCTGCTGCACTCCATGCCCTAGTACAGCGAAAGACTGGACCTGAATCTCTCCAACCCAGAACCAAAGTGACTCAAAGAGCTTGCTGGCTTGCCTCCTGATCTTCTGAAGTCTCAGGGAAATAAAAGACCTCTCTTCATCCTGCAACATCACCTCGAGCTTGCCTGTTGCAGGTCTTGCCCTGGCAAGTGGTGGCAATCCAGCCCTGGGCCCTTGGGGTTAGCTATAAAGTGCTGCAATCGCCAGGGCCTGCATACCAACGCTGTTGCAGCGATAGGAACCAGCGCATCTCCACCAATGCTGAAGCATCACAGCTGCTGCGAGAATCAAGAACATCGCATCGCTGCCAACATCGGCCCATCATGGCTGTTGCGAAGATTGGAAGTACCATATTGCCGACTATACAATGCATCTCCTCCATTCCTGACACATCTCTGACTTTGTGTGGCTCCCAGTCAACGCATTGCCTACAACCACAGAATCGAAGCCAAAGCATCGCCTCCTTTGATCCTCCCATCTTGTTTTAGACTTCAACGTAACTCTGAACCAAAGTACTGTTTACAGCAGGCCAAGGCTCGTCCCTGTATCCAACCTGCACTCCATTGCGGTCGGCCTGACTCTTCAGATTTGATGAGGTCTACCACAACCACATAGCCCGGGTTGGCACTTTATGCCTTAAAGCACTACAATTAAGTTTATTCTTTAAAAATTCATATGCAATGCATGCATACATCTTTGGTGTTTATTTGGTTTTACATTTGGTAGCAGATTGAAACGACACCCATTGCCTGTATCAGTGCCTGTTTAATAGAATGGCAGGGTCGTTTAGACCATGGACTCCTCTTCCCTGGGATGACTGCCCTTCATATTTACATATCCCTGCCAGCGTGATCAGGATCTAGGAAACTGCTGGTGTAGTGGTTGCTTCGAAACTGGAGAGTTTGATGAGTGAGTGTCATCTGTGTTGCTCCCACATGACACACCAGTTTGTTTTAAATGAATAAGCTCTAAAAGTGGGAGAATGGTGCTTGAAAATAAAAAAACACAATCACCCTTATACACTGGGAGTTTTCTCCCTGCACATGGGGAGTCATTTGAACGATTTAATTGAAACCATCCTGGGAGGAGAAATCTAGAAATTGCCCCACCCTAATTAGGGCTGGGTATCCATCACTATGACATGACTTCGCCACAGGTAGGCAGTCATGCCAAGGGTTTCTCAGGGAAGAACTAGCTTATCTCAATAGTCAGAAATGCTGCAGATACTCCTCCTCTGGCATGACTCTGACAGTCTAACAGCACTGCTAAATTATGGCAGCTCACCAGCTCTGCCAGATTCTAAATGACCTCCTGAGTACTGATTTCTGAAACAAATCATTCATGGCATAGATCATGAGATTGGTAAGTTGTTCTTATCACATCTTCAGTGGAGTCTATTACCTTCAAATATCATACTGAACCCATTCTAGTAGGAGCAATTAACAGACATACAAAAGCAACATAGCCGCGTTGCCACTACTGTATAGGTCAGTATGGGCATCGATCCAAACACATTTGGCTTTTTGTTGAAAAACTATTACGTGGCGCTTTCCTACTCATCTACTTTAATGCAATCTGCTTTCTGGATAAAACGTGTTAATGAGGCTTCCTACATCTTCGCGCTGTGTATTTGTGTCTGTGGATTTATGTTAACCTTAACTGTTGACCCCATTCATTTTCCCTTTTCCACACCCATTTTGAATAGATATTCCACATTTTTGGTGTCATCCCATGAAAACTCCCACTTTTGCACATTAACAGCAACATTTCCAGTGCATAATTTAATAACTTTTTGGGATAATATTGCACATACAGAATAGTTTTACCATTGTGCATAAGTTTCAGAATGCGTTTTCTTAAATCTTACATTATGCTTGCGGTACTCCGTGAGCATATGTCGGTCATAACATTCCAGATGTGTAAAAGTAGCTTTGTGAAATAGGCCAGGTGAGTTTACTTTTGTAAGGAACTTTCACCGACATTGTAAATGTAATTGTCTCCAGCTGCTGACACTGTCTGAGAATTCCTGGAATTTTACTAGGATGACTTTGTAAATCTGTTGCTTAGCAGCTGGATGCTCTCCTAGGTCTTCATACTTACTCAAATGACAATGGCATTAAAACATCTGACCAGCCCTAGGTATCTTACACTTTGTTCCACTTTTACAAACTATTATGGATTCCAACACGTCCCCTGTTATCTCGGTAGTAGCTTTACAATAGCTGCAGATGATTAATTCACCTTTGCACAAATACATTTTGTCATTGGAAGATAGACAGTGAGTCTAACCACAAAATGTTGAGAGATTAAATCTAGCGAAGGGTTTGTCCATCCTATATCTAGGAGGACCAGATCCTTTATAGATTTCCAGGAAATCAAGGTGAAATAAATGTATATATAATTACATGGCCTATCCTAATTGGAATCTCTTTCTATTGTTAATGATTATCCTGCAAATCTGTCACAGGTCCCACTTTCTTGGACCCACTTTCAATATTCTGATCTGCATGAAGCTGGCAAGGTAGGGATTGGCCAGGAAGGACATTGAGCACCTTTGAACGTTAACTCTTTGCATAGATGATCAGTATGTATATGGAGAATCTATTACCAATGGCCGTCATTGCTACTGGAAGAAACTCTAAGAGGGCAGTTAAAATGTGATTAAATCATGCCACGTTTCTTGTGGAAAGGAATGAATTTATCAGCCAAGCATGTGCGAACCACAAAGGGCACTCGCCTGCTTCCTGCTTGTCGTGAGTAGGCCATAATGCAATCAGAAAAAAGCAAGTGTAAGACATATTTAAAATCTAGAAATGTCAAGATTTGTTGAAAAGCATGAACAGCACTTCTTAACATAAATAGTGCTTTATGTGGGCCATCAGTTTTAGATCGATCCTACCAAACAGCACAGGCTTAGAGCAGGAGCACTGCTTAAAATTGTTTGGCTTTATTATTACTCTAATTTTCTTGCTTCTTAATTGATGGCTTTCTTTGTTCATGTTGTATTTGTCCTTCCCATAGAGCATAACCTCTTAAAACCTTTGGTCTTCATTTGGAGTTTAGAAGAGAATCCCTGCCTTCAGTTGTCACGTCTCAGCCCTTTCAAAATCATGTTCCCCTCCTTATTTAGAGATAGAGTAATAGCCAGGTCTCGGGTTAGGTCGCTTTGCCTTGCTCTACCATCGGAAATTGTAGATCAGCAAACCGACCAAAAGAGCACAGAAATAGACCAGAAAAGCACAGCAATATCTCCAACAACCAACAATAAAATAATTCTGAGCTCGTTCTTGAGAATGCCACCATGATTTGTGTGAAAGAGCACTTTGTCTCCACCATGAACAGGATGTGAGAAATACAGATAAGACGGCAGGGAGAATAATTATATTTGTTTTTTTTCTTTGCCTATAAAGCAGAACCGTATTAACTCCGCAGATCTGAGAAGGAGAATTAATCGCTTTCTGGTAAGAATATCCACAGGGTGCTGAAACTTTTTAAGAGAAATTGCACAAATATTTCTGACTACTACCTTTGAAAACAAATCACCCAGTCCTACTACAAGATGAAATTTTCCTATAGATCACTTTCTAACCCCTGCCTCATTTCCAGATAAACTTGTGATAGATATCCTGTGTGCCTCACTACAAGTGACATAGTAAATAATGCATTTCTATTAATATTAACTGATATCCATTATATTTGTGATGGAGTACTCGTCTGTCAAGATCTAAGGTACTGATTTAGAGTTTGGCAGTACGGGGGTTACCTCTACCAGAAACGTGACGGATATCCCCTCCTCCTCATTACATTTCCATTGTAGCCTAAGGAACTTGTAAGACGGAGGACAGAATATCCGTCACATATGGGATGATGCAACTCCTCCACCAAACTTCAAACCAGGCCCGAAAACTGCCCCTTGATTTTGATGTTGAGTGTCTGTAATTGCATTACTCCTTCTTCTCTACCAGCTTACACTATCACTTGTGTTCCATCTACTTCAAGATACGATGTTGGCTTTACAATTTATGCACCTTCCTGAATACTGTACGTCTTCTTTTTAAAAAAAAACTTTGACCATGAAACAAAATCATCATGACTCATGTTTTTGATGGTTATAGTAACTAATGGAAATAAAAAATGCAGGTCAAATTACTATTTATTTCAGAAAAGGGATTACTCAATTGTTTATTTTGGCTATAGACATTGTGTACCCAAACACACACACACACACATAAATATGCACACACACACTTAAATGATCATATTAAAACATTTAAGATTCATCAATATTAAAATACAAAAAGACTCCTGGAAAAGAAGGAAATGGGAAATGTAATCCATAACTGATGTTCTTATTTTATCAGTCTTATTTAAAAAAAAAAAACAACTCAAAGAAAATCATAAGAATATAAATCAGTAAAAAAAATAAAAAAAATAAGACTGGTATTCATTTAGTGAAGTTTTCCCATTTCAACAATGGTACAAGGTATTTTGTGCATGTACATGTATAAAATTCCCAAAGAAGAGAACCATAAAATGCACACAGAATATTAGAGGAAGTAAATCCCCAACCTTTGAGTAAGAACAGGATGTGGTGCATAATACCCACTCCAAAACTTGTTAAAAATATACGTTCACATACATTATCTTTCAACTCTGAATAGGGTTGTATTTCTGTATTTGATTTAACAGTTAGAAAGGACCTGTGGAAGCACAGCCCTGAACCCCAAAATCTTAGACACACTAAAATATTACCTTCTGAGATTTTGCTCCAGGATCACTTATCTAGCTTTTAAGAGCAACCTCCTAAACAATAGACCCAAAATTAGTACAGCAGAGTAATAGAATAGTAACAAGCACCACTCAATAACTGAGTTCTCAAATTAAGCAGTACAAAGAAATGAAGAACATGCCATGAAGGCTTAGATACACAGTACAGAGTCAAAAATCAGAATTATTCTAAGTCCCACTAAACAGCAAAAATCATAATAGGAACGGACAGCATCCTTAGCTATTACAAGTTAAGGAAAATCTCTGGCTCACCCCCTGAACAAAGGGGATTTATGCATATTTTATGAATAGGTGATAAAAAAACTGCAAATTCAGCATGACCTGACTACTCATAACATATATTAGCCAAACCAGAAGCAAGATTGTCATAAAGAAGCACATAGTACTAAACCATTTTTAAGTAAGGCTCCAGCAACTTCTGCGCTGGAGATGAACAACACAATAAGAAAAAAATGTCAACAATGACCCACCCCACATCTACCCAAAAGCCCCCCAGCCCCCTTCCCTCACAACATTCCCACTCCCCCACCTCCCTGAACCCCCCAGTAACCCCTCCACACCCCGCTCCCAGTAGTGACCCCTGATCCTCTTACTTATCCCCCACCCCCTGCATAGACGCAAGCACCCACACGCACCTACAGATACGCACACCCTGACACTCACTCACTCGCACTCACAACACCCTTACACTCATGAGCACACACACGCAACACCCCCAAATCCATACAGACATATACGGACACATGCACAACATCCCCCAAATCAATACACACATACATGCACACACGCACAACACCCCACTCACACACGCACTCACTATTTTCACCCCCACTGACACGCATACACACCCCATCCTCATCCCCTCCTTTACTTAACATACATACACACACAACCCCTACCGCCTCTACATGCATACGGACATGCACCCGACCCAGCATTCACATTCACCAACACACGCAACACAACATTTACACACAGACACACATGCACAAACACTACCCTTCCAACCCTCATTCATGACATGCATACACACGCTCACAAACATCCATTCACACACCCCGCTCCCCTCCCCTTGCAAAGGACACTTACCTCATCTGACGAGAGGCTCCTCCCTGAGTGGACGGGACCTGGCGCTCCCACCACCAGCAGCACCCCGCCATCAGGACATCACCAGGCCATATTACTGCTCGTAATACGGCTGGTGGAGTCCTTTTGGTGGGGCGGGCCAGCGGTGGATGCGCCTCTGTGCCTCTGACCGCCAGCACGACTACTGTGGGATTTCCACCCAAACTGTGGTGGAAATCCTTCAGTAATCGTAATATGGTAATAAGGAATAGACTGCCGAAGTCAGAATGACCACCGAAGTTACTGTCTGATTGAATCTCTTGTAAAATGCATTAGAGAATTTATAAATTAGCTTCTGCCAGATTCAAAACAGAATATGCTGAAACCTGCATTACCAAAGCAAACAAGTTGATCAAAAACATCTTGAGGGAGATTGTGACCACTAACTTAACTTCATATCCTGATTCCCCCAATTGATCTACACGAGGACCTCTTTGCATTTCTTTGACTAACAACATTGTTTCCTTAAGAGAGAACATCTTCGGATTACTGCATGATCTATGGACCTTCAACTAACATGACCTGCTTGTGCTTCTTCACCTCAGTCACTGAGGGCAATATCAGTTAAATCAAAGGACCTTTCCAAAAAGTCATCTCTATCGTGGGTATCAGTAATGACAAAATGGTTACCCTGTGTGTTCACTGCCTCGTTACCTCTCATCTCCAGGCTCATTTTCACCTTTTACTATGCCAGATTCATCCTTGAAGCCTTCAAATATATTATTATTTCTCCCATCCTAAAGAAGGCCTCAATGAACTCTGATAATCTTTATGCCTATTAAACTATTTTTGATTTCTCGTTTATTCAAAGGCACTTCAAACCACAACCATTCACCAAAGTTGCTCACAGTTGGAATCAAACTAACTTCTTAGTGACTTTCATTCGGGTTTCAGACCCCACAGTCAAAGCTTTTTAACATCAGGGAAGTACTACTCAACACCCGGCACCAAAGCACACTCTTGCCTTCATTTTATTAGACCTTTCAGCTGCATTGCACACCCTCAATCATCAGGTGCTCCTCGATATGCTATCACACTTGATACGTGTCAGAAGAAACAAGTTATATTGATTTAACTATTTCCTAGAAAACTGTACCCACTAAATTAGATCAAACTGTGTTAAATCCTCTTGTACGTAGAGCACCCCAAGTATCATTATTATCACTACCTGTATTCAACCTTTACTTGCCACTGCCTGCCAATATCTTTAAGTCCTAGAATATTGACTGTCAAATATGCATGTAAGATGCCTAGCTATATCTCAAACTTACACATCATGTGATGAATTTTCACATGCCTCATTACCTATCACACATTTACCAGTGAAGGCAAAAATGTGGGTTTGATGAATGGTCTTGTTTTATAGTCAGTCAACTCTGTTCCACTGCCTTTCTCTTTTCCTGAACCTCTGGGGCCATTACCTCCTGCACTCGCTGATAAGAGACCACAAACTTGGAGGCATATTTGTACTCTGTTTGCACCCGATTTGCATCAAAATATTGGAGTTAAAGTCATTTTTTGCCTGCGGAAAACTACCTTGCGTCAATGAGATGCAAGGTAGGCGTTCCCGGGGCAAAAAATGGCTCTAAGGCCCTATTGCCTTCTTTATCCTCAAGTGCAAAAATCACACACGGGGGAAGGAGGGGTCAAAAAATGGTGCAAAGCTTGCTTTGCACCATTTTTTAATGCCTGGGTCAGGGCAGGCATTAGGGGACCTTTGGGCCTATTTCCATAGGGGGAACACCATGGAATGAGCCCACAAGTACCCTCCCCAGGCCCCAGGGACACCCCCACCCACACCAGAGGGAAAGCGGAAGATGGTAGTCCCCATCCCAGGAAAGTAAAGATAAGTACAGGTCATTTTTTTATGTTTTTTTTTTCAAGTGCCATTTGGGGTGCTGAAATGGGCCCCCCTACATGGCACAGGGTGCAATGGCCATGCCCAGGGGACCCTGGTCCCCTGTGCTGGCCATTGGGGCGGTGGGCATGACTCCTCTCTTTTCTAAGACAGGGCTCATATGGTATGGATGGTTTTGCATCAGAAAATGACTCTAGGCAGGTTAGAGTCATTTTGTTTACTCTAACCTGCCTAACGTCATTTTGTGGTGCAAAACGCCCCTCTTCCATAGCGCCAGCCCCACCCAGCTAACATCAGTTTTTTTACACTAGCCTACCCTTTGCACCGGCTTGCACCATTCCATAAATATGGTGCCCGGCAGAAGTGGTGCAAGCCAGTGCTAAACTTTTTGATGCAAAACTGCGTTGGTGCAGTTTTGCACCAAAAAGTATAAATCAGGGCCTTGGTGTGCTGTTTGACCTCAAACTATCTCTAAACTCTAGATAAACTCAATCCCAAAACCAGCTTTAAACACCTACATCCAATAGCAATAGGACTATTCCCCATCACCTCTCTGCAGTTGCCTTAATTCTTTGTGTTGGTTTAAGCGCTGAAATGTCTCTGATAGTGGAATCCCCCTGAACAGGAAATTTGCAGTGCTCTGTTAGTCCTAGTTGGTTGGGGTCAAACATTGCTGGTTGAACATAAAGGCAGCGGAGTTTAATAAACTGATGGTGCATCGGGCACAGTGAATCACCCTGAGATAATATCAACACAAGTGGGGGAAGATGTGCTGCAGGAGAACCACTAATGTAGAGTATCCACAGACTTGAATTAACTGAACATGCTGTGATAAACAGCAGCACCACACAGATTGCACTGAGTCCCATACTTAATTGTTATACATCGGTCATACCCCATATGAGGGATACCCTGCAATTTCCCATTGCTCATAGCCTCTAGTAAATGGATAGCACCTGTGCTACGACCAATATGGGAAAAGCTGACAAAACTCAATGATGCCTCAACTTTAAAGGTAACCATGTGGCGAAAGCGAACAATGGGTCTCAGTCAGATCCAGAGCAAGACACAGAGACACAGACAGCAGCTGCTCTGGAAACTGCTGGACATGCAATAAAGTCTCAGATTGATTGATGGGAAAATAGACTCATTGAACTTTCTCATTAGTCACATGGCAGCAACAATGGACAAACAGATAGCCTGCATCACAGCTGCAGAAAAGAGAATACCTACTGCTGAAGATGATCTACAATCATTGTGAGAAAACTGCTGCAGCATGAAGAAAGTCCTAGCGGTGATCCAAGCAAAAAATGAAGACCTGTAAGTTAGATCATGCCACAATAATATTTGCATCATCGGGGTCCCAGAATCAACCAATACAAGGAAAATGAAGACATATGTGGAGAAGATGGTCACATCACTATTTGGCTCTGACAATCTGTCCTCGCTGTTCGTGACCGAGAGGGCCCACAGATCCTTAGCACCTTGACTACCACCTGGGGCCGCACCGTGTCCCATTGTAGAACAAATGCTAAACTATAGGAACCATGACACTTTGCTGTGGCTTGCACGAGAATTGAAAGATTTAAACTACCAAGGGAACTTGATTTCTTTCTACCTTGGGTTCACAGCAACAGTACAAGCAGCGGGTAAAGAATATGTACTGATTAAAAAGCAGCAACAGGAAGCAGGCATTACATATGCAGTGTGCAGTGTTGTGCCCCACGTGCCTTCAAGTTGAACATGGAGAAAACCCAAAAATCTTTCTAAGACCCAGTAAGGAAAAATAATTTTTAACCCCTCTCCACTCGGGGTGGAGAAATCGGCATATGAGAGACAGCAACTAGGAAGCACTTCAGCTCAATGCTAGTCCTCAGTGGCACCAGGACAAGGATGATCATCGAACTGTCGCTAAATTCCTAGGCGCTGTGGCTGGTTCAAACTCTCTATATTGGGCCAGACTGTCAGTAAGCCCCTGAGGTCTGTTAGAACAATGGACATTCCAGCCACTTTCAGTCTGTGGGAGAAGCATTGGGACCCTGGTTGCCCCAATGAGGGAACACCCCAATGCCTTTGATAAGTATTTTGTTTCTGTTTGTGTTGTATTTTAAGGATGAAACATGTAATTTGTTGTTTTTCTGTAAAGGGAATGTCTTTAGCAACTTAGGACTGCTGAAGTGGGGGTTGGTGGGGTTGGTTGTGTGTTTTATGTTCAATTCACCACCGACATATAACCTACTATATAACTGTTGCTCTACTATACCCATTGTCCATATGGACACACGCCATGACAGGCTTGTTGCTGCTAGCTGGATGTCTAGGCATGAGCGGCACTTAACATTTTTCACATGGAACATGTGAGGGCTCATTAACCCCAAAAAAGTGAATTGTGCTTGCATACCTGGATAGTGCAAATTGTTTTTGCAAGAGACCCATTTAACATGCAACACTGAACAGGCCATTAAAAACAGATGGGTGATCTATCGATTGATGTCTTCATACTCGTTGTATTCCAGGGGGTTAATGATTCTGGCTAAACAGGGAGTGCAGTTTACTTTGACCCATACTGTGGTAGTGGCCATTGCACAAGAATATATATGGAGCACGCCAGTAATGCTGATCACTATGTATGGCCCCAATCTGGATGATCTGGGATTTTACAAGACTGTCTGGCTTCATGTCCACACTTTGAAGCCACTAAATATACTATGGAGACAGGCCTCAACACATATTTAGTCTCCATATTAGATAGATAGGCCACAACAACCTGGCATAGAAAACTTGCCACAGGGGATGTAACGTCAGGGCTGGAGGAATATGGCCTAATGGATATCTGGAGGTTATGGCACCCAATAGGTCATGAGGGTGCCTTTACCTCAATAGTGCACTGGTAGTGATCCAGGCTGGTTGCTTACGTGGGAACTGAGCAACTGGTTGAATTAAGTTGCACATATGCCCAAGACACTCTCAGACCACACCCCGGTGAAGTTAAAACTGTGCTTGCCCTCAATACTCCCCACCACATATACATGGCGATTTCAGCCGACATTCCTTTTAGACGTCGCTTCCTGGATGGGGTAAAAGCAGCTATTATAGAATACTTTGCAACTAATGTGGCTTCAGTGGAAAGCAAGGGTGCCCTTTGGAAGGCCTTCAAGGTCGTGATAAGGGGCATGAGTATTAGCACATAAGCTGGTGTTCTGAAATCCATCCATAATCAATTGGTCCAAACCGAAGATGCAATGCGTACACTTGAGAGAGATTATGCTGATGACCTGAAATGAGGCACACTGGCAGCAATTAGGGAACATCTCCTACCTTTGATGAGCTAGCCAAACAGGAGATACAGTTCTTAGAGAAACGTCATATAGCACGAAAGTATGGTGAGGGAGGTCACCCTTGTCAGAGCCCAGCAAAAAGGCTGAGAATGCCGAAGGACTGGGATCATATAATGAAGATAGTCACTCCCGATTCGACGGAACATTACAACACACCTTCCATTCTCCAGGCCTTCGCACAATACTGTCAGGGACTATATAGAACTCATGTATCGGCCATTACTTTGATGATGTCACATTGGCATGGCTGTCCAATGGACAGTGGGAATACCTGCTGCAACCTGTAATGATAGACAAGATCAAAGACACAATTCATCTACTTCCAAATGTAAGGCCCCTGGCTCACATGGACTAACTGGGGAATTCTATACGGAATTTACAGACCTGGTACATCCACACCTACATGCCATGTATGAAAAAGCATACATTAATCAACAGCCTCCACCAACCCTACGGGAAGCCCTAATTGTGACCCTGTTATGCTGGATGAAGCAGCTGAAAATTATGAGTCATAGATACCACTCTCCCTCATCAACATCGATGCCAAAATAGTGGCCAAAATCATAGCAGCCAGACTCCAGACACTAATCCATAAGCTGGTACTACGTGATCAACTGGAGTTCATACCATCCAGATCGACTGCACATAACCTCTGCATTCTCATTGCATTACTTCACTACTTGAACCTCTCCCTGCAAGCAGCAACAGTCCAATTGGACACCGCCAAAGCATTCGACTCCATCGACTACATGCTGACGGTGCTTGCACGAATGGGAACGCCAGATGTATTCCAGTGCTGAAAATGACTGCAGTACACAAATCTGGTGGTCCATATACATGTAAATGGGCATACCTCAAACCACTTGTCCATAGGCAGGAGTACACATCAAGGGTGTCCTCGGTCACCTTTGCTATTTGCATTAGTGCTTGAACCGCTGGCTTGTGCTGTACAGCAGAAATATGCCGCATCTGCTCTGCGATTTCGATTGCGACCACTTAGCATATCACTATATGCTGACGATAAGGTATTATATGTTAGAGATCCACAGATTTATATGGCACCGGTCATCAGAGAGTATATCAGATTTGAAGGCCTATCAGGAATGAGTATAAATTGGTCAACATCAAACCTATTTCCATTAACGCCAAGCACTCAGGAGAGCTCATTTGAATTTCCACTGCTGTGGAGCACAAATCTGGTTAAATGCCTTTGGATATGGATACATAGGGACCCCGAGTTGGTTATTAGAACTAACTATGAAAGATCAATCACAACATTAGAGGCCCAGGTCAGTCGGTGGGCAAGACTGTCCCTGTCCCTAGAGGACAGAATAGCAATCGTTAAAATGGTTATTTTACCCAAGTTTCTATATCTGTTTGTCAATATTCCGATTGTATTGCCACAATATTTCTTTGCGAAGCTTCAGAAACATCTGTTGACATTGGTGTGGGCAGGGAAAAAAAACTAGAATTAGTTGGGATATTTTAACACCACTGTATGCATGCTGGGGATTCAAAGCACCCGATTTTCACCTCTATTATTTATGCATGCAGGCCCATTTTGCCCACTGCTAGTATGCACCTCAGGATTACACCCCCATGTGGCAGTGGAGGACTAGGATACTCATGAATGTGGGCATCACAACACTGGGGGGGCGCCTTCACTAACGGTTAATGTATGGCCCTGAGGAAGGCACAAGTACACAGTGACACACTCTGCTATTAACGTTTACGTATTATCAGTTCAGAGAGGCCATGTTACCTATAATTTGCTGAAGAACCACCAACCCTAGATGTATTACAGGTTCTACTCACACATGACACATGTAGACACTTGATAACAAAACTATATAATGCAGCGCTAATAGGTAGGCCACAAACCACTAACAGGGCAATTAAGAGCTGGAATGCTCTTCCTGATACACAACTGGAGCCCGCGGATTGGAAGTTTTATATACGCAGATGCACGCCCTCACATCAAATTGAAATTTGTTTATTATACATTTCCAATACCTACACCAGGTGTATTATACACTGATTAATCTTCATAGGTTTGGGGAAAGACAGATGTGAATTATATACGTTGTGGGATGGTGGAAACCGATTTCTTGCATTTAGCATGGATATGTGATCTGATTTGACAATATTAGGCTGAAATTACAGAGACACTTACTAGTATGGCAGATGAACGAGTGGAGTGTGCACCCAAGGTCTGTCTGTTGGGATGGGCTAAAGACCGACAGCCAATAAACCAGAGATATGTGGCAGTAGATCATGTGGATGGCCAAACAAAGAGTAACAGTTCATTGAGGGGCGTGAGCGATTCCCACTATGAAACTGTGGCTGCGAGACTTGACATACCTCCAATCTCAGTTGGAAGTGTATGCTGAGGAAATACCGGAGCCTTCAAGGCCCTAAGACTTTTGGGGACCCTTACAAGCATATTTGCTGTCCACTCAGGATGAGACATAAATACGATACGTTAAAGAAGTTTGCTCTAATGCACGTCATGTTTTATATTGTAATAATGCAATGGACATGCGACTGTGGGTGTAATCAATACTAGCTAGATATGAGAATATATACTGCTGCTGACTTTGATACTGATGTTGTTCACTTTGTGTCTGTAACACTGAAAACTATAAATACAATAATAGTAAGCATAAAACAATCTTTCTGTGGGTTACTATCTATCCCTGATTTTTGCCGCAGCCTCTGTACTGGCCCCCACAGCAAATCAATTTCCAAATTCCTAAACGTTCAGAGTCATGCTGCATACCTCCTATTTTGCCTGAAACATCATGTTCACTAAAATCTCTCTTTATTGCAATAAAGGAAAGAGGGAATTTCAAAGCCATCTGTATCACCCACAAAGCCATATCTGACTAAGTGCCGTATTACATTTATACATGTTCTGTCCTCCAACAGGACACCTGAGGGCATCCAATCATAACTTACTAACCTCCTGGCCAGATAACTACAAGAAATGCAAGTGAAGGACACTCCATGGGGTTGGCTCAGCAGCTTCAATGGCACCGAGGCCGAGAGAGAGGGGGCCCCAGTCTGCCTAAAACTTTACAAAACATGGGCCTGATTTAGGACTCAGTAGACAGGATATCCGTCAGCATCGTGACGCAGTAAGCCCTCCGCTGAGTTCCAAATCAGGTCCCTTGTTCATAAATCAAAAATCTTATCTTTCTTTTTACCCACTGCAGCTTAAAATGCATGTATTTATTTATGATAACTGTCATCACAATACAGGGCAGGCAGGAAGTCAAAACTGCTGTCTCAAATGTCAACTTTGAACATAACAACTATTAGCAGCCTCTGTGCTCACGTCAATGGTTGGCTGACTCAGGGTGACTCCTGGTTCTAATGAACATGCCTGCCTTTACAGCCTAGCCTGAAACATCTGTGAAGGCCTTTCCATCAGTGTCTGCCTCTGCCGATGCTCCACATTCAGTTAAATCTCAAGTCAGCACTTCCTCCATGTACCTGAAGCCTCGTGCACACCTGCAGGTGAAGTGAGATGAGAGAAGTGCCACAGAAGGAGGAAGGGACTGAATTGAAACTAGTCATGGTAGAAGTTGGGAGATATGTAATGAGGAGAGACAAGGATTCATAGGGAAATATGGAGACGCAAGAAAGTATACGGGAGGAAGTGTACGTACATAGTAAAAAGTGAAGTAGGTAGTTTGAAAAGAATAAGAGAAGACAGAGAAAAAGAGAGAGAAAGAAGGATGGATAAAGTGCCTACATGAAGCTACAGTAATGAGTGACAATAGGGTGAGTCAAAGAGAGTAATGATGTAAAGGACCAGGGGTGGAGAGAAGTGAGAGGGGGTAGAGCGATAGCACAAGACAGTAGAGAACTTGGTAGAGGACATGCTTATAGCCTGAAAGAGAAAGGGTCTGAGGGAAGGAGGGGAGAAATAGTGGTGAAAGAGGAAGGGCACTGATTAATAGGGTACTGATAGAGGGAGGAAGAGAGCTTCATCAGTTAGAAAGTACAGCAAACCATTAAGGAGAGAGACAAGACAGGAAATGAGAATGTGAGAGTGAAATCACTGAGTGACAAAATGGAAGAAAATAAAGTGCAGATTGTGTCATAGAAAATAAGGGAAGTTTGATTTGATTTGATATTTATAGAGCACAGTGTCACTCCCTAGGGAGTATCCTGGTGCTAAAAATGGAACAAGTACGGTAAAGCTGAGCTCCATCTCGTCTGTATCCTAGGCCAACATATAAAATGTAAGAATAACAGAGAAAGTCCAAGATCCCAAAGATCCAGGTCTTCAGGTGTTTTCTGAATACTGATTCAGACTCAATAGAACTTAGTTGACAAGGGAGGGAATTTCAAGTCTTTGCTCATAGTGCTGTAAATGACTTTCCTCCTTTAGTTTTTACCCAAAAATAGAATGGTTTCAGTAGGTTGGCATGCAAGGATCTCAATGGTCTATTAGTAAGTGAATGTTTAAAACTCGCAGAGAGAAATTTTGGGCTGATCCCTATGTAGGCCCTAAAAATAAACAAAATAATTTGAAACAAGACTCTTTTGTGGATGGGCAGCCAATGTAGAGCCTTTAGAGCGGCAGAAGCAGAAACCCTCTTAGGTAATTTCAGCACTGCTCTTGCCAGCCTCATGCTGGTCTATCTGAAGTTTATTAAGACCTGTTTTGAGGCTATTACAGAAGTCTAGTCTAGAGGTGTTTAAAGCACATGCTACTGTTTTCTGGCTGACAAAGGCACGAACTCCAAACATTTCTTTAGAGATTTTATAAGATTGAAACAAGCGCCTGCAGTTTCAAGAGCACAGGGACGAAATGACAGCTGAGAATCAAACTTGACTCCCAAATTTCTAACCACCTCTACTGTCGCCGGAGGAAGGGGGTGTTGTCTGGCCACCAGTGAGAGGAAGCAAAGTCGCTGACTTTACCAAATAGCATAATCTCTGTTTTATCTGTATTACATTTAAGATGGTTAGTATGCATTCATTTGATGAGAGCACTTAAACAATTTTTAAAGTTCATTTCTGGACCCAGGGTGGACTTAACAAGAGACAAAATCAACTGGGTATCGTCTGCATAGGAGATGGTATTAATCCCAAAGGATGTTATAAGGGAGATTAATGGTGCCATATGAATGTTAAACAAGGCCGGGCTCAAAGATGATCCTTCTTGGACCCCGGTGGCAACAGTAGTTTCCTTTGAGACATAAGGGCCTAATTTTACCATCTGTTTCCATCCAGTAAGGAATGGTTTAAACCAGAGATATGTGGATCCAACTATTCCAAATTCTCTGATTTGATGGGGAAGGAGCTCATGGGAGAGGGCATCAAAGGCTGCTGATACGTCCAACACTATCAGCACCGCATTCTTCCCTTCATCAAGTGTGATTTTTAAAGTGTCAACCACCTTCAGCAAGGCAGATTGAATTGAGTGCTTTGGGCGGAAACCTGATTGAAAAGCGTGGAGTACATTTGCTGTATCTAAAAAAAGAAGATATTTGACTATTTACCATCTTCTCAATAATTTTACTGAAAGCGGGCAACTGTGATATTGGCCACAAATTAGACAGATTGGAGGAGCTGACTAGGGATTTCTTCTTAAGAGGTTTGACCACTGCCACCTTCCAGTTCTGCTGGGCTCAGGGAATTATTCAAAATCTGATTGATCACTGGATTGACTATGTCCACTAATTTATGCAACACCCTAGGGCATTGCATAAACTGGTGGAAATAAGAGTGTGAAAGAAAGTAGAAGCATAAAGATTGATTAAGTGAAAAAATCTGAACGATAGGGTGAGACTGATGGGGTAAGAGCATGGACGTAATTTAGGGACCGTTTATGAACCCTGGGGCTGCCTTTATGACCCCTCACTTCAAAGGTGACAAATTCAAGGCCAGGAAGACAGTGGCAGCTCGTGCTTACAGACGCCAGTTGGGACACCGTTCTTTTTTTTTCTGTCAATTGTGGGTTCACTATTAGTGTTATAAAAATGTTGATATACCCTTCCATGGCAGCTGAAGTAAGTAAAAATGCTTTTAAATGTATGTTGTGTGCATGGTTGCGGGTGATAGTGTGTTTGTGTGAGAGAGTGTGTGTGTGTGTAAGTGTGAATTTGTGTGTATGTATGTGTCTGTGACTGAAAGTGGAGGTCAAAGGGCGCGTGATGGCACATCCACAATCCCTGGCATTTTGGTGAATTGACATCCATGGGTGAGAGACAAGGAGTGAATAGATAGGCTGAAGGAGAGAAAAAGAGCTGAGGGAAAGTGTAAGAAACATTAGATTAGCCATCGGAATCCGGATATATAATTTTTAATGCTGCATCAATAGCAGAATTAACCTCTGCATCTGCAAGGATTCATAATGTGCTTTCTTAATACATTTTCTTCTTATACTGTCATAAGTCGATTCTTTTCAAGTTTCTACACAAAATAAATATTTAATGAAAATCAGAATGGTCTCCTGAAACTTCTCAAAGTATGTGGGAAGGTTAAGATTTCATTGAGGTCCTGGTATTTAAAGCCATTCATGTTTCTGATAAAGATTATTTTTTGGGAAATATGACTAGAGCATTATCCTAACACGCAATAAAAAAAAATTATGGGCATAATGGTACGGGACAATCTTGTGCATGCTAAATTTTAAGCTAATTAAAGTTTATCTGAACGGATATAGCATTATCGAAAAAGCTGAGTAAAGCCATGGTGAAAAGGGTAGGTGGACTCACTTGTTGAAGTCTAGGAAACGTAGATGTGTCCAGACAGTGAGGCAGTGTTTAATGTTACTACTTCGTTAGGCAGTACCCGCCTTGAAAGACATGTTGTTTGATTCCAAAAGTAGGTATATATCTACTTTAATACATTGCGGGGAAGTAGGGAGATTTGTATACTTTATGGGGGTCATTATGACCCTGGCGGAAGGCGGAGAAGCGGCGGTAAACCACCAACAGGCTGGCGGTCTTTTTATTTTGTATTATGACCATGGCGGTCACCGCCATGGTAATCCGCCGATTCTCGGTTCAGCCCGCCAGGGTGGAGACGACCGCCGGGCTGTAGACCTGGGTCTCCAACCCGGCGGCTGTCACTATACCGCCGGCGGTATTTTGACCCGGCTTACCGCCGTGGATTTCCTGCGGTTGGAACCGCCATGAAATCCATGGCGGTAAGCACTATCAGTGCCAGGGAATTCCTTCCCTGACACTGATAGGGGTCTCCACCACCCCCCACCCGACTCCCTCCCCTACACCCCCCACCACTCCTGCCACCCACCAAAGGTGTCAGGGTCCCCCTCCCCACCCCGACCCCCAACATCACAGAACTCACACACACACAACACGCATGCAGGCACCACCAACACACACAAGCACACACACCGACATACATGCCTACATCCACACACACAGTCAGACACGCACACCCACATTCAAACATACACGCACACATCCATACAGACATAACCACAGACATACACGCACTCATTCCCAAAACATGCAACACCCCCGCAAGCATACACACACTCACACACCCCCTCTACATACACAGACGCACACCCACATGCGCCCACACAACACACAACACCCCCCACCCCACCCCCTCCCCTAACGGACAATCGACTTACCTGTTCCGTCGATCCTCCGGGAGGGGACGGGAGCCATGGGGGCTGCTCCGCCGACACCACATCGACAACAGAACACCGCCATGCCGAATCACAGGACGTGATTCGGTGGGCGGTGTTCAGTTGGCGTGGCGGTGAAGGTGGGGCAACCTCCACTTCCCCGCCGCCCGCCAGTATGGCTGTTGGCGGCTCTCCATCGGAAAAAGGACGGAGAGCAGCCAACAGTCATAATACGCCGAGCGGCAAACCGCCACTACTGGCGGTTTTCCGCACGGCGGTCCCTCGGCGGTCTTGTAAAAAGACCGTCGAGGTTGTAATGACCACCTATATCTTTACAACTAGAGGATTTTCAGGCTTATATTAGGGCTGCCTTAAAGCATTGAACACATGTGTGCCATGAGGAACTGGGTTAATTTACTTCGATGAAGTAATTGACCTGCTGCCCCTTTTGTTGTAGATTCTGGTGTGGAATAACCCTGCTACACAATTAATTCACAAAATTACTTTGAATTGTATGACTTTGGAGGCAACCCGAAAATTTACATTGTGGGTGGCTTCAAAAATAAATACCTTGCAGGACCTATGAACTAATGTACATTGTGGCTGCAAAGCTGCGTTGTAACAGAAACCCACAACAATGTTTTGGAGTGCCATGTTGACATATTTAGGCCCTCATTACAACCCTGGCGGTCGGTGTAAAAGTGGCAGTAATACCACCAACAGGCCAGCGGGAAAAAAAAAAGAATTTCGACCATGGCGGTGACCAACATGCAAAACCGACACTTTTGCACATCGACTGCCAGGGTGGCAACGACCGCTGGGCTGGAGACTTCGGTCTCCAGCCCGGCGTCCGTCACTAGACCACTGGCGGTATCAGGACCCCGCATACCGCCATAGATTTCGTGGGGTTTTGTACTGCCATGAAATCCATGGCGGTAGGCTCTATCAGTGCCAGGGAATTCGTTCCCTGGCACTGATTGGGGCTCCCCTTCCCCCTCCGCTGAGTCCTCCCCCAACACCCACGACCCACCTACCACCCCCCAAACGTGGTAGGACCCCCTCCCCATCCCGCCCCCCAGAAACACCCACACACACCCCTCACACCCCCTACACGCACGCTCACACCACTCATACACATACTCGCACACATACATGCACACATGCACACAGACATATACGTCACATTTCCCATACACACAATACACCCCCGAATGCATACACACACTCACACAACCACTCTACACACTCACACGCACATCCCCATGCACGCACACAACACACCCCACCCCCCTCCCCTAACGGACGATTACCTTACCTTTTCCGGTGATCCTCCGGGAGGGAACGGAATCCATGGGGGCTCGTCCACCGCCATCACCCCATCACCAGAACACCGCCACGCTGAAGACTGGGACATGATTTGGTGGGCGGTGTTCTGATGATGTGGCGGTGGAGGTGAGCAGCCTCCACTTCATCGCCGATTGCCAGTATGGCTGCTGGCGGCTCTCCGCCCGGAAAAGGGCTGCCAGCAGTCATGATACGGTTGGCAGAAGACCGGCACCACTGGCGGTCTTCGGCCCAGAGTAACCTTGGCGGTCTTCGAAAAAGACCTCTGAGGTTGAAATGATGGCCTTAGTGCCTTTTTTCTGTGGAGTCTCTGCATTTGTATTATTTTCCATAGTTGGCCTAGCATTCTTGTGCACTCACTGAGGGATCCCCAGCAGGGGTCTTCAAACTGGGGGGGCGGCCCCCCCAGGGCGTCCTGAAGTGATCCCGGGGGGGCGCTAAGCTCTGGTCAAAACAGTCATTACATGCATTAACAGTGTTTTGCTTTAAGCAAAAACATGTTACTGCTTTTTTAAAAAGGTAACAGTACCTAACTGCAATGTTTAAAAACATCTAGACATATTTAAACATTGCCATCTTTATAAAATAATTGTGAAAAAATTCTGAAGTGGGGCCCAATGATTTTTATTTTTCAACTGGGGGGGCGCAGCATTAAAATGTTTGGAATCCCTGCGCCTAGTTGAATTGACTGAGACCTCCCACCGGGGCTCTGAGGTCAAGGAGGAACCCAAAGCGTAACCCTGTTTGAGACACTCAGTACCTCTCTTCTAACCTAGGCTTTGTGGCATGGAAGGTGGTGGCAACACAAATTATAGGCCTTTTTCCCAGTGCCCTCATGGACAGATGCTTACTAGACCCCATGGTTTAAAGGTCTGCTGGTCTTTCGTCTTTGAGGTTTCTATTTCCATAAGTGTTGATTGTGTGTTGCGGTCAGGGCCCACTTTAGCGCTGGTGGCGTCTGGTGCGACAATATTTTTCGCGCCCCCAAATGACCTCCTTCTTCACAAATTACCTACCATCTTCCAACAGAGTCTCTTATTTCTCCGTAGCCCTTCTCTGACATACATTTACTTCTCTATAACATTAGTCAAAGTTCACTCACATTTAGTTCTGTTATCTGCATAGTAAACGGTCTTTGCAGCAGGCACATTAACCATTAGCGCTACCTTAGGAGGAGTCATAACTGCCACTAGAAAAAAACTCCATCTCTCGCCAGCAGGAACATTAATCACCAGAGTTATCTTTTATTGTTGCCTAAAAATGGACAGACACACAAGGGACACTGCAGCCCCGTATTTTATCCCCATAAGTTATTTTTAGAAACAGCCTACCCCCTCACGTGTCAGTATCAGGCAATGTTGGCATCACCAGGAGGAGTACCGGCAAGTGTGTGCTGTAGCTGAGTGGGGAGCCTGGGTTTGTTAGAGTTCATGGTGGAATCCATTTTGGCTTCTGAGTGTCTGGGGGTTAACCTTATGCGATGGAGCGCTTTTGTGTAAGGCTACCAAGGCTCTGCTGTTTCACATAACTTTCCTTTGTGAGCCACAGCAAAGAGACAGTCCCTTAGGGGAAAGGGGTGTCTGGCTTTTAATCTATAAAGTTGCCCCTGTGCCTCTGTCAGATTTATTTGAGTAACTCCCCATTTTTCTGCTTTGGTTGGCATCACTACGAGGTGTGGCCTACTGTCTGAGACCCAATAAGCATTTCACCTGGATCTGCTGAAGACAGACCACAAAAGGCTTCTTTTCGTAATAGAACCTTCATGAACTTCTTGTGTAATATTCATGGATCCTGTGATTGGACCTCCCCCAGAACGTGAGCATTGTACGAGAGCTGATTGGTTAGTTCATATCATAAATACTGCTCCCCTTGACCAATAGGCTTTGCCAGAATTTCTCTACTGTCCAAGGTGGAGGTGTACACTGATGCAGCAGAGAGTCACGTTTTCCAGGGACAGTGCTCTGTCAATTACTATTTCCATTCCAAACTGTGGATACACTTGAATGCAATAATTCAAGAAAATGAACTGTTGAGCATTCCCTTCTCCAGAAAGATTGCTTTCTGTGGGAAGAAGAGGTTAAAAAAGACTTTTCCGGAATGTTTTTATTTGGCAGGAAGATCAGAGCCCAGCTATATTGAGGAAACCTGTGGGATGCCTTGTGTTATTGCACCCCAGCTCAGAGTACGAGGTCTCCCCAGCCAGCCACTTGAGGATACCACCATCCCATATACTTGCATCTCCAGGGAAATATGGAGAGAGCTTTCTCCATCTGTGATTTCAGAGGTCCATCTTGCTTGTTCCCTGTTGCAGGAACCCCAGGAAACTCAACCAATGTTTCCAGAGACAGAGGGCTCTTCACATACTTTGTGACGGGATTCTGGTGTATCTGTCACAAACTAGAGTCCTGCCACGCTGCAACTCATGTCTGCACCACCAAAGCAAATGCCAACAGCGTATGCTGCCACCCTCACCGCGGGCATGCAAGACTGGAGTGCTTGTTTGGGAGAAGGGAACTGGCTAATATGAGGAGAAAGGTACTTACAGACTCAGACAAACACTGCACGTATACACAACCTTTGGAATACCAAAGGGATACCCTTCCCTAGTTCCTGCATTCTAGATGGCATAGGGAAGATTCTCTCCAGTGACTGGTTTTGACGTCTTGTTGGACATTATGGAAGGTTTGCTGGATTTGCTGAGATCGAGCAAAACATCTGGGATCTTGGCAGTCATTTTAACACGTTCCCTACTCTAAGCCATGCCAGTGCCCATGAATCTTGACAGGCAGGTGGGATCTGACAAAGACGAAGCCTTGCATCAACATTTTTGATTACCTATGTGACTGGACACCAGTCAGATTGATTTGCAGAAACCGGAGCCTTCTGGCAAATATATCTACCTGAAAGAAAAGAATACTTAATAAATCAATAAACAAGGTTAGTCAACTGTGTAACCTACATATGTATGTTATCAATAGTTTGAATAGCAATAAAATCAGTTTCATCTTTCTGCATTTAACAGGCAGAACAGTAGGCTCCAATGTAGTTCCGGTGCTATAACAGGAAACAGGAAAAGATGCAGATTAGAAGTGTTTTTCTCCTGTTTTGAAAAGAGACTTCAGGGCAGCTGTGAGAACACTATCCTTGTCAAATAAATGGATTTAGTGAAAACTTCAGTGCAGCTTTTGAAACTTACCCCTGTGCAAGGAACAACTGTCAACGAAAATATGCAGCAGAAAGGAACATTTTATGATAGCATTGAATAACTGAGTGACGGCTGTATATATAGAGTGCTAGCGGCACCTACTCACATTCGGCCTGGTTCACAAAGGTAAACTTACACCTTTCTGTAAGTTTACTCTTTTTCTGTATTCACAAACCACCATTTATTAGCAATTTTACAACTGAGGAGACTCCACATTCGGGGGCGAGAACTCCACATATAAAAAGATAGGACAGGACAGGTCTATATTGCTATGAGTTCTCCACTGCGGAGTTCTCTGTCTCGACTACGACATCTCTGCAGTCATAAAGTTACTATAAAAATCGTAGTCTGTGAAAACTGAAAAAGATGAAACTTACACAACAGTGTAAGTTTGCCTTGTGAATCTGGCCTCAAGTGTGCACTTTTATAGCTATAACACTGACGTGTGTGCTGTTAGCCTAGTAATTCAAAGGGGCTTTCTCTATGTGAAAAAAGTAATTGATAAGATAATATGTGTTTTTAAAGTAGTCATAAAGTAGCAGTTAACTATTATCAATATAAGTGTGACAAGGTTTGCAACACAAAACAAGTTGAAAAGGATACACTTGATAGGCCATGTGATGCAGTTAATCATTTCCTGGCCATCTCCCTTCATTCCCTAGGGGTGTAATGGAGCCCCCTGAAGCCTCTTTGGTGCAGGGGACACGCACCCTTTATGGGAGGGCCCGCAATCTTCCCAAGGTCTATCTATATCTGTGAGGTATGGGATACTCAGGGGCCCCAATTCACATACTCCGAGGAGGCACATCATTTCGTGCCATGCCACTGTCACCCCATAGATGCCTCTAGAGGCACCATTATAAATCAGTGGCTTTACCCTTGTGCAAGTGCATGTGAGGGGCGAAGATGGAAAAGAACTGCTGCTGCTGATCCAGTCACATATGTAATGTTAGTGCACGTCATTATGAGTCTGACAGCAATTTAATAATGTTTAATCCAACTCTTGCAGTCTAACCTTCTACTCCCCCACCAGACCTCTCTGCTCTGCTCAACTGGCACTAGCCACCGTACTCCGCATACGGAAGACCTCGGCCGGAGGAAGATCCTTCACTACCTTGCGGCAAAGAGCTGGAACACCTTTCCTCTTCACCTCAGGAAGTCACCATTGTTGCCTTAGTTCAGGAAGGACGTTAAGACCTGCCTGTTCGACTGAAGCACAGAGGGCCAATACCCTCAGCACCTTGAGACCCTTACAGGTGAGTAGTTGCGCTCTATAAATATGATATATTTATTGATAAACAGTAAGCCACTGTACTCCCAAGGACTTTGATCCCATCAGTGGACATAAAGCCCAGCCCCCGGGTCAGTCTGAGTTGATCGTTCTACTTACTCTGCTTTGGCTGGGCACATCATCACATTCTGGGAGTTGGACCCAGATTAGTTCTTTAGGTCTGGAAAGGTTTTGCGTCAAGTACACTGAATCCTCCTAAAGCTCAGCACTAGTAAATGAAATACAAATCTCAGCAATGTAAACAAATAGATACATTCAGCATTTGAAGTGTAGCAGCTGGAACTGCCAGCCTTTTGTACTGTATAAAGTGAAAGACTGAAGGGCTTATTCATTAACTGCATTTTGTAATAAGTTAAGTACTACTACAGTAATCCTGCACACATGCTACAAAATACTATTCACAAAAATTAGTGTAAAGACCTCCACCTCTTCCATCTTCTTTGTGGAAAGATCTCCACCAAAGTGATGGAGATCTCTGCACATGAAGACACGTTCCAGTGTTAAATACCAGAGGAAAAAGGAGGAGTGGCTGGAAAATGGGAAAGTCGTTCTCCTAAATGGGAAGTGTTTATAAAAACGTAAGAAGGGTTTAAGCGCAGGACATGCTAATACAAACTACAGAAAAAAACGGATACTGCGTTTAGCGACTGCCAAGCGTCAGACAACAACAACCATCCTGATCCCCACCCCCCATGGCCCTAGCTTGCTTAACTCTGGTAGCACTCAGTGGTGGAGGAGCGGAACAGTCCAGATTAATATCTATGCCTGTGTAAAAAAGTCTCCTCCTAGAATCCATAGGAAGTGTGTCCATTCAGTTAATAGAGTGGAAAGGTTTGTCAGAAACTGTTTGGGGGCATAAATACTGTTTAGTACCGATTCTCTGCCATGTAGTGTGCCCCGAGCAAAAACACATCCATCGTCCTCATCTATTCTGGTCTCAGAGGCCTAAAATGGAATTCTCTCGCACAGCCAAATGGCTGCACCACGAGCGAAGGCAGGGTATGTTGTGGCAAATAACTGTCCTCTCCATTTTGTCTGTAATTTACCATCCTCAGCAGCGGAGAGGTGGGTCTCCTGTAGACAAATTATGTTTGCTTTTCAACTGTTGAGTTGTGATAGGATTCTATGCCTTTTCTCGATGGATCCCATGCCCCTGACATTTCAAGTTAGCATTTTACAAGTATTTTGAGTAACCAACATTTGACTGAAGACTACACATTACTTTGGTGCAAAACTTGTAACACTCATCCCAAGCAAAATGAGACAACTTGAAGTAGAGAATGACTAAAAACATTTCTCCTATATGTGGTCCAGCGAAAAACAATTGTTCGATCACAACTATAGAACCATCTTAACGGGGTTTTGTTGTGGGCAATTGCAGTGGGGGTTCATGCCAAGTAGCACGTATATTTGGTACAATGGCCTAACAGCCAATATCAGAAAAAATGTCTTGCCTCAGTTCTCCAAACAAACCATAATGTGAGGCTTGTCATGGGTCAGTAGGTGCATAGATAAATGTGGTGCTGTAATGGAAGAAAAAGATGAAGCCTAGTGTATATGTTTCATCTTCGGACAGTGATCTCTCCCAATGATAAAAATATGGGAGAAGGATATGCGACCCTTTTATTGTCAGTACCACAGCTGCAGGGGGAGGGGTGGGGCTGGGCATTGTTGAATTGTGTAATGTGACGGGAGGGAACTCCTGGATTTCAACATCATCTTCCATTCCATACAAGCCATCTTTGTTCCCTCAATAGAAGTGTTTTTGTCTGATAAAATCTTCCCCAATAGAGGGGGTCTCCTTGCTTCCATCCAACGTAGGTTGTAAGTTTGTTGCATTGCACTTAGAACACAGCCAGATTCATAATGTCACGCACCCACCTAGTTCCAACTGTTACTGACACTCTCAATGATGTGCTCAATACATGGGCTAAATTCATAAATGCGACTATGCACAAAACAAGATTATTCTGGGCACAAGGTTGGAGTTACGGACACTCCCTAGGTTATAGTCTGTACACTGGCTAAACTCTGAAACAAGGCAATACATGAAACACAGTTACTTCTTAACACATGGTTGGAGTTAATGTCACTTCCAAGGTTGTGCTTGAAACTTGAGTTAGTGACACTCCCAAGGTATGCTAGAAACAAGGTTACACTTTATATATAGCTTGAAGTCTGGGGACTATATGCTAGAAAACTTAGTTAGGCTTGGTACAAGGTTGGTGATGGGTGCACGCCCAAGGTATGCCAGAAAACAACATTATTCTCTGTACATAAGTTGTAGGTATGAATTTGGTTCAGGAGGCGGTCTCAAGTCCATAAGCAACACAATTCCAAAGCCTAGAATTAGAGGGAGGGACCAGAGTCAGGAGGAGCAAGGAGATAACAGACAGGCCTGCAAATACTACTAAGAATTAGTGCGCACTCAGGAGATGAGTGCAGGGATGAAGCGTGCACTGGACTTGACAGATGCTGGTGCAGGTCCAGATACAGGTACGAGGCCACGCCCCAATGCAAGTTCAGAGGGGCTATTTATACAAGAAGCCAAGAGTGTTCTAGGAGGGCACGTGTCTCACGTGAAGGCTCCAAAGGAACGTGGGGAAAGTCACATGTTATATACAATTGAATATGACTTAACAAGCAGCTGGTGCAAACTGTATTTGCCCACAAGTACAATAGAACCCAAGTGCATGATTGTACAACCCAATGGTTCACAGTGGAAACATGACTATTCTAAAAGGGCACGTGATAGCTGCAGGTGCTAAGTCGCCTAAACTTGCATAGCAGTGGAACTGAAGGGCCAATAGTTCAGGCCTTCAGGAAGGGGGAAGCCATGGAGTACTTGAAGCAGAAAGGCTCCTTTGGGGAAGGAATGACGTGAGGCTGGCGAGTGGTACCCACTGCACATAGAGCAAAGGATTGAGTTCTGACACATAGGTGATCATTTTGACATTGGCGGTCTTTTGATAAAACCGCTGTGGTGATGGCCGGCAACATACAGCCGCGGAGCAGGTAATCCGCCCACCTGATTATGACACACAAAACCAACAGAAAACTGCCACAACCACAAGTCCACCAGAGCCAACTAAGGCAAAAAACTGTCGGACCCACCACCCACACCGCTGCACCAGCAAAACACAGCCATCCAAATTTTGACCCACAAGTCACCACAGTGGACATTCAACGGCAGTCAACCACTGGCAGTGCACACTGCTGCTGCGGAATTGGGCACCCATCACCACTACATGGCAACATTGGCTAGTTCAAATACCCCACAAATGACACATTAACACCCACCCTCCACACCCACCAATAGAACTATAAACACACACCCTACAACCCACAATCCCTTGCAAACACGAAAAGACTGCCAAACCTTGCCAGGCCTATCCCTTACAGAACTGCACACACACACACACACACACCAAATCCACCTATACATCCATTACGCATCACACATTCCACCACAACACTGAACACCCTCTGCCCAACACACGCAACACACATTAGGCATGTCCCCACAAAAACACCCCTGTTTCACAGATGAGGGGTTGCAGGTGATGGTACAGGAAATCGTCACAGTAGAGCCACAGCTGTTTGGTGCACAGGTGCAGCAGATCTTCATGGCCAGGAAGATGGAGCTATGGTGGCGGATCGTGGACAGGGTGAGCTCCATGGGAAAATATCTACGCACAAGGGACTACATCCAAAAGAGGTAGAACGACCTACAGAGGAAGGTGCGTTCCATTGCATCAAGGCACAAGGTCGCCATCATGAGGACTGGTGGTGGACCCCCACCGCCTCCCCCACAGCTGACAGCACGGGAGGAGCAAGTCATAGCAATCCTGCATCCTGAGGGCCTCATGGGAGTCACTGGAGGGCTGGACATGGGTAGGTTACCATTACTTACCTACCACCACGGATCCCTACATGGCATGGCACCCCCTCACCCTGACACCCTTCACCGCACTCCACCAATACAGCGCACCACCCTAATAACCACTGGTAAATCTGTACCCCTGCATGACCTACCCACTGCAGGCACACCCCTCCCAGCACTGCATGCACACCCACCAGCAATGCATGTACAGCATGTAGTACTACCAATCCCACAATCCAACAACAGACACCACCAAAGGTGGGGGGACAACATCAAACCCATAGGGAAAGGTAGAGATGCGGAAAATTTGAAAATGAGCCTAACAAATCACTTATATCCCCACAGCTACCCCAGCCAATGTCAGTGGCGAGCAGGTGCCACAGCAACCCAGTCCCCCACCAGAAGATGGCCCCAGTGATGACAGCAACTGTGGATGTCCCGAGCTGAATGAACTCCCTGACCCATCTGGGTCCACAGGTCAGTCGGCTATAAAATCCCACAGTCAGTCCACCACAGGCCCCCCTCCAACTCAAACACCACAGCAGACACCCAACATCCCCAATCCCCTGTCCCCAGGACACATTGATCAATAGTATGCCCACCTGTACAGGGATCTGAGTCAACACCACACAGGCAAGACGAAGAAAGTCCTGGTGTAAGTGGGAGTGAGCACACCATTTAGGGTACACAGGCACAGGGGGACAAGGACAGTGACTGGTCAGCTGTGCACCGGAGGGCAGGCCCAGGGAACCGACTGCCCAGGAGGCACTCACACATGTCCTGGGGGCATACCAAAAATCCCAGGACAGAATGGGCCAGGTCATCACCATCATGCAGGAGAACCAGGGGCTGCAGGGGGTACACCACAAGAAGGTCATGCAGCAATTGCAGGGCCTAAATGCCAACATGGCCTCCATTGTATAGGTGTTGAGTAATATGGCCAACACCATGCAGGAGAACAGAGTACACCAGCTGCCCACTACCACTAGCCACTCCACTCTGCAGCCATCAACATCTGCTGCAGCTAGTGCACAGGAGGACCTGCCACAGGACCCACAGGCCACCAGCACACCTCCCTCTGCAGCAGAAGAACCACCCTTCAAACATTCCCTGTGACCCAGACAGACACCAGAGGCTATTGCCAAGACCAAGACCACCGCCAGAAAATGATCCCCTCCAGAATGTCCCCCTTGTGTACCACTGAGTCACCTTGTTCACTTTGGACTTCCATTGCTCCTCATACTCTGGCCCCTTGGACAATGTATCTGTGCTCCTGACCAAATGGACCACTACACTGAGGTTTAGGTAAACCATGACCCCACTCTATTGCACTGTCCCTTCGTTATTGCCACTTCAATAAACACTCTTGAACACAACTGGTGTAAGTGTGCTTTATCAGACAGAAATGTGCAGTGTAGTGGATCGTACTGTGCAAATACCCTGTAAAATATCATTCCGTCAAACAGATGTTGTGAAGGAGTTTGTAGCCATCACATCAGTACACTGTTGTTACCACACCAACTTCTGCAAAAAGGGAAGGCATAAGTGACAGTCAATTGAAAGGGTAATGTAGTGATTTGCTCAACACAGCTGGCACACAGCACTCCACAGAAATGGAGAATTTAGCAGCTCTATAGTCTTACCTGTGTGTCATTGAAAGTACTGCTGAATGATATGTGTCCTGTGGTCCACACCCTCTTCCTCCTCATCCTCACTGTCCTCAGTATCCACTGCTGCCACAGGTGCATTTTCACCCCCTTCTCCCGCAGGTAGGGCACATGGCATCTGAGGGCCAAATTGTGCAGCATGCCAAAGCAATCAGGCACACCTTCCTAGGGGCATAGCATAAGGACCCACCTGTCAAATGGAGGCACCTGAACCTGGCTTTCAGTAAGCCAAATGTGTGTTCTACAACCCTTCTGGTATGGCCATGTCCCTCATTGTACTGATTTTCAGCCCCTGCTTTCGGATTCCTAACAGCCAGGACAGGTTTGGGTAGCCAAAATCACCTGGAAGTAGCGAGGCACACACATTACCCATTGACAAACATTGTGTGAAGACTCATCCTCACCTATGAGCCTCACTGTGTGCCTCACGTAGTCGTGCCATCACCTGTGGGACGCTGCTATTCCTCAAGACATAAGCATCATGCACAGATCCAGGATACTTGGCAGTGACATGGGAGATGTACTGATCTGCAAGGCGCACCATCTGGACATTAATTGAGTGGTATCTCTTCCTATTCCTGTATATCTACTCATTTGCCTTGGGAGGGACCAAGTCAATATGGGTCCCGTTGATGGCTATGATCACATGTGGTATGTGTCCCATGGCATAGAATCCAGCCTTCAAAGTGGGCAAATATTCACTCTGGGGGAATGCGATGTAGCTGCTCATGTTTTTGAGCAGGGCAGCCAAAAACCTTCCAAGCACAATAGAAACAATTGTCTGTGACATTCCTGCAGCCAAGCCCACAGTCAACTGGAAAGAACCAGTTGCCAGGAAGTGGAGCACTGAGAGTACCTGCACTACAGGGGGAATAACGGTAGTGCTACGGTGTCAGGGAGACCAGATAGATCCTCAGGGCCTGCGCACGTTCCCAAAATGTCCACCACTAGACAGCTCCAAAACTAGATAGAAATATCACAGAGCCTGAGAGAGTCCAAGTGGGGGAAAAGGGGATTAGGTAGGGAACAGCTGTGAAGGAGACCTGTAGGAAGCAAAAGGTTAAACAACACAATATCAAGATATAACCACATTGACTTTCATTGGACTATGGTTCTAAGAGTTCTCATACTGTATCCATGGATAACCTAAGAAGTAATTATAACTAGACCTCAAGAACTCTGGGTACCTGGAAAAAAATCAAGAATGGTTCATACAATGTTTCATATGAGCTTTTCATGAAATATCACATACTGTTTAGAAATACAAGAACCTTCTAGAATAATGTTTCAGAACAAACATTGCATTTTTACATGAGGACAAAAGGCAATCTGAAACCTTCCCTGAAAAACAATAGGAATTGTACTAGGGACTTAATATGCACAAAGAATGCCATATTTTGAATTTAGCATCTTCACAGAAAATCCAAAAGCTCAGGATAAATGTGTGCACTTCAACAAACACAACACACCAAACTTTTAATTGCCATGAAATGATCGTGCACACTATTGCCGGTCTCTACATCAAGTTTTACATGCTGGAAATGAATCGCGCACACTGCCGATTCTAACAAGAATATGCAAATGCCATGAAATGATCGCGCACGCTGTTGCCGATCTGAACATCAAGTTTTGCATGCTGGAAATGAGTCACGCACACTGCAGATTCGAACAGGAATATGCAAATGCCATGAAATGATCGCGCAAGCTGTTGCCGATCTGGACATCAAGTTTTACATGCGGGAAATGAATCGCACACACTGCTGATTCGAACAAGAATATGCAAATGCCATGAAATGATCGCGCACACTGCTGCTGATCTGAACATCAAGTTTTACATGCTGAAAATGAATCGCGCACACTGCTGATTCGAACAAGAATATGCAAATGCCATGAAATGATCGCGCAAGCTGTTGCCGATCTGAACACCAAGTTTTACATACGGGAAATGAATCGCGCACACTGCCGATTCGAACACGAATATGCAAATGCCATGAAATGATTGCGCAAGCTGTTACCGATCTGAACACCAAGTTTTACATGCGGGAAATGAATCACGCACACTGCTGGTTCGAACATGCCATGAAACGATCGCGCAAGCTGTTGCGATCTGAACATCAAGTTTTACATGCGGGGAATGAATCGCGCACACTGCCGATTCAAACAAGAATGTGCAAATGCCATGAAATGATCGCACAAGCTGTTGCCGATCTGAACATCAAGTTTTACATACGGGAAATTAATCGTGCACACTGCTGATTCGAACAAGAATATGCAAATGCCATGAAATGATTGCACAAGCTGTTGCAGATCTGAACACCAAGTTTCACAAGTAGGCCCAAAACTCAAGAGTCTTTGAGAACGGGGTCGGGGGCCCAGCCCGACCTCCACCTTACCGCCCTGCTCAAGGATCACCAATATAATGCGGGCAGGACTGGAACATCAAGGTAGGCCTCAGGAACAGGAGCTCATGAAGTTGCTGCTGCTCTGCACTGGGACCTCTGAATAGTGAGCACGTGGAGCTGGGCTGGCTCCCTTATATAGAGTCTGGCCCAGCCCACAAACCACACCCAGTCGTGATGCAGGGAAAGCTTCTAGAAGGTCCTATAAAGGGACCACTCCCTAACACACTCAGTAAGCCTGCAGCAATACCTTGCAAATGAACAGTTATTGGAAACATCATTAATAGTGTTTTTCAAGGTTTAAGTCTGCAATGCAAAAGGGTAACATACTGCATATGAACACAATGAATGAATTATGCTTTTGCATGAAGGCTGGGTTTTGCATTTATGTCTCCCGTAGAGAGCGCACTGTCCTGATGTTGACATACCGATAGCAGGCCTTAGATCAGGCTCCAATTGTGCATACAGCTCAGCAATCATGGCCCTATCCAAATGATAGGTTAGTATGATGTGCCGGTCCTCCAGTGTAGACAAGTCAACAAGGGGTCTGTACACAGGTTCTTGCCTCCTCATCCTCCACAGAGTTTGGTATATAAGTGAGCCAAAAGTGAAATGGGTGTGACTACAGGACCTATGGAGACACTACATCATAGTACACAGAGCATGTATGTATGTAGGAGACTGGAATTGTGTAGGTGTGAACAGTCGATACCAATGACGCACATATATCTTTCCAACATGAGTACCAGCAGTGGGAAATGGCAAACATAGTCCTGTATGCAGGGACAGGTGGAAGTGACCTCGCTCCGCCGGCATTAGGCATCATGGAGGAAGGCGTTCTGCAACACTGTGCAATTCCTAATAGGCTAACATGGGGATCTATGGAGTACAGGAACCAATGATGATCAACGCCGGTGGTCACGGTGTTTACCAATGAGGACGTGACCACCATTTTCTTTCTAACACATCACTTGCCTCCTAACATTCCAGGGCACTATGGGGGTCATTCTGACCCTGGCGGTCTTTGACCGCCAGGGCGGAGGACCGCGGGAGCACCGCCGACAGGCCGGCGGTGCTCCAATGGGGATTCCGACCGCGGCGGTAAAGCCGCAGTCGGACCGGCACCACTGGAGGGGTCCCGCCAGTGTACCGCGGCCCCATTGAATCCTCCGCGGCGGCGCAGCTTGCTGCACCGCCGCGGGGATTCCGACCCCCCCTACCGCCATCCAGATCCCGGCGGTCGGACCGCCGAGATCCGGATGGCGGTAGGGGGGGTCGCGGGGCCCCTGGGGGCCCCTGCAGTGCCCATGCCACTGGCATGGGCATTGCAGGGGCCCCCGTAAGAGGGCCCCTACATGTATTTCACTGTCTGCTGCGCAGACAGTGAAATACGCGGCGGGTGCAACTGCACCCGTCGCACAGCTTCCACTCCGCCGGCTCGATTCCGAGCCGGCTTCATCGTGGAAGCCTCTTTCCCGCTGGGCTGGCTGGCGGTCTGAAGGCGACCGCCCGCCAGCCCAGCGGGAAAGTCAGAATTACCGCCGCGGTCTTTCGACCGCGGAACGGTAACCTGACGGCGGGACTTTGGCGGGCGGCCTCCGCCGCCCGCCAAGGTCAGAATGAGGGCCTATATCTCCACTGCGTGTGCTTCTGTGACCTGTGTCTGGAACCTGCAATGGCCCGTGCTGCAGGGGAAAGGGCCCCAGCCTTCACATTCGAGGAGTTGGAGAAGCTTGTGGATTGGGTCCTACCCCTAAATGGGCAGTTGTATGGGCCTCCAGACCAACAGGTGAGTATGTAATGGGTATGTTGGATGCAACATAGCTGCATGTAGATGTATGTGTGTGCTGGCAGTGTGTCATTTGGGGGGTTTGGCAGCATGAAATGTGTATGCAGAGGTATAGGTCATGTGCGTACTTGATGAGGGGCAAATGAAGTATGTGAGTCATTTGTGTGACAGACTGGATTGTAAAGTTCATGGTGTCCTTCTGTCTGTGTTTCCTCTGCAGGTCAGCACCCATCAAAAGAAAGGGTTGTAGCGTGCCATCGCCCAGGACGTGCAGACCCTGGAGATCCATAGCCGGCAGAGCACTCACTGCAGGAAATGGTGGGAGGACCTGAGATGCTGGGCCCGGAAGACCGCAGAGGCCCAGCTGGGGACATCCTCGCAACGAGGGAGGTGTGCCCATTGGAGCCTGACCCCACTAATGACACACATACTAGCGGTGGCCAATCCTGAGTTGGATGGGCGTTTGAGGGCAGCACAGCAGCCACAAGGGGGTGGGTACAGACTGTTTGGTATTTTGTATATATTGCCTGCCATGGGGTTTGGGTGCAAGGTTCATGTCAGTGGATGCCCCAATATGCCGGTTTAGCTATTCCTGTGTGGTCCTGCTTAGCTATGTAGGGTGGTATGCATCTTTTGGTATTGATAAGTAGCTAGCATACCAAGGCTGACAGGGCTCAGTTAGTCCCAGTAGGTGTGAAGTTGGCAGTTTTTGGGTTCCTTACTTCTGTTGTACCTAAGCAATGGTTTGTCACTGTGGTCCATCCTGCGCAATGTAAGTCCCAGTGAATGATTGTGATGTTCAATGTTTCCTGTAAGGTGAGCGTGCGGGCGTGCACGTACCCTTCCTTCCCCCACAGCGCAGGCCTCTTTGTCAAGCGCGCACTTTTCTGCTATGTCACTGCCTGCATCACAGGAGAGAGTGAAACTGTACGTCAGTGCTGCAATTAAAAGATGAACAGCATGAAAACAGATCACTCTCTTGGTGGCAGAGCAGGACAAGATGGCACCAGGCAGTCTCGGGAGCAAAGTATGTTTATGAGGTGAGTGTGGTAGCTCTCTAGATCTGCTACCTAAACCCACTAAGCTTTCAATAGGAGCCTGTTTCCTACATTTGTCATTGTCCATCTGGGGGAGGAAGGGGAGCCGGCAGGGCGCCTCCATGTTCACGGCTCCTGGTCCGGTCCCTGGGGAGGGAGGGGACTCGCCCACTGGTCTGCTGCTGGAAAGCCTGGGCTCCTGTTCCTAGCGTGTGAATGTGTCTGCGAGTCTCCATGTCCCTCACTCGGCCCCTCCCCTTCAGCTCACTCACGGGCTAGAGCCCAATACAGATCATCCACAGTCAGCCCCATCCCGGTAACAGTGGAAAATAAGATAATGCCTACTATTTAGTGCAGACTGTCGAATAACATTATCTAACCTGACTGAGTAACTGCAATGGGAGGCAACATTCCTGGTTTGGAACATATTGGAAACATTCCCAATCTGCTATACCTTTAGCAGCGGGCATCATAAATAGTGCAAACATTTAGAAAGAAATGAATCACAAGTTATTGCAATTTAGGTTTTAGTGGCTATTTACTCAGGGGGAGGGGCAAGGGGGCAGAGGTCTTAGAATCAGGTAAAATCCCAACACATTTATCAATGTATACCTTTTAGAACGCAATACGAAAAAACACATCATATTTCAGTATCTGTTTCCTTTACTGATAAGGTTTGTAGTAAAAATGGCGTGCTGAAATTCAAAGCAGTACATAAACCGTCAACATCAAATAATATTTTGATAGTTCCTACAGAGTGCTGAATCAAGTGAAGAGTGCCCTTAGTTTAACATATTATCATACACTGAAGCACAGTTCTGATGAAGAAACATTAATAATATGCTAGCGATTTTCATCAGCTCCCTAGCTCTGCATTTTAGCACCACTAATTGTAAAACAAGCTTATGATAAAAACTCTTTAGTGCATAAGCGCTTCCTTCATGGATAAAGAAATATACGGTTGATATGCTCTTTTGATCTTCTAATCATTTCTATAAGTTTGGTGATTTTGACAACGTTCAATGAATATTTTTTATATCGCAAAACTAGCACCCTTAACGTGAAATGTTGGTAATCTGAATTTAATGGAGGCATGGCAGCATGTCAGTAACGATGTGTCTTTTATCATGTGCTCACTGTACACATTACATCCACATTTTAAAGGAGATGCGAGTAAAGAACAGTGCATAGCGTTTTAGCAATCATAGGTAACAGGTCAAAGTTAGGTCTACTTGGTGCCCATACAAATGCAATGAAAGTTTTGCAGGGGGCTCGCTATCAATATCAGGATATAGGGATCCTGCCTGTGTTTCACTTTCAAATACCCCGCCCACTCCTCCTCCTATCTTTAAAGTGAACCCAACGCCAGCCGGGCAGATAGCGCAGAGGATTAACACATGATCAGGAATGAAACACAGCCCAATGGATCGTCTTCAGTGCCTCCCTCACCGCTACAACCCCAAAAAAAGATTATACCTCAGTTTTTCTGTTACATATGCCACTCAACAGAAGTCTGCAGGCCTCCTTGTTCAATGTCCTCTAGGTAAGAGGCAATAAATACATTGTTTCGTGTCTCTGCCCTCTCTACTAAATTGAGATAATTATGGTAAATGTTGGGGAAATTATTGCATGATATTATCTATAAATTCAGCAAAACGCACTTTTTTGCTTTCATGGCTCAACATTTAGAGCGAGTGCATACCTCTTGTTCAAAAGTCACTTCAGACAGCAGTGAAGAGAAAATGTTGTTTTTAACATCTGCTTGAAACTCTCACCCTTGAGATATTGTCTGCTCAAACCAGTTCACTGCGGCAGAATGCATACTTTGCTGCATTTTCTGTAGTTTGCATACCATGAAACTGTGTAAATTACATGAATATAATGAATAGTTTTTCAGGGGTGCAATCTCAACCTATCTCAGCACCTCTGTGCACCCGCTTCCTCTGTCGAGCTCTGCCTCACCTCTCTCTCACACCCACCTCTTTCTACCCCCTCTCCCTCAGTTCCCTCTGCAGCTCACTGCTCTCCCCGCCTCACTGCTCTACCTCACCTTGTTTCAATTCTCCTGTGTCTACTTGACCTCTCTTTCAGCCTCATCTCTCTCATTACATCTACTGTCTAAGTCTCTCCATCTCTCTATACTGCTCTCTCAACCCTCTCTCTACATCACCCTGTCTACTTCATCTCTGTCTTCCTTATTTCTATTTCTACTTCAAATATCTTTCACTACCTCATCTTTTTCGATCACAGCTCTCTCTATCTACACAACCTCTCAACTTACTTTATTCATTCATTACCTCCTCTCGCCACCTCTCCTCTTTCTTATTTCTTTCTCACAACCTTATTACTCTGCCTGTACCACGCAGCTCTGTCTGCATAAACCACACCCCTCTATCACTCCAGGTTTGAATCCCTTGGTGGAGCTAAACCCTGCAGTTACCTGTTGGGCATCAGTGGTCATCTGGGCTATGTGGTGGGTTTAGTAGGTTACTGTTCTCGTGGGGTGGACTACTCCTCTGTAGATAACTGCAGCAGCTTTCGCAAGCAAGACAATCCTCACAGGATATGCTCTGGCGGCAGGCTTCACAGCAGCACCAGCCTGTGACAGCAGCAACTATCTGGGGTCAGCTGAAGGCTGTCACTTGAATTTATGAAAGTTACAGCATCCAGGCAAAGCCATCTTCGCGGGGTTTGAGAGCTGTTACAGCCTTCAGGTTGAGTTGCAGCTTCACGCTTTGGCAGCAATTCAATCTCCTTCTGTTGGTGCTAGCATGACCACTAGATTGATGGGTGACACAGAAGGGCAGGCTCTGGTAAATATTTACAGCTGCCCAAGAACTGTCTAGCAAAACTTTCACCTCTTTGCCCTTTTTAGCATTTTTTATATAGCAAGTACTTGACCAGAAGGTATAGGAGCACTTTACATATGCACCACTTACATTACACAAGGACACATTCATTTTTGATAGGCCGGGGAGATTAAGAGATTTGCCCAGAATCACAGGATGGTGAGCAGAAGCCGAGACTCGAACCTGGTTCCCCGCCTCCAAAGTGACACCTCTGCTACAAACGATACATGTATTGGAATTACATGTATATAGTGTTGAAACTGGCCATCTCTGCTGGGTCACCTCCAGACCTTTTCGCCTTTTACCATCCACTTTCTGCTGACTTTGTTTTTGATGGCCTTATGACTCTCTGAATCTAACCACTGTTAAAGTGCTTGTGCCAGTGGCGTAACAAAACTTGAGGAGGCACCTTACAGAGTACATGGAGGGTCCTCCTCCCACCTCCCACCCCCAGTGCTGGCTGTGCTAGGGGGGGGGTCCTTGAGCTTGGGCCCCCCCTGTACTGCAGATGCTGTAGGGCTAATGCTACACCACTGGCTTGCGCTCTCTCCCTAAAACATGGTTACGTTTGCTCATACTTAATTAGCATATTTATTTACTTGTATATCCCTTGTAGAGTTGCATACCATATACACAGGGTCTGTAAATTAAATGCTACCAGTGAGACTGCAGCACTGATTGTGCCACCCTCATAAGTAGCCCCTTAACCACGTCTCAGGCCTGCCATTGCAAGGCCTGTGTGGCAGTTTCACTTCTACTTCAACTTGGCATTTAAAAGTACTTGCCAAGCCTTAAACTCCCCTTTTTCTACACATGTCACCCCTAAAGTAAGCCCTAGGTATCCTGTAGGCTAGGGTTCTGTGTAGGTAAAAGGCAGGACTCTGTTTGCACTGAATTAGCATCCTTTTTCACCACAAACTTAACTCCATATTTATACTTTGGCACAAGACCCATCTAGCACCAACGTTTTGGAGTTAGCGTCATTTTTTGCTTGCAAAAAACAACCATGCATCAATGAGATGAAAGGTAGGCATTTCCGGGCAAAACATAATGCAAAGCACCTTGCACCATGCATACAAGACAAAAACAAGATTTAAAGGCACCTTCACTGCTCATTCACTGTCTGAATGAACAGAACACTATTTTTTGTCAGTTGGCCAGAACGGGTTAGTAGATCTTATAAAATCCGATTAGTCATGGCTGGTGGGCGAGCAGATAACTTGAGGCCTGTAAAGGCTGCATCATCGAAGGTCTAACGCATGATGTAGGTTTCCAAACGGATGATAATATGGAACCAGAGTTCATCTAAACTGAAAGCCCAGGTAACTACTCAATTGCTCTGGAACTGTCATGCATAATGTTTTTGTAACTTCTATAATCTGTGCTAAATAACTTCTTTCCGATTACAGCCAGTCAACATTTGGACTTGAACGGTCAGGCGTGAGTACCAAGGAAGACCAGGTAATTCTGCAGACGTTCCAGGTGGAATTGAGGGTCTCTACATAAATCATGTACATGATCCACACCTTTTGCTTCTATTACAGGTTTGTCGGACCGAGCAAGTTATGGATTTGAAGGACTGACATGTGTAGAAGCATATGGACCAGGTAATTATGTGGTAGGTTCCCCATCTGGGTCACCTGGCACATTATAATAAGACAACATGCTGTAACCAACTGATAACCATCTTTTCATTTGCAGCAGGCATCTCAGACAGTACTGTTCATAGATGAGGACGGGCAGACCGGAGTAGCAGCAGTAAGAGCAGGTTATTATTTGCTAGTTTTTCCTTATGGTGCAACTGAGACATTGAAACGTTCAGGTGCTTTAATCATTTTTTCTTTGTGTACAGGCATCTTAGACCCTGCTACACAAATTTGAACAGGCCCACGTGAGTAGAAGCAGAAAGACAAGGTAATAATGCAGCAGATTTTCATTGTGGTGCACCTAGTGCAGTGGAATATGACAACGTACTTTAACCGCCTTACCCACCTTTACTTCTATTGCAGTCATCTCCGACAGCACTACTCATATATTACAAAAAGGCGCATGTGAGTAGAATCCGAAAGACAAGGTAATTATTTGGTAGATTTCACTTGTGATGCACCTAGTACATTATAAAATGACAACATTCTTATACCCTTTTTTTGTTCTTTGCAGGCTTCTTAGACAGTGCTAACATTGGTTAGAAAAGGCAGACGTGACTACAAGCAGACCAGGTAATTATTTAGTAGTTTTTCCTTGTACTACATCTGAAACACAAGCATGTGCTGTAACCGTTTATTTTCTTCTGTTGCAGACATCTTAGACAGTATTACATCTAAGGGCAGGTGTGAGAGCAAACAGAAAGGCCCAGGTAATTACTCGCTACATTTTCCAAGAGATAGCTCAGTCTTGTCTGGTAGATTGCATTCAATAGCATAAAAACCAACTTTAAATAATGTTTCTCACTTTAAATAATGTCCCTCTTTTTTTTTTTGCAGGCTTTGCGGCACAGTAGGCTCAGACTGATTGCCACCAAAATGTTCAAGCGCAAAGCTGTGACTTCTGCAGAGAGCAGTGCTTCACCACAAAGGAAGAAATGCTGTCTTGTGTTCAAAGAAGAATGGCTGAAAGAAATTGTGGAGACTGAGACACAGAAGTCCCAGAGCAAAGTTTGTGTGCAACTGGGAGACGTATTTCTATACAGTCCAGAAGTAGGCCTGTATTGCAAAGTATGTGCGGAAGCAAAGATTGCAGGGGACCTTTCTACTGGGAAGAAATGGAGTGATGGCTGGAAGCTGGACTACTTGAAACGCCATCTATGTAGCAAAGTTAATGAATCTGCTTTGGTGACACTGAGAAATAAATGTGCTGCTGCCAGGCTGGGTTTTGGATTGCGCACCATGCTAACGGAAACAACCAGTGACAGAGCAAACAGACTAGAAGTGGTTGAACTGCAAAGATCCCTGCCCGAGGAGATAAAGATTCTCATCAACAATGTGTTGCTAGCAGTCAAAATGAACACGTCAATGTTATCTGTTTAAGACATCCATGACCACGTCGCATTGTATGTGACGATACCAGACAGCTGGAGGAGCAAGAACTATGCCTTTGAGTTTTTGGAGGCCATCAACAGCGTGATACGCTCTGACTTAATGGCAGTACTCCGCAGTGCTCGGTATCACTCATTGATAATTGATGAGAGCACAGATATTTCAGTTACAAAAATGCTCATCCTCTACTTCAAGTTCCAATCTGTAACATCAACAGAGCACAAAACAGTGTTTGGGGGAATTGTAACTCTGAGTGCATGCAATGCAGAGGCTATCACTATAGCTGTAAAAGACTTCTACTCTGTTGGTGCACTGTTGCGTAATTATGAGGTTGCTCTAAAATACTTTGATCATGAAAGAGTTGAGGAGAATCACCCAATTGCTAAATATTGCTACAAAACCCTATCTGACACAAGCTACCACATTTCCTTGGCAGCACTAAATGACATTCTGGGTGAACTTACATCTTTGTGCAAGTTTGTGCAAGTTGTTTCAGAAAAGCTCTTTGACCACCGTTGAAGCTGTACAGTATGCAAGAGCACAAATTACCCAAATAAAGGAACAGTACTTGGGCGACACTGTCTTTTGGAGCAACACAGTAAGAGATCTAATGGCTTTGAGCAGAGAGGACCAAGGGTGTGATATCGAGCCGATGTTATCTTTCATTAAACTTCTTTGTGAGCACATGGAAAGAAGGTTCCCAGAAGATGAATTGAAGGAATGGACAATCTTTGATTTCCATACAGTAACAACACAATCACAGTTTGATTTTGGGACTGAGAATGTACAAAGGCTTGTTGAAAAGTATAAGAAGGTCTTGGTCCTGGGTGATTGTGACACCCCTGGTGATGTTGTTCGGCAGTACAGAGATTATAAATATATACGGATTGTTTAGGACCTTTCAAGACATAGTGAATTTCACTCTGCGGGATGCTGCACAGTATAGTGTTGTATCCCAGCTTGTTGATGTCTGCGCAATTTTCCAGGCTTCAAGTGCAGACTGTGAATGAGGATTTAGCCTCATGAACTCAATAATGTCCAAATTAAGAAACAGACTAGAGGAGAGTCACCTAGATATGCTTATGAGGACAAAGGCTTACCTCTCAAATGGGAAAGTTGACTTAGACCGAGTTTATCAGCACTGGAAGAATGGCAAGGACTGGCGAAAAAAAAAAAAAAAACATGTCACTCATCTAATGTTGGCACCTGACTTGTCTAAACTCTAATGCAGCTCCTCCTACAGTCCATGTGTGGGTGGGGTAGGAACATTTCTCAGCCTGTATCTTGGCAGGGGCATCATGGCATTTATCAGCAGTGTGTTCATCAAATTGTAAATGTTAACTAATTGTACAACTGCCTGTATTTGATGTGCAGGGCCCTCTGCAGCACTCTGAGAGTTTCATTATGGTTCAAACTCCTGATTTCTGTTTTCTCTAACTGGGGTGTTGGTGGCACTTAATAGGTCATGTCCTTGGGGTGTGCAACCAGGTCACAAAACTGCCTTAAAGCCCTATTGCATGGAGCAATGTTTATACAAATACCCCTTTTTCGCTTTAGTGGTATGGAGAGGCTAATGCCAAAGATCTAGGTAGTTAAGCGCGGCGCTCGCGTGAATGGTCAATTTCTTGGTGCACGTATCCTTGGCTGTAGCCCACAGAGACCTCACACTGCTGCACACAGTGGAAAAAAATTAGAGGGAACTTTGGTGATGTGTATGCCATATGTGCTGTTGGTGCTGACACTGACCCTGTGCTCCCTTTCTTTCCCCCTCACCCTCTCTTCTTTTATCATCCTGTCTTTGTGTGCATCAGCATCATCTGGCGAAAGAGCAGGGGCACTGGTGAGTGAGGGAGCTGTAGCCCATGGGACCCAGGAGGCGGAGAGCACTGATGCTGAGGGGACCAGTGGGTTGAAGGGCGAGGGGAGCACCATGGGGGAGACAGGAACAACCACTACAGACTCCGATTTCTCCTATGATGGGAGCTCCCTGGTGGTGGCGGACCCCTCTGGGACCACCCCAGCTACTTCATCTTCTGCCACCCCCCCGTACCAGCATCTCCCTCCCAGGTGCCCCCGACCCAGTTGCCTGTGCCTGCTCACCCGGAGGGTAGGCATCTCCTTTGGCCCAGGAACCTCAGGCCCTGCACCAGTCAGCCCTCTGGCCTCAGTGAGGAGGCTAGTGACCTCCTGACATCCATCTCTGTAGGGCAGTCAACCATAGTGAATGCCATCCAGGGGCTGGCATCCCAGATGCAGTCATGCAATGCCTTCCTGAAGGGCATTCACTGTGGCTTAGCTGCCCTACAGAGATCATTTCAGGCTCTGGCCTCCTCTCTGACGAAAGCTAGTGTTCCTGTCTCTTCCGTCCCCCCAAATACCTGTTTCCAGTCCCATAGCCCTCTCCCCCAACCCATCCCACGCACACACAGACAGGACTCGCACAGATAAACACAGGCACCACACACATAGCCAACACCCAGATGCACATACTACAACATCCACTGCCTCCACTGTCTCCCCCTCCTCCTCCTCCCTCACAGTCACATCAGCACTCACACCTGCATGCACTGCATGTACAGCCTTATCCACAGTCACCACAACAGCCGACACGCAGATGTGCATCCCACACACCACATGCGCAGGCACCACCATCACCACCTCATGCATCACACCCACCTCACTTGCAGACACCACCACAACATACATACACATGCCCTGTTTGTCCTCCCCCACCCTGTCTGCCCCCCTCCAAGGAAACATAAATGCTCCCACTCAGACATCCAACAGCCATCCACTTCACACATGCACACTGTCCATGCACCTGCACCCAAGTCCAGCACACCTCCTCCTCCTACAACCACTCCCTCTACATCCACTCCCATTCCTCCTCCAACACCCCGCTCCATTGGTCCTAAGAAGCTTTTCCGTTCCCACCTTGACCTCTTCCATACCCCCTGTCCTGCCTGTAAGAGAAAAGTGCCACTGACCAGCATAGTACCTCCAGCTCCAAGTCAACTCCTGTTCCTCCCCCTAAGAGTACTCTTACCACTAAGGTGAAAAAGAGTGGCACTCCGGCCCCCCGTCCCAAGGCCACTCCTCCACCCCCAAACAGAAGGGCAAGGTACCGCCACCTCCCAAACCCAAGCCCCAGGACCCCACTCCCAAGAAGTAACACCCCAACCAACACCCCGCCCCCTGAGGTGCCTGCCTATTTACAACATGATGCCCCTACCCAGTGGATTGACTGGGCTGTCAGGGGTCAAGTTGGGCCTTGGACGTTGCCCTTGTGGCATTGGACTTTACTTGGACTGGCTCATGGCCCTATCTGTAAATATTGCTATTTGATATTCTTGAGGTCGCTATACCCAACGTATTACAGTGGTTAGACCAAAGGTATGTGTCCTGGCTTTCTTTCTTTCCTTCTGGATAGTGTTGGTGTGGGATTTCTCTCTGATGGTTCTGGGTGTGTGGTATGTGTGTCTGGTGTGTGTTGTGCGTGTGTGTGTGTCACTCTCCCCTCCTTCCCTTGTGTGCTAGACGGCTGTACTCACTGTCGTCGTCTTTGTCGCTGTTGGTGCTCCTGGGCTGCCATTGCATGGTACAGCATCGGGATGACTTCCAGTTCTGGTTCCATGGTGGCCGCAGACTTCTCTATGTCCCTGAAGGTGAGTGTCACCTTTTATATGATGTGTTTCTGCCAGGCTTTTGGTGACGGTGGTCCCGCCCCGAAAATCGTTGCGGTCTGCTATGTCATAATATGGTGGGTGGGTCGTTGTCTTCCACCTGCCTGAAGAGGGCTACCGCCGTGGTCAGTGGACGGACTGTACTGGCGGTTCAGGTGGTACATTGGCTGTCTATGGAAGGGATCGCCACCATGGTCATAATGTGGCAGTGTTCACCGCTGGCCTGGTGATGGTACTACCGCCATCGCCGGTGTGGCGGTCAGCTGACCACCAATGTCATAATGAGGGCCATACTATGTTGTCTACTTTCTGTGGGGATATTAAGTGAGACAGTACCACACTGGTTTTGGAGTCTGAGTCCGAGGTAGTCTCTGCTGAGGAGCTTGAATGAGGTGATGGTTGTTGTGCTCTGATAGAATATACTGTTGCAATCACTGCACGTCTGCCCTTTAGAGGCTTCTGCGAGGATGGCAGTGCCGCTGATAATGTTGGTTGGGCTGCTCCACGCCAACTGGAAAGAGGTTGTCCATTCCCCTGGGATGGTGTTCGAGATGTAGGCACCTTGAAAAAAAGAGGGCCAATGCTGGACTGCCAGAGTATAGTCTGGAAAGAGGGACACGCTTGCATTGTCCATGATGATGGGCGCACTTTCCCTGGCTAATTGTAGCACTATATCCTGGTCTCTGAAACTGAGGATCTGGGCTACTATCGGCCTTAGTGGTGCACCTGGTGGGAGGAGGGGCATGTTGGCATTTGATGGGCATGTTCTACTGTGTACAGTGCAGACAGACCCTGCAGGGCTACTTTTGTTTGGAGCCATTTCTCCATGAGTGACATGGCATTGAGTCCTTCCCCGTTCTCAGGCATGCCAAATATACGCATGTTGTTTCAGCGTGCCTGTCCTCCATCTTCCTCTCTGCCGTACAGAGCCATAAGTTATTTCTGGAGAATTACCACGACAAGGGATTGTTCTGATGGATTGTTCTGTTTGTTGAGGAGACAGTACAGATGGGGTTGCCTGAGCAGTTTTGACCCTATCTGACAATTTGCATTGGTCATCTCTCAGTAAATTGACATCTGTGGCAAGTGTGTCAATATGGTGTTCAATAGCTGCTCTGAAATCACACATTTGCAGTAGAATAAGGTCTAGTTTATTAGGGGCAGGATCAGGTCTTGTAGGCAGAATGCAGTCTTCTGTTACTTGAGTAGAGGAGTGTTCTGACTGTGTGATCTGAAATATATTGTGGCCTGGTGGCGGCAACAACCTGGTGGGTTTTGTGCACCCATTTTGTGCAGCAGTTCCCCCAAGTCAGTGTCGATGAATCACTGGGGACAGCTATTAAAAGGTTGGTGCGGGTAATAATATAAATAGACAGTGTTTCATTAGCAGATGGTTAGGTGCTGGGATTCCACAAGGTGGGAGGCCAGGCCGCTACCCTAGTAAAGCACCTCGCTTAGGGCCATATGTACAAACACTTTTTCCCATAGACACAGAATGGGGAAAAACCTTTGCTACTTCTGGCCCGTAATCTCCATTGGAGGGAGGGGAAGGCCATCCCCAACAAAGTTTTTGTGATGCCGTGATTCAGATGAACACAAGGTCCCTCGTATGAGAGATATCAATCCTTTTGTCAGCTAAAATATTGGGGGCCTCGACATTAGGTTTATGAGTGACTGCCTGGTCTGAGCATTTGCTGCTTTGGAGTCACTGTTTCTCTCAGCAAGCGAAGTCCATAGTGCTCCATAGTGCAAGTCATGTGGGCTGCAGTTTGAAGTACACCCGAACTGCTACATCCAGCCTTGATGGGGCCCCGCAACAAGCCTGCTCACGGCTACACCACATGCCGACAAAGTCCTGAAGAGCTAGTCCCCCAGGGGAGCCCGTTCCCAACGGTGATCACCTCTCCGAGCCTGGTGCCAATCATTTATGCAGCGCACTGCTCTTTCAGCCTGTTGCACAGCAGTGTTCATGAAGATTAGGCTGTGGGCAGGGGTGTCTATTTTAGGATATAGCAAACAGCTCTGCTTCCCTGCACCAGGAGGACAGCGGGCTGAGAGGGAGCCACCAGGTCGTGGAACCAATGCCCATGGCCACAGGCCACGGACCCAGTCGCTGCCGCAATCCCTAGTCATCACTTGTGCAGCTGAATGAGCCTCTGCCATCGTTATTCACTCCATGGAGGGGAGAGGGGCCCGAGGGCAGCACAGCAGCTCTCTTCGCCATAGCAAGGAGGGAGTCAGAGGGCCGGCAACAAGGATGCATCCGGTTGTCAAGGCGGATCTTCACCACGAGGACCACTCTGTATTTGTTCATTGATCGGTCCCTACGGTCGGGAAATTTTAGTTGGTGTGCCTTCAGAGGGTGGGGGAGGAGTCGCCTCATATGGGGGTAGCGAAATTACTGCTTAAATGACATGGATGGTGTCAGATAATATGTTAATTTAGGGGCCTTCACAGGAGCCTCAGGGAATTGCTTCCGCCATCTTCAGTAGTTGGCCATACCCCCTTGGAACTATGTTAATTTAATGGAATTATGTTCCTGTATATCCTGGTTTGCAAGTCTGCTGTTTTCTTTTAATGTTGTGCCCAAAGACACCTCAGACAGGAGTCAGAGCTCAGACTGAAGTCAGAAGTTATTTCCTGACAAATTACAATGTTAAATGTATAAGCCCCTGCACTCAATAAGAATTGGTGATAACCTTTTTACCTGGTGTCAGAATTAAACATTTTGAGCGTCAGAAAACTATGTCTGCCCTTTGGAATAACATCATGACCGGTTATAATTTGGCCTAAGCAAATTATCAATTAAGCATTATTAACCTATTTTTGTACTTCTAATTTAAATCTTCAAAAATGCTGCCTTTATGCCCTGTCACGTAATGACATCATGTTTGCCACAAAATTGTAGAGCATGAGCGCAGAAACAATGCAGGACCAGAACGCGAGCCGCTGTCATTTATGGTACCTTTGTTTTTGGTGTTATTTCTTAGGGAAAAAATGTGTCTTTTCATTCAAAATGGAGATGAGGCCGCATTTCAAATGAAAATGTGGTGCTCAATGCCATATTTGCATTTTGCATAATTAGAGTAATTTAACTGACATTTTTCGTAATTACAAAGATTTTGCTAATTTCACACACTCTTAGGGCCTGATTTAGAGTTTGGTAGACAGGTTACTCCTTCACAAATGTGAAGGAAATCATGTCCACCATATTACGATTTCTATAGGATTTAGGCGAATTGTAATACAGCAGATGTGATATCTGTCACGAGTTGTGATGGAGTAACCCCATTTGCCAAACTCTAAATCAGGCCATAAATCATAATGTGTTATGTTTCTATACCTATTTTTACAAGTTAATACAATAAATTAACAGAAATGTAGACAATATTCCTTTTTTCGAAGCAAGAAAAATTAATGGCTGCAAAAACGTTTTTGAGTGGAGGCAAAGAGCAAATAACATGTTCTTTCCTACCATAATTTTGGCATATTTTTTCCTACTGTGTACCATATTATTATATATATATATATCTATATATATATATACTAAATCATAATCCAGCACACAATGCCCCTTTTACTGAATGTTTTCGTGGGTATGCTTTAAATACATATCTGAAAATATTTTAGCTTCCTGGTCTTCAGACACAGCCATCACCTATAAACATTTTTTTGTTTAAAAAGGCAGGGCTCAGTGATTTTGAGGCAAGAATGATTATATTTCTCCGCACCTGCTTTGTGGCAGTGTAAGATGTCCGAATGAGAGTCCAGCTGGACCCAAGTGAATAGTTCATTACCTGGCTTGAGGGTCATAGCCGACCACACGTACTCCACTGCAAGCCTCACTTTTACACCACATATCAGGAAGCCAGTGATCCCACTGAGTGGAAATGATAAGGATAAGAGAGAGTGGATAGGGAGGTTGGTTTTATGCTGGTATGTGGGGGTTTGTTGTATGTGTGTGTGTTTTGTGTCTGATTGGGGGTTGATCTGTGGTTGGTTGGTTTGAGAGTCAGTTTAATTTATTTATATTGTCTATTGTCTGTGCATTTATAATGCTCTCCTAGCTTTATCGTATCAAAGCATAGTACAAGTAATGTAGAAACCAGCCAGGGACAGATATTTAGTTTATCAAGTGTCTATTCAAAGATTTGTGGAAATGTGTTTGGTTATGCTCCCCTTTAAGAACCACTGGGAGGCCATCCAAAAATGTGGACTCATTTAAGGAAGAGACTTACCTAGCATGGTAACATTCCAAATATTCACGACATATATAGTTCCCGTACTTGCAGAATGCCAAGAAAATGCGAATGTAATAGGTTCCGCATGCGGTGGAAGGCAGAAGATGTTAGTGCTTTACGTCAGAACAGCAGGATTCTTCTCCTCAATACGACGTAATGCATTTGTATCATGGATATAGCCTATGGGCTTTTAGAAATCTTGTTGCATTGAAGTTGATGCAGTCTGAGTTCTTTTATGCGCAGTGATTCACATCTTTGGATAATCTACATAAAAAGTCCATTACTTAAAAGCCCGTGACGGCTCGTCTCTCACGACTCTTTCTCCAACCTCATGAAATGCTGTATCCCTCCAAAGAGGCATAGGGCATAGCGAAAGGTTGCAATTTCTGGTGAATATTTTTATCTGAGACTTTATACACAGTATAATGTGGAGAGACACACCGAAAGTTCTGACCTTGTAACGAAAGTGTTCATGTTTTCCTCTAACGAAAAAGATTTGGTTGTAACCACATCTTTTTGTTTGTTTCTGCACATGCAGTCAAGTTTGGGGAGGTGGGGCTGTCTTAGGTCCAAGATGGCGGTGACGCTTTGAAGCATCCATTGAACAAACTGTTCTTTTGCCATCTCTACAGATCCAGGTAACTCAGATTTGGAAGCAGCAGTGGACTCTGCTGCTGGAGAGGTGTGGCTGCCCTCCATCTCTCATGAACATGTGGCTGCAACTCCTAACTCCACGGTGTTCTGCTCATGTTTTTTTCCCGGTCAGTTTCTTTAGCAGTGGGTTCACAGTGTGCAGAGACAAACAGTCAATAGGTGGGCTAGAGATGGACTTTTATCCTCATGGCTTAGGAAGCAACTTGCCTAAACTGGATAACTGAATGGTGACCATGAATGAGCTCCGATGGAAGTAACATATGGTGCTGCTCAACCAGAGCTATCAGCAAACATCTGACGCATTTTGGTTGGCAAATGCAGGGGGAGGGCTGCACCTTACAGACTGTGGTCATTGGTCCGTGGCCTGTGGCTTCTGTTATAATTGCGGCCTTGCACTTGTCTTGCTTTCGCCCTGGTAATGTACTATTTTTTACGGACCTTGAGTGTGGATACTTTGTGGCATAACTGATTTATATTGTTCTTCCCATAACGTTGTCTGTTTACTTTAAGAGTCTCTACCCTACGTTAGTGAAGCTGTTGAATATGATAGCTGCCAGGAGGACCAATACTGCTAGATCATGCCAGGGCAAGAGGAGGAATATGAACAACACCCAGATAATCTCAATTATATGATGGAGAGAAAATTCGGATCCACTCAAATAAAGACCTGTACCCAGTCTTCAACTGACAAATCAGTGATTCTGAGACTCCTGTAAGAGCAGTAGAGTGGAATGTTGGTGGGACGTTCATAAAAGCCTTAAAGGTGAGTGTGGTCAGCATGCTCAGCCAAAAAAACGTGTAAAGGAAGAATAGGAGATCATATTGACAGAGTAAGACTTGAAAGAGTTTGCAAGCTGTGAGATTACACGTATTAGGCCGCTGGTCGTTAGATTTAAATTGTTAGGGAGCATAATGAGATGGGACCTGTTAAGGATTTCAGATGTTCCTATCTCACGCCTTGTGTAAATGGAGAAAATATTGCGAGATCTAATGGTAAAAAACGAAGTAATGGGTCAAGAAGTGATGCGTAATGTGTACAGTTTTGTGCTAAGCAATCCATGAAATGCATCTGTTTTCAGCCTGTCTCTCGTGTGCACTTCTTCCTCCCGGTGCTCGTGTTGCTCTGTTACCAGAGTGCTTCTATCCCATCTCCATGTTGTTCTCGCACGTGTTTCTCCCCTTGGCCTCACCGCGCACTTGTGTTATTTACTTCCTCCCACCCTCGCTCTTCTTCTCTCTCTCTGTTGTTCCTTCCTCCCACTCACGCCTTCTGTGTTGCTTTCCCCCAACCCCCAGGTTGCTTTCTTAGAGGTCCTGCCCCCATTGTTCCCCTGTCTCCCTCCAGCCCTCCACTGCTGCTCCCTTGGACCCCCGACCTCCCTGTGTTACCTTCACTCCCTATTGATTCCAGCCCCCAGCTGTCTTTAAAAAAAAAAAAAGATTTTGCTAATTATTTTCTCTTTAATAACAGTAACTAAAAGAAAAATCTGGCATTGTTTTGTAGGCATGTCCCCATTATGTGCTCCAACCTTAGGACCAAGGCTGCAGGACTAGACACCAGCACAAATACTGAATGATGCCCATGACTCCTCCCAAATGGTCTTGCTTCTTTAGCTCACAGTCGCTGTTGGAGGTGGCACATTCTGGTTGGCTGAGGCGCGGCCCTAGCCAGGCAGAATCTGCCACTGATGTCAGGGGTGGATGATTACACTCACTATATAACCTGCCCTCACCCTTGGGTAGCTTGGCACAGAGCAGTCAGGCTTACCACAGAGGCAATGTCTAAAGCATTGGCACAGCACATCCACACAATATGTACGCTGAGCGTCACAAACAAGACTTCACATGAGGTGAATGTAAATAAAGTTTTTATTCAACTCACACATGAATTAACACCACATGAACAACATGTGAATCTGGGCATTAAACCATTTAGAAAGATCACTAGTAGTACAAGGTCCAAGAGTGTTATTAGGACATCAGCTGTATGTACATGTGAGAAAAACAATACTTTTGCTCCTAACATCCACATGCGATACTACCGCATTGGCAGCACGAGACCCATCCCAGCGATCACCCCATTTTAATATAAAACAGTTGTAGAATTCATCCCTGTTCCCAACAATAGCAGCAATGTAGACATACAGAGAACTATAGTACTTTTGAAAAAGCTTTGTGGCCTAGGCCACACCAGTAAACGTCAATGCCAACCACTATTGTCAACAACATGCACAGTAATGCTACATCGCAGTGACATCAAGCCCACTCACTTCCACACTCTCACTCTGCACTGCAACACGCTGCCATGGATATCGGTCACGCTAGCATACACGCTCTTGCAAGGACTTTCGAAGGAGGTATTTGATACCCATGAGACCTCCACACAGAACAGGGGGCAAGCCAACAAGCCCTTGAAGAGCACACTTCACACACTTCAGAGTGTCACACTGCAGCAAGCAGTGTGCTCAGGCAAGCCATGATGCAGAAAGGGTGCACGATCCCCTCTTAGGACAGTCAATCCTCCTCTGCACCACAGATTCCTCTGGCTTTGTCCACCATGCAGTTCAGGGACTCTGTCTTGTGCTCCTGTAAGTGTATCTCTAAATTACTGAAGGGTGGTATCCCTAGTTATACTCAAGTGTCTCTTTGAAGTTGGGGGTGGTTCAAAGGGTTCCCCTTTGAACTACAGGTGTCTCCCCTAAATTCCAGTCCTATCTGCCATGGAGCCATGGAATGTAGATCTTTATCTTTAGTGGTTCCATGATCTGAAGCAGTGAGGCCAAGTGTCAAACCCTCTCCGTCCAATTCATACAGCCAGGCTCTCAATAGACAGAGGTCTGTCATTCTAGTAGCCCAAGTATCATAACTTGCTGGCGAATGCACAGATGTGGTTTGCCACCAGCCCCCAGTGGAATGAAGCTTGAATTAAAAAGGCACACAAAACGGATTTTAGAACGTGGAAATGCCCACTTTCTAGAAGTGGCATTTCCATGGTATTGCTGACAAAACCACCATTACCGTTGGAAAGGGTCTGTCTTTAGGAATCTAATGATAAACATTATGCGGCTGCTCCATTGCAATCCACTATTGCATCTAGGATTAATTGTAAACTTTCCCCCCTGTTAACCTATTGGCAGAGCAGCTCTCAATAGCAGTGAAAACACACAGGGTCATTCTTTACTCTGTGGGTACATGTGCCCTGGCACATGCACAAGCCTGCAGTCACATTCTGAACACAAGCTTTGAGAAACACCACAAGGGGGCAAGTGCGCTCATACAGGCCTACTGTGTAAGGCTCAGTATATATATATATATATATATATACTCGATTATAAGGAAAACGATGAATGGAAAGAAGGTGAGATGAGGATCGACAAATGTGGGGAAAGTGAGTCAGAATGGAGATGGTGAGCAGATGGTGAGCAGAGGATGTGGCATACCAGTGAGTCACAGGGCCAATATGGTGGTAGAGATTGTTGTTTCACCATACATGTAGAGGTGAAAGTCATTGGAGGTGCTATATATATATATATATATATATATCTATATATATATATATATAGATATATATAAAAAGACACATGTGTGCAACTGTGGATATACCAGAAAGTTGTGCCAGGCTCAGTATACATATAAAAACACCAATGTGCAAGTGTGCACACCCTTGCGAGCCTTGCAAGGCCCAATATATACCTTCAAACACCAATGTACAAATGTGCACATTTGGGCAATCCATGCCAAACCTAGTTTAAACACGAAAACACCAAGGTGCAAGAGAACACATACAGGCCAGCCAAGCCAGGCTCAATATATACATTGAAAACACAATGTACAAGTGTGCACAAAAAGGTAAGCCATGCCAGGATCAGTATATACATGAAAACACCAATGTGTAAATTCATACATATCGATAAGCCATACGAAGCTCAATATATACATGAAAACACCAATGTAAAAGGATGCACATATTGACCAGCCTGGCCAGTCTCAGTATATACATGGAAAACATCAATGTGCAAGTGCGCACACATAGGGAAGCCATGCTCGGCTCAGTATATACATGAAGTCACCAATGTGTAAGTGTGCACATATAGGCAAGCCAGGCCAGGCTCAATATATACATGAAGTCACCAATGTGCAAGTGTGCACATACAGGTAGGCACCACTTCCTAACTTATATAGAGAGGGTTCGTATGAACTTTCACACTGTACTCACAGTGGAAAAGTGCCCAAGTACTAAGACCACTCAAACAGAATCAGCAAAGACTCCTAGAAGGAGCACAGAAGTTTGGGGAACCACCCTCCCCACATGTCAGGTCTAACAGTTGCCCTGTGGTTGAATCCAGACAATGCTTTTTTTCGCAAGTTGCAAAGTTTCTTTGTGAAGGGTGAAGGAGAGACTTGAAACCATGTATTTAAATTAAATGTAGGGACAAAATCACTCACCAATGAGTTTGGGGGGCGGCCAGGAACTACATAAATGCTACAATACAACACAAAATAAAGAAGCCTGCTGATTGGTCAATAAATAATTTTGTTAGACTATCCTAGCACCCGCATTTTGGAGAAGAAAGACAAGATAAGCAATTTGCGGAAAATAATTTTCTATCTGAAAACAAGAAAAGTGAGAACTTGGGGGAAATTACACAGGCACAAAAAACCCTTGACTCCTATGTCTGTGAAAAAAAACCATTTTAATGAAGCAAGTGTATATGACAAAAACACTAACCTTGTCTTACTATGTAACAGACGAAAACAGGCCTCACTATACAAAATATATCACTAAGCTCAAAGCCCCCTCCCTTAAACATCCAACCCAACAACGATGTTAAACACAACATTGCTTAAACTCCTGTTATCCACACACCTTAAACTTTTATTTATATCTGAAATACTCACCATACCCTTCCCCCATAATCCCCGTTTTAAAGCTTCCTTGCCCCTCCAACTTGTCATCAAACTGTTTCTAAACTGAAACTTCGATCAACACCGCCTAAGCACCCACTCCTCAGTGACATCCCTTGTACCATGACATATCTCTCCCTCCATGCACCTGATCCATTTTTGATACACTCCTATAAAAACACCTTCTTTAGCTCTTCAGTCAGGGGGTGGGAGGGCAGGACTCAAAAACTATGCTGCCTAGTCACCCAACCACTGTGTCACTGCCTTAACCTACAATGGTAACCCAATTCACATGACCTTAAGCTATATATTTCCCCACCCACTACCTGCCTTTACCAGTAGGGTCTCACGATCCCATAGACTGCACTGTTGAGACCAAATTGCCCAGGGGCAGATCTCCCAATAGATTTCCTCCCCCGACCCTTTGGGCGAAATGGCAAAGTCCTGAAAAACCCTTGACTCCTCATTAATGAAGTGGGTGCATGTCACCATATTATTAATCATGGTTTTCTATTTTACAGACCAAAACAAGCCTCACTAAACAACGTATATCACTAACCCCAATGCCACGCTCCCTTAAATAACCATCACTACAACTCTGTCACACACAACCATGCTTAAACACTTGAACCCCTGCAACCTCAAACCAGACAACTTTCATTTCTAACTGAAATGTTCACCACATCCCCTCCTCTCATCACCCCCTTTTAAAGCTGCTATGTCCCCCACAACTTGTAATCAAACTATCAGAAAAATACTGTTTAACCAAGTTTTTTTTCTGTCCCACTCCCCAAAACCAGGTTCTCAATTGTTTGTGCACTTCATCTTCCCCTCATCTTAACTCCCAGGGTACCAGCCACCGCTTCTGCATCAAATACAGATCCGTGCCTAGAACTGACAAATTAACTTCATAATCTCAATAAAAAAGCTGTCCCCTGAAATTCTGTCTCTGAGTGACTCGCCCTTCCCATTCCTTGTTCCCTACAAAATCTCACTTTCCTTTTTAGCTTCCTGCATGCTCTGCCAATCAGCCCCAGCTTTGCCACCTCCCTCCACACTCTTCTAGATAGAAACTCCATCCATATCACATGGGTCCATGCCCAACTTGTCATTATTTGTTTCAAATCCATTGTAATATTTTTTTTATCAGAGCCAAACCTTTTACCTCCACCAAAGTGTTCTACCCTAAATGCACTACTAGAACATTGGGACACCCATCTTTACCAAAATGTTATTAAGCTTGGAAAGAAACTTGTGCCATTTTATACACCCTTTTCCCCTTATTTGCACTTTTATAGCCAATTTTAGGACTCTGTGCACTTCACCATTACTAGACAGTGCTAATGTGCTTGTACTCTCTCCCCTAGGCATGGTAGAATTGGCTTAGACCCAGTTAGCACATTGAATTTATTTGTAAGTCCCTAGTAAAGTGTACCCCATGTACTCAGGGCCTGTAAATTAAATGCTACTAATGGGCCCACAGCACTGATTGTGCCACCCACTTAATTAGCCTTTTCCAGCAAGTTTCAGGCCTGCCATTGCAGTCTCTTGGCAGTTCTAAACTGCCATTTTGACCTGGCAAAATAAACCTTTGCCAGGGCCAGGCCTAGATCTTCCTTTTTATGGTCTGGCTTGACAGTGCAGCTGTCGCCAGATAGTTATGGAAGCATCACTGGAGAGGGGCTTTGGCTCCCTCCACATATTGGGAACCAGAATACTTTTGATTGGGAAATGTTGTGTGCATCTACAAAAAAGTGCTTGCCCTTCACACAGTTGTGATCATTTTGTTTATATACCCGGCTTCTGAGGTTGCCCTGTAAAACATGTCTTTGGCCTGATATTGCATCCAGTGTGTTCAGTTTTAAACTGTCATCTCCACCTGGCAAAATAAACCATTTGCCAGGTCCAAACCTTCCTTTTTAAAACATATAGATCATCCCGAGTGTAGGTCCTGAACTGCCCAGAGGGCATGGTGCAGTGTATCTAAAATGTTAGACAGGTACTTCTTACTACATTTATTAAGTGTCTCAAGAATTGTAATTCAGAGCCCCTTTTAATTGTAAAGTTGTATTTTAAGTCACAATTCTGAAAATTCCACTTTTAGAAAGTTGGCATTTTGTTGTCTTAAATATTTGGTGTCTCCAGCCTGTCCCTGGTTCACATGACTAGTTGTAGTAGACAGTAGGTCTTTGTGTTTGGCTCTCAGACAGTGAGATAAATGTCATACGTGTTGGCAGGATGGGTCACTCACAAGAGGGTAGAGCTGCCAACTGCCACACTTGCACATATCAAATGCCCTGCCTGAACACATTCAGAAAGGGTTTGTCACTAGTCTTTTGTGTTCCCTTACAAGCTGGGGCCAGGGCAGGGAGAAAGGGGATGCCTGACACCCCATGGAGGGTGGGTAGAAACCTCCAGAACCTTCTCTTACTTCGAACTGGGTACCAGGTATAAATAATGGACCCTCAGGCCCAATACTTCAGTACACATCTGGACCTGTGGAAAACTGAGAAGAATGACTGTTGATCTGCTTTGCTGCAAGAACTGCCACTCTGCTGTCCTGCTGCCCTCCTGCCTGAGTGAGACGGACTGGACTTTCATTGTCGATCCACGACTACCAGACGGACTCCAAGGGCAAGTTGTCTGGCCTCCTGATTAGAGCTTCACAGACATAACAGGCTCACACAACTTTGAACCCAGTACCTGGACTCTGCTGGCTGTGAGTCTTGCTCCCAAGTGGTGGCACCCCAGTCCTGGATCCAGGGAAGTGGGCCTGAAGGTACTCTGTCACCACAGCTATGGTCTTAGCAGAACTGACGCAGTGCAAAGCATCCACTTGCAAGACTCCACATTGGAACAGCTGTGCAATGCATCCCTGATGCAGGACTTCGCATCGTAGCCCCTCATCTCAACGGAACCGCTGCTGAGTCATGCATCTCAACACAAGTTCCTCACATTGCCCACAAGCTCCTCGTAACTTCCACTGCATGACGCATCTCCATGCAAGGACCATGCATCAACCGCCACGGCTCCTAGGAACAATAGCTGCATGTTTTATCTCCACACAAGGACCCTGCTTTGCCTTTTCTGCATGCCACTGCATCGCTCCCCATCCAGGATTTAAGGTACTTTGTTCAGTGGGTCTAACTGGGTCCATGTAGCCTGCCTGTGCTCCATTGTGGTTGTCCTGAACTTGTGACTTCATCCCAAACTAGCGCACCCAGATACCACATTTGACCTTTCATGCTGTTTGGCACTATTTTCAATTAAACCTTTAAAATGTTATATCCCCAGTTCTACTGAATGGATTTTTGTTGCTTTGGTCTTAAATTATTTATTATATATTAGTCTATTTTAAAGTTGATATGGGATTTTGTGATTTTCCTTGTGTTGTGTTTCACTTCATTACTGTTTGAAGTGCTGCATAAATACTTTACACATTTCCTCTACGTTAAGCATGGCTACTCTGTGCCGAGCTACCTGAGAGTTGAGCATATGGAAATGTGGGTTTCCTTTTGACCTCACTATAACAAGGATTGTGGTTGCTACTTGAGAGGTTTTCACCCCCAACCAGTAACCCAATTTATTCCAATGACCGTATTGGGACCAATTGTCTTTTCCTCCATCAGTGGAACTCCTACATTGTGCATCAACCTCTGCAAAGTATTCAGCAAGTGCGCACATTGTAATGATCCTACCATGACCAAAAAGAAAAAATATCCAGGTAGTAGGCCACCAACTTGTAACCTATCTCAAACATGAACAGCCACTAAAGAAAGAAGATAAATGTCTCTAAGAGGGCACAGGACACTCAACACACCAAAGGCAACGCTTTGCCCACAAATCCTTCTCCTTTGAACTGCATCCCTATCAATCCATAGTGTGCAGGGTTCAGGGGCAGGATCCAAAAGACTTAACATTGCACTTTGCTGTGCAAGCCTTATTCCAACCTCCTTCATTAATGCCATAACGACGTCCACTTATACATATATCACTGACAAGTCCTCTTCTGAAATTAAACAGAAGAACCTTCTGACCATGACAAGTGTTGTAGCAACTTAAATTCCCCCTTTTCTTTTCTAGGGACCACACCAAAGGGTAATACGATCAGTTCGGTCACAGGCCAATCCTAAATTGGACCTGCTGAGTTGCCTTTTGCAAGTTGCTTTTCACCACATCTGGATGCTCTTGGTGGACTTCAAATTCTTCACCCACTATGATACTCTTGGGCCCTGATAATCCAACTAAAGCCTTCTTGAAAGCAAAAGGTCTGCTTCTTGCTTGTCCCTCTATCTTTGAATCCAGTAAGCAAGTATGTGTGCTATAATCAGTGTATGTGCCTTTTCCCCTGGGTTCCTTTGCTCCTCTGACTCCCCCTCACTGCCCTTGCTGTTGCGTGGATCAACATGTGTGTTCCTGAGTTCCTCCTGTGGCAGCCCCACATTGTGTGAGTGGATGTTTTGCTGTGCATCTTCAGCATTTCACACGAAATTCGCAGAATTCTCTTTTGCAAACCCCCGATGAATGCCCAACATGCTCCACCCATCCCTGCTGTTCTCTTCCCATTGTTCCCTCACCTTCCTGGGTGGGGATGGCCCTAAAAGGGCTAAGAAACCACTTGCTGTAAAAACAGTTGGATGGTAAGGACCATCATGTGAAGCCAAAAATCATGATCTAGCTCCCCCCATTTGCCATGGGCATCCTCTGCCAATCTAGTCCTAAACTCCTTATCATACACCCACCAAACATAATCTGTGCTTTCCTTATGATGTTCATGTATTTAAATAAAGGTATGCATCCTCTGGGTACTTCTCACAGTATTCACTGGTGTATATTAAAAAGGCTGCAGTCCAATTTTCTCTGTCACACGCACCCTGGGCCTCTTTACTAACTCACTCCTCTTCTTTGGACCCTTCCTTTGCTTGCACCTCTGTGTGAAGTAACTTAAATTCCTCCTCGAACTCCCCTTTCACCTAATGGCTTAGTTATTCCATTATATGGTAGCTTTTTCACTTTTACCTCCTTGATGTTCTTTTTACTCTCCAACTTGTACTTTCTCCCCTTTGCCTATTCTCCATCACTCTTTTTCTCTTCACGTCCTGCCTTCTGCTTTGGCACCTCTTCCTTCATTTTGCCTACCTCACCTACCTTGTCTTTTCCCTCAACTACTTTTTTCGTTATCTGGTTTCCCTCTTTCTTGTCTGTCCTTATCCTTGGCCCACTATGCATTTACTTCTGTGTAAATGCACTTGTGTGCCTTCCTTCCCCCATATTTTCCGCTCCCACTGCGGTGGACACTACTTCTGGCCTTGTGCTACCAAAACACTGCTTACATGCCCTCAAGGTCAGGCCCACAACACAGCCTGCCATCCTGCCAGTGATTGTGCCTCCAGCATTTTCACTTTCACCACCTCCAATGACTTTCACCTCTCCATGTATGGTGAAACACCAATCTCTACCACCATATTGGCCCTGTGACTCACTGGTATGCCACATCCTCTGCTCACCATCTGCTCACCATCTCCATTCTGACTCACTTTCCCCACATTTGTCGCTCCTCATCTCACCTTCTTTCCATTCATCGTTTTCCTTATAATCAAGTGTCCCCTCATCCACCATCCTGTCCACATCCTATCCACACCCACACCCACACCACTCATTCCCGGCATCTCACTGTCACCTGTCCTTCACTCTACCAACATTTAGAAGTATTTGCGATGTTCTGTGATGGGGAGGCCACGCCAAACCTTCTTTCACGAATCCATATCTGGTCTATTGTCGCATCCAGCTGCTGCCAGTTGTGCTTTCTCTTCACCTCAGGGTAATGTGGCCCCACCAACCCTTCCTGATTCAGCACCCTACCTTGCTTTTTCACCTGCTGGACCAAATGTCCATTCTGCCCTCTCCCACCTGCCTTTGACAGGTACGCATGGCCGATACTACCTTGCCAAAAACAAGCAGTCACAGGACCCTCCACTGCCTTAGACCCCTTTCCCCACCTCTCTGCCTTGAACAAACCTTGGTAACCAAAAAACTATGCTGCCTAGCCAATCAACTGCTGCGCCATTGAGTTAAGTTAAAATGGCAATCCGCCCCACATTACCTTACCTACAAACTACACTGCCCAACACCGGTCTCCCCAGTAGGGTTTCACAGTCCCTCAAAATGCACCACTGCACCAAAAACACCAGGGAGGGAAGACCTCCTAAACGACTGCCCCAGACCCCCATCAGTACGGAAGAGTGTTTTGTTCATATAGGGAATGCCTAACCTCTCTGCACGCACAATGCTAATAGTGTCATATGCTCTGGGCTATCAAACCTTATGCAAGACTAGGACCAGTCAAGGTCTTCAGAAGCTATTTAAGTATTTACATTGATACTTTTAAGTACTGTCCAGTCCCCCACCCCCTACCACGGAGATGTGCAGAGCCCTTAAGTTTGACATGTTGATCCAGTGAAAGCTGCTCGAATTTCATTAATTAATGAGACAGCGCATACATTCAGAAAAAGAAACAAAATTCAAAATGATAAACAAAGTTAAAAAATAAAAATAAAAGCTTTTCTCAGCAGCGCCTCTCAGCGCGTGCCTTCAGAGTTCTCACTTGAGGGTTGAAAGGGGAAATGAGCTGGGGAAAGGATAAACAAATTGAACGTGTCAGGTTTTCATTGAAAGACCACTGCTGAAACTGCTGAATGACAGTTAGGTCTATGACAAGTTGTCGTGGAAAATAAACATTTTAAGAGACTTTCTGACCGCAAGTTGTGGATCCTTGGTTTTGCTGGTAGGAGATCCATACTGGTGCTGTTGGTGAGGAACCTTTGGCATTTGGGGTGGTCTGACTTACTCCTGCAAAACATGTATTTTACAGGGGTGTCTGACATGAAATAAAAGCAACTAATGCAAGTTCATTGCAAGTAGTAACTTTCGGTATCTAGAGTGCAAGTGTGCAGGGCTGGGCATTTCAAATGTGAAACATGGGAGGAATGGGGCGTAGAGATGGGTCTTAACAAAGGCCACTGCGGTGCAGGAGAGCTCCCACCCTCCCAGAGCTACCCCATGTAGCCTAAGGCTTATGAATATTTGTGATATGTAGCAGTATCAGAGACCACTCACCACGTTCTGCAGGGAGGCCCCCATCATTTTGAGTTATGACACTGCTGCAAATTATTGCCCAAAGATATCAAATTAAAATGCTGCGACTGCCCATAAAGCTGAGGATGTAGGGACATTCACAAAAGATGTGGAATGTTCTCGCAACTGTTATGGGAGTGCTCACATACTTACGCAGCTGAAATGTGCTGGAAATGTCCAAACCTCAGCAAAACCCCTATTTGTGCCAGGGTCGGAATTATGTCAGGACCCGACTTTAAAACTCATTGTAATTACCAGATGTGCAGGGATGTATCTTGGGCAGAAAGATTGGAGGCTGTGAGCTCCTGATCTTTCGATATTCCTACAATTAAACCGTAAAATACGTTTTTTGGGCAGGCAGGCTTAAGACGCAGTAGAGAAGGAATGGAGTGTGGATTATTAGAGGACTAAGTGACAGAAAACACAATATTTTCACAAACAGCCACCATTCTTGAAAGACTTCAAAATAGATGGGAGAGGGTGAGAGACGGTAACAGAATGTGTTTCATCTGTGCGTTTAAAAAAGGAGGTAAAATATGACAGAAACCTGAACACATCTGACTGAGAGCACCCGCACCCAACTATTTGCTTCATAATACATTCGTTAGGAAGTTGTAACACTCCCTTAAGCCACGCCTCTGCAAGTGTTATAAAGTGTGAACTATTTTTTCAGTTCAAACCTAATTCAATTTAAAGAGAGGTGAAAGGGTAGGGGAGGAGTGTTAATTACTGGGTCAGATGGATTGTGGTGTTAGCTTTTATCAGGTGACTACAGAAAAACCTAATGGGCACGCCTAATCAGAGCTCTAGCATTAATTAGGTGAAAGTGTAGAAAGACAGAAATTCAAGCAATAATTATTAATTTCTCCATTTAAATAGCATGCCTGGAACAAATGGTATGAGGGCGCTTTATTACAACAACTTTAGCATGTCGGGATGACACAGAGATTGAAAAACTTAAAATCTAAAAGTTGACATGTATGGAGAAAAAATTGGAGACTAGGAAAAAAGGTACCGAGATTGTTTTAGTTTTCTAACCTAATGGAGTGTGAAAATTATGTACGGGTATAATTTAAGAAGTAAACGCAACTCACCTTTCATTGAGGATTCTAAGCAGTTCTTTATGGATTTTGCACATTCTGCCCTGACTATTCATGTACAAACTGAAATGTCTGGGAATTGGATAAGAGTCAAAACTTACTCATATGCCTTGAATCACTCTTTTTCTGGGACCCTTTGTGGATCAGGTCCCAAACTCACAGCCTGTGCATGATTTACAAGCTTTTCTGCTCCCAAATCAAAGGCCATGACAGGAAATAAAAGATCATTCCTTGGTATCAAGAGATGGCGCTGGCTATGAGAGAACAGCTGGATCTCTTCTTCTGGCAGCTTGAAGTGCTGGAGCTCCCACTGCCCCATAAATAGAAGCCTGGGATCTTGCTGTTTACTGTAGCAGACAGATTGTTTAGTCAACGGCCTCTCTGTCCCTGGAATGTTTGGGATCTGTGCAGGAATATGATTAAATGGTCAGCTTGGTTTCGGAAGAACTTGTTATTTTGAAGTCGGTGCTGCATAGTGTCCATGGATCGCTGCTACTCCTTACAGACAGGGAGTAAGCATCACCTTATGAAATCAATACCTTAATCTTTCATGTAAACAATTCAAATTCAGATACCAGAGATAGTGTGTTCTTTTTACGAATAGACCACGAAAACTTATCTAAAGGAGGAGGGACCAATGTTGATATTTAAGTATGGACTTGGAGCAGCATTATATGTGGGGGTGGGGAAAGACATGGGACAAGATTGTGGCAGTACCATCTAGGGACAGCAAACATTATTTCGTAGCAACCATGTTTAATATAATTGATTCTTTAACTTATGAGAAAAGTTCTAAGTGCTGTATAAAAGCACCTGAGGGGGCAAGATGTTCACCAAGAAATATGTGGTTCAAAACAGGAGGATAGTGAGAAAAAAATTGGAAACTGGCAGGAGGTAACAACAAGGATTTAGAAAGAAGGCAAACAAATTGCAGAAGTCCTAAGAGGGAATATTATGAGGAGTCATATCCAGGTGATGGCAACATTCAGCCATTTTCTGAAAAGGTCAATCTTTAGATTATTTTTCAATGCGCCCCAGTCTAGAATTATTCTTCTATAGCTGTTTTTGGTATTGTTAGAAATTGGGTCTCTAACTGGCATGGGTATACTCCCTTGTCCAAGTAGGGACCAACATCCTAGTCAAGGTAAGCCACTACACAACCTAAATTATCCTGTGCTCATCCTCTAGTAGCCTGGCATAGAGCAGGCAGGCTTAACTTAGAAGGCAATGTGTAAAGTATTTGTGTAGTAACTCATACTGTAACACAATGAAAACACCACAAAACATACCAGTTTAGAAAAATAGATAATATTTATCTGAATAAAATCAGACCAAAACAACAAACGTTTTAAAGGTTTAAATGAGTCTTAGGTGGTCATTATGAATGTGGCGGGAAACACCGCCGACTGCCGTTGCGACGGTGAACAGAAGACCGCCAGTGTCGGTGAACAGCACACCACCATATAATGATGCCAAAAACAGAATTCTCCCAAAATCCTGCAACCTCCAGCCAGGGTCCATGATGGCGGAAAGGCTGAACACCCCACCCCGCCACTGGAAAGCAGACAAATCCTCTGCCCACCAAATATTGATGCACAAATCACCATGGCGGGTAGTGGATGTCGAATGACCATTGGCAGTACGGACCGCCACGGGCAGCAATGGAACCCAACAAAAAGAAACGCACACATTGGCAAGTTTGAAACCCACACACCTGACACACATCCACAACACTATAAAACACACACATACACAGCCCAACAATTCTTTGCAAAGCCAATTGTCGAATCAGACTGACAACACTACACGCATACACTGTACACCACATAACAAAAGTCACGTACACATAGACACAAAAGCACACACACCAATACACCCACAACACCACACCCATAACACACACCATGGCACACCCTAAGCACCCACGCTTCACAGATAGGGAGCTAAGGACCATGGTGGACAAAATACTCAAGGTTGAGTAACAACTATTCGGGGCACAGTTGCAGCACACACCCTTTGCCAGGAAGATGGTGTTATGGCAGACGATCGTAAACAAGGTCAACGCAGTGGGAAACCATCCACGCACAATGGACGACATCCGCAAGAGATGGAACGACCTGTGCAGGAAGGTGAGGTCTATGGCATCCAGGCTCATCATTGTGGTACAGAAGACTGGTGGAGGACCCCCACCTACACCCTCCGACTACACCGACTGGGAGGAGAAGGTACTGGCTATCCTGCACCCAGAGGGCCTCACTGGACTCACTGGGGGATCTGGACTCAGGTAAGTCATCTAAAACTACTTCATATCCACCACACCTGTAATGCATGTACCACCCGCCCCTCCAATTACCACCAGGACCACATCCACACCCGAGCCACAACATCCACATCCAGTCACCCTGCATGTCAATAAAGCCACTAACAGGACCACATCCTTCCCCCTGTGCACAGTCACCTAACCCTGCAAGGATTCACAGTTGCACTACTGCACCCACAATGCACCTCCACATCCCATGCAAAATGAAAAGATAATCCCACAAAAGGTCCCTGCATGGCCCGATAGGGGAAAAAACAGCATAAAACAGGGCAGAGCTGTGGATCCTTATTCGATTTTGTACATTTAACATACATGTCCACTCTCCCCCACAGACACCACCACCCATGCCACCCGGACAGAAAGGCCAAGGAGTGCCAGCACCCCACACAATGACAGAGGTCCCACTCAGGAGACTGGAGAGGGATGTATGGACAGTGAGGAATACCCTGCCCCGTCACACAGTCCTGGACTGTCACTGTCCAGCAGCCCCACCCAGGATACCACTGACAGCCCTACCACCCAGCCACCAACATCAGCTCTGGCCAAACGACCCCACACCAGTGTCTCTAGGCCACAGACTGGTGGACCACATGTACAGAGGCCACAGTCTCCGCCAACCAACAGGCAGGTTGACGGTGACTCCAGGAAGTATAGGCGGATCAGCTGGTTCCTGGGGTTGACATCTTCACCCTCTTCATCCTCACCATCACTCTCATCCCCTCTCAGGGGTTGCAGTTCTGATTGTACAGCACCCTCCTCCTCTAGAAGGGGGATAGCACTCCTCACAGCCAAGTTGTGCAGCATGCATCAGGCTACCTCTATTCTACACACCAATTGTATGTTCATTGAGTGGAAGTTCTTTCTGTTCTTGTACACCTGTCCATCACTCTTGGGGGGATGAGAGCTATGTGGGTTCCATCAATGGCACCTAAAATCCAGACTTGATGGCAGGGAGTTCAGCCCTTTGGGAAAACTGGACATATGTATGCATGTGTTGTACAAATGCATCCTGGAATTTTGACAGGATGCGGCTAAACATTGGCTATGAGAACCCTGCACCCATGCCAACAGTCACCTGAAATGGGCCCTTCTCCAAAAAATGGAGTACAGATAGCATATGCCCTTCAGTAGGGATGGCATGCTGATTCCGATTAGCCGGTCTCAGTACAGGATCCAGTAAACCATATAGGTCATGGATTGTTGAACGATTGAGACTGTGGGTGACAATGATGTTACATTCCTGCATGGTATCCAAATTAACAAGAGGTCTCTACACAGATGGGGCCCTCCCTCGCCACATGGTTCTGTACCTATGGGGAGTAAAGAACACATATGAGGTATACACATGCAAAACATGTTGTGACTGAATAACTGGGTTGCAATACGTAGGTTACACTCACAAGCGATGTATGATGTACAACGTTAGGCACATGTATGCAGCAATGTCTCTGGTCTAATGGCCTGCCAGTTTGGATACATTACATGAGATGGGTGAATGTGAGGAACAGACACTCATGTGGGCAGGCGACTAAGGACTGGGATTTGTAGGCCCTGAATGGGGACCCTGACAAGGTATTATGTATGTGGTGTTAGCAAAATAGCAGCCTCCTGCCATCCAGATATCAAGGAGTGGAAGTGACATCATCCCGCTGGTAGTTGTCAAGGCAGAAGGCGTTATTCACCACGGTGTACCCTTTCATTAGTTTACGTGGTTGTCAATGGGGAAACTGGGCCTATCATGATCGCCGCAGGTGGTGATGGTGCACCCCGCCGCAGAGCGTACTCCATGTCGTCACCCCAATTTCACTTGACTCCCGATTCCCGTGCATACAAGTACTCCACTGAGTGTGCTGCTGTGTCTTGACTCTGGCTACTCCAATGGCATGAGTCACAGGGGAACGGGCCCCTGGTGGAGCACCCACTGCAGGAAGCAGTGGGAGGACCTGCGGCGCTGGGCCAGGAAGACCTGTGAGGCCCAGCTGGGGAAGGCCTCCCAATGAGAAAGGGGTGCCCGTCGGACCCTGACACCCCTAATAGCCCGCATTTTGGTGGTGGCATATCCGGATTTGGATGGGCACTTGAAGGCAGCACAGCAGCCACAAGGGGGTGAGTACCAACACTGTTTAATGTACTCTGATGGATGTCTTTGGGTGCTGTGGTTTGTATGCTGTCTAGTGCCAAGCACTCTGACAGGTGTGTTCCTGCAGCCCTGCCCCCCATAAGAACAGATACGATGTGGGGCAGGTGTCGGAGGACCAAATAGGTCCGTGGGGGTTGATCTTCCTGTACTGTAGGATTCTTTGAGGCCCATGGACTAGTGGGTGCATTGGCTGCCTTTAAGTGCCTTCAAGTGCCCATCCAAATCTGGATGTAGTCCACAAAGTTCATCAGGTCCGTGTTTCATGTGGGAAATGAGTTGTATTCTGGGGTAGTAGCCACTAGTCAGGGGCATAGTCATGACTATTGTTGTAGGTGCTGCGTGTAGGTGTGTAAGCTGGATGTGGTTGTATGTGTACCAAATATGTACATTCATACAGGTATTTACAGATTTCTCTCATGTTTTGTCTCCCCACCCCTGTGCTCTTGTGTTCTTTGAGTACATCAGCATCATCTGCCGAGGGAGCAGTGGCACCGACGAGTGGGGATGCTGCAGCCAACGGTTCCAAGGAGGCAAAGTCGTCGGAGCACAAGGGGACCAGTGGGTTCTAGGGTGAGGGGAGTACCACGGTGGAGGCATCTACCATTGGCGGTAGTGACTCAGATACCTCCTCCGATGGCAGTTTCTGGTGCTGGCGGACCCTAGTGGGCTCACTCATTCTTTGTAATCTTATGCCACCCCCCATGCCATCTCCGCCCTCCCAGTTGCTCCCCACCTAGTTGCCTGTGCCCGCTCACGCAGAAGGGTGGGCGTCTCCTTCGCCCCAGGCACCTCATCCCTTGCCCCAGTCAGCCCTGCTGCACTTATGGAGGAGGCTATTGACCTTCTGAAGACCATCTCTTTAGGGCAGACAACCATCATGAATGCTATCCAGGGGCTACCATCCCAGATGCAGCAATGCAATGCATACCTGGAAGGCATTCACTGTGCCATGCCTGGCCTACAGAGATCTTTTCAGGCTCTGGCCTCCTCTTTGACGGCAGCCAGTGTCCCTAGTCTTTCTGTCACCCCTCCCAGCACCTCTACTCCATCCAGCAACCCCTTCACCTATCCCAAGCAAACATTCAGACGGCCATGCACACACCTCAACACAAACGAAGCACACAGAGAAACACAAGCACCACACTTCCCAACACAGGCATACACACACCCAACATACAAAAGCTCACACAACAACATTCACTTCCACCAGTGTGTCCACCTCTCCCGCCTCCCTGTCTGTCACCTCAACATGCACACCCACAAGCACTGCACCCTCATTCACTGCTGCGGCCCCATTCTTGCAGTCACCACAACATATGACATCCAGTCATCCACCCAGACACCACACCTGCACTCACTAACTCTACATTGAATGACACATGCAGCACACTCACCAGACCTGCAGACACCCAGACAACATCCATTTACACTGGCAGCCTGTCTTGTCCCACTTGTCCATCCCTCGTCCCAAGACACTCAAACGTTTCCAGACACCCACTCAACACACATCCACCACACATCAGCATACTGTACAGGGACCTGCATCCACGCCCAGCATACCTACACCTGGTCAGCTAGGCCCCAACCTGCTTTGCGCTTCCGAGATCGGTTGTATTCAGGAGTTGGCCTTGGACAGGCCGGTGCACAAGAGGCATGAAATGGCAGCTTTCTTTCGCTGCCTATGGCCCTGGCCTGAATTGATTGTACTGCACTACACACAGCACAGGCCGGTGCACAAGAACTATCAAACAGCATCTTTCACTGCCTACAGCCCTGGCCAAAATTCAGGCCAGGGCCGTAGGCAGTGAAAGCTGGCAGGCCTGTTGTGCACCGGCTGACAGGCCGGTGCACAACAGGCCTCAAACAGCAGCCAGGGCTGTAGGCAGTGAAAGCTGCCATTTTACTCCATGTTTGTGCACCAGTATGCTCAAACATTGACCAAAAAAGAGAAGAGGAGAGGAGTAGAAGACTTACCTGGGTCTTCCCCGGGTGTTCCTCCTCTCCAGCAGCTGCCTCCCCCTCTGCTCCGGTGCGCGCTGCAGCCCAGTTATGGGCTGCACAGTGCAAGCTCAGACTGTCTGTGCTTGCGCTGTGCAGCCAAACTGGGCTGCAGCGCGCATTGGGTGAGCTCCGCTCCGCTGGCGTAGCATGGAGTTTCAAAAGCTCTGTTAGCTCCACCTGCTGAGCGGAGCATGCTGCACACCCATAGTTATCAGTCCTTTACGTGGGGTCAGGCCACTGAATTGTAAGTGAGAGCCCCTCCACCCTTCCTAACCACGGAGCCCATTCAGTATGCAGATGAATGGAGATGTGACGGAGTGTCTTATGTTTATGGCTGTCTGGTTTGTATGCACAAGGGGAGCTGTCAACCAGCACAGCCCAGATGTGGTTTGGAGACAGGCTGTAAGCACAGAAGGCAGTAAGTGCAGGGAAATGCCCACTTTCTAAAAGTGACATTTCTAAAATAGTAATGATAAATTCAACTTCACCAGAAAGTAGGATTTTCCATTACCATTCTGGTCATACTAAAAATGAATGGGATAATCCTTACAGATCAGAATCTACCACTTAAAGATATATAAGGGCAGTTCTAAGAGTGGTCTATGAGATGAGCAGGCCTGACAGTAGATAGAAAGTAATTTGTGACTTTTTCACTACCAGGACATGTTAAACACATAAGTACATGCCCTGCCTTTTACGTACGTAGCACCCTGCCCTATGGGTTACCTAGGACCAACCTCAGGGGTGACTTATATGTAGAAAAGGGGGAGTTTAAGGCTTGGCAAGTAGTTTTAAATGCCAAGTCGAAGGGGAGGGACACTGCACACACGGCCTTGAAATGGCAGGCCTGAGACATGGTTAAGGGGCTATTTTTGTGGGTGGCACAATTAGTGCTGCAGGGCCCCTAGTAACTTTTAATTTATGGATCAAATCTGTTTATTGGTATTGAACATACATGAACCAAATACAAAGCTCTGTGCCTACATCCAGTTCAGTCGGCTGTCAAAATAGCACATTATCCCTTGCCACACATGTCAGAGGGCGGCCCATCAGTGAGTATGTTTGACATAGGTAGACGTACTTCCTCCACCCAACCACCCTCCCCTAGGGGCCTATAGCTGTGGCATAGATGATATGACAGTCCGTTCCAAGGCAGAGCTAAAAACGACAAACAGACAAAAACACAAATACATAACTGTGCTTACCCCCGCCACCTCCCGCCGTACCACCCCCTCCCAGTCCCCTCCCCTCCCGTCCCGGCTCCCCCATTCAAAACCTCCGTCCCCGGCCCTCTCCACTCTCCACCGGCCAAACAACTTCATCAGGTGTCTCGAATCTGCCCCCGGACCTTTAAATAAGCCGGGCAAGTCAGCTCGTTAAATTCCGTGGACAAAATCTGAATGAACGGTCTCCATAGAGTACAAATGTCTCCCGCCCGCTGCCTGGATGCCAGTGTTAGTTTCTCCATTGCCAGGATGAACCAAAGCTTGTGCAACCAAGAGGTATAAGTCGGCAGCCTGTCCGTGCCCCAGAGAGCTAGGATCGCTTGCAGCACAGCATTAAGGGCCAGGGCCATCTGCCACCCTCTCTGCAAACGAAGAGGGAAAGTGAGAGGGTTTGGTAAGCCCAAAATAACATATGACGGCAATCTAGGAATCTCTGTCTGGAATACTCTGTCGATGTCGTTTAGGATGCCCTTCCAGTACCTCTGTAACTTGGGGCAGTGCCAAAGTAGGTGTATAAGTGTACCCGTGTTGCCGCACCCCCTCCAACAAAGGCCCGACTTAGAGGGGTCCCATGCGTTCACTCTTGCCGGGGTATAGTACCAATAGGTAGCCAGCTTATATGCTGTCTCTGTCCCTGACGTGTTGTAAGTAGTGTGATGCGCTCTATAATGGATACCTTCCTATTCTTCCTCTGTCAGCTCCCTCCCCAGCTCTACCTCCCATCTCCTCTACCCCTTGGATTTAGTCAGCCTCTCCACCCCCTGCAGAAGTCTATACAATACCGATATCGCCTGCTTGTCATCTTTTTTTACCAGAAGCCATTTCTTAAACGCTGTAAGCGGTCTATCTATCAAAGGCCGATGCGAGGGCGAAGGCCCCAATGCCGTACCTGATAGTACATTAGCCTATCTGCCTCCGTCAGCCCATACGTCTCCCTCATCTGGTCAAAAGAGATTACTCCATCCACATCGAATAAGCTCCCTACCCTTTTGCAGCCCCCTTCATACCAATGGCGAAAATGCTCCACCTGTAGACCTGGGACAAAGTTGGGATTCTCACAGATCGGTGACATAGGAGATGGGAATGTCATCAGACCGTGCTTCTTCGCCACCACATCCCACACCCGAAGCATCGCACCTGTAATCGGGGAAGAGTAAAGCCCTGGAGCTCTGTGCCTACGCCGAAGCCAGGGCTCCTTCCAAATGTGAGACCAAGCGACTGCCTGGTCCATAAAGCACCAGTGCTTTTCAGTGAGCCGATGGCTCCACTACAGCAGAAAGCGCAGCTGAGCGGCTTGGAAATACCTCAGCAGACAAGGGACCGCCAGTCCTACCTCCACCTTAGGACGGTACAAGGCGCTCCGCGGAATCTGCGCCGGTTTCCCATCCCATATAAATTACGACATTCTGCGAGATAGGTAGAAGGGTCCGCGTCGTTCCCGGTGTCTGCTGCATACAATTCTCTATAAAAATCAGCAAACACCTAAGCCATTTTTTCATCCATTCGTACCTCACCCTGAGAAGGGGAACGCACCATCTTTATAGCCGTGGCTGAGCGTTGCGCCCTCAGATGGTGGGCAAGGAGTTTCCCACAGCGATTACTCCCTATATAATATTTATGTTTAAGTCGAGCTACTGCATGCTCTGCCCTGTCCCAATCCAGCCATTTCAGCTGATGATACGCCCTCTCCAACTCCCTCCACACTCTGGGAGCGCCAGTATGCTTGTGGGAGCACTCCAGAGCCGCCACTTTCTGTTCTAACACCGCCCTCTGCTCTTTCCTTGCTTTATTTTCTTTGGCCGAAACAATATCACCTCTCCGCGGACTACTACTTTCAGTGCCTCCCAAAGTGTCTCTAGACTAGTCCTCCCATCGTCATTGTGACTAAGGTAGTCCAAGATCGCGCGTCACAGCGTCTCCTCCGCCACCTGGCTCTGCAGTATAGTATTTCTAAAGCGCCAGCCCGGTGTCCCTACTCGCCCCCCAACAAGACGGGCCACCAACGTAATGGGGGCATGATCTGTCAGGGCTTGAGGCTCAATTGCAGTCTGCCTGATTCAGGAAGTAAACTCTGAGGAGGCTAAGAATAAGTCTATACGTGTATATGTCTTGGAGGAGGCCGAATAGAATGTGTAGTCCTGAAGCGTCGGTTGCGCCCTCCTCTAGACGTCCTCTAAATCACAGTCAGCCAGCCACTGTCGCCCCTCCCGGAGTCAGCGCCCCCGTCTGCCTATATCGGTGCCCAGAACGATCCAACTCATTGTCCATGACCAAATTGAAGTCCCCCCCTACAAGAATAGCCCTGTCCGGTGTAGTAAGCATTGGTGAAATGGCCTGCCTCATGAATGTTTCTTGCTGTGCGTTAGGGGCATATAATGTGGCAATAGTGAAGTGGAATGTCCCAACACACACCCTAATGGCCAGGAACCTACCCTTGATCTCATGTATATTGGCGACTACCTCCCCAGGAAAGGCTCTCGATATCAGTATTGCCACCCCAGCATGCTTCTTAGGAGCAGAGGATCAAAACTGCTGGGGAAACCCCCTCAAGCGCATAAGATATGTATCCTTAGACAATAAGTGCATCTCCTGTAGGAGGCAGATATGACTATCAGACCTCTCAAGGGCAGAAATGATCGCCAACCTCTTTGCTGGACTATTAAGCCCCTGGACATTAAGGCTTAGACATTTAAGGGACATGCGTGACTAAGTGGGTTGCGCGATCCAAGCGGGCACCCTCACCCAGAGACAGGAGACAAGGACGGCCCAGGGGTGGCCCGCACATATAGTGACAGTGATCAAGACCAGAGCGCATAAGAATTATGGGGGAAGCACAACAACATAAAACAAAGGCGCACAACAGGTGCATATCTAAACACACAAGTCCTCTATCACACGTCCAAAAAGAGGCAAAATCCTGACAGGGGTCTGCAACACCTCACAAAGGTCATCACGTGGTGTCCAGCAACCCCACCTCCCGGGCCAGTCTCCAGCAGCTTCACTGCTTGTTCTGAAAACAACCCCAGACCACTGCAGCGACACTCGGGTGCTATCTGCTTTTAGGCACTGGTCCCACCTGCAAGACTGGTCAGTACAGATTGTCTCTCCAGCGCTTGTTTGGTCGAGAATGGCCTCGGTTGCTTCCTCTTCCTCTCCTTCCGTCGCCAGCGCGGGTGGTCCTCGGCAGTGGCCTCCTCGTGCGGCCCGGCGCCACGCTACATCTCCTCCAAGTGAGGGATCCTGCGCGCCTCCTGCAATGATTTCACCTGACGAAACTGGTCCTCCCAACGAAACACAAGGCGGAAGGGGTGACCCCAGGTATAAGCCGTAGAGTTAGCCTGGAGGTGCTCCGTGATGGGCTTAAGTTCTCATCTCCTCTGCAATGTCCTCAGCGAGAGGTCCTGGAATAGCTGAAGCGTGTGCCCTCTGAACTGGACCTGATTGAGGTTTTGCGTTCTCTGCAGAATGCTTTCTTTAGTCATGTAGTTATGCACACACGCTAACATATCAGGAAGGCGCTCCCTGGTTCCTCCCATCCGACCCGCTCTGTGGACCCGATCCAAGGTGATCTCCTGCGTATCTTCTGGGCCCAGGATGGAGCGGAACAGTGCTATGACAAACCCTCTAATATCCTATCCTTCTGCCCTGGCCGGAGCTCCACTGATGCATATGTTATGCCGCCTAGAGCGGTTTCCTAAGTCCTCTGTCGCCATCTATAGGAGTTCCTGTTGCTCCCGGAGATGTATGACCTCCTGTTGCAGTTGTTCTACTTCTTCCCCCCGGGAGATCTCACTGTCCTCGACATTCGCCACCCTTTCCCCTAGCGATGTAATATCCGTGTGTAGCTCCCTCATCTCCTGGGAGATATCTCTCCGAAGCTCCTGCAGGTCCATCCTGAGCGAGTCAAACAAGGATGTGAGAAAACCTTTCATGACTGGGGCCCCACCATCATCCTCCGCCTCACCATGGTCCTCAGGCCCATTCGCCATAACAGCCCCTTCAGCCGGCTTGCCCTGCGCTGGGTGAGATCTTGTCAACATCTCCCTCACTGACTGGTCCCTTTTCTGCTTAGAGGACGCCATCAGAATTCAGCTCACCAGCCGGTACAGGGACCAGCCCAGCACCAATCACTGTCCACCCTGCTGCCCAGCAATCCAGTTCTCACAGAATCAGCATCTCTCACTGGAGCAGCCCGCTCTCGCCCTCTGCACTTGTTCCGGCCCAGGAAGAACGTCTGTTCCCCCTCCTCTTCTCCTCCGGGGCCGCAGTAGTAGAGCACTTTCTGTTATAGGGCGCCACCAAGGGCCAGCTCCATCAAAAAGATTGCCCCTAGGCCGGTGCCGGCCTACTCTCCCCGTGGGCCGATTGTCCCGCCAAGCCGAGGGCCCGCGCTTACCTCCGCACTCCGCAGGGCCCTCGCACCTCAGAGACCGGGGGTGCCAGGCGGCCTCCTTCGGTCCTGAAAGGCTGAGGCCACGTGTCGCCTCTTTGGGTTGTGGCCCCCCGAACCCGTACCTCCGCGGCCGACAGCCGCCACGGCACCCACCCGGCCGTCGTGCTGAGTCGAGCCTTAGTTGGCTCCACACCCTGCCTTCATCCGCGAAGACGCTGCGTGCTGCCGGAGCGCCGGCCGCCGCGCCCCCCGACCGCGAGTGCGGGCCAGGCCCAGAGAGGCTCTCGTCCGGCAGCCCCCGGGCCTCCGAACGCCTGTCCAGCCGCTCTTTCGAGTTCCTGAGTCTTCATAACGCTCCCCGATTCTCGGGGGTGCCCTCGCTGATGTTGGCCCGGGGCCGCTGAATAGCTGCAGAGGCCCGGGCGGCGGAGGTCGCGGACACGTGTCTGCTCACGCCGCCATCTTGGCCACGCCCCCGTAACTTTTAATTTACAGGCCTTGGGCACCTCTAGTGCACTTTACTAGGGACTTGCAGGTAAATTAAATATTCCAATTGGGTAGTAGCCAATGTTAACATGTTTAGGGAGAGGGTACATGCACTTTAGCACTGGTCAGTAGTGGTAAAGTGTTCAGAGTCCTAAAACCAGCAAAAACAGGATCAGAAAAATGGAGGGAGGCAGGCAAACGAATAAAGAATGGTGCATCTATAATTAGCTATTTTTATCTAACTTGATGAAATAGTGCGAATCAATTTTCTGGAGTCCATGTGTTTGCAGGACAAAATGTTGAATAAAATCGTAGTATTGTGGTCAGGCAAGTACTGACTTCTGCAAGGTCGCTGTACTGCCAAATATCTCCTAGTTAGGCCTTAAACTTTCAAGGAGAAGCAGGGCCAAAAAGCAAGGATTACTCTTGAATTTTAGATGTGACATAGAACTTTAACTTTAAACAGCAGATGTATTACTCACAATAAGCCATTGTCCATGCAGTGTTATCTTTTTAGGAAAAAAGAGATTTGATGCTTCTTAAGTATAAATCTCTTAGAAAGATGGATCATACTATTATGTTCCAAATAAGGCCAAACAATGCTTCTTATCGTCTTCAGTGCTAATGAAAACACTTGGGTTCTGAATCAGATGCTTCGCAATTGCCAAATTGCATTACCTGGACTTGGGATATTTTTAACTGTCAGTGGCATATTCAGCCTTAATAAATTCTTTCTGTGTGCACAAGCTTTGCAGAGCTGGTATCTTTGCTTTAGCTTTAGCAGTACATAAGTGCTCTGTCACAGTCTGTGTGTTACATGGCCACAGTTCAACAGCTTGAAGAAAAGATGCCTGGTACTGGTGTGTTCAAGTGCAAGTGGAAACGCTCTTGAACCTTGGAATGGGCTTGGTCTCAGGGTGGTCATAAGTTGGTGGGATGCCTATAGCCCTCTTGCAATTGTGGCACTTCATGTCCTTGACCTGTGTGTGTGATTAAGTGCTAAAGACAGGTGCATAGGTCTCAGAGAAGTGTCAGCACTTCTGATGGTGCAGTCTCTGTGAATCAAAGCTGGGCGGTTGATGAAGCACACACAACGTCCACCTGTTCAAAGAACAATGCAAACTCTTGAGGGGGATTGTACACCACTGAAATGTGGTGAGTAAAAAGTGCCCAGCCCGAAGGGTTCTCGGCTTTCTTCAGCTCCTCGTTCACAGCACTGCGTGGTAAATCTTGGGTTGGGAAATCTCAGTCTCTTATCTCGCAGCCTGTGACACAAAAAACTCCTTACAAAAGAAAATGAATTATATGGCCAGTGCTTAATTTGTGCTTGTTATTTCCGGTGCTGAGCACCGGCACTTATTTTTGAGTGTTCCTCCTTCTCTTGTAATGTTCCTAGAGCACCAAATTACTTTGCTCATTCCTGGAGAAGATATCCTTCTCTTTCAGGAAAGACAATCAATGTTTCCTGCCCTGGATTTAGGCCTTTACTGAATAGGTGTACAGAGCTCTTTCAAGTTAAAGGAGAACACTAAATAAAACTAAATAAACAGCTTGTATTTTATTTATTTATTTAACAGCAGAACATTTTGCACTGAAATATTTCATAATAGAACAGTAAAAGCACATAGCATCATAAGTGGATTAGTGGACCAGGATGAGAGTACATGAGGACTTTCATTAACAATATTTGAGGATTTGAGCAGTGAATGTAAACTGACACAAGAATGTAAAATTGCTGAAATCTACATAAATAAAAAGAAAATACAGTTGGGCCTATTCACAGCTACTCTTATGAAAACAAAACTACAGATGTCTGCATACCTACACTACGTACAGGCTGTGAGAAGGTGCAGTCAACCTTTGTCTGCTAGAGCAAGAAGATGCAACTTTAGAGACAAGGAGCTGGCCCTAAAGGTGGCATGCAAGTGGGTTGTAACTGACAAAATAGGTTGAAGGACTACAATTCATATGTAGCACAGGGTGATTTGGATTCAAAAAGATGTCAGTTGGCAGGCAATAGGTTGTGGGTAGGGTTAAAGCAGACAAGGTAGAAAAGTGGCCAGGTGCGAAGCGATGTGTAGCCTGGAATACGAGTTAGTAGGTTGTATGTTTCTGTAGGTTTATAATATGCCTGTGTGTGGCATCCATGAAGGTATGGCTTTATAACTAATGCCTTGATTCTTGATAAATCATGAATAACACACTTCTGGCTAAATGTGGAGTTTCTGCAAGAGTCAGTCAATGGATACCAGTTTGTTTTTTGATACAGGATGATGTAATCTTTGTCGTGGACCGCTGTGATGCACACAGCAATACAGGGCAGGAAAATCTAGTGATGGCTAGGGAAGGGCCACCACAACTTTGGTATGGCGGTTCTTTGGCAGATGGTGAAATGTTTATGCTGGCAGAGTCAGCAGAAGCTCCTCCAGCAGATCCCCTTGGTTCTCTAACCTCTAAAAGGGGCAGGGCAACCACATGTTTGGCAGACAGGGCATTGCGATTTTTAAGCAGATAGCCTGCAATAAGATAGCCTGCATTCTCTGCAAACACTAACTCTGTTCTTTCAAGCAAAGTGAAATCAGTGAAACCTAACTCTAGTCACTTACATTTTGAAGAAAGCTTTTACCTTAAAAAAGAGGGGCATTTAATCTACTAAGCAAAAACATTCGATAAAATGTCTGAAACAGTGGAACACTGTGAAACATTGATTACTCCAACTTCGTCACTTTTTCTACAAATTTAGCAAAGTTTGTCAAGTTCACAAAAGTTGCTATGTTTAAAAACCAGCATGACAAAAACATCTGCAATGTGTACAATTTATGGGTGAAACACACATCAAAATATAACTACAATTTGCATGTCATTTATTTTTGACTGTTCAATAAACACATAAGGAAGAACTGTTTTCCTGCCAACTGGAGGTTCAAATATTTTGCACTTCAACCAATTTTAAAAGCACAACTGTAACTTCCACTACCACTCCACAATGAGAGCAGGCATCGACAATGCCAATAGGTCTGGCTTTAAAACGAATGTTGTATGGTAATGACATGCATTAAAAGTAAATAGCATGGGAATTAATATGTATTTGAAAATATTGGTTAAGGTTAAAAGGTCAGGTGACAGCTGAACTTTCAAGCAAGACTTAAACATGTATGTAGGTTAATGACTGCCAAATTCCCATCTGTGCTGTTGCATTTTACCATAAAATGCTCTAGTTACCAAACACTTTAATAATATGTGTGTGCCCCTAAAGGTTCAAGCTCAGGTAGCTGGACAAATAAACAAAATGATTACAGCTAATTGTAGGGCACCACTTGTTGTGGAAGCACATCACTTTTGCCCAATCACAAGTATTCCTGACTCCCAAAAGCTGGGTGGAGCCAAAGCCCCTCTTTAGTGATACATAGTTGTCTGGCGACAGCTGCACTGTCAAGCCAGACCATAAGAAGTGGACCATTGAAGATGTCACATGAAATGCTTTAAACAGAAAAGTGGATTTTTTTAAATTGAAAAGTTCTATACATGAATTTCTACAAACTATCAATCATTAGAGCCTTGGCCAACTTGTGATGATTGTAAAATAATAAGTGATCCGATCTCTCGTGCCTATGATTATGAAACAATGCCTGTGTGGGGCTTGCAAGCACACAAAGACGTACAGTTGTTAACATTTTGCAGTTGCGCACGCTGCGCAATACAAGTTTGCACTGTGCTTGTGGGCCTGTATAATGAATAGTAAATGGGCATTACGTTGTGCATCGCGTCGCGCTTGAGGACCTGCTTAGCTCATCAGGTCCTTGATTTCCCCTTTGGTACACATCACTGACACCGGACTGGATGTCGTCATACCACGGAATCAGTCCCATAAACCAAGACTTCCCGCTTGTGCCAAACTCACTCCTGGGGGGCACGCACGCGGTCAAGAGATGAGCAACGCGACTGTTTACAAAAAGCCATTACAGAGGAGACGAGGAATGCTGGAAGAACAAAGATATACACGAGTGTACAATCCTTCTGTTTGTATAAAATCTTCCGTTTGCTGCCGTGTGTGGAGAACGTCATGCTCTATTTCTCCCTGGTGATAGCAGACCCCCTGTCAAAGAGTGTGAGTGGTTCCGCTCGGCCTGCACGAGGACAGCAGCTGGGCCTGGTCTGGTTAGTAGTCACACTGAAGCTGTTAAAACGGGCTCCGCAGGAAGCAGGCAGCATAAAACAGACCTTCACGCTGGAAAGAAAGACGTTGGGAGCCGAGAAGTAAAAATGTTCATTTTCTGCAAATAAAAGCAGTGACCTTTCACTTATTGCATTGACCTCGGCATCAATTAAGAAATCATAACCACCAGGAGTGAGTCATGGAAAACTCCCAGCGTGTGCTTCCCTCACAGATCTACATTTGGGTATGATTAGCTCAGTCGGCTTAAATTGCTTCAGCTCCCCCATCAGCCTTCTCTATAGGGACACAAAATGCCTGACGGAGACCACCAGACTGAACAGTAACCCAAAAGAAATCACCACGGCGACCCCAGCCAGCGAATTTCAATCGTGTGCACCAATGGTGTAAGATTTTTTGGGAGGTGGGTATTGGATTCTTTCAAAGCTAATAAATAAGGCAGTTGCACTGTTCTGAAGCGAGATCAGTTTTGGCACAATTAAAGCCCTCCTACGGGAGAACTTCAGCATTTGTGTGTGAGGTGCGCGCCTGTGTGAGAGAGGTTTAATTCACAGACACTATTGAATATTTTTGTACGTATTTATTATAACTTTTAGGTCTTCGTGGCAGCACATATGTTTTCGTGGTGTACTGTTACAAATTATTTAAAATATACATCGAGGTTGCTTAGGGTCCGCCAAGAAGAATATTTTGTATCACCCCATGGTGTGTATCTTTCCACTCTCTTTAGAGTTCTTGCATTACAGTGCAGGGGGACAACTTTACATCTTAGAGGTAAACTAAATAATCACATATAAAATTCTTTATCTCATAGATATATTATATCCAAAACAAGTACTTTTTGTTTTGTGTTCTCCCTTCAACAGTTTTAGCAATATGTTAGTCAGAACTGAAAATGCAAACTGCACCAATTGATTTTGCCAATGCACATTTATAGTGGTAGCATATTGCATGGATGCAAGTTCACAACAATGGGTCTATTGAATGACATACAGTGGTGAGGAGGCAGTGCGAGGTGACCTGTCCTTAATAATCCTTTTTAAAAGTGATCCACCAGGAAGCATTCCGATTGAACTGCCCTCAAAGGAGTTCTCAGCAACTACCACAACAACTCAATTAGGCTAACAGAGCAGCCATCACGACCTCTATTGACTCAGCATCCAACCTCACAAAATAACTTTTCAAGATAGTCAAAGAATACTCCAACCCAGCAGCCTCAGAGAACACACCCACCCCTCCCAAGAACTCTGCAACACCCACTCAGATGACTTTCACAGTAAGATCTCCACATCTACAACAACTTAGACTCCCAACCCACAATCTCCAACCTCAGGTCTCTTGACTCCCCCAGTGTACACCACCAGCATGATCTCCACGTGCGCACCACTCACCTCTCAATCTACCCCAGCCATCATGTCATCCATTCACCCTGGGGCACAAACCGACCCATGCCCCCAGCACCTGTTCAACCTCGGAACCAACCCCATCAGCATGGAACTCACCAGCATCCTCAACACTTCTATCACATCAACAGTTTTTCTGGACAAATAGAAACATGCGGAAATCAAACTCCTCCTGAAAAAAACCCCACTCCAGATCCCAATCAACTCAAGAATTACCAACCAATCTCTCTACTTTCCCACCCAGCCAAAGTACTAGAGAAGGCCATCAATCAGCAACTCACTGTATACCCGGAAGAAAACAATCTACTGGACACCTGCCAATCAGGTTTCCATTCCAACCACAGCACCGAGCCCACACTCATTGCCACCACTGACAACATCAGAGCACTCCTCGACCACAGAGAAACCGCTGCCCTGATCCTCCTCGACCTATCAGCATTGTTCATCATCGTCTCCCACCATACCCTCATCAACAAACTCCATAGCATTGGAATGCAAAAATGACTCCCACAAATGGATTGCCTCCTTCCTGACAGGGCACACTTAGAGATCTGACTTCCCCTTTTTACCTCCGCACCCAAGAGAACCATTGCAGCATTCCCCAAGGTTTATCCCTCTGCCCCACTCTGTTGAATACCTACATGACTACCCTGGCCACCATCATAAGATCCCACGGACTCAGCTTTATCTCCTATGCAGTCGATACTCAACTGATCCTCTCACATACTAAGGATCCCTCCACCACCAGAACCAACTTCCGCAACGCCATGAGCACAGTAGCCGACTGGATGAAAACCAACTGCCTGAAGCTCAACTCCGACAAGACAGAAGTCCTGATTTTTGGTAAAAACACCTACATTTGAGACCATAGCTGGAGGCCAGCCTAACTGGGACCCACTCCCATGCCTACAGACCACACTCGCAACTTTGGTATCATCCTCGACAGTGAGCTTACCATGAAGCGGCAGATCAATGCAGTTGCCTCCTCCTGCTTCCACACCCACTGCATGCGCCACAGAATCTTCAGAAGGCCCAAGCCAACACCAGGAGAACTGTTACCCAGGCCCTCATCACCTGCCACCTCGACTACAGCAATGCTCCATACCCCAGCATGTCCTCCCATCTCCCAAAGAGACTCTAGACCATGGGTACTCAGAAATTTTTTCCCTGGGGCCAAAAACTTTGGTCTGTGATGTGACCGAGGGCTGCATTGATGCCAGCAGTGGCAGTCGGGCGGGGGCATTTGCCCGTAAGGTGGATGTAGGGGAAGTGAAGCATATACATCTAGTGGGTGAATTGCAGAATTCGCCTTTAAATAAAAGTTGGCCTGTTTATTTAACGTCTTTTTAATATTTGTGCTCAGTCGAGAAAATAACAGTACAATGCTACTGCTGACCAGGGGGCCACATGTAAAGGTCAGGAGGGCCGCATGCGGCCCTCAGGCCGTACTCTGAGTATCAATGCTCTAGACAGTACAGAACACCACTGTCATCCTGAACCTTCGAGGTGCACCCACATCACTCCCACCTCAGAAACCTCGAATGGCTCCCCGTCCAGAAGAGATGTCATTTCAAGCTCCTCATGCACGTCTCCCAAGCCCTACATGATCAAGGACCAGACTACATCAACCACTATCTACACTTCCACCAACCCACCAGACACCTGCGCTCTTCCTCTCTGGCCTTCCCACACATACTCAGAATGTGGCACAGCGGCAGACGCTCTTTTTCCTATATCACCACCATGGCCTGGACTGGCCTACCACCGAACTTCACCCTCACTTGCAGATTTCAGAAAGAGACTCAAGATCTGGCTCTTCAAAGAGACATCATACCTCAGATACCCCCAGGGGGTGACAGCAACACACTCTACAAATGATTTATTGATTAGTAGTTATTTCTTCATGAACAAAAATATGCTTTTGTGGGTTGGAAAGATTCTTTGAAGCGTGCAGGCCAGTCCCCTCTGTTATTAATATGGAGGTCAGGGGTAGGTTGTTGCCTTAGAAGTGTCTAACCTGGGTATAGACAAGGAGGGGTATCCTGTCGTAAAACCTGTGGCTAACTTGATCCACAGAAAACATTAAGTCACCAAAGGCAACTTTCTGGATGTACAGCAAGCAGGTCCTGCAGGGTGCCAAGTCAAATCTAAAGCCATAGCCTTATTTTACATTGCCAATTAATTACAAACTTTTCTGCAACGAGATGAATGATGGCTTGAGAGCTTACTGGGCCAATCACTCATTCTCAGCTGAATTTTACTGAGAGGCAAATTACTGATGTATGAAAGCATGTTATAAGAAAACAAGAGTCTCTGCCCTGCATTCAGGTTCTTACTTTGGGTGCTGTGATAACAACACCAATGGCAGATACCAAAATAACATAGAGAATCTCATGTGTCTCTGCATACAAATATCAGTATCAATATGTACCTTAACTGCAAGGGAACCTGTTCAACGTAATTTTGCTCCCCACAAACTGAGTTTTCTACTTGACAACACACCAGAATGTTTTAGTGCATCATAAATTAGAACACAAATACAATCAGTTCCATCATTGATGACTTCTCCAATTACGTCACGGTGGCTTACACCTTTAGGAGACGAATGTACAAAGATTTAATTCATGGGTGTGCGAGTGGACATACATGGCTAATGAGGAAGTAAGTGGGTCCTATTGGGCAAATGTGAAAGCAGCTTCCATAGGCTTATTCACAGACAAGGCTGTCGGACAAATAATGTCAGGCAGCTGTGTCGACCTAACTCCACCTCTTTAGCTGCCTTGCAAAACACCGTATGCTAACTCACCAGCAACTAATCATGCAATATGGTGCTCACATACTACACATCTACTACTTAATAATGTGAGAATGTGCCCCTCACGGTGCAGTCTCGTGCACAAATCCTCAATTGAGCAGGTGTCTGAAATCATTTCGTGTATGATCCACCAACCTGGCCAGTCTGCATAAAAAGGGCACCAGGCTGGAACAGAACTCATAGTACCAGAATGCAAGTTATAATTGAATAGATGGTAAATAATGCCAGAAAGATTACAAAACAATTTCATACAGTTCAGTCTTCGATTTCCTGTGAGTTATGCTAATAAAACGAATTGAACAATGCCAGTAGTGGAGTTGCACCTCTGTCGGTATGTGATCCGTCATGTAAATCAGTGATTTTTTAATGACATTGTTGCCAATGTGCTACGTGCTGTCAACAGGGGCATCATCAACAATGTGATTTGTGATGGCAAGTCAGTGAAGTGACTGAGTCTGGCTCGGCCTTATAGGTCTTTCAGTTAGAATGACCATGTGATAGATCCACCTTAGTCCTTCTTGCTTATCAGAAGAGAGGTTGATGCAGAGCTGTCACAGTTTTAGGCTAGTCAGTCTTACAGAAGTAGGATGTGCCCGACAAGTACGTTCCCCAGCCCTACATGAACCCAAGATGCAAGCCTCACATGTGATGTTACCTGCTGTATTGGTCTGGCCATTCAGGGTCATCGCCTTCTCGTTGCTCCTTGTACCTCACTGCCTTTAATGCAGGGACTTTCGTGTTTTACCGCACACGCTATGACAAATGTAAGAAACCTGAAACAGAACGTTCTCCTCGGTTTTTTACGAGGTTCCATTTTTCCATTTGCTATTGTTACAGACTTGAAAGAATTACATCATGGATATGGCTCAGTGAATTAAAATATAACAACCATGAGATCATGTCACAAACCGTGAGGGAAGAAAAAAAGTCATCAAATATATAAATAATGTGAAGTTGAACTTGCTCTCACCGTCTGAGAAGCAGACATCAGACTCTTCACCTTAACGCGTAGGGGCTTGTTTGAACCATGACATCATGTACGTTGTTGCTGGATAAAACCTAACCTGGCTACTTGTAAACTTTTTCAGTCAGGGTACAAGATAATGCAGACATTACGTCAGCTGATTTCAGCACAGAAGACAAGGGGCCTGTAAAACTGCTCGTTTTATACTTAAAAAAAACAGCCGAAATCGCAGTAACAATGTGATGTGATTTTTTTTTAAAGCTTCTAAAACTCATGTTTTGAGTGTTTCAATGACAAACTAGTTCACACGCAGTGCATAGATGCACAAAAAATGTACTGGGAGCAAGCTACACGATGATCGCAACAAAAGTGATTAGGCCTCTTAGGTTATTTCCAGTTCTAACTAGCGAGATAAATGTCTCTGTCCCAGCCGTTCTGCTTGGTACAAGTTTACATTCTTATATTTTATGCAATCTTCATGTGCTGTGCGTAGGTTTCAGAATCCCACATAGAAGAACTCGGAGATCACTCATAATGGAAAGTCCTGTGTTTTTCTCTAGAGAGGGCTAAATCGTTAGAGGAAATACAACTGGAACTTCTGCCCTCATATGGATAGTATGTTAAAAGAAATTCCAGTGATGGGTTCTCTTTGCTCCACAAGATCAAGATTTTCCACCCACTTCTAATTCAAAACCATGGGGTTTACTGCTGTTTTTGTGGCCGGAACTCTGAATGAGGCATCATAATACGTTTAGAGGATGCTGTGAATCGTTTCTTTAAATACAAATTGCAATGCAACTACCTTGCAGCAAGCAAAGCAGTTCCAGATCTTGCCTTGACAAGGTGGAAAATGTGGAGTCAAAGGAAAGGAGGCTGCGACTTCACTTTTTTGACAATTCTCTGCTCTTGGAGTGCAGAGCCTTCCTACTTCCTATTGTCACCATCATCTTAATCCACTCCATTTCCCGTTTTCTTTGCTTCCTGCGACCTACAGAGCCCAAACCTCTTCCATGTACGAACTCCCGCCTACTTAGGTTGCTTCTGTTTCTAGACTCACCATCTTCAGACTCCCAACTCCCAGCTTCTCCTCTGAGCCACCCTTTACTCATGCATCCTTAGCTGTGTCTGACTGGCTAGCCTCCTCCGTGCACGTGGTTAGCATTCCCATGGCTCAGTAAGAAACCGCAGGTCTCCACCACCTGAATCCTGAGGATTCAAAATACTATGTGGCAAAGGTGCTGCTCGGTCCCTCAGCCGCCTTCTCACATCACCAGCTGCTGCTTCCAAAAGGGGTGAACGAGCCAGTGTCCCAGGTACCACTGGAACACTAACGTGCTAGAATAAATGTCACTATCAGGTAGGTAAACAGCATTTATGGAGAGTAAATGTCTGTGTGTGTGTCTGTCTGTGTGTAAGAGAGAGTGTATAAGTGTGTGCGTCTGTGCCTGTTTGTGTGGGGAGCTCACCTGATAGACCTACCAATAATGTATTGTGAGCATTCTTAGATACATCCTTAGAAACTCTGGCATTAGTGGCATATTGTAGGTATCCTATAACACTCTGGACAGGCCACCTGTTATGGTGTTTCAAAAGTGGACACATTGCGTCCACTGTCACAACCACAGTGGCCAGGCCTGGCACAATGGCAGCCAAGTGCTAACATATTCTGAGCATTCTTTGCCACATGCTGCCTTTCCCTGACAGAATGGTGACCTATCCTTGGTACATCAAAGGCATTTTAAGTGACGTGCCGGCTAGCCTGACATAATGCTGGCACATCATTGACATATGTGTGGGCATTCTCCGCACATGGTTTTCTCTCTCCCTGCCACTACAGTGGTCCATCCCAAATGTATTGTGCCTTTTTAACGTGATTATTCATACCTCTGGCAGTATGAGGGTGAGTTCGTACGCTAATCGTACTGGTAGGTGATGAGGAAAAATGGAAATAAAGCCAGTGTGTACTTTAATGTTGTTCTTATTTATAAAGTGCTCGTACATCCTTCGATTACATGGCGCTGACCATTAAGAAAGAATAGAATACATTACAAAAGGAACACGATTTAAGAGCCATGTTTCCAGGTCTGTCAGGGTTCCCTTGTAGTCAGTCTCTGGTCTGAGAGGTTCTGGCAGCGAATTCCAGAGATTAGGGCCACCAGATCATCAAATGAGAAACTCCTAGCTCCTGTTCTAATATTCCCTAGCTTATGAACTTTCAGCAAGTTCTTTTCAGACGAGCGCAGGCTGCAGTTGGTGCAGCATCTCTCCCAGTGCTTAATTTGTGACTAAAAACGTGCCGGTGCCCAAAGTCCAAACACGCGGCTGCTGCATTTAAATGTGCGAGCACAGAATACTGAGGCAGCCTAATCCTGAAGACACCTCAGGCCTCTTTAATCTATTTACAGGATCTCCTGCCCGGAGCACAACAAGGACAAATTATGCACTGATCTCTTCACTCCCTTTCCAATAAATCTTCTCGGAGCTTTAAAAATAACACAAAGCACTTTGAAACGTTGTTCTTTCAGCTATAGACAGCCAATGCAGTTGGACTAATAGCAGATGTGCTCTAGAAAACCTAGACTTTTCTAAGGTCAGTCTAGCAGTTGAGCTACGTGAGATTTCTTGATCAAGTAATGTGGGACACCAAGTGATAATTCATTGATGTAGTATAACCTGGAAAGGACTACAGCTGCCAAAAGGCTGTACTTTTTTTAAGATACTCAGGTAGTTAAAATAAGATGACCCTGCCATTGACATCTGAATGTATAGCATCACAGGTCAATTGAACATGACATCTAAGCTCTTCATGACACAAGGTGGCACAGGGCATGGCCCTAGATGACCCAGGCATCCTGTCCACTGCCATAAATCAGTATTTCCGTTGATCACTAAAACTTCAATTTTTTCTGTTTAGTGTCAAGTGGTTTTTGCCAATCCATTTCCAGATAAATCTTATGACCCACTGGAAGCTCTTTTGCACGGCTTGGCACATGCAAATGCCCAAGAGTTCTTTCAGAATTCCAAATATCTCTTTCGGTTTGTTATCGACCTGGCTAAGAAGACCGTCATAAAATGCTTACGTTGCTGTATTTAATATCTTTTTATAATCAGCCAGTCCCTTTTTAAAACTAGGTTTATCTTGATCATTGCTTAACTCCTTCAACCCCCTCATCAACCTCCTAAAATTGGACCTATCCTGAATGAGAGGGGCTGATTTCTACGTTTTAATTGACAATTAGACTTTATAGATATAAGTAGTTCCGCTGCTGCCGCTAATCAGGCGTGAAAGCTCTTCCATTAGGAATTCACTGAGTCTCTTTCATCAAAACGTATCTTAATAAAACCTATAGGTGACTGTAGCATTTGTTTGCATTTGGAAAAAATGACAAGCTGATTTTTTGGGACCAGAATATAATCACAAAAAATGAAAATCTGCTTCTTCAGGACATACAGTACATATTATTTAATTTGCTGAAAATAACAGGCTTTTGCTTGGGTAAATGGAATTAATTTTTGTATTTCATTATTTAATGTTTATATATTTTAGAGATCGCTTAGCTTTAATTTCCAACAAAATAACTGCATTTCTGAAATAAATTTCTAGGAGATGTTTGATCTTTTGTTGAGTTTTAGAGACTTGTTTCTGAGTTAGTACCTTGGTACCAGATGGCAGTTATTACTATGTTTGTTAATACATGATGCATGGAGGCATTTGACCATGCATATTGATCATTTATATTGATAAAACTATTTTGATACTATTTTGATGTTTTGTCTTTTGCTATTTGAGAGCTCGGGACTCACTGTTGATGTAATCTCTCCGCTGTCTGACCTTTCAATATCTTTGTAATTAAACAGCTACATTGCCATGCAACCACATAAAATGTGTTTAGTTCTATTGTGCAGTGATGGCCACTGCAAATATTAATCAGAGGGGTGGGCGGGGTTGAGAGATGGGGGGGCTGGGAGGGAATAAAAACAATTAAAAAAAATAACTTACCTCTTCCTGTCGCCGCCACCTGCTGCCTTGAGCCTCTTCTGGTGTCCCAGCATTCACTGCTGGGACACCATCACAGGCTCCCCAGCAATCCTGATGTTGGTTTCATGCAAAACCTTGCATGAAAGCAGCACCAGGATTGGTCTCAGCGGTAGCGACTGCCGCTCAGACACAGCCCAACGGGGTCTGTGCAGTTTCTCCAGCCCAGCTGTTAAACACAGCCGGGCTGGAGAAAACTAAGTGCGCATGTGTGTTTGGCCAGTCTCAGACGGCTGGCCAAACACACATGCGCACTTAGGTGCACTCTTCCCTCCTTCCCCCTCCCACCTCCCATGGCCAAGCCCCACCACCCCCTGCACTGCTGGCTGTGCCAGGAGCAGAAAAATAAAACAATAGTAGACTATCGTTTTATTTTTCTGCTTCTGGCACAGCCAGGGGGGGCTATGCTCCTTCGCCATAGCGAACTGCTATTGTGTATGGCTTGCAATCGAGTATGTTACCGCAACATTTGTACAGGACTTTATTAAACCCCTGTTGAGGCTGCAAAGTGCCTTGCGATTTGTATATTCTCAAACAGAAGATATGAGTGAAAGTCTGCTTGAAGGGGGCTGGATGAAAAAAATGAAATGAACAAAGATGCTTAAAAGTTAAGCCATAGAACCTTACATAACCAGATTTTCCTAAATGCCTGTTTAAGATATATTGCTTTATGGACATCTTCTAGTATACATTTGGTTGACTAGTACCCCTTTATGCCAAGCTGTTTTCAAAACCTCTGGAGACTGGCATCAACACCCCTCTAAAAGGTAAGGCATATATGGTACTACCTTAATCTATAGTTACATGTTTTTATGCTAGAAGAATTATGGAATGAATGGATATGCAGAGACAGAACTTTCCTGACACATATTTGTGATTATATCAAGAACTCCAAGAAAGGGAAGAGACTGGCTAGTGGTTAGAGCTCCTGACATGAGATCTAGGAAACCCGGGTTCGAATCCCGTTTTAGGTGTTTCATTCTGTGATTCTGAGCAAATCACTTAACCTCTCCATGCATAAAAATCTAATGATGTATGGTTCCTATAAAAAATTTCCCTTTATCTTCAGTGGCGGCCCGTCCTTTAGGGCGGAGGGGCCACGCCCCCCCACCCTGTGCCCCTCATGAAGAGTGTCTGTCAGGCTGAACAAAGGTCAGCCTGACAGACACTCTCCATGTTCAGCTCAGGCAGCCAGGAGCAGACATGCGCAATTTGCGCACACTCCTGGCTGCCTGAGCAGAACTTTGCTGGGCTGAGGAGGTCACAGCTCCTATGGGCGTGACCTCATCAGCTCAGCAAAGGTGCCTCGAGACCTTCTCCTGGGTGACGAGGAAAGCATCACCAATTGACACTCTCCCTGGGCGCTTCAGTTTAAGCCCTGAAGTGCCCATGGCGAGTGTCAATTAGTGACACTTCGTCACAGAGTGGGGTGGGGTCAGCAGTCTCACTGACCCCATCCCATTCTGTGACGAGGCTGGGACTGCTGCCTTCCCTCATTGGCTGACCTATGGTCAGCCAATGAGGGAAGGCAGCAGTCCCAACCCTCCTGGGACCTGGTGGCTGAAAGTAAGTGTGTGTGTGTATGTGTGTGATGTTTTAAATTGAATGTTTGGTGCACGCGTGCATGTTTGAGTGTTATGAGTGTTGTTAATGGATGTGCGTGCGTGCGCGTGTGTGTGAAAGAATGAGTGTGTGCGATCTTTTAAAATGAATGTTTGGTGCGTGCGTGTCTGTGTGTGAAAGAATGAGTGTGTGTGTGTGTGTATGTCCCGCCCACCCCCCTCCCTCCTAAAGCTGCCGGCCTGGTTATCTTGTAAAACACTTTAGTGCCCTTGGGCCAAACGTTCGTGTTATACAAAACTGTAAACAAAATGAAAGGCCTCGGATTGAACGGGTTTGCACACTTCGTTGTATTGTTATGTGTATATGATCATTCCAAAGAGGACAAGGGGAATGACATTTCCTCTCACTTTGAAGAAGCTGTGCCTTGAGGGCGAAGCAAAATAGCTAATGGAAGTAAACACTTCAGCTGTTTCTTTAGCTCAAATGTGATTTTATCTTTAGGGGGCCTAAAAATTAAGGGTCTGGCTAAGAATTTGTTTGGCGGCAGTACTCCTGGTGCTACTGGGGGAATTTACAACCAGGCCAACATGGTGGGGTAAGATCCATTATATTCAGACTTGTGCAGTGGCTGTTCTGCAAACACCTCATATGAAGAGCCATGCAGCCTTCACTCTTACACTCCATCTCGTAGTATGTGTTCTCTTTAATTTAAAGAAGCATTCATCACCTTCCCACCATCTTGGCTCATTTGCATTAGCTAACTTGCTCTTTGCTCTTTGTTCTATGGTCACATATATGGTCACATATAGCTCGCTATGCCATACATCTCCGCTGTCCTAATATTGTTTCGATACTCGCCTCTCCACAACAAATTTGGGTTATTTTCCTAATTTATGCTATCTACAACACTCTGTGCCCATCTACCATTGAAACGTTCTCCATGCACAAGGGAGGTGAATTGGCCTAGTAATTACAGCTGCCGACCCTGTACCTAATGATCTAGGCTCGAATTGCAAACTCATCACTGAACTCAGCATTGCGCGATTCTGCGCAAGTCATTTAATTTCCTTGTGTCTAAAATTATTATTTGCGAACTACTTTTGTGTATTCCCACTTGATGTACGCGATCTAAGATTGTTTCCAAATGCCCCATGTCATTTAGAATGCCCCTTTACTTCCTACCAAGGTTCACACTATGTGAATAACAAGGCACGCATAAGGGTAAATTCAATACGGATCTATGCCTTTACGTTTAAAAAAGTAATTGTGGAGGCTAAGTATTGTCTCTTAAATTGAAAAAAGTGTTTCTGTATTCCGTAACATACCTAATATTTATTGAATGCTACATTTCCCTCCATAGGAACTGCAAAGAGAAGCCCAGCTCCAAAGCATTAGTATCTCTAGTCCCATTGAAATTGTCAGCAGCACTTATCTATGAACAATGGCATGAGGTACAGACTCTTGGCACAGTCAATACATGGCAAACCCACATCATACAAATACACATGCCACGTGAGTTCAATCACACTGAAAAATAAAAACAATATTTTATCATTGTTTTATTTTTTAGATGCTGGCTGAGCCAGCGTTTGCAGGGAGGGGTGATGCCGGGCCATGGGAGGGGGGGAGGAGGAGTGGAGTAGAGGTGTGCACTTAAGTTCGCAGGTCAGTTTGGCCAGCCAGTCTAGGCCACCCAAACAGACATGCGCAGTTTGGTTTCTCCATCCCAACTGTATTGCACAGCGGTTTGGAAAAACAGCACAGACTCCCTATGCCTGAGCGAGCGGTAAAGCAGACCGCTCAGGCCAATACCCGTGCTGCTCTCATGCTTGGTATTAGTGCGAGAGCAGCCAAGGTATTGCACAGGGAGTCTCGGATGCTGTCCCAGGGACTGCTGGGACCAGGAAGCCGAAGAGCGCAAGGCAGCCGGCAGCAACAGGTAAGTGTTTTTCTATAATTATTATTATCATTAAAACCCCATCGCACTCTCTCTGTGCCGATTCCACCCGCACCACCACTGTTAATTTGTGTCGGCCGCCACTTAGTCAGACATCTAGATAATGAGATGAAGTTGTGTTGCTCACTATTAGTTGTTAGTTTTCTTTCATTTGTTTCACCTGTTTCATTGCGTAAACGCATCCATCCCTCCAACCAGTTCTCCCCCATCTGTCTATCTATGTAAGTCTGTTTTGATGGACGCTCTGTGAGACTGCATGTAAGCTGCCATTGACTGTATCTGAGTATGTGCGTACTGCCTTTACTAATGTGTGTTTATACCTGCGTTACCACTTCTATGTGTACCTATTGCCTGTTGGCCTGTGTGCATAGTGTCTGGTTCTGCTCATAGTTGTTCGTTTTATTTGCGAATGCTCTTTCCACCTTCATTACTTTTTGGAATCAATGTATGCATTTTTTTTCTCCACACTTTTCTTTTGCATTCATCTAAGCCTATTATAATATAAATTCGGATCGACAAGTTCCTCTGTTCAATAACTCTGAAACAATGTTAGTAAATGTGCAGTTCTATACATGTTTCTAACTTTTGCTAAATGAATAACATCAGTCCAGTTTAATGGTCACAGAGGGAACTCAAATATGAGTGTCTGCCTTCTTACGAAATCAATACTTTAGCCACGCTAACTTGTTAACAAATGTTCTTCATTAATTAGCGAGATCTCGCATTTGGTACGATTTTGAGCTTCTGCCCATGTATTGATCACATGGTCTATTAATGCTTTGTGTCCGAGAACTGTTTCGTTCCATATGACCCTGTTGACCGCATTTTGTTTGACTGAGTATATGTTTACACTGTAAACGCCTTGGAACTAACCTTTGTTCTGGCAACTTATAACCTATTTCCCCAAGCGCTGGATCACTGACAATCAATCAGGATTCCTCCACGTGTTCTCACATCACTACACTGACGGCAAAATTGCGCAAAAAGTAATGTTTGCAAATTAGAAGAACAAAAGAATGAATTTTCAACAACAAGAATGATTTGTTAGATCCTTCAAAACAGTTGTCTGAGGAATTTCTAATTACCACTTGGTAAAAAATGATTAACTAGTCACATTGACGAACCTCCATTCCTCTCTCACATTAGGAAAGACACAATTCACTTTGCTGAAGATAAATCTAAATTATTCACATAATCTGCAATAAACATGTTTTTATGGCTGTAAACTGCTGTTCCTGCAATATCCTTCAAGTTCTGCCTACAGCATACTTTCCTGGAAAGCCAACTGTGTTTTGGCTGGGGTGTTCTCTGACTTAAGTCTTCAAGCAGGGGGATATTTTTACATCTGTGCTCCAGTTCCGTTCTGTCGGTGGTCTCCTGGGCTTTGCATGCATTGAGGTCTTGTCTGCCTCCATGGCGGTTCCACTTAATCCGCAAGATTTTCCATTGCTCTGTTCCCAGTTCTGACATCCTCTACCCCCAGCATGCTTAAAATATATTGGAAGAAGGTTACAGATAGATAGGTGGATAAGGGAGGACCTTTCATCGGGGGAACCACATGTGTTTATCAATCTAACTCACTGAAAAGCCACATGGAATATTCAGGCTCTACATTAAGCTCCTGACGATCTGCTTCCTATCCCCCTGCAGACCAGACAATGTTTTCCACCTTTGTGTTTGTTCTAATGATCCATGACCCCATTGCCATGGCAACAGATAAACATGAACCCTTTGAAATACTGTCGGTCTCAGTTGTCTTTGGCAATGTCAGTTGCACCTTGGGAGACTTCTTCCACCATTAAAGCTTTGCCAGCTGTCAAGACATGAATCTATGAACTGGGAGACTGGGGGCACTGGGCCGGATTCTGCTGAACGGATTTCTGCATGGTGCATTACAATAAATAGCCTGGGCCAGGCTCTGTGGTCAGTCATGGCAGTCTAGCACAGAATAATCCAGGATATTATAAAAGGGTATAACTCAGTGAGTCAATGGCACATTTATTACCGAAGCAATGAATCCATAGATAGTCAAGCTCACTGTGCCAAGATCTTCCTGGAGGTTGGATTTTTGTTTTGCTTCTGTTTGAACCTTTTGGTTTGGCATAGATCGCAGCTATCACAACATGTCCAAAGTACGTGAGGCAAGATAGAATGGATTATTCACATTAAACCAACCACTACTTCTCTAGAGTCAGGATAGCTATTACAAAATATAGAGATAGCTCCTGCACATTCTGTGGCACCCACTTCACCTAGGTCTTTGACCACAGTGGTTTTCTTGCTGCCATCTCACTGGGATGAATTCTAGTTTAGAGAATAAACCTCTCCTTTCTCTTCACCAATGAAGTTGGTGTTTCTATGTGCCAGATTAATAATTATTTTTGGAGTTTTGTTTTTTCCCTTTGTGCACAAGACTTAAGGGCATGATTTAGAGTTTGGCGGATGGGGTTACTCCATCACAAACGTGACGGACATACAGTCCATCGTATTACAATTCCTTTGTAGCCTATGGAGATTGTAATACGGCGGCAGGTTATCCATCACGTTTGTGACGGAGTAACCCATCCGACAAACTGCAGATCAGGCCCTAAGATCCTACCCAAGAAACAGTCTTTAATGTATGATTTCTAACTAGACTATCATCTGGCTAAATGTGAAGTGGCTAAGCACCTATTGATTATAAGAATGCTGATATGCTTCCTAGTTGGTTCCCTCGATTATGTCCCCATTTATACTCCATTACACAGGGAAAAAATGCTATAACTCCTCGTAAGATTCCTGCAGCTTCCACATGGAGATTGGGATAAGTCAATAAGGACGCTCAATGAAGGACCACACGCCAATTATGAATACATTTAGCTTTACTATAATTTCAAATAAATGCAGTCATTTAGCACATTAACAATAGTGAAATAAGAATGGCAATGAAAGGCATCTATTCATATATATGTACACTACAGATAGTATCTATGTATACGAATGAGCAAAGAGTTCATTGACAGAGTAAGAATAGTAAATAAAAAAAACATCTATATAAATGTTTATATATAAGTACACTACAAAGAGCATCTATGCATACATCTGAGTAAAGAGTTCATTCACAGATATAAACTTGGAATAACTGTATACCAAAATGTGATACACTATGATGTTCAGGGAGCAGAATATTAACGAGTTGAATACTTCAGATAAGCTTTGATTTACTGCACACTAAAATGCACATTTCAATTACTGTGGCAGACTTACACTACGATGTTCAGTAAGGCAGGAAAAAACTATAAACGAGTTGAATTTCTCAGATTATAAACACAGTGCAAATATAATAATCAATCATAATAATAGAGCAGAGAAACGAAAAGCCTTTCATCCCTGGGTGGAACTTAACTTAGTCCACGAATGCTGGGAAGCCCTCTACCGCCCGCTTGGACCTCTCTCCCCCTCGAGCGTCACGGTCTTGGAACAGCAAAACAGGGAGGCATCTCTGGGTCTGAAGATGACAGTTTCATAACTCCATCTGCGAGCTTCAATATTCCCTCACCCACCTTTCAGTGTTTAAATAACCTGAAGCTTGGATTCTACCCCCTTCCAGTATTTTCTAGCTATGTTATCAGTATATGTCTCTTGGCTGCCTTGCCATTCCCTGGCCATTGTTTTCATTCCATCTTTTACTGTGGTCTCATTCTCAAGGTTGAGACTGACTCTCCTTTACAGCCTGTTTCTCACACATGCAGCTGCGAATAAGTTTATCTACGGAATGTCAAAAGAAAACAAGCTTGAAAGCGAACATCGTGAATTTCTTTCACGTTGTTCTGGCTTCAGCAGGCATTACGCTCATCTACACTGTTCAAGCTAATTAACCCTTCGAGTTACAATGTCTTCCGCATCTTTCCCTACTACTACACTGATCACTCCACCCCTTAGATGAGCGCAATGCTTGCAAAGCCAGAAGTATTTATTGTAACACTTCGCTAGCTAGATTGCTACGAATACTTGTTAGCATTATTCTGAGCGCCTGCATTTTAGTATAAAGCTGGTTTGTGCGTACATATAGTCTACATAGTATAATCATTAGCGTGACACAGACAATCAGTAACCAGATTAGCGGATGTAACACTATATTTAGCGTTTTCGTAGCTCCTGGTGCCCAACCTAAGAAGAAGTCATACCAATGGTGCTCAGTTTCTTGCTGGATACGTGTAGCAGTGTGCATAAGCTGTTTGGCGTCTATGGTCATCTGTATGGCTGCATCCTTGGTATATTTAGCTGCCATGTCGAATTTAGCAAATGTGATTTGTGCGTAGCGCCTGATTGCCTCTAATCTAGGTAGCTTCACAACAAGCGGAATGTTCCATTCTAACTGTGCTTGCATTTGCGTCTGTAATGTGGTTGTGGGGAACTTAGTCGGTTGGTATAGGATGTGAGTACTTATGTCAATAATGCTGGTAATATTGCACATACACATTACCTGCTCTCCGGTGGTTTGTACAAATCCGTTAATAAGTAAGGGGTGATTAGTAACATAACATATACTCTCTTAGCCTATCTGATTTAAGTCAGTGCCATTGATAGGATAAGGTAACCATTCACATTCTCCTGGTATTGGGTGAAGGCATGGGTCTAGCGCCCGTCCAGTGTGGGTACATACCCACCCCTTAGACCAATCTGCTCATCTAGTGGGATCTACGGTGTGATTTGTTTGATCAATCCATTTTTTGTCAGTGTGAGGTATCCACCATTCTTCACCTATTACTACAGGGAGCAATATAAAGGGGCGCCATATTTCAGGAGGAAGATTACTTCTAGCTATATCAAAATGAGCATAACACATCTCTCCCTCACAATGGAATTGTATAGGCTTTACCCATATTTCTTCAGGCAAATGCAATTGTTGTCTCCAATATTCACCTTGAAGCTGTCCCCATTCTGCCTTGAAGTCTACATACTGTTGATTAATAATACTTTGCCATAATATGCACTGAATTCCTTTGGACATTGTTTGGGTGCTTTGAAAGCTTTTTCCAAATTGTTCATAAGTGAAATTATGCCATTGCCAATCACGATACAACCCACGCAGAACCTTCCATATTTCTTGTGAGTGTGTGGGCCCCCATTGTGATTTTTCTTTTTCAGACTCTTCCATGGGTGGTGCTGAGGGCTGTTTCTCATCAACTGCCTCTTTCTTTTTCTGTCTACGCTGCAATGCTTTCCATTTATTAAGCCTATAAGGGGTAGGCTTTCCATCTATCTCCTCTTTCTTCACCCCAGCATTCAACAAATCTATCCACATTTGTCGTCTGGTCACTTTTATTGTAGATTCTCTTCCCTTATACTTATTGTCCTGCCCCACTGCTCTTGCTGATTTTTGTCTATCAAGCCCTTCTAACTGTGCCATTAATAATACCACATTCCCCACTGGTCTTCCCTGAGCGGGTCCTAGAAGGGCCAACAAAGCACCTTTCATATGCGGAGGGGCATTTCTGATTAACCGTGCCCGGATCCCTGCTGTCACAGGTTCAACATCAGGTCCTAAAAATTGCTGGGAGTATACTGCGTTCTGCATCCCCATTTCTCGCAGTTGTTCATTTTCCTCTGAAATCGTATGCCAAGGACCCCAACTCTCCTCCACATCTATAGCAGTTGGGTACAATTGCTTCACTCCTTCCATCAACCAACCCATTAGAGAGAAAGCTTGTTGCCCCTGTGCACCTCGTAACCGTTGCCCTAACATAGCGTGTGTAGTTACTGATCCCATTTTCAAAAGTTCAGTTGGTGATAAATATGTACCGTCTGCTCCAGTGTCCCACAATCTCACCAACCATTTAAAAAAGGGCTCTGTAGGCATTTGTCTAAACATACGAGTTATTTCTAACAATTCGCTCTGTGTATAATCTCTTACCAAACGTGAATTCTGTATTTGCCCATCATTCACCCCCTTTGATTTATTCTGCACGAGTGGGCGAACCTCCATTACACTTCCCCTTTCACCTTCAATTTCACCTGCACGTCCTTCTCCACTTTCAACTCCACCTAGTTCTGCTACACGTACTTCCACCTCATCCTCCCAATTCCAGTCATCATCATTATCTGAAACTGTTCCATCCCAAGTATAAGGATCCCAGTTTTCTTTGCGTACCAATGCCCTCACTTGCACAGCTGAGGGTATTTTAGGTTTCTGCCTACTCTTCTGTTTTGCTACTCGAACTGCTAATGCGGTGCACCTTACCTCCATTTGATCACCCCTATTCACGGCACTTTCGATAGTTTCTTTCATAAGTAGCTGCCTTTCCTGCAAGGCTGCAACCTCATCCCGCAGTTTTCTTATTTCTGCATCTTGTGTTAATGTTTTCCTGTATACCGTACGGAGCGCAGACAGGCAAAGCTATCCCACTTGCCCTGCTGCTTTCAGCTCCAGCTTTGCCCCTTTTAGCTTCACACTCTCAACCGCATCTTCCACTAAAAGGGGAGTCACTTTCTCATCTAATGTCTCCCATAACACCGGCGCTGCCCACCGGTTCAGGAGCCCTGCCACACCAGAGAACGGGTCAGCTGCTAACCACCCGGGAATGGATCTGGCTTCTGCCCCATGCTGCCTTCCGCTCTCTACCTCACTTTTCTTACGTCCCCAAAGAGGCATTATCGACTTATACCCCACTCCTGGTACCAAATGTCCTATCCAGGTGGCTGGTTGACACCTGTTCAGTATAAGTCAATAAGGACGCTCAATGAAGGACCACACGCCAATTATGAATACATTTAGCTTTACTATAATTTCAAATAAATGCAGACATTTAGCACATTAACAATAGTGAAATAAGAATGGCAATGAAAAGCATCTATTCATATATATGTACACTACAGATAGTATCTATGTATACGAATGAGCAAAGAGTTCATTGACAGAGTAAGAATAGTAAATAAAAAAAACATCTATATAAATGTTTATATATAAGTACACTACAAAGAGCATCTATGCATACATCTGAGTAAAGAGTCCATTCACAGATATAAACTTGGAATAACTGTATACCAACATGTGATACACTATGATGTTCAGGGAGCAGAATATTAACGAGTTGAATACTTCAGATAAGCTTTGATTTACTGCACACTAAAATGCACATTTCAATTACTGTGGCAGACTTACACTACGATGTTCAGTAAGGCAGGAAAAAACTATAAACAAGTTGAATTTCTCAGATTATAAACACAGTGCAAATATAATAATCAATCTTAATAATAGAGCAGAGAAACGAAAAGCCTTTCATCCCTGGGTGGAACTTAACTTAGTCCACGAATGCTGGGAAGCCCTCTACCGCCCGCTTGGACCTCTCTCCCCCTCGAGCGTCACGGTCTTGGAACAGTAAAACAGGGAGGCAGCTCTGGGTCTGAAGATGACAGTTTCATAACTCCATCCGCGAGCTTCAAAATTACCTCACCCACCTTTCAGTGTTTAAATAACCTGAAGCTTGGATTCTACCCCCTTCCAGTATTTTCTAGCTATGTTATCAGTATATGTCTCTTTGCTGCCTTGCCATTCCCTGGCCATTGTTTTCATTCCATCTTTTACTGTGGTCTCATTCTCAAGGTTGAGACTGACTCTCCTTTACAGCCTGTTTCTCACACATGCAGCCGCGAATAAGTTTATCTACGGAATGTCAAAAGAAAATAAGCTTGAAAGCGAACATCGTGAATTTCTTTCACGTTGTTCTGGCTTCGGCAGGCATTACGCTCATCTACACTGTTCAAGCTAATTAACCCTTCGCGTTACAATGTCTTCCGCATCTTTCCCTACTACTACACTGATCAACACAGTATTGAGGCACCTTTATTTCATGATATGTTACATATAGATACAATTGGTAGATAATTAAATGTCTGAAAAGTAGCACACAAAAATCGTAAATGTTCCTTTAATAAATGCACAATTGAGGGAGACCATGATGTCTAGGTAGGTCCAACGTACAAGTGAACACATATACAGCATGAAGTGTTATTATATTTTAGTTCTTGGGACCTACTGGTGAACAAGACATTCTAAATTAGCCAGGAAGTCTTTCTGTTCATTCATGCATTTATCAATGTGTGTGATATAAGCAAAGCACTAACATAGCTAAAGGCAGTTGAGCACTGTTTCCGTTTTAATGCAAGGTTACAGTCATCAAGTGATGTGAGAGGTAAATGCTTTGTGAACTGCTGCTGCATCATGATGTGCTCTTAGGAGAGGGTTATCTTCACTGATGTAATGTTTTTTGAAGAGGGACATCTTCAATTCTTTCCTGAAATGAGCATGATTGGAGCCGTCCTGATAGATACGGGGTTGCTGCTTCCGATCCTCTGTTTTTAGATGGAAAGTGTGCTGTCTTAGTTTTAATTTTTACACTTCCTTGTCTCCAGGCTGATGATGTCCTATCTGAAGGTTTGTGTTGAGCTTATCAGCCAAGTAGTTGTGGCTCCAGGAGGTAATGGTTTTGCAAATGGTATTTTACAAACTCTATTGCATTCTGTCTTTGTAGCTGTTGTAGAATAACAGTCTGGTGAGAAAATAGGATGGTTAGTAGCATGGTTAAATAGTAACATGGACAACATATACTGATGGACAGCGTCTGTTCTAACTTAATTTTTCAGTGACCTCATGGTCTCTTCATCTATTCTATTTTTTTTAAATCTTCAGTTTCTTTAGATTGTAATCTTGTTAATGGGATAAACCACTCAATGCTACATGTGACCTGCCATGCACTCTTGTACATTCTTTATCTTCATCTTCCCTTTTGCCATCATCTCACGTGTGCCTTTCAGCTTCCAGGGACACCATTTAGGATGTGTTATTAGGCTTCAGTGTCCTTGACAGCTGTCAGCTGTCACCTGTCCAGTGATAGATTATGGTGTCTCATTTCCTGCTCCCAGGATTCTTCCTCTAGTGGTCTCCACCATGGAAGAGATGGTTTCCCCCAACACCAATGTTCCATTTTCTGAGGACCAGCCTTCCTGACTCTTCCTCCATGACATTTCTCGTTACCCAATATCTGCTCCATCTGTGCTACAAATAGGTGTTTCACCTATTTGTCTACCTGTCTTTCGAAGATTTAATTTTGCACAGTCTGTTTTCAATAAAGTATTTTTCAGGTTGTTAACTTTGGAAACACATATTTCCATGAGTGTACCACTCAGAGATCACAATCTTCTCTCCAAACTGTTGATTGGTACTTGTGGTAGTTGTTACTCATACACAGATCTGTAGTCCTTGTTTGTAGATCTTTAATGGAAGACTGAGGCGGTAGTCTTAGAAGCTAAATCTATGAAGGGCCAAAGACACAAGTATTAAACATCTATTCTATTAAGCACTAAATGTTTATCCCCACCCACTCTCTCCAGTCCAGCATATTCCCCTACATGCAGTACTATATCTGCTTTTGCACACTTAGCCTGACAAAACATTCTGTATTGTGAGCTCTTAAGTTGCAATCCTGCAACAGATAGGAACAACGCACACTAAAAATGTACCATTATCGAAATGTCAAGCAATATCAATACTCTCCGACCTAGAGTCCTTATGCTTGCCCCAGAGAGCCATCAATACAGCTTTGACAATAGACTTAAGATTTGCGAGACCATAAACTGTTCTAGAATTGCAATCTCACATTAGACTGTGGTCATTTGGCATATCCCAAATGTGAGTTGGCCACTCTAGTATTCAAACCCTCAGCCAGCTCTTCTAATACTGTCATACTGTCATCCCACATGAAATAGGTATTGATGCATGTAAGCACTTTCTTAGAGCGAGATCATTATCGCATTTACAACATACTGAAATGCTATTGTATATGATGAAATGTTGTTTAACCAACAACTTTTTATTTTTAACAACCAAGTATATAAATAACTACAAGGGACTTCTATGGGGACTTGTTTTGCCCCTAGTTATGCAGGGCTTTTCCTTGGTTGGTGGGAGGAACAAATAGTTTATGAAATGCAGGCTTTTGAGGAACATGTAATACTATGGGTACGTTTTATAGATGATATTTTTGTTATTTGGAGTGGCAATGAAGATCAGGCAGCAGAATTTGTTAAAGCATTAAATTTAAATCAGATGAATTTAAGGTTAACATCACAGATACACAGAAAGGAAATTGATTTTTTAGACCTTAAGTTAAAAATAAAAAATGATAAACTCACGAGTACCCTGTTTCGTAAAAAAAACGGCAGGGAATAGTATCCTTCATGCCAGAAGTTGCCATCCAAAAAACCTTATTCGGAGTATCCCATATGGAGAACTTTTAAGAGCAAAAAGGAACTGCAGTGAACACAGTGACTTTTTGGTAGAAATGCAAACAATAAAAAAGAGATTTTTGGAAAGAGGCTATTCTGATAATTTAATTGATAATGCTTGTGAAAAAGTACTACCACTGAACCGAGAAAGATTACTAATAGCACAAAAGAACATCAGTAAGGAACTTAATGAAACAGTAAGGTTCATTACGACTTTTAACACTCAAGCATGGGATGTTAAACAAATTTTGATGAAATATTGGAATATTCTTCAAATTGATGACCATCTAGCAAATGTGGTTGGTCAGCAACCTCAAGTGACTTTCAAAAGATGTGCATCCTTGAAAGGTCACTTATGTAAAAGCCTAATTCAGTCATCTCAGGCTAATCACGAGAGTACTGTTCAGGGCTTCTTTATTTGTGGAAGGTGCAAAGCATGCAAAGGTGGTAAAATTGCTGCAAAATTCAATTATCCAAGGATATGGCTCCGTTTACTAATAGAAAACATGTAAATTGTAATACTGAATATTGTGTTTATGCCTTGAGCTGCCCATGTGATAAATATTATATCGGCAGCACAATTCATAAAGCCAAAAAGAGGATATTAGAACATATGAGGGCAATAACTAATGAAGATAAATCATATCCATTTGCGAGACATTTTGCCAGTATACATAAACAAAAATAGGGATTTATTAAAATTCTGTGTATTAGACAATATTCCAGCAAAGATAAGGGGTGGAAATAGAGAGTTGGAACTTAGGCAGTTAGAGTCTAGATTTATCATTAAGTATTCGACCATCTCCCCATATGGTTTCAATCAGGATGAGGAACTTTGGGTCCATCTCAATTCTGTTTAAAATATGACTAACATATGATTAAAAATGCAGATAAAAATTGTAGATAGAAAATCAGAAATAATTATATTTGGAATAATCCTTTGTTTATAATTAATGTAGTAGAGAGAAAAATAACCATTTATTATACCTTCTTTTTTGCCTCCCATGCATGAATTCCCATGTTTTTCTGTTCTTCTTTTCCCTTTTCTAAATAGGTATATCAGAAATACTAGTGGGGTGTTGGTGAAATGCAAGGAGCTATTATATCTATGAGGAATTACATTTCATATCCAGATAAGTAATAATATAAAAATAAGGGTGGGTTACAACAGTGTATTGTGCATCAATGAGTTCTAGTAATTGGGTGTATATATATTATACTTGACATTAACTTTGATTGTGTATAAACATGCATAAATATAATTTGTTTGAATATAAGTAGATATATGTCCATTTCAAAATGGCCGACACCCTTTATAGTACTTGTGTGATGAATTTCTTTTTGAGTCCTTTTTTTATGTCAAGTCTATGTTATCTGGCTTCGGACATTTAAATACATGTAAAAACAGAGATGGTTTGTATCTGTGAACAACGAGGTAATTTTCCAAAACGCGTTAGAATTCTCTTTTCTTTTGTTTAAGTAAAGCACGTTACTATGCACTGAGTCCTGGCTTGTTGCTTTTCATCGCGGGGGAATCATCTTGTGATGTTCTGCTAACATTTGATGGATATATATATATATATATGTATATATCACTGTCACTGTAGCATATGTGGAGCAATGCCTTCAGTGGTAGAAGCACTAAAACAACACAGTTGGGTGAAAAATGTGGTAAGTATGCACAGACCGGTTTATCAAGAACAAACTCCACATACAAGTGACAGTTTGTTTTAAAAGTCAACTTTCATCCTATGGGCTCTATCTGACATGAACACTGAATCCTGACATGATAGGAAATTGCATTGTGAGGAAATTGCATTCAAAGAATCCACATCTATAACACCACACACACATTCCTCTGGAAAACCAATTGGGGGAAATTAGGAGCTAGCGTAATTTAGCTCAATGTTCTTGGCCCCAACTGTGAGATTCTGGTTCGTGAATGAGAAGCATTCAACTCATGATCTGCAAGAATCCACCTTTATCTTGTAATCTGAGCGGGCACCATTGCAGCAGATAGTAAAACTTGAACCACACCAGCCCTAATGGACTACTGTTTAAAGGACCCAATGATATGTAAGAGGACAAATATTGAATATGTGCAGCTCTAGGAGAGAGCAAGAATACCAAAGCAAGAAATGGCAAAGACATATAGGTTTCACCTATGCAAGATCTATTTGCGTTGTCAATGTTTTTAAAAGAAGTTGCACAGTACCTTGTGCTGCTGTGCATCATGGACAAAAGTAAATCTAACAAGCATTTGTAGTGCAGTATAGGTCTCGCATTTGCTTTAGTTAGAGCTATTGGCATTGCAAATGACAATGCCTTTTATCTATGTGTTTTGGTTTGGAGTGTCACGGATGTATGTAGTGTGGAGCGAAAATGTGTGGTTTGAATTTTGATTGTCACTTGTGGAATGGTGTGGTGTGGGATTGTGTGGTACAGAGTGTATTTGTGTACTGGAATTATGTGGCATGATGAATATGCATTTCCAAAATATATGTAAAGCTAATATTTGACTGATAAATTATATGGAACGAGGAGACTTTTTTACAGATCATCTATTTTGGTACTAGAGATATTGCAGTTGTTGCTGATATGTATAACCGATGAGAAATTATTCCTTTTTGACAATTTCTCAATTGCCCCGTCCTTTAAGAGGGATCAATCTCATCTATCAGGTGAGTTTTACATTTGCTGGCAAATCAGCAAGCATGCCACCCAAAAGCAAACAAAACAATCTTTACCGAATTCCTCAGAGCACCACAAATGGCATGCAGTGCTATATGGTGTCCCAAAGAGGACTGCAGTGTCACTTCACAATTATGTTGCGGTGTCTTTATTTTTATGATGACAGGCAACTTCAGCACGGGGTTCTCATTTCTACAATATGCTCTGAAGCAGCTGTGCGGTTCAACTACTTCAATATTAATGTGTAACTGCACATTTCGAAAATCAAAATGCAGATGCTTAAAACCTTCTAAAAATACGTTCTTTGATGTAGAAAGTAGGATGAAAGATTAAAGGAACTAACATCACCACGTCACATGGTTAGGAGATGCTGCATACTTTTTTATCATTTGTTATCCTTTGTGGTCTATTTTATATACTCTCGCTGGGCTGAAGGAGGAGCATTAACCAAGTGCAAGAAAGATTCAGTGGAGATCAAGGCTCCGAGAACCCGCTTTTGTGAAAGGAAACAATTTGCATGTGTGAAGGTGCAAGTGTGGAGATTCCAGTTTGCATCTATCCTGGGGGAGTGGAGGGGTTCTGCAGAATGCAGGGAAGCAGATCGGCTGAGGAGGGAGAGGGGATTGGCTAGGGATAACTTTCTTCCTGGTGGTGCATAAACGCGTTGAAAGGAAAACTCATGTGTGGTGAAGTTAGCCTTTAGGCATGCTCTGGAGGAGGCCACGCCCGTGCCTCCTCTCCAAAACCTATTGCAACAGAAAACGGAATCAGATGGGTGACGTTTTTTCTAGATACTGGACTAAACCAATGGTAAGCAGCAGGCGGGAACAAAGTCCTTTATTCAATACAACAGGTCTTCCAGACAGCGCATGCACGCTGCCTAGGCAACTTAAAAAGGGATTTTGTAGTCAATGTCATTTCTAAATTGTTTATACAATTTGCATGTAACAAGCACACGTATTTCCAATACTATTCAAAAAGCAAATAAAACTGCTTCTTTTCTTTTAAAGCCATGCAGCGATGCTCTGTAAAGCTGCTATGTATAGTGAAGAGAGCATCAGACGGGGTCTGCTGGTCATTCTCCTATTTATTTTGAAAAGTCTACTACGGCGTTGATGTAGAAATCTGTAAAACTCCCACTTATTGGCAGGCTTCAGGTTACTGGAGTGGACTGCTAGGTATATTTGTATAGTTATTATCCGGGCCACATATTTCTTTTAAAAAGAAAAAGGACATTCATTCCAATATATTGCAACTGCATGCCAGTCAGAGGTCCCCTTGTCACAGCCTTTTGACAGAATTAAGGTCCGATCACCACATCCCTAGATCTTTGCTATCCACACCCTCTCTGTTTGCCTATGTCAGCAGATGAAGACTTTAAAACGTATGCCTAAAATAATGGAACCCTCAACAACATTTACAGAAAAAGGCGCTGCTGGGTAGCAGAGCACCTCAGGGTACAGGGACCACAGCTACAGTAGGCTATCTCCTTCCTGTATTACCTTCCCACTCAAGTGTACTTGTAGTGGCACCAGTAGGAGACCTAAGGAAACCACTCCAGTGAAGGACCTTATGTCAAACCGCATGCTGCATACTCACCAGGAACTTCTCTGCGTGGGTCCTGGAGGAGGACATGGCCTCGGCGTGCTCTTGTCCTCCACACACTCCTCGTGCGCATTCCTTCCCCCCACGGACCCATGCCTGCCCTGGCGCAGAATAGAAACACTCAGCAGCAGCATGCAGCAAAACAGATGTAGGATGACTGACAGGCAGACTTTTACAGACCTCTAAAAGAGATCAACCAGAAGGAAACTGTAGTTGGGCGGTGCTCTTCTGCAAAAAACAGAAGTGACATATCGCTGCATGAACCACTTAAGAGGCAGCAAAGAAGAGCAGCACACTGGAGTAAACCAATGGTAAGCAGCAGGTGGCAAAGTCCTTTATTCAATACAATAGGTCTTCCAGACAGCGCATACTCGCTGCCTAGGCTCGACCTGAAAAAGTGCAATGGTGCGGCCAGCTTTGATTGCACCATAGCACTTTGTTTTTAATTGCATAGCAGACCCTACTGCAGTGCAATATGCCTTTAACCAGCGTAAAGGGGTGGCAAACAACAAGAGGGAGGAGGGTCAGGTTTGAAGAATCTGTAGTGGGTGTTGGTGGGGTGGGTTAAAGAGGACAATGGTGGGGGATGTTTTAAGTAGAAAGAACAGCAGGAAAAGGGCGGTCAAACACATTGGACGTTGGGATGAGAGCAGAGGATTAAGACCATGGAGAGCAGGAGTGTGGAAGGAGGTTGTCCTAACAACACAGGAGTAGTGAGGGCTGGAGACTAACACCATGGAGAGCGGGAGAGGGGTAAAGGTGAAGGCAAGGGACTGCTGAGGCATGCAGTCTCTAAACGTGCATGCTGAAAAGCAAAAAAAGAGTACCTGCAGGAGCCTACAGCCAGTGGAAGGACACTGACCGTAGCAAACTGTACTTGGGCCATATTCCATGGCAGGGACAAAGACTCAAGCTTAGGAGGAAGCCGAAGTTGAGGAAGAGGTGCTGATCAGTAGGAAGCAAGGAAACAAGAGTGACATGGGAGCCAAACAATAGTAAGCAGAGATAAGTAATGGGAGGCCTCTAAGGCCCTTTATTTTATTTTTTTTAAACAGGAGGTTTTGCAAGCATAGCACAAGCTCTGTGCAAGTGAAATCTAAAAAAACACAGAAACAAAAGCTGCAAATTGTCCTTAAAATCATGTGTTAGGAACATTTTTTGATTTTCATGACCTATTGTAGTTGAGCAATATATACATAGTTATGAATTAAGTCTGTGATCAGCTCTTTTAACCTAAAGGGCCAGCACTTAAAAACAGACTAGGCCAAGCTACTTCAAGAGATACGCAGCTCCGGCAAGAACACTGGTGGAAAGATGAAAAAAGTATTTTACTTTTGAAGTAAGCATGTATACCTCTTTTTGGGCCTAGTATGAATGCCATGAGAGAAAAGTGTGCACGCAACAAATCAGAAGAAGCTACAAATATAGGTTTAAAAAGATTTTCTGTAATTGGCTCTACTGCCAGTATTCAATATATTACTATTGTTTTGGACTAATATGATCAGTTGGGCGAATAACTCAGTCTGCTGCTTTCTCCTTGGAATAAAGTAGTGCTGCGATCCTACTGAGGTCAATATATTACCAACAAAATATTTTTAAAGCAGATGTACTCGGCAACTGATCATCTCCAAATATCAATGTAGCCAGTATGTAACAAGCATTGGCAAAGCTTTGCCAATGTGTTTTAGCCATGTTTTTTACCAGCGTAGCTGCTGTTCAGCATGACTAAAACTTAGAGGCATAGAGGAGAGTGACATGAAGTGTCATAGAGTGGAAAGGCGAAGAGTGGAGTAGAGTGTGGTAGAGCGGAGTGGCAGAGAGTGTCGTGTTTGAGTGCATAGTGTGTCGCGTAGAGTGGCATACACTGGGGTGGCATAGGATAGGGTGGACTGATATAGAGTGCATTGGTGTAGAGTGTTGCAGAGTACAGTAATGTAGATTGCAGTGACATTGAATCTTATGGCATACAATGCAGTGTTGTAGAATGCAGTGACGTAGATTCAGGTGGTGCACAGTAAAGTGTAGTGGTGCAGAGTGGAGTGGCGCAGATTGGAGTGGCGCTGAGTAGAGTGTCACAGACAAGGATAGAGTGGCACAGAGTGCAGTGGTGTAGAGTGCAGCGGCATATAATAGAGTGGCATAGTGTGGTGCAGAGTGCAGTGGCATAGAGTTGAGTGATGCAGAGGGCAGTGGCTCACAGTAGAGTTGAGTGGCATAGAGTGCAGTGGTGTAGTGTGCAGAGTAGAGTTGAGCGGCATACAGTGCAGTGGCGTAGAGTGCTGCAGAGTAAAGTATCATAGAGTGATGCAGAGTTGAGTATAGGGCCATAGAGTACAGTGGCATAAAGTGCAGTTGTATAGAGTTGATTACTACAGAGTAGAGTGCCGTACAGTTCAGTGGCTGAGAGTGCAGTGTTACAGAGTAGAGTGTCAGAGTGTAGTGGTGTAGTGCAGGTGTAGAGGAGAGCAGAATGGCATAGAGAGCCAAGGTGTAGAGTACAGTGATGCAGGGTAGAGTGCAGTGTCATAGTGTGCAGTTGTGTAGAGTGCATTGTTGTAGAGTGCAGTGGTTAAGAGTAGAGTGGCGTAGAGTGCAGTGACATAGAGTAGACTGTTTCAGGGTAGAGAAAAAGTGGTGTAGAGTATAGTGATGCACGGTAGAGTGCAGTTCAGTAAAGTGGCATAGATTATAATGGCATAACGTAAAGTAGTATAGAGTGCAGTAGCTTAGAGTGCAGTGGTGCAGAGTAGATTAGAGTGGCGTACAGTGGATTGGTGTAGTGTGAAGAGGCATAGAGCTGAGTGTTACAGAGTAAAGTGCATTGATGTAGAGTGTAGCGGCATAGAGTGCAGTGGCATAGAGAGCACTGTTGCAGATTGGCGTAGAGTACAGTGGCATACAGTGGAGTTGTTCAGAGTAGATTGGTATGGCCTAGACTGGAGTGGTGTAGAGTGCAGTGGTGAAGAGTGCAGTGGTGTGGAATAGAGTGGCCAAGAGTGCATTGACATGGAGTAGAGTTATGCAGGATAGAGCAGAGAGGCATAGTGTGCAGTTGCATATTGTGGAGTGGTGCAGACGGCAGTGACTTAGAGTTGTGTGAAGTGGAGTGGTGCAGAGTAGAGTGCAGTGGTGTGGAGTGGTGCAGGGTAGAGTGCAGTGGCATAGAGTGTAGTACTCATGGTGTGCTAGCACACTGCCGTTACAGACAACACATCTTTAATTGAAATTACCATTACATTTGCACAGACATACAGTTTTACTAATAAAACTATACAGTGCACAGATGAAAATGTGTGGAAAGTGCATCACCTAGTTTAATGATTTGTTTTGATTATATTGAAGTATTTGTTCCCAACTCACTTTATAAAAACAAACAATGTGCTTCTGACTTAATGACTTAAAAATGATAATGATTTCAAGTTGACCGCTGCCTTTATCTTGTTTCAGTGTCAGAGAAACACATCTTAGTGACCACTTGGGGCAAACAGGCAGTGCTATAGTAATGCTCGTCTGTGTAGACAGTTTCAGATCGAATAGGATTCGTGAAACAACTTCTTCCCCTTAAGATCGTGGCTAAGATTTCATACTTTGCCACAAAGAAAACAGGACTGCTAAGCAAGGGGTTGAGAAAAGGAGATCATGAGAGAACGATGTTTAATTATTAATTAGACTTACTATGAAATTGGTCAGATTTATAATTGAATGACACTTTGGCCCACACATCCTGGCACTGAACGGATCTGTTTTTTTCAGGTGAATGTGCACTGTGAACTAGCAAAATGGCATCACTCAGATTGAAGACACGTCATATATTGAAGTGGGCTGGCCCACTAGCCAATCAGTATGCTGTGGTGGATGGAAGCAAAATGTGACTGACCGTACGGCAGACCAAAGCATAACTAGGTTTGACTTAAAGACCCTCTATGTATAAATGTATGTTTTTCATAATTTTTAGGAAAACAAATGGTCTTTCCTATCGCCAGGCCTAAACATACACAATGCCTAAAGTTCTTGATTCATGGACCAAAACGATATACTTGTTCATTGCAAAGAGGATGGTTTTACAACAGCACTAGCTGTCACAAACTAGAGCCTGGTCCAATTATCATGATGTTACACACAATCATCAAATGAACACTTTTATGAAAGTTCAATACCAGGCACGTTGGCAAGCAACAGCTTAGCACTGTCACAAAAACATGCCACATCTAGTCCCCGTCTCCATTCACTGCTCAGTGAGAAGAATAATCCAAAATCCTATCCACAGCTCCAGTCAGGGGCAGATGCCTTAGTTGGAAGTTTTAGCATGTGAATTAATGACGCGCCTCTCTATGTCAAATGCAAAATTAATGTTCAGATTGAGTTGCAGCTGCCTGCCTTCTCAGGCCCATCACGAGTCATGGAATACGGGAGCCTGTTTAAAACCTAGTGTCAAGAAGCCCAGCAGGCAGAAACAAACCCACTTCCTGCTCGGTTTCTAGTGTCACCCAATGAAGTCATTGCCTACAGCAAAATAAAGCCACACTGACACCAACATAAACAACACTCTAGAGCAGAGGCCTTCAACCTGGGGGGCCTTAATTGATCGAGGGGGTCGCTAGGCTCTTGTCCAAGAAAAGCATCATGCTGATAGCAGTGCTGTGATTTAAGTGGAAAGATAATTGGTAGTAAACTACTCTGTAATTGTCCGTCATTAAAGTCTTTTGTAATTTACATATTGGCTGGGAGTAGGTGATAAATGGGAAGGGACTCTCAAACCTCTCTCCTCTTCCCCCATTCCTGATAATCACACTGTGGATACTTTTACACTTTACTAGGTCCTGGCTGACCAGAATAGTATGTATGGAAACATGTATTTGATTTCATGTTTAATAGGAATAATATAACTTAACTGCAATCTTTAAATATGTTAAAATACATTTAAACATTGCCTATTTAACAGAATATTTGTGAAAGTTTGTGGGGGGGTACTTATTTTACGTGGCATTCAAAAGCTTGAAGACCACTGTCCTAGAGTGATCAAGACAAGACCCAGCCACAAGTCACTGGAAACAACAGCCATCTAGCAGTGTGTAAACAGAGAGAGTAGGGTTAAACATTAGGTGCAATAATATCTTGATCCATGTCTATTGGATTTTTATCATTATTTTATATACTTCTTATTGTGTGAACCTAGCTCCAATGTGCAGAAGAGTGATTTACAAAGAGTAGCATTTTCTTGTAGCAGGAGAATCGAGCACATGAGGTGCTGTGCACGTTGTGGTGTATGAGGAGCCTGATATAAGCATGACATCCACAGTTTTTAAATGTTTTCCTCTACAAAAGTGGGAAAAGCTTCCCTACTTCTACTGGCTTTTCTAAATTGGAGAGTAATCTATCCAGGGCTAGCCCTTGGGCTGATTTCAAGGTGCCGGTTTTATGCACCCTCAAGGTGCGGGACAACCTGCAGCTGAAAACCACCATGAAAAATATGGCTGGGTATGGTGCAAGGATGAGAACTGGAGTGCAGAGGTCTTGAGCTCTGGGAACAGTGCAGGTGGATGGGTGGAGTCAGACAGAGGGACTTTGCTGGTGAGGGTGTGGGGGTTCACAATACAGTGGACAGTGCCAGGAACAGGGTGGGGCTCGGACTCTATGGGAAGTTGCTTACATGGTGGCCCCCCTGATTATGGACAGCTAGTGAAAATTAGCAGTGTAGCTGCTACCCCTCACACATTCCAACATGGCAGTGCAACCGATTCTCACTGCTTTAAAAGGTTCCTAAAGGTGCCATTTTGTAAACCTTGCAACCTCTCCACTTTGAAAAGCTAATGAAGGTAAGAAAAGTATGTGAAGTTTGGAGTTGTTAGACTTTGCAACCTTGCACACAATGAGTCAAAACTCAATTATAGAAACCAGGATGTAAAGGGGTCAGGGCGGGAGAACAATAATTATGACAAAAGAGTTTACAATTTGTTCTCGTCAGATACATGATACATATTTACAATTTTAGGCACAGAGAAATCAGTGATATGCCAGCAAACATATGATACAACAAGAATCTCACCTCTTTAAATCAATAACAAAACCACTAGAAAAATTGCCTGAGATGGTCAGGAACTTTTCTGTCAACCGTTGAAGTGGATTTTCCTCTTCCAACAATCTGGCAGAGGAAATTCTACCATACCTTAAGATGTGATCCTAGGAAGCATTGGTTTAGATACTTACATGCCATAGAGAGAAACACTAAGGTCTGGGAAGCTTCTGGTAGAAATTCTGTCAGTGTTATGTCAGATGATGTAATTTTTGCCACTAAATGTGAACACTGCAAATCTGTGCCCAAGGTGAATGTACATTGTCTGCTTCATATTCTGAGAGGTGTTGCTTTGCACCTAGGGGTGCCATACCAATCGCTTGATGTAAGCTTGCCATGAATTTTATTTTAGTAAATTTAATACTTTCCTCATATGTAATCATACTTAAAGTTGGATATATTAATCATTATATATTAATTTTATATTAACTCAAAAATTGTGACCTACTTAGTGGCCGCCAACAAGTAAAAGGCCTCTATTTGTTTTATTATGTCAAGCTAACTTAACAATATGATGAAATTATTCTGTTTCTTTAAGAGCGTGTTCTTTGCTAAAACAAAATACTGAAATGAAATGTGTATTTAGTAGCCTCTGCTGGGTTGAAGCAGACGCAAGGTCACTGTGCAATGTTATCTGTATAAAATGTTTCTAGTGTGTTTTGTTTTCTAGCTGCATTTCCATAGCCTAACAGACTTCATTCATTGTATTCACATATTTGCTTGTGGTTATGTTTCTAACCTATGTTATTCCCTCGAGGAGAGGAATGGCGCAACGAGAAATGTTTCCATATTTTGTAATCACTATTCTGTGACAACGTAGTCAGAAGATGTTGAACAATGAGTCCACAGATGCAACGGGAGAAGAGGATGGCCAATTTACAAGTGTATTATTTTGAGTTTCGTCAATGGAATAACAGCAAATAGAAGAGCTTAGAGGTAACATTTTATATAATTTTGATATCTGTCAATGTTCTGATTGGACATAATTTTCTCACCTTATGTTCTAAACCAATCGTTGGGATTCAACAAATTTAATTTAATGTTCAGTCACCATTGATTTGGAGTCATTCTTCTTTGGGATTTTCGTGTATTCTGAGTTCCAGAGATTTTACTTCTTATGATCTGTCACTTTGACATTTTGAGCTTTGCCAGTTAGTCTACTGACATGCTGGTGTTTATTATTTTTCTGTGTTTACTATTTCTGTTCGTTACTGAACAAATACTTTGATGGTTTGGTAATCTTACAGTCCAAATTCTAAACCATACCCTTTACCTTGTTCCTGTTTGGATGCAGATGTCTGATGTCTGATGTTGCTGTTCCCCTGATGAAGTAGACATTGTTGCTGAATACCTTAGTGACTGGGTAAATCTATGAACTGTGTATTGTTATTTGTCTTTTGTTTTTCAGATTCCAACTGCTAATCTTATAAATCCTGCTGCTATTTTTGATAGCGCCTTAGCTAGATGTTTTCTAAATTCATGTTGCTAAATTCTTTTACATGTAGTCCGACATGTTAATGCTAATTAGTGGTTAGTGTGGTGTTACTCTTATATACATGAATGGTCATTGTTTCCTTTCGTTTTGTTATTCCATTGAATTAAATTTTTCTTGTTCAGATTCTATTGCTGTGGTTTTGTGTAATAACCATTGAGATATGTTTATTTGCATTGATAAAGCTTGGATTCATACATTGGCTGAATCAGCCTTTGTTGTTTCTATACATGTATCATTTGAGTTTGAGAATTATTTTCAGGACTTTAGCATTGTTAATATAGGGAAATAAACCTTTAACTTCTTAATAAACTGGTGTGGTTATTGACGTACTAATTGAGTATTATCTGCTTAATTTGATGTTTATGGATTATTTCCTATGACGTTTTCTTTAAAGCAGATTCAGTTCGGTTCATCGACCTAGAGTATGAAATCCGCTATCTAGTCTGTTATGACTAAAATAGAGCCAAAATTTCTGCTTTAGCACTCTTTCACTCTCGTAATGCTGGTGGAACAGTTCGCTCTCATTGGTAGTGTTTGTCCTTCACATTAGTAGAATGTCTAGTCAGACTCTACATAGCACGTTTTTGCTGCAGAGAGGTGTATGATAAATCTTCTACTGATGACAGGATTTCCATGACCTTCCACCTTTAAATTAGACCCCGAGGATTCTCTATGTATGCCATGACTTATATGGCATTGGCACTCATAGCCCAGAGTCTAGGGAGTGGCTCTGCAAACGAGGACAAAGCAAGCACTGGTAATGCCAATAGATCTGGCTTCTGACTTGAAAGTCCATATATGTTAATGACTGCCTCCTATCTATGCTGTTGCCACAGAAAATCACTCGGGCAGCTGGATAAATAACATTATCACAGCTGTGTGGAGGGCAAGCACATTTTTGTGGAAGCACAGAACTTCTGCCCTATCAAAACATGTACTCCTGACTCCCAACATGTGGGGACACCTAAAGAACCTATTCTGGTATGTTGGAATGGTAATTCTTCTGCATGAGAGTGTACTTCCCCTGCCTCACATAAAAGCTACTGTATGGTTTCTTGATCCCTACCTCAGTGAACATGACAAACATATATGTCCACTGGGGATCTTCCTGTTTACATGGACTGGGACCCTAGAGCTTAGCTAGGAGGTCAAGGGTGGCATGCAGAGTGCACCCCTGTTTCACAGAGAGTGGCTACTGGTGGTAGACTGACAGTGGTGGCAGCAATACATCTCTAGTCAGGGATACCTTTATCCTTGTATCCTGGGTCGTGGGAGGGGGCTACTAGCCACCCTCCTGATCAAGTCAGTGAAGTCCTCTCTGCCTGTGCTCCTGTTATCTTTGTCTACCTGAGATGTGTGAATGAGTATGAGAGCCAGTAGGTTACCTAGGGGAGTCTAGCAAGGTGAGCCATTGTGTTTAATGTGAGCTGAGCTATTCTGCATTCCAGCTCCCCTGTGCCCCTCCCTATTACTTGGAGAAGCGTGGTGGGCTGGGGTAGACACTTGCTCTTATCTGTGCTTATCTGCCCTAACTCTGCTAGGAGGGATGATGGACAGTGCTTCCTAGTCTAGAGTTAATTAAAATTCCTCTCTGGAGACTAGACCGAGCTGATACCAAGAGCCTGTCCTGAAGCCCAGTAACTCATCCTACACATGTCTTATACACGCAGTGAGCATGACACAGATAAGCCTCATGAATGGAGGGGCACCCAGGATTCAAAAGTAGCAGACCCTCTGATTGGATCAGACTTTCTGTCAGAGGTTATAAAAGTCTGGCCTCAGTGGTTGTTCAAAATTAGTCTTCGGTTCTAACAGGCATCAACAGACGCCAGATTGGGACCACGTTGTAAAGGAAGGAAGCTTCCTCTCTGCATCTGAACTTTAGAGTTTTCTCTGTTATGTATGGATTCTGCTGCAAAGGAATTTGCCAGCTGTGAAAGTGCAAAAGGATCAATCAGCAACTAGACTGCAGATGCAGAGGATCAGCTGTTTGTGGGGCTTGTCGAGCGGAGCAGCATCAGCTTGGAAGACAAGGAAATTCAAACTCAAGATAAGGAGACTTGCAGCACATCAAGAGCACATCAAGAGAGGGAGACGGGGATGTTTTTTTTTGTCCTCACTCAAATCAGGCTCCAGGTCTACTTTGAGCCATCTTAGTTTACACCCACTCACTTGCAAACACAAATCATAACCTGTGAGGCCAGACCACCCTCACCAAACCCCGATTGGGGAGCCGCAATATTTTCACAGCTAAGAGAGTAGGACTAAGGTATAATCACCGAAAAGGAGAAGACATCTTCTAATCTTTGTACCTTAATTACTAGAGTAATTTCTCAGCCCCTCTACCAAAGGTAACCAAAACCTTTTTGCTCTAGAAACTCCGCCAGATGTGTCCATCTTCAAAACATAGCAGAGCGCTCCCAATCATTCTGCAAATGTAGGGGGTGTTTCTCTCATCCAATTCCGGCATATATCTCTTCTAGCTAGCAATACAGCATAAAATAGCAATTTCTGTATGTCGCTGCTCAACTCGTCAGACCTCTCCATTATTCCAAAAATAATTAGAGAGAGACTTACCTTAATTTCGGCCCCCACAACACTCGAAAGAGTCTTACCCACTTTTTCCCAAAATTGATATATTGCTGGGCACTCCATGAACATGTGGATATCTGTTGCATCCTCTAAATTGCACTTAGCACATTTAACCACTTCCTCTTTCCTCATTTTCGAAAGTTTATGTGGGGCCAGCTAAACTCTATGGATAGAAATAAGGTGGTTTCTTCTCAGAGGGGCAGGTTTAACCATAACAAACAAGGTATGCATTAAGGATTGTCACAAATCCAGAAGTTGTTCCCTACGTAAACAACCTCCCCAGAGATCTTCAGCCAGCTTAAAGTCCCTATCTGCCGAGTCCAGGATTTCCCAGTACCACATAGACACTTCCTTTGTGGCCAGGGGACTCCCCATGATCTTCTCTTTCAGATAGTTTCTAATCCCGTGGATCGTTCGACTACTCTTCAACCAGCCTCTCATCTGAATATATTTTAGTCTTGACAACTTCCTCACAGTCTCCTTATATAGCTCATCCAAGGAGACTAAACTTTCATCCCAGGAGACTAAACTGCTATCTCTGAAATTTCCCCCCAGTATTCCATTTCTGCCTTCCTGACTTGAATAGCCACTTTGTCTTTGAAACATTCTGGATTGCCTGAAGAGTCCCAGATAGGGGCACAAGAACTATAATAATCTGCCTTCATTACTTGTCTTATATAATACCAGACCTTAGCTATGTCTTGCAACACTTTCAGCTTAATTGTTTTGAAGAATTTTGGGTCTCCAAATTTGAGCAAAAAATGATTTGCTGCTCCTTTAACACCTCCTACCATAGCCTTGAACATAGATCCGACTTCCGAAGAGTCCGGGAAGGTAAAGAGCACCTTACATTCTTGAGCTGGAAGGCCCAGGCATAATATTGTAAATCCAGAATTGCAAGGCTCCCCTTCTCTCTCCTTCTACGCAACTTCTTCCATGAGATCCTGACCCCTTTGAATGCCCATATAAACAAGTTGATAGCCTATTGAATCTTCTCTACATACTATTTAGTCATTTGCAGTGGTATTGAATTAAACATAAAACTGACTTTGGGCAAAATCATCTTCTTCACCAGGCTTACTCTCCCAGAATCATCAAAGGGAGGTGTATCCATCCCCACATCTGTTTGTTACAATCTGCCAAGACTTTTTTCAAATTTCCCACAGGGATCTGCTCCACATCCTATATGATCTTGAGACCCAGATATCTTATTTCACTTTTAATTTGCGGACTGTCCCTCCTCTGGTTCCAAACCATAACCTCAGTTTTTCTGGCATTAATGTGATATCCCAACACTTTACCAAGAACTTTTGCTATGTCCATCACTGCCGAGAGGGCTGTTTGTAGATCCATGAATAAACCATAAGGTCATCAGAAAAGTGAGAAACTTTTTTCTCCCACCCAAGACAACTAAAGGGAGAAATCATGTGGTCCTGCCTAATCCTCCTAGCAATTGGTTCAATATAAAGGTTGAACAATACTGGAGATAGCGGACAACCTTGCCTTGTACCTCTAGTTATTTTAAAGGGAGATATTAGACTCTGATTAACCAATACCCTTTCTGATGGAGCTTGATAAATCTGGTCTATCATCCTACAAACTTTTTCACCAAGATTATAATTTTTTAGGATTGTCCTCAAATATGCCCAGTTGACTTTATCGAAGGCCTTCATTGCATCCAATTATGCGAGTTATACGTGGTAGCCAAATCATTAGATCCAACTAAGTTCAATGTTAATTCATGAAGATATCTACCCTTGATAAATCCTTTCCGATCTTGATGCAGGAGACTTCTCACCACCCCCTTAACCTTTCCACCAGTACCTTTACAAAGATTTTATAATCATTGTTCAAGAGTGATATTGGTCTATATGACTCAAAACATAACGGGCTCTTTTCTGGCTTCAAAATCAGAGTAATAATTGCATCATTCCAAGATGTTGGCAGTGGTATCCCATTATCGAAAATCTCTACAAACAGTGCTGCCATAACAGGTGCTACAGACTCACCCAATATTTTACACAGTCCCACCGAGGCCTGCAGCTTTGCCTCATTTACTGGCTTTCAAAGCTGACCTTATTTTTCCCTGAGATTTATTTTTATTCAAATGCTCCTTTTCTTTAGGCGATAAACTTGGCAAAGTATCTGCTCCCAGGCAATCTCTCACTTCTTCCCCAACTACTATCTTCTCCTCCATATATAGCCCGAGATAAAACCTTGAAAGGCCTTCTTTATTTCAGTATTACTTTCCACTTTTTTCCAGATTGCCCACAGATAATCTCTCTAATAGTGTTTCGAACTAGCTCTGTCTTGGATTTCCATAACAACAATTTCCCCGTACTTTCTCCATATTCAAAATGTGGCAACTTACTTGCTTCCTATCTCTTTCTCAGTCTAGTTTGCAGTACTTCCTAAAGCTGAATCCTCAATTGTCTTAATCTTTCTTCAAGCTTGTCTGCCACCTCCACCTCACCTTTTAATTGATTCTCACATTCCAGCATTTCCGCTTCTAAAGAACTAACTTCTGCCCTATACTTCTTATTCCTAAAGCTTGTAAGGCTTATAATTTTACCTATAAATGTTTTGTAAGAATCCCAAACTACAATTAAGGAGGCTTATCCTAGATAAACTTTAAAGTATGTGTCTGTCTCCATACGTAGTTGTGATACCATATTGCTGTCCAACAGCCATGAGCATTCTAGAGTCCACCTCCCGACTTCACCTTTTGAAGTCAGCTTATTTGTTAAAACCAGCAGCTCATGATACGATAAATGAGCTACAGAATAAACTATTTCATTGACCCCCTCCACTAATACCTGATCCATGAGAAAGTAGCCTATCTGAGAAGCGTGGCCATACTTTTAATTATTAAATGAGAAAGCCTGCTGCATCTCTGCTCTGTGTCTCCAAAGATCGCACAGCCCCCATTCTTTCATCATCTTTTGAGATAGGCCTGTGATTGTGGCATACCTACTGACCTACATCTCACTGATCTTTCCCATTTATTATCCAAGATCACATTGAAATCCTCTGCCATTATTACTGGATCTGGAAAATCCAGTAAGCAGGAGAAAACCGAACTCAGAGGATCAGTATCATCACAATTGGGGCCATAAAAGCCAACAAGCATTAACACAGCATTAAGTATTTCGAGTTTAGCTATAGCCCACCTCCCCAGTTTATCAGAAGTTGCCCCCAACAGTACCGCTCTGACCTGCTGTTTAACCAAGATGGAAACCCCCTTAATGTAAAAATTGTGATCTGTGCATACACAACATTGGACCCATTTTCGAGACTTAAATAGTTCCATACATTCAAATGTTCTAGACAAATGGGTTTCTTGCATGATTATTATATGAGCTGGGGCATCCTTTAAATACTGCAGAATCCTCCCTCTACTTGCTCTACTTCGCAAACCATTAACATTCCATGGCATCATCTGGATCAAACTTTTATCTTCCCCCTGGTCTCCTGGTCTCCCCCCTCGTGCCTGTCAACTCTACCCATTTATCCATCCACAGATAAACCAACTGCAAAATATGAGGTGAAGGAGGATTTTTATCTTTTTCTCCCGTATCCTCCCCACCCTGTGTTCCCCCCACCTCTCATGCACCCCTCACCTCTCACTGTTGGAGAACCCATCCCTGCTACCGCATAGACTTGATGTTAGCACAGTTTTAGAGTGCCTCTGGGGTACTCAGCCTAATAAGAGAGAGCAGACCCTCAGCTTCCTACCCCTAATCACTCCTAACAACTTGTCCGCTGTCCTCTGATCTCTCAAATTGTATATTTTGTTATTAAACATCACTCGGAGAGAGGCTGGAAATTTAAGTTAAGCTGAGAGACCTAGATTTTTAAACTCCTCCAGATGCCTCCCCAACTACCACTGCCTATTTATAGTTGTTCTGGACAGATCTGACTTAATCTCCAAAGAGAAGTCCTTCCCTTTCAGAGATATTATTTTTGGTGCCTTTAAGAGAATCTTCTCTGTTAAGGCAGAAGTCCAGAAATTCAGCAGGATTTGTTGTGGCTTCTTTTTGCTTGGATCTCTCCTAAAAGGATCTCTATGAATTTTCTGGATATCTATTGCCAAAACCACCTCACTCTCCTCTATCAGTACTGCTTCCTTGATGAGAGAGACCACATAAGCTTTTAAATCATCTCCTTCCACCCCCTTGGGTATATTTAGAATTCTCAAATTGTTCCTTCTTGAGGAATTTTCCAGCAGCACCAATTTATCCTGTATCTCCTGGTCACTGTCCTTCAACAATCAGATTTCCTCCTTGTTTTTCCTTAGATCCTCTTCCATAACTCCCACAGTCTCTTCAAGGGCCTTAGTTCTAGTGCTTTTTTTCTAGCGCTTCACAAGCCTACCTAATGTCGCCTTGATTTGTTTCAGAAACTGCAAGGCCTTTTTTGATTTCCACCGACAGTGGTAAGAACAAATACTCTAGGGAGGCATTAGGTCAGCAACACCAGCTGTAAGCACTGGAACAGCCTCTGTGGGCTCCTGCCAGCCAGCTTGACTAAAGGTGACCCCTATGGGGGTAACTTCTATGGGATGATTGGGCTGATCAGTAATTATCCCACACTCGGTTTCAACAACAATCTCTGCATTTTTCTCGGCCTCAGCCTTACTCCTTACTGCTCCATTCTCTGATATTTTGTTGCCGTTTTCCATCACAAACGGGGGATAACCTCCTTATTCCCTTCTTTCTCAACAGTGCTTTGGGGGCTACAGAAGTCTCCTACCGAAGGGAGAACCCTAAAGTAGGACCTTAGCGAAGGAGTTATTCTCAGATTACAAGTAGTAGAATTTCTTTTTATTTTTGTTTTCTTTTTTCCCCGACTTATCTTTAAGTAAAGGATAATTATCTTCACTTGTCCTTGGATTTGACTGCGCCAATCACCCCTTTAACTGTTCCTGTCTCTCTGCAGTACTTGATTCCAGGAGTCTTCTTCAGCTTCTGCCACCAAGGGCCGACAAACTCCAGTTCTCAACCTTTGCTGCACCAACCTCCGTAGGGAGAAATTTCTCTTTGCACTTGTTCAAAGGGCTTACCTTTCACTGTCGACCCCTTCCTTTTCCAAGTGGAGCCTGCAGTACCTTCAAGATCTTTCCTTCTCCCTCTCCGTCCTGTTGTGTCCCCACTTGCCTGCCAGCAGGTGCTCCTCTCGTCACCAGCCTGCCTTCGCCTTCCACCTCGGAGTCAGCTACCGACGTACTGGTGACTGTGCTGATGCTGCCCCGCTCTCCCGGAGGGGGAAGTGTGTCACTGCTCTGCGGCTCCTCTGTAGCTCTAGGGCAGCGTGGAACCTCCCCATGGCCCGTCAGACCATTCTCCACTCCTCGCTGGGCAGCGCAGCATTTTGCACATTTACTCTGCCGGGTTACCCTCTAGCAACTTCGCTGCCATGTTCTCCCGAGACGGGGAAGCTTGATTCCACAAAGCCTTGCTTGATTCCACAAAGCCTTTGAAGGTGAGGTCACCTCTGCCCAGACCCCTCCCTTGTGCTGTTAGAGCCTGGGATACTTACTGTTACAATCTGTAGCTGGGGAAGAGTGTCCTGTGGTACAGGCCTCCTACCTTTCTGTTTGTGATACATGGGGGTACCACGGTGTACTGGCAATCTGGCAAGCTAATACCCTTCTACAGTTAGCTAGTGACTACTGGTCTAGTGGGACTCCAGTAAACTGTGCCAAGACATCAGGCACCTGTGATCAGATCACTGATGCCACAAGAGCGGTGTCCTTCCTAAGGATGGGAGGGTGCTTCTGTTCTTTGGGTGGTAGGTTCTGGGGCAGATCTGGAACATTTGACTTCACATCCTATTCTGAAACTACACCATTACCATACAAGTATTGGTATCCTGGCTTTAGCGAATGAGAGCAACCCTGTGCAACATGGTCTGTAATATGCAATGCTAATTGTGTGTCTGCATGCTAACTGTGTTTATATAGTGCTTAGTGTCTAGGTGCTATAGTACTGTGTGGGGTCAGAACTCTGGCCCAGAGAGTTGTAGAGATATCTGTTTTTCACTGTTTATCCTAGTTTTATGTGTAGTATATTTCTCGTATGTGTATTAAAGTACTTTTCTTTTTAAAAGTAAATCACTTACTAGACATTGATCTTATTAGCTGGTAGTACAGTCTACCCTGTATTCTGAATGTCTAAACCCACCTCACTTCCTTGAGTAAGCCTTGGACTGCTCTGCTCTGCCTCGATAACCTGAGAGAGTCAAGTGCTGGAGAGGAATACTTATCCAGTTTTGAGTCCACTAGTACTGAGGCCCCAGGACACCAGTGGGGAACACTCCAGTTAAAGCGATTGGAGCAGGGTAGCCCCTGAGTGCCCCCTGGTGCCCAGGAAACCGGGTCTAACATGGTAATCCTCACATATTTGTCTAGCAACAGCTGCCCTCAAGCCGGACCCTACCATAAAAAGGAAAGCAAACAAGGGTACCTACTTGCGGCTAATACTTTTTAAAACGTTCTCATAAATTAATAAACCCAGCAGGTTAGCATCAGCTGGGCAGGCTCCCATCGACCCCCTATGCTCGCACATTTCTCTTTCCACCTCATTTAACTGGCTTTAAATCAGATATCAACCCTTCCTCCCACTTCTTCCTTCCCTCGTTTTGCCATTAGCGCTTTCCCTTTCCTCTTGCTACGCCTCCTTCTGCCTCTTAAATAATGCTGACCTCAGGGGTCGTCTTGGCCTGTGTGGGGCAGACCTTGTCATTACTGTGAAAGCCTTGTCTGGAAAATAATTCGCTCAGTCACATTACCATCCAGGTTGGACAATAGCCTGCACTGTACGAGAGAGCACATTAATTTGGCAGTGGGGATTTTTTTCCAGAACTGCTGACGAAGGTCGCCCCCGTAATCCTCCACTCCTTCTCCCCGCCGCACAACATTTGGTTGGAGGGTCTCACTGTTTCGCGGTTGGGAGGCAATGTCAACAGGGGCTGAAATGAATTGCTTTATTCACATACAACGTCATGTACTTCCCCAAATATAGTAACCATCGGTTTAGAGAGCAGGAGAGCAATGAAGAGGAATTCATATTTTCAAACAAAGAACACAATAGAAAAAAAAAGAATTAATGAAGTGAAGAAGCTTGCAGGAAAAAAGGTGAAAGATTAAAGCAGAAGAAAGAGCGAGTAGGGGAAGGATGGAATAGAAGAACAGAGGGGGAGGGAGAGAATGAATGAAGGAGAAATGGGATCCAAAGAAGAAAGAGGGGTGAAAGAGAAGAGACTAGAATGGAGGAGAAGAGAAGAGAAGAGACAACTTCATCTTAAAATAAGCATTTGCAAAGCCAATAGGTCTTGACTGTGCATTACCTGCTGACTTTGCCAATGTGTATTAGCTATGTTGTACACCAACGTGGCTGCTGTTCAGCATGGCTAAAAGTAAGTGACTTAGAGTGGAGTAGAGTGGATGTGTGTGGAGTCTAGCAGAGTGGAGTAGAGTGGAATGGAGTTGCACAGAGTGCCATAGGGTGCAGTAGCATAGAGTGGCATCAGTGGTGTACAGTGGAGTAGAATGAAGTAGAATGCAGTAGTGTGTCATAGGGTATAGTGGCGTGAAGTGAGGTGACCTAGAGTGGCTTCAAGTGGCATAGAGGGAGTTGTGGTAGAGTGGAGTAGACTGTTATAGAATGGAGTGGTGTAGAGTGAAGTAGGGTGTGGTTTACAGTGGAGTGTCATAGAGTGGAGTAGCATATAGTGGTGTAAAGTGCTTGAGTGTGGAGTAGAGTGGAGAGGTGTAGAGTGGAGAGGTGTAGGGGCTCGATTAGACGGTCCAAGAATGGGCTACAACATTGTAGAGTGGAGTGGCATGAGGTGCTGTATGGTGGAGTGGAATAGAGTGGTGTACAGTGGAGTAGTTGTAGAATAGTGGAGTAGAGTGTCGTAGAAGAGAGTGTTGTAAAGTAGAGTACAGTGTTGTAGAGTGGAGTGGAGTGTCATACAATGGAGTGGCATAGTGTAGATTGCAGGGGCAGCTCCTCCGTTTCCGTTCCCCGCCAGCAGCAACAGGAGCTGCAAACCTTTAGAAATAAAATGATAATAAACACTGTTTATTATCATTTTATTTTTAAAGTGATGGGGTTGACGAGCAGTGTAAGGAGTGCACGGAGCACTCCCCTCAGTGCGCATATATGTTTGGCCGCCGTCTCGGGCCTGCCAAACATAGATGCACACATGGGCTCTCTCCTGCCCGGCACTGTGTTGCCAAGTTGGAGAGAGCAAGCCCAGGCTACCAGTCTGCGTTGGAGCACCCTTGTCAGGGTGCTGCAGCAAACCATCACGCTGCTCTGATCAGCGTGATGATTGGGGCAGGGCAGGAAGGGAGCCTGTGCCTGGAGAGTGAGGGTGGTGTAGCAGCAGCGACTTTTAGGTAAGTTTAATTTTATTATATATAGATTTTTTTTTGTTTGTTTTGTTTCCCCCACCCTTTGCGAAGTCTGCAGCTGGTAGATTGTCATGGAGTGTTGTAGGGTGTCATAATTTTAATCAGTAAAACCCTGGTTTAGAGGCACTATATCATTTATAGTCCCCTGAAGTTCGTTGTTTTTGAAAGTTACTGAGCATCACACTCTAGTGTTACTTTCACGCATTTTTTAATCTTGGTCTTCATCCGCCTTATACTGATTAAAATTATGATGTGTTGGTGGTGAATAACCAATTTTACTCACGTTTCTCTGTTCTCTCCAACCTATGCTGGTGCCTGGATGCAGGCAGCCAAGCTTAGATAGTAGAACCCATCAGTTACTATCAGAACAGCACGGCGTAGAGCCCCCCTCGGGGAGCCCGTCAGGCGTTGCAGCGCCGGCCTGGTGAGGAGCATCTCCCGATGATGATGCCAGTCATCCATTGTGATGCTGGAGGGCTCTTGCTCCTGAGACTCCAGGTCTTCTAGGATGTTAGAATAGTTTGGAACAGTGTACTCTAATTTATATGACATTTTACAACCCCCTCCACTATTTTGCACTTAAATAAACACCCTTGATTCACAAAACAATCTGGAGTCAGTCTGTGCTTTCACAAATGTGTATTTGCAATAACTGAGGAAAATAGCAATGTCCATTATATTGCCAACTTACCTATGTCACACAGCTCTAGTCCATGAGGTAACATAGCAGAGGTCATACAGTGGGACCCACATCTGTGAAATCGAAAGGCAAAGTGACAGGTCAGGGTCCATACACTGGGTGAAAGTGACAGACATATGATAGGTCTAACAATTGTATGAGATGTAGGAGGCAGTGATGTCTTCTTACCTGTGTCTCACTGGAAGTAGTGCTGGATCACGTTGTTTCTATTGTCGATATCCCCTTCCTCTGCCTCCTCTTCTTCACTGTCCACAGGCTCTGCAGCTGCCATAAGACCTCCTTCTGGACCATCCTCCTGCAGAAAAGGCACCTGTCGTCGCAAAGCCAAATTGTGCAGCATACAGCAAGCCACGATGATCTTGCACACCTTCCTTGGTGAGTAGTAGAGAGGCACCGGAACCTGGCCTTCAGGAGGCCGAAGGTTCTTTCTATAATCCTCCTAGTTCGCCCATGTGCCTCATTGTAGCGTTCCTCTGCCCTTGTCCTGGGATTTCTCACTGGGGTCAGAAGCCATGACAGGTTGGGGTACCCAGAGTCACCTGCAAATGTCGAGGGACAACTGTTAGACACACACTAACCCTTAGGGACAAACCCAGACCAAGACAACTATTCACAGGGTATAGGGTCCATGTCCTCGCCTATTAGCCACACACGGTGCCTCTGGAGTTGCCAACATAAGGGATTCCTCAGAATGTAAGCGTCATGCACTGAGCCAGGAAACTTGGAGTTCACATGGGAGATGTACTGGTCGGCCAAACACACCATCTGCACATTCATTGAATGGTAGCTCTTCCGGTTTCTGTACCCTGTTCACTCCTGCGGGGGGGGTACCAAGGCCACATGTGTCCCATCAATGGCACCTATGATGTTGGGGATATGTCCCAGGGCATAGAAGTTACCTTTCACTGTGGGAAAATCCTCCACCTGAGGGAAAACGATGTAGCTGCGCATGTGTTTAAGCAGGGCAGACAACACTCTGGACAACACGTTTGAGAACAGAGGCTGGGACATCCCTGATGCTATGGCCACTGTAGTTTGAAAAGAGCCACTTGCCAGGAAATGGAGTACTTACAGAACCTGCACTAGAGGGGGGATTCCTGTGGGGTCCCGGATAGCTGACATCAGGTCTGGCTCCAACTGGGCACATAGTTCCTGGATTGTGGCACGATCAAGTCTATAGGTGACTATTACATGTCTCACTTCCATTGTCGACAGGTCCACCAGCGGTCTGTACACCAGAGGATGCCGCCTTCTCCTCACCTGCCCCAGCGGACGTGCCCTATGGACGAGAACAGCAAGCACAGAGTCAGCCAACACTGAGGTAGTAAAAAAAGAATTAATTGTACTCATTTGTCAATCCGCTATGTGCCTGTCTCTGTGTGTATGCAAGGCTTAGATAGGTGTGACGCATTTAAAAATAATGCCATGTGGCCCCCTGAAATGGCGGCTGCCTGACCTGTAATGTGGGACAAAGGGATATGAGGAAACTGCGCTGGCGTTGTACACCGTCGCGGTAGCGGTTGAAGACCACGGCGCAATCCTGCTGTGGTTAACATTGGGCCCTATCGGTCCCAGGAGCCAATGACGACGTACGCCGGCGGTGACGGTACGCACTGCTGCGGACGTGACCGCCATTTTCTGTCTGTTCACTCACTTGATACCTGACCTTCGACAGGAGAGGACCTACATTGCAAGTGCTGCTGTGACCTCAGTCTGGAAGCAACGATGGCTCATGTGTCTGGGGAAAGGGCCCCTGCCTTCACATCAGAGGAGTTGGAAAAACTAGTGGATGGGGTCCTCCCCCAGTATACGCTACTCTACGGTCGTCCAGACAAACAGGTGAGTACACTGTGAGCATGCTGTATGGGCAATGCCTGTTTGGAGTGGTGTGGAAGGAAGATACTGGGGGGATGAGGCCTGCATGAGCGGACGGTGAGTGTATATGCGTCAGGGCAAGGGTGGGACCGTGGGACAATGACTGTGATGGTCCGGACGGTTAAAGTTTTTCATTTTCCCCTGTACTATTCCTCTAGGTCAGCGCCCACCAGAAGAAGGATATTTGGCCTGCCGTTGCCAAGGACGTCCATACCTTGGGGGTCCACCACAGACGGAGCACCCACTGCTGGAAAAGATGGGAGGACATTCGCCCCTGGAGCAAGAAGACAGCGGAGGCCCAGCTAGGGATGGCCTCCCAACGTGTGAGGGGTGTCCATCGCACCATGACCCCCCTGATGTTCCGGATCCTGGCAGTGGTGTATCCAGAGTTGCACGGGTGCTTGAGGGCATCACAGCAGCCACAAGGGGGTGAGTACCGTCACATCCATCTGACTCTGTGCGCATTAGGAGGTGTCTGGTTTGGGGAAGTGGGTTCCCCTAGGCAAGGTCAAGCTTTGTAGGCAAGGACCCTTTGTGAGGCAGGCTAAGTGGCACCCCAACCCCACCAGTGGTAAGAGCCATCTACACCTAATCAGGCTCCTGTGACTTCCATGTGTGCAGCAATCGGGCATAGGCCATGTACCCCATGTCCCTGTGATTAATTAGGGAGCTCTAAGTGCATGGCATAGTGCAGAGGGCTGCTGTGTCTGTAGTGTCCGCCAACGGTAGTGGTATTGCATGCACTGAACATGTCTTTCTTCTTTCTTCCCCCCCTTTTTGTGGTCTCCCTGTTCTTGTGTGCATTAGCATCATCAGGCGGAGGAGCAGTGCCACCGGAGCAGGAGGGAGCTGCATCCCACATGGCCCTAGTGGGCGAGACAATGGAGTGTGAAGTCACCAGTGGGACGGAGGGTGAAGGGAGCTCCACAGCGGGGACAGGAGCAGAGACCAGCGACACTGACTCCTCCTCTGATGGGAGCTCCCTTGCGGTGGCGGGCCCCTCTGTGCCCACCACATCTACAGGTACAGCTGCCACCCCCCCCACCAGCACCGCCCTCCCAGCAGTCCCTCAGCGTGTGTCCCGTGGCCGGTCACCCAGGAGGGTGGGCATCTCCTTCACCTCAGGCCCTGCCCCAGTCAGCCCTGCTGCCCTCAGTGAGGAGGCCATTGACCTCCTGAGATCCCTCACTGTTGGGCAGTCTACCATTCTGAATGCCATCCAGGGTGTAGAGAGGCAGTTGCAACAAACAAATGCATACCTGGAGGGCATTCATTCTGGCCAGGCAGCCCAACAGCAAGCATTTCAGGCTCTGGCCTCTGCACTCATGGCAGCCATTGTCCCTGTGTCCAGCCTCCCCCCTCCAACTTCCTCCACCCAGACCCAATCCCCAGTACCTCAGCCTATACCAAGCACACCATCAGACCAGCATGCACATACCTCAACACATAAGGGTGGCTCTGGCAAACATAAGCACCACACATCCCACAGGTACTCACACAAGCATCATACCCATGCACACATGCCAACATCCACTGCCTCCACTGTGTCCCCCTCCTCCACGTCTCCGTCCTCCCTCCCTGTCACGTCTCCACTCACACCTGCAAGCACTACATCCTCAGCCACTACCTCCATCACCAGCACGCCCATCACCACACACCGCTCATGTGCACTCACCACCCCCACTACCATTCACACATCCCCTGTGTCCTCTACCAGTGTGTCTGTGAGCCCTCCTCCCAAAGTACACAAACGCAGTCACACACCCACCCAACAGCCATCCACCTCACAACAGCCTACAGCCCATGCACCTTCACCCAAAGTCACCAAACAAACACCTCCTACAACTACTACCTCTTCCTCCACTCCCAAACCCCCTCCATCTACCCATCCCAGCGTGTCTAAAAGGCTTTTCCTATCAAATTTTGACCTCTTCCCTACACCCCCCCGTCCTTCCCCTAGGGCCAGCCTTTTCAGGTCCCAACCCAGCACCTCAGCCACCACATCACCGGGCACAGTGGTGCCAGCAATAGCGGGATTTTGAAGTGCGCAAAGCAACAGGGCTGCCAGTGTCCCAAGGAGCGAGGGCAAGGACATTCCACCACCTCCAAAACAGAAAAAGTTGCCCACATCCCAGAGGGAGAAGGCGAAAACACCTGCCACCAAGGGCTCAGGCAAGACAAAAGTTGAAAGTGGCAAGACAGCTGCGCTACCATCCAAGGTGGGGAAGGGCCTGAAAATGAAATGTTCGTCCACGTCGACGCCGACCTGCACGGAGGACAAGACCGCTACCGGCACTGCTACCTGCACCGCCACCAGCACCCCAGACATTGAGCCCTTCACCAGCACCCCAGACACTGAGCCCTTCACCAGCACCGCAGACGCTGTGCCCTTCACCAGCACCGCAGTCAGTGAGCCCGCCGCTACTGACACCGGCGCCAGCACCACAGTTAGTGAGCCTGCCACCAGCACCTCCGCTACTGACACCGCCGCCAGCACCGCAGTCAGTGAGCCCACCACCAGCACTGCAGTCAGTGAGCCCGCCACTAGCACCGCCGCTACTGACACCGGCGCCAGCACCGCAGTTAGTGAGCCTGCCACCAGCACCTCCGCTACTCACACCGCAGCCAGCACCGCAGTCAGTGAGCCCGCCACCAGCACCGCAGTCAGTGAGCCCGCCACCAGCACTGCAGTCAGTGAGCCTGCCACCAGCACTGCAGTCAGTGAGCCCGCCACCAGCATCGCCGCCACAATGACCGCAGCAAGCACCGCTGCTACTTACCCCGTCGCCAGCACCACCAGCGGCTCCGCAACATCCTGAGCCAGTGGCACCACCGCAGACATGGCTGCCATCCCCAGTGGTCATTCGTACGAGGCTGGTGGTCAGTTCCAGGGGCCTGGGCAGCTTGCATGTTGCACCACCGTCAGTGGAGATTCACATCCACTACCTCAGTCCTTGCCAGGATGAAGCACTCTGGGCACAAAGCCCCCTCCAGAACCAGTGGAGACTCACATCCACTACCTCAGTCCTTGGCAGGATGAAGCACTGTGGGCACAAAGCCCCCTCCAGAACTAGTGGAGAAAGGCATCCACTACCTCAGTCCTTGGCAGGATGAAGCACTCTGGGCACAATGCCCCCTCCAGAACCAGTGGAGATTCACATCCACTAACTCAGTCCTTGGCAGGATGAAGCACTCTGGGCACAAAGCCCCCTCCAGAACCAGTGGAGAAAGGCATCCACTAGCTCAGTCCTTGACAGGATGAAGCACTCTGGGCACAATGCCCCCTCCAGAACCAGTGGAGATTCACATCCACTACCTCAGTCCTTGGCAGGATGAAGCACTCTGGGCATAAAGCCCCCTCCAGAACCAGTGGAGAAAGACATCCACTACTTCAGTCCTTGGCAGGATGAAGAACTCTGGGCACAAGGCCCCCTCCAGAACCAGTGGAGAAAGGCATCCACTACCTCATTCCTTGGCAGGATGAAGAACTCAGGGCACAATGCCCCCTCCAGAACCAGTGGAGACTGTTATCCACTTGAGAGACTGTGGCTTTGCTCCCCCCAGGATACAGCAGCGGGCAAACCACCCACTGGAGAGACTTGAGAGACTGTGGCTTTTCACTTCCCAGGAAAAAGTAGTGGGAAACCCACCCACTGGAGAGACTTGAGGGACTGTGGCTTTGCACTCCCCAGGATACATCAATGGACATGAAGCCCCTCGTGGAGCTGGCGTCGTGCACTCATCCGGCTGAGGTGCCCCCCTTCCCTTCCCCCTGAGGTGCCTGTTTCATTTCGATCTGATGCCCCAGCAGTGTTCTCTCCGTTTCGAGTCTGGTATCGACTGTGGGCCTCGCCCATGCATTTTGGGCCCAGTGGTCCACGGACTATGAATGGTGCACTACCCGGACTTGATTGGTTGGTGTATATAATTGTTTATAATGTATATAAAGTTTTGACTAATGGATTTTTGTTGATTACAATCTTTCAACTCATTTCCTTTTGATCTTGCGTTCTTCCAGGGGGACAGGGGGGTGTAAATGTAATGTTGCAGCATGTATTGGTGTGTATGTTGTTGTGGGTGAGGGTGGGGTGGGGGTGTTGCGTGTTGAGTGTGTGTGTCACTCTCTTTTCCCTCCCCCTTCCCTGTGTTGTAGGTGCAGTACTCACCGTGGTCGTCGCCGCCGTCTTTCATGCTCCTGGTAGAGGAGCAGGAATACTATCGCAGGGAGTATTTGGAGTTCAGGCTCCATGGCATCCTGGTTCCTTGTGGGTTGTGTAGAGGTGAGTGTTTTCCCTTCCAAGTCCTGTTTCCGCTGTGTTTTTGTTTGCGTTGAATCACCCCGGAAAAGGTGGCGGATTGGCCTGTCATAATAGTGTGGGCGGTACATTGTCTTCCACCTCTCTGTTGGCGGTGACCGCCATGCTGTTTGTTTGTACCGCTGTGGCGGTCGGAGTGTTAAAGTGGCTGTCTATGTTGGCAGTTTCTGCCATGGGCGTGATTCCATTTTTTTTACATCCGGCCTGTTGGTGGTCTTACCGCCGCTTTAACACTGACCGCCAGGGTTGTAATGAGGGCCTATGTGTTGAATGTCTCAGGACAAGCTTCCAGATAAAAATGTGTTCATCCTTTCTATTTAATCACACATAACCTATTGCTGTGTCTATTTGAGCAAGTAACCTAAAACATTTTTACTGGGCATGTTTTCTTGACTAAAGTAAGGAAACCATGAATTATGATTCTAAGCATGAAAGAGTCCTTGTGGTGATATCATAGCTCGCCATGATGATGTATAGAAGTCAATGCCATTTGAGTCTGAAAGTAACAATATTTTAGTTAGAAGGGTAAACTAAGATTTTGCTGCTTCTAAGTCTTCAACTTGAGGTTCAGCTTGAGGGACACGGCAGAGCGGAGTAGTACCTAAAGTGGCCACTCCTTTATGCCACACTGAGTTGGCTCCTGGGTGGGTGTTTTGTTTTCCTCCAGGCAGGTCCACACTAGCCTGAGAGGTGGGCATGGTACTGCAGAGCAGTTGCTGAGTAAACTGGTGCAGAGAATCACCAGTCTACATATGTGGTGATGTTGCAGGAGACCACATCACAGTGGACAAGTTAGGCTATTCTCCACTCAACATCATCAATCAATGCACTGATACGGGAAGACTGAAGGAAGCTTTTAGTGGCTGATACTGGTCTGCTACCATGGCGAGATAGTGAAGCATATGAACACCTCACATCTGAACAAACTAAGCACAAAACTGCTTCAAGGCAAGGAGGCACAAGATAGCATCTGCATGGTCAGACTAAGGCAGGCTCTTCTGTTGGCACCACATGGTCAACTGGGAGAGGCAGCATTAGGGTGGGGAGAACCTGCCACACTGGTCTCTGAATTCGTGGCTGTAAAAGGTAGGCCTGCAGTAATAACATAGACAGAGGCACTATATGGATCAAGCAGACTATGCGCACTCTGGTCTATCTACAACACTAACAATCCCCTCCAGACCCCACCAAAGCCCCTTCCTATTCAGCCCAGCTATTGTTGGGGGTGAGAGGTGGTGACACCTTTATCATGGAGAATGCTTGATATGAGGAGGGAGTATGCTTCCCTATGTAAAGAAATGCAAGATATTGTCAATATATGTCTAAACTCTTGACTATATGTGCACAATCTTAGTTGAAGTGGTGATGACTGTGGTGCACCCAGGCACATTGTGCTGTGGAATGGGAGCCACAGACATTAGGCTCAATACAGCTGATAGGTAGAATAAAATGGTTATGTGCCTACTAAGAATTGTGACCTGAACCTAATGTTTTCATCATGCCCAGCATGACTACTTTTTATTTAAAAAAATGATAAAAGCCATGAAGCATATGGTGAAGCAGCACACTCTAAAACCTCAAAATTCCAGCGATAACCCTATATTCTACCATGAAGGAAATATCCACAAAACAGATTTACTATGTTGAAATTGGTCTTCAAGCTACCTGATGTGTGGAATGAATGGTACCTCTGTGTGAATTAACATTTCATCCTGGAATGTGAGCCTAAAACTGACAAAAAAGGAGGAAGCAAATCATTCCTCGACAACTATCTTGACTAGGGCCAGGAGATATGGTATTTCCACCATACATATGTAGACCTGGAGATTTGCTTCCACCATATCAATATAGGTATCTATTGTATCCCTAATAAAGGTGGACATTGAAAATTTGGTGGGCTTTCTAAACCACCTTGCTTGATGTGACACTTGACGTTCCCCTAGAATTCCAGAGGTTGTATAATACACTCCTGGAAAACACCTAGGGATGATGAACCAAGATCCATTATTATGTGTTTTCTTCCACCACAACATGCCAGGCCTTCAGGCAGTACAGATAAAGAATGGCCCTTTTATTCTCAAAGTCAAAGCTGTTCTTGTCTCAGCAGATTATTTGTCAGATATCAATGGCAGAAGCAAGTTTTTAGCCCTGAGACAGTGAGATATCAGATCTGGCTTCTTTTACCTAGAAACCACGTTAATCATGTCCTTAGGTAAAACACCCAAACACACCAAAGCAGAGGCTCTGAAGTACTTTTTGGACTCTCCAGGGCCCATCCCGATGGACACAGCAAAGAGTTCTGAAGTACAACATAATAATAAGCACTGTGGACATCAGGATTACCAGAATATGACCCTTAGGAATACACCCAAATAGGCTGGGTCTTCCTTCCCTGCCACAAGAAAACAGTGTGGACATGCACCAGCTCACTTTATGCTGTGTCTTCTCTTGAACTTCGGAAGGGGACATCTAGAATGAGCTGGTGACTCTGCAGTTCCCCTGATATCTAGATGGGATGGACACCACAGTTACAATGGTCTGTTTGAACAGAGATTTGCAGATTGTGGCAAGACATTCTAAAGTCTAATGGTGGAGATAAGGCTCTACGGAGACATGCAGGTGAATCTTCAAAACAGCCTTCATTCCGACAAGTAAGACCGTTCTTTAGCCTAGCAATAGATTACTAATAGACCCTTTTCATAAATATATTTAAAGTAGCAGTACAGTTTAGCTTTTTATGGGAAACTCAGAAGAATCTGGGTTGGTGTGTTTATTATGATTGTATGCTGTTGGCTGACAACACAGAAAGGCTTTGTCACGTTGGATACATGTTACTAATTCTCTGATGTCTACTTCCAAATTTAAAGTGTGCAGTGCAGTTGGGCAGAAGTGGCTGTAGAAGACGGTCACATTTTATTGGTGCAGCCCATTTTGTTGTAGATTTTGCAAATGCTAAACTACAGGCATGGCAGACGTATATGCAGACAGAATGCTCTCTGTGTGGATACTATTTTAATTCCTGAACCATATTCCACAAAACTGTGCAAAGTTATGTAAAATGCAAATCTGTCATTTTGTACTATATTTTAGAGTGTAATACATCAGCAGGTAAATTTTTGGTGCAAAGATGCATTTAAAAAAGAGGACTTCATACAACAGCCACTCGTGTGCTGTTGTTTACCACAAATTGAACCATTCACAGTAATTTTTACAGAGAACCGGCGCAAAAGTACTTGAAATTATGTTATAATGTAATTTCCAGAATTTTGCTTAACAAGCATACATAATAATAAGCATAAATAATAACAAGCATAACTAATAATAAGCGGGATTTGTGGAATTTGACTCCGTGGAATACAGCTGAGTTGCATAAAAGCTCTGGAAGATTCCTCAGAGTTCTGCCAGTAGGCAGAAATAGGCATGCCACGCTGCTGGTGCTGTGATTTAGCTCCGACAGTGGGTTCCACGTTGAAAAGTAATGCACAAAGGGCACCACGCAGAGCGCCAGAGGGTGCAGCTACTTGAGTTGATTTTGCTGTTGCTTGAGTAGATTCACTACTTGAGTGGAAGCCTTTATAATAGCAAATGGTTGCAACTGCATGCGGATGTCAGATGTCCTCCCAGCCCCTGGAAATCACACTGTGGGACGCCTAATCAACTTATCATTCTGGAGCCGAGAGCAAGAAAAAAATTTGACTCGTGGCAATCCATGGAATTTTTACGTAACTTTGCGTTACTCTTGTAATGTTGAGTCACCAAAATGTTCCCAGTTCCACAGGAGGAACAGAACATTTCAACCCCAACCCCATACTGCAGTCTCCCAAATTCTGAGCATCAAACTTTGAAGGCTGGGCTTTTTCTCTCCATGGCCCGACTGTCTGGAATTCTGACTTAAGGAGACTGAATGTCACCTTACTCTGTTAGAGAGTGAGCAACCATACGCCCTTTCATTCTGCCACATATAGTAACCTTCTCTATCTCGGTTGTTCTAAGGCGTTTCCCAATCTACCTTGCCTCAGAGAAATGCACAGTATGAAAAGTCCTCCGATACAATGAACACAATAAACTTTAGAGGATAGACTACATTTAGAAAGGAACATGCCTCAATCTCGGTAATGTTTCACTCAAAAAAACACCTACTTAATCTTCCTGAAACCTGCTATTAATAAAATTCAGAAGCTCTCATGGAAGAGCTTCTTTCAAGTAGCTCCAACTAGCTTCAGCCATCGCCATATGGAAAGTGATGACGCAGTTATCTGTTTTATTTCAAATCCCACTGGCTTGTTTTTCTATTATTAAATCAGACATTTCTCTCTGTGAGACGCGCACACCAAGGGCCGAGAATTATTTTTGTTCTTTCTGGATTGCACAAACTTTGGGGTGCAGTATGCAATGTCTAAGCACATAGAAAGAGCATTTAGGAAATGCAGTATGAGGTTTCAATAAATGTATCAATTACTTTAATTTGTACAATTTGTGTCGCCGCGCTCGTTGCATTACTCTTGAACAAAACTCGTGAGTTAGATAGGAAATGCATTTTTTTGTAGTAGTGTGCATTCTGAAAGTATCTCTGTTTAACCCTGTTACATTATTTCATGATCATATTTACATCACCCTCTTGTTCCTATTTGTGAAATATTTCTTTGAGTTAATGATGCCTTTAACTTTCTACTACATTGCAGTAGTAATTTGGTGGTTTTCTAATGCAGGTATATCTTTTTTTAGTGTTATCGATGGGATGAATGCTGGTGCTGCAAATGATTCATGCAACTGCCATCCGTGTAGGTTGGCTATAGAAATGTCCCACCTTGACTTGCTTTCAGGAGTCCTTAACTCTGTGCAGACGCTTTAGGGACATATCCTTCATATAATAGATTCATCCAGAAATATATTCAAAAGCTCCGGGAAGTACAAGTCAAAAAGCCACTCATTGTCTGAATCTGAAAAAAACTCACACCTTGGCACTGTCCCTAAAGAGTTCTATAGGGTTACCATTGGCAAAAACAATAAAATCAAAACCTCCGTCTTTAATCCATGCAATCGACTTGGCCTAAAGTATTTACAGAAACTGATACCCCACTCTGTATTTAACCAAAGCTGAGATCAAACTAAGTGAACATGACAATACAAACGAGCTTCAACTGTAAAATGCAAGTAGCCATATCAATTCTCGTCATAGGCACCCATCTCTAGAACTCTTTACCAAACTTGGCAACCACTCAAACTTAAGAGCCTTCAAAACACTCAGAAGATGAGCCTCTTCTAGGCCTTCTCGTCTCCCACCAGCACAGCTTCAACTTCTTGAGTAGTTCTCATTTGCAGACCACCAAGGATGGTAGCTGAATCCCCTAGGTTCGTGGCTATTGATCACTGACTGCTAGCTAATAATAATGTGATGTGGGTTTGAGGTAGCAACAGGTGACAGGCATGAGAGCACCTGAAGTAATGTCCACAGTGAACAGCAGCAGGATCTCTACTGTTTGTTGTCTCACCGATGTAATTCTGCCGAGGCTGACGTGTTCTGGGCTTCAATGGGAGAAGGGAACAGTGTGCATGGCCAGCTGACTGGGTAAGTGTAAGAACAGATAGCATCAAAGGTTGACAAATCGATTAGCTTCTCATGCATACCTTACACTAGAAATAACTTTGTGTGCCTCCACCTCCACCGTGTATCACATCTCAGAGAAGACTAAAGGGTCTCTTTCCTCCCAGCACTAGAGATGAGTACAGTGACACCCTTCAGCACCTGCCTGGTTGGAAACAGCATTGTTATTTGAAGCAGTGGCATAACGACAATTAAGGGGGGCCCCTTGCAAAGTACCTTTAGGGGCCCCGTGCCCCTATATCCAGTCAGGGGATTGCCACAGTGTACTGTGCTGAGGGGGGCCCTGGGTGCTGGGAGGGACTTTGTTATGCCACTGACTTGAAGAGACACCCTTGCATAAGGGGGTCTCTTAGCAGGCCTACTGGGAAGGAACATACAGTGAAAGAGGACACTTGAAAGTGACAGCTGGTCGTCTGTATTAGACCGGGCATCCTTGGTGTGGTTTCCCCTAACCTTTTGCCTTTTGAGTTCTGACCTGTTTTGCTGACCTAGTTTTTACTAGTTTTAAGACTCTAGGCACTTTACCACTGCTAGTCAGTGCTAAAGTGCATAGGCTCTCTACTTAAAAGATTTTTACATTTGTGTTGTGGCCTCGTGCTATCTTATGCATTCTCCCCATGATCTTAATGTTACCTGCTGCTCAGCCAGAGAATGAGGCCATTGTATGGTTGGAATGTTGAGTGTTTGTGCTTGGATGAGTGGACAGTTGGAGTGAGAAGGGCAGAGGAGCAGGATGCTGCTCCTGGTGGGGCTTTATCTGTAACCTACAGGTCAGCTAATAAACCTACTTCTTTTATAACCTATGAGTATCCATCATTAGTTGCAACATTGACGACAATTTAAGAAAGAACTGGCGCGTGAAAGAGGAAAGAAACTAAACCTACAGAGAAACAAAGGAGAAACTAGATTACACAGGAAAACTAAAACGAGAGTCATTGAAAATCTAAGAGGAACTTGTATTTTGAGGAAGAAATGTTGACACCCAGAGCCCCACCGGTGTCTCAGATCATTTGACAGCCTGCTGACTGTGAGGGTGTCTACTGAACAGTTACTATGTGAAAAGAATTCAGCTCAAGTGGAGCAAAACGTGCAGCATTAAGTACTGATGTTAAGAACCGGCAGCATAACTTTGACCTTCGGGGAGATCACAGCAGAAGTATGATGAGTTTTACTTTATTTGAGATGCTAGCTTGAGCGGTGAGTGACCTTTTGGTGCTTTAGACTGTTGTGATTATATTTGAAAGAAGCATGCGGAGCAAAGCGAGAGCCCCATGAAACTGACTAGTACAATTGAAGACAGCATGTGTTGAGTAGCACAAGACTTTTGACTATTATCAGCTTCACTAGTGTGCGAGGTGTGTTAAACAAGAAAACAGTACTTTCGTGGACTTGCGGGAACTAACTGTACCTGGAGGAGTTGGGAGGCACGTCATCGCAGTGCTGCTCTATGCACAGCAAAGCCATGAGCGAAGAAACCAGCAGAAAGCTTGTGTGCAGCATGGCGGAAGTAACAAGTGTTGAGTGCATAGCAACGGAGTCTGAGGCGGATGTTCAGAGGTGTGGTAACCTGGAAGTTGATGACATGACACATTGCAAGTTTAATAACACAGAGCATGTCAAACTCAAGGGAATTGATTTAATGAGATCAGAGGTGCCCACATTCAGAAGGAGTGTACTCAGATGTTGAGTGTTCAGTTAGTGACCCCATTGCCGTCGAAAGCGAAGGAGTGAAAAAAAAAATCCTCACACTGAAATTCTTCATTTTTCTGAAGAAGAACTGCTGGGAGCGTAACTCTTCAATCTTATGAAGAAGAACTGGTGGGAGCGAGCCGGTGGCAAGGAGCTGTTCTCTAGCATATTGCCTATTGTGTAGCGAGTGAGCGTTGGAGAGAAGCACGCTATGGACCAAGTTTGAGTCTATTTCTGAAGCTGCTGGGGTGAATATTTAATGTTGGGTTGACTTGAGTAATATTATGTTTATGCTAACAATGCCTGCCGCTGCTGAAATACATTTTTAATGCTGTATTGAATTGAGAAATGCCATGCTGTTACTGACAAGTTTTAAAGTTGTTGATCCGCGGTGTCTATGTTATGCATGGGAGGTGTGCCCTAATGTTAATTTAAATTATGAGCTGCACCCATTGGTCTGGTGATGAGACCGTGCGTGGAAAAAAAGAAGCCCTGATCCTTTTTGAATGATGATTTGCACAATGCCATGTGAAATGTTGCCTCCCAAAATTCTTGTGTTTGTAGAGTGTGCTGAAGTTTTAAAGCCATTCTGGATTTTATAGATGTATGATCTGAGGTTGGATGCTATAGTCACATATGCTGAGTGAAGTGTTAGTGTCTTCAGATTGGTTTTCTCTGTCCTGTTTATTGTGGGTTGAGTGACATTTTAGTGTTGTGAGATTAGTCTCTTGGTCCTTATTTGGGACCGTGTTTTTGACCATCCTTCCTAAGGGGTTTAGGATGTAAGGGCAATGTGTTAAGCCCAAATGTTAGGCTTCCCACTCTTCCTAAGGGGTCTATTGTTTGCATAAGGGAGGAGATGTGTTGTGGCCTATCTTATGCATTCTCCCCTCAATCTTAATGTACCCTGCTGCTCAGTCAGGGAATGAGGTAATTGTATGGTTGGAATGTTGAGAGTATTTGTGCTTGGATGAGTGGACAGTTGGAGTGAGAAGGGCTAAGCAGCAGCAACTATGCTAATAAACCTACTTCCTTTATAACATATGAGTATCCATCATTGATTGCAACAATTGGTTCATCCACATTTGGCAGATTTAATTTACTTGAGTCCATAGTAAAGTGCACCACTACATGTGCCCAGAACATGTAAATTAAATGCTATTAGTGGGACTACAGCACATTTTGTGCCATCCACTTCAGTAGCCTCTTTAAACAAGTCTCAGACCTGCCCTTGCAGAGACTGTGTTTACAGTTATAAACTGCCATTTCGGTATGATAAGTTTGCCCTCTTTGCCAGGTCCAATCCTTCCTTCTTAATACATATATCACCCCTATGGTAGGACCTGGACCACCCCAGGGGCCTGGTGCAGTGTGATTAAAAAGTTGGACATGTATCTCTTAGTTTTCATGTTCAGGTAGTGAAACCCCTTAAATTTGTTTTCCCTATTGCAAGGCCTCTGTCTCCCATAGGTTAATATTGGGATAACCTTATTACATTTTATAAGTGTAATTTCCAATTGGGGAAAGATAGAACCACAATTCAGAATCCCAGCTCATGGTGAAGTTAGATTTTAAATTGTAATTTTGAAAATGCCACTTTTAGAGAGTTGGCAGTTTCTTACTTTAACCATTCTGTGCCCTCTGCCTGTCTCTGAAAACACATCTGGGGTGGGTGACAGCTGGGTTTTTTGCATTTGCTCCAGTCAGTCACACACAAAGGAAGTTTAAGTGTGACTGATAGCCCATCAACATCCTGAGGGACCATCCTGGGCAGGACGGGAGGGAGGAGCTGACTCTTACACATGAATAGGCTGTGCCTGTCCCCACACAAATGGCTGCATGCCCCTCTGTAGAGCGTCTGAAGCCAGGGCAGGAAGGGACCCTGTGTATTTCAAAGGCCCCTATTTGAAGTCCCCTCCACTTCAAAGGCAGACCTGGGTATAAGTTCTGGACCTTAGGTACCACCACTTCTGTACACTTCTGAACCCGAGCACATTCTGTCAGGAAGAAGAACAGTGTTTCTACTGAATAGACTGTCTCCTTCCTGGACTGCCCTGGACTTTGCTGGACTCCTGCTCTGCTCTGCCTGGCCTGCTGCCTGCTGCTCTTCTTGCCTGGGAGTGAGAAGGACTGGACCTGCATCTCTATATCCTCAGAACCATAGTGACTCCAAGGGCTTGCTGGCTTGCATCCAGTTCTGAAATATCAGGGACATCAAAAACTCCTCTTCGATCTACAAACAGCACCTGGACTTTGCTTGCTGCAAATCCTTTCCTGCCAAATGGTGCCAATCCAGTCAAGGGCCCTTGGAGGTGAGTATAAAGTGCTGTATCTGCCAGAAACTGTGCATCAATGCTTTTACGTTGATCGGAACCAATACATAACCTGCTGCGAGATTGGGATCGACACATCACCGCTGTTGAAGGGACCAGACAAGCGCATCGCACTCAGAACTGCTGCAAGGCCTCCGAAAACACTGCTTCGAAAACAACGCATCACCGACACTGCATGGAAAAGATCGACACATCACCCACCTCCAGCATGGATTAACCCAATGCATCGCATTCGGCACTGCCGCACTCGGAACTGGTGCTTGGCTCCATTGAACTGATGCATTGCCACAGTTGCTGGGAGAAATCTGACACCCCACCCAATTGCGTGGGGATCATCGACGCATCTCGTGCTGCGACAAAGAATAAGGTACTTTTGCTCAGGCCCTGCATGGGTCCTGTAGCTGGCCTGCTATCCGTTGCAATCTGCCTGAACTCTTGACTTTGTCCCTGTTCAGCCCGACCAGATAGCACCCATTGGCGCTTTATGCTTTGAAGCACTATATATGCAGATATTGTTTAAAAATACATATTTCAACTTCTACCTATTGGATTTTTGTCATTTTGCTCTTGTTTCACTCATACAATTAAGCTCTATTTTCCTGTCTTTTTGTTTGGTGTTTTCACTGTTTAACTGTTTGAAGTGTTGCACAAGTACTTTATACATTGCCCCTTAAGTTGATCCTGACTGCTCTGTGCCAAGTTACCACAGGCTAAACACAGGTTAATTTATGGTGTATATCTGACTTACCCTGACTAGGATTGTGATTCTTGCTTGGACAGGGTGAATACTTCTGCCAAACAGGACCACAGTTTTTAACAGTCTGCAGTACAACCATCAAATATGATCTAGAAAAAGAACAAGGGGTGATCTGGGTAGAGCAAGTCCTAATCAGACACTGATTGTAAATTATTTCTACACTCCAGCACTGCCCACCAACAGGTGGGTGGAATGTTCAGTTCAGCCAGCAGAACTGGCTGAATTTTGACCACTCCAATTACTCCTTAATGCAATTCTGCCAATCGCTGCATGGTGGCCTTTTTGCTCCCACAATGTTCCAGAAAGTGCGAGCTGGCGAGCGAGATTTAGTGTCCCCTAGTGCAATTTTATAACACGGGTAATTGCCGGCTGTCACTAGCGTTTGCGAGCATGGTGCTGCCGTTCGAATAGATTTGCTGCTACTCAAGTAGATTTTTTACTCAAGCAGCAGCAACATCAACCCAAATGACCATGTACTCTTGTGCAATGCATAGTGCCGGTGGTGCTGATTTTTAGTGCTTCTCCCGCAACCTACACCAAATTGCAGCATGAGCTGCATATTTTTTTGCTCCTTGGAGGATATGCATGGAATCTTGTGAAGTTTTTCTGTAAGTCCATGGAATTCCACTGAGTCAAGCTCCACAAGTTCTGTCCACTCCTATGCCCACCAAGAACATAAACTTCACACTACAATCCACAGTCCAATGGATGAATGCAATAGCCGCTAGCATAGATCAACAGACCCAGGATGCCAGGCGTCTCTGCACATAAAACAATCTTACTTGATAATGATGGATTGATATTGCATACAGCAAAGTAAGGGCTAGATGTACGCACCTTTAGAATAGCGATTTCCTAATAGGTATATTATTCTAAATCACCATTGGTAATTGTTATTCTTAATGTAGGAATGTTTTCTTTATAAATTAGCGAATACTCATGTATCACAGATTGATCTACCGCATGAATATTAATAAGGTAGGTTGCAGTTAGCAACCCACTAGGAATCACTGTCATCACAGGGAGTTGGCCACCCTGGTTCAGCAGACCACCATGCCTGTGATCTCTTTGATAAAGCAATAATTTTTCAAAATGCAACCTGTTTACCTTAAAGGGTACAGGACTGAGTTTAAAAAGAACAGTTTATTTTTTGTTTGTTTAAGAAGAAGGCTTAATGGTCCTGTGGATCACTGCTTTGTCTGAAAGTTTTGTTTTACATTCACAAAGATGATGGGGTACCAAATGGGCTTACATATTGGTGATAGGTAAATTATTAATGTTTTACGACTGAAATTTGGGTGTAAAACGTTAATGCAAACTATTATCATTGTAATTGAAAGGGACACTCCTTCCAACTGCTGAATAGGTATTTGGTTGCAAACCCAAATTGCGATTCGGTAACATGTTACCTTACAGTTTGGGTTTCATACATACCAAAATGCTTTTTTGCGGTCGCATAGTACATCTGCACCCTAAGAATCGCAACATATTGTTAGAGCATTGAACATTTAAACCTGTCTTTTTTCCAAGAGATTGAATTGTGTAAAGTTGTGAAATTGGTTTTAAAGAAGGGCCAGTTTAAAAAATGACCACTACAAGTACAAGATAAACTGCATATCCTCCGTGAAGGGCACATTATTAATGTCATGATTTGTATGTGGTATTCTACTGTTCATTTTGAGACTGGAAAGCGTGCTATGTGGTTATCATGGTGGGCTTTGCAGATTTTTAAACTTGCCACATAAAATACTGTGTTAGCACTGCACAAGGTAATACCACAAATGCTGTTCCATACAAGCCTAACTTTAAAATTCTTTGGACTCGTTGAAAATTGTGTAGAGTGACAGCAAAAAATTATTCAATTTTGCTAAACAAGGGCCAACTCTCAGATATATGAAATGAGGGTCACACCCTACAAATGATGCCCTCTTGAGAGCCTATGGTGTACCCTTTATTGCACACAGCGTTTACATTTGTTAGGTTTTGATAAATCTAATTGACTGGGATAATTATGTATTTTCTCAATCTAAGAATAATTTGATCTTCAGGCCTGTAAAAACTATTTCACAACATAATGTCTCAGGCACATTATGAATTATTTACAGGTTCCTGATATGAGTTTACCACCGCGGATGTCTATGTGGGGGTTGGAGGCACAAAACAATAATGTCACTTCCACTATTTCTATCTTTTTGGTGAACCAATGTCTGTGCACCTTCCTGTCCTACTAGGCCTATGACCATACAGAAACGCAGGCCCATATTCTTAAACGCCATGCAGTGAGGAGACACAGTTGCCACTATTTTCCTTTCAGAACCTGGAACATGAGGTAGCCTGAATGTCTGTAGACTTAAATGCACAGCAAAGTGCCTTCGAATAAGCCTCCTCTTTACTAAACTATTGCATACATAAATACATTATGTGGGAAGGATTTGTAAGAATGAGCTGTAAAACACGATGTTCAGGATATACACATGCATCTCAAAGACCTTCTACTTTCCAAATTTAAGAATGGGGTGGGCACGTGCATGATGCACCAAACCTCTCTCCAAAGCACCCCAAATTCAATCCAGATACTGGTAAGCCAGTCAGTCTGCTGTAATGGAAGCCTGGGTGGGTTTATGCTGTCACTGATGGGCTGCCATGTTATTTTTGGAACTGCATGCTTCAAGCAGCACAATTATAGAGAGAGACATATCATTATGTGGGGACGGAAAATGTGAACTGGAAAAGATGACCCCAGCTGTGGATATGTGGTTTGAGCCTGGCCAAGATCAATAGGTGTGGAAGGCAGAAACGAGAGAGAGCGAGAGTGAGAAGAGAGAGAGGGAGATAGGAGAGAGAGCGAGAAAGAGAGAGAGAGAGATAGAGAGAGAGAGAGAGAATGAAGAAAGTAGGAAAGAACGTGAAAGAGTGAGAGAGAGAAAGAATCAGGGAGAAAGGAATATAAAACTGAGGGGGGTAGCCGGAGAGAGTCAGAAAGTGGAAATGTGAGAGTGTGTTACTGTTTGAAAGAAGGATCTAGAAAGAGAGAAAGGGAGAGTGAGAAGGTGCAAGGAAAAGGACAAAGGGAAAGAAGAGAGATATAAACCAATTAAAGAGAGTGAAATATAAGGAGAAGGTGAAAAAAAGCAAAGAACAATGTTTTTCTAAATCATTTGACCTGTCTACAGTCCTTTACTCTTCATTCAGGAATTTTCTAAACATTTTCCAAAATTCTATAAAGAATTTTCCATGTTCTTCACTGCTATGAGACAGAATAAAATACCAGCACTTCCACGATGTTATCCACTGGGAAACTGTTATTAAAAATAATATCAATGTCTATGATTTCAAAATCTCAAACAAAACATAAACAGCTGTATTTTCAATGGTTGGAGCTAATGTGGCCAAATACCACTAAGGCCTCCCATCAACCCCAGAGTCCTCCCTCCCAGGTGCCCAAAATCACCTTCAGACAATAAAATCACATATGTTTGGGTTAGGGGTCGTAAACCCCCAGCTGTATTTTTATTTTCAAACAAAAATTCATAAATCTATTATCACTTAACACATTTTCATGCAGTAACCCCAACATAGCCTAATTTACATGTGTAGATGTCTGACCTTAACTGAGTACGCTAATACACTCAGTTTTCCTAGCAGTTCCTGCATATCCATTTCAGTGACTGCGGAAGAGATCATGACTGATTCCCATGGAGATACCCGAGTCCCTGTTCCACCCATGGCTAAGTGGCCCTGAGTATGGCCTCCATATTGGAGATGTCACCTTTGATTTCCAACCAGCACCCCTTGGAGGGTCCCGTGATCTTGGTGTCCTGCTCAGTTAAGAAAGGTAAGCCGAATTGTGCCACCAATTATGATCTCATCCCGCAGCAGGCTAGCATAGTACACCTAGTATCTAGCCTTCCCTCTCGTGCAGTCGCTCCCCTCCTGTGGGTGGTAAACTAACCAAGCCAAGAAGTTATCCAAAAACATGTAATTGGCAGCCTACAATAGGTGCACCTCATCATGCAGGAAGAAACATTTCCCTGTATGTAACCATATGGAATGATGTCCAGTCTGGGTGACCTCAACAACTTGGCAACCTTGTTGTTTATCCTTCTCACTGAGTCATTAAATGATCTTAATGAATTGCTGCCCATCCACTGCGATTGTGGGATGATATTTGACCAGGCGAGTACTGCATGTGGAAATCTCTTAGCCAACCAATCGACTTCTGAGACCACCATCACAAAAAGCTGCAGACATCCAAGGGGAACCAAGTCATTGCCATCTAGATCCAGAATGATGATACCTGGAGGCGAGCCCCCTTTGTGACAGCATCAAGTCCAGCGCCAGCCTCAACTGAGCGAGGCAGAGACCTCTACGATCATAAAATTCAAGGTAGTACCTGCCTGTAATGCGTGTGATGCACAGACACTTCTTTAATACAGTTCACCTGCTCGCCGCACATAAGAGTGGCCAATGACCCCAACAACCGTGATCCCTTCAGCTCAGGCGTACACCGGAACCCTACAGACTTCTAAGTGACCGCACCAGCCACCTAACAGAGAGAGCAGGATAGGACAAAAACTGTAATAGGCAGAGAATTTAAAGCATATGCAGTCTCACATAATGTTTGTAACAATCCGAGGATCACCTGCCAATTCTCCTTATTGCTGAATTTGAAAGCCCCATCGCCACAGCCACCGTGGCTGCTTCAAACCTAAAGGAATGAGTACTAAACCTCCCACAAGGAGTTACATATATCACTAAGAGCCCCCAAGATAGCAGCTAGCTTGTCTGTATCAATGGGATACCTAGGATCAGGTCTGGCCCCCTCAAGCCACTGCCAGCCCTTCAAAGACCTCTTCACCAAACAAATATTTTGTCCCATCAGGTGATCCAAGCAGTTGAACAAAGACAGAAATGGCTGCGGCATGACACCTAGTGCCTGCAACTGACCTTCCCTCCTCCTTAAATGCCCCCAAAGATGTCATAACTGATGATGCATCAGACCAATCAGATAACCCCACACTCCCAAGGTAATAAGCATTCAAGGCCCCCTCATAGGCCTTCCTGGATGCTAAACCGACTGCCACGAGGCCTGGTAATCTTGGGCACCAATCAGCCACCGATGCACCGGGAAGGGCGTTGGGAATTCCTCTGTTCCGGGATGGTGGAACCTGAAAACCAGCATCTTAAAACAGGACAGAGCATCAGTGGCATTCTTCAAAACACCAGGCACATGCTGAGCTCCAGACAGGATATTCAACCGCAGACACAGGAGCACCATTTTCTTCAGCAGCCTCAGGATCATTCTGCACTTTGCAGCTTGCTGATAGATGCACTCTACCACAGCCATGTTAATCGACCAGAAAATCACAGACTGATTGTGAATGCATTCAGGCCACGCTGTCAATGCCACAAGGATCAGGAACAGCTCCAGAAAACCTATATTTGCAACCAACCCAGGCTGCACCCACTCCTTGGGCCAGTGCTGCACACCATTCCACACCAAAGATGGCTCCAAACCCCTCACTGCCTTCTGCATCTGTAAAGAGATCTAGCTCCTCCTTGAACATAGGCTGACTTGGTCACATGACTGTTCTATTGAAGCCATGAAGGAATGACTCCCAAATCCTCATATACTGCTTGACCCTGATGGAGAGCCTGGTGTGGTGATGTTTTACTTTCAAGCCTGACATGGCCAGAGCAATAGAACGTAAGAAGGGGTGCCCCAATGGAGTGATCCACAGAGCAAAATTAAGTTGCCCCACAAGCCCTTGTAACTGATAGAGTATGACCTTCTTAGCCCTTAGGCATGTCCATAAGGCTTGTGAGAAAGCATCACTTTGCCCACTAGAAGACTTGACACCCCTCTACACTATACAATTCAATACATAGGAACTCAGTCATGGAGGGGGAGCCTACCTTCTTCCCTGCGCAAGTGGGACTCCAGACTCACCCATCAATTTCTGAAAGATCCCCAAAGCTTCTGCGCAACGCTCAGAGTCAGGGGGTCCTAGAAGCAGAAAATCATCAACAGAGTGAAGCACCTACCTGTGCAGCAACTTGTGCCTAAAAACTCACTCAAGAAACATGCTAAATTTCTCAAAATAGGAACAGGATATGGAGCAACCCATCAACAAACTCTTGTCGAAATAGTAGGCCCTCTCAAACTGGAAACCCAGGAGATGGAAGTCGTCCGGCTGGATAGGTAACAGCCGGAACGCAGATTCAATATCCAATTTAGCCATCATAGCATCAGGCCCCAGCTCCTACAGCATCTGGATTGCCTGATCAAGGGATGCATACATGATTGAGCATAACACTCCATCAAAAGCTTCATTCACAGAACAGCCCTTGGGAGCAGACAGGTTATGAATCAATCTGAACTCCCCTGTATCGTTTTAGGGACTACCCCCAGGGCGGAAGAGGCAAAACCTTCCATGGAACTAGATCAAAGGGACCCACTATGTGACCAAAGCTCAGCTCCTTGAGTATCTTTGCCCTTGCCACACCTGGGTTGGATCTAAGAGTCTACTTGTTCCTAAGGTGGGGGGAGCCCAAATAGCTTGGAGCCAGGATCCTAAAGCCTTCTTTATACAATAACTGTGCAGCCGCATGATTGGTGTAAATACTGAGCCAAGGGACCATTGACAACAATTTAACTGGGGAGGGAGCCTTGCCCACAACCGAGTCATCATTCCTGCTGATTGTTGCCTTTATTTCTTGATTTTGTGATTCAGGGTGGGAGGCCTGATCACAAATGAACAGCAATGCTTGAATCTACAGGTCCCAGGAGGTGAGGAGCATGTGTGCTGGTTAAAGTCGCAGCAGGCCTCTTTCCTTGGCCCCCGCCTCATCCATGGAAGACACTGTGCCTGAACGAAATGGCTGACCCCCTGTATCCTGCGGCCAGTTCATATATCTGAGCCAAGTGATTATATGAATCTGATCCCACACCAGGGTGGGCCTATTGGGCTTGATTCTTCTAATCTCCTTATTATAATTCTTCCAGGCCATAAAACCATATTCATCATGCACAGCCACAATTCTATTGTGATAACAAACCAGTTCAGCTTCCATTTCACTGAATTGTTCTGCCAAAATGGCCTGATAGGTCGAGAAAGCCCTGACCCAGTTAACCAGCCTCCTCAATCTTTTTCTTCTGAGGCCAATGGCCGCATTCCCTAGAGTGAGCACATTCTTTACAGAGCTTAACCTCCTCTTTCTCAGATTAAAAATGTCCACGTAAGCCTCCTTCGAAATCTTTTCCTTTACTTCCATTGGCACAAGCAGCCCCAAGCACTCTTGTTCAGAGCAAATATCACCCAGATCTATAGCAGGTAAAGAAGGTCCAGTACCTGTACTCATTGTTTCCTCGGCATGGGTGGATGACAGTGTACAGGGACACTCCCCCTGGGCTGGTGACGCTCCCTGTAGCACTTGCCTTCGCTTGACTCAAGGGCTGCGCAGGTGCCTCAGCCATATTGAGGGGGGAGACTTTCTAAAGGAGCTATTGAAGTGGTGGATCAGTCCTCTCCGCCAGTTGGGCCTGAGTCCTGCCGTGCTGCCCTGAGCTCCCTGACTACCTTTCATGATGTCTAAGTGAGAAACCAGGCGCCAAGCCCTTTCCATAATATCCCCCTCACCAATCCCTGCTAGGGCCCCCCCCAGAGTGACAGACAACATACCCATGTCTGATAGCCAAGGCAACATGGATGCCTAATTGGCCACCAAGTCCTGCTGTGCAACCCAACCCGCAGAGGAAACCCCCATAGTCATACCAGAGCCAACATTTTACACAACACTATCAGTTGGTGTCGCCCCAGAGACATTTACAGCGGTACCCTGAACAGCCACCTGGCCAGGACCACCCGAAGCGGGTGCGGCTCCTTGGGACTGACCCAGTGCAACCGCAGTCATGCACTAAACTGTTGCCTGACCAGGAGCATCCAAGGATTGGGTCATACGCAACGGCGCCCCTGTCACACAGCTAGGATCTTGATTTGGTGTGACCTGGTTACATCCTGCCAAGCCTACTCTTTTTCTACCCACAAACTCTCTTCAGAACTGGAGGGAATGCTTTCTTGGGAGGCACTATGCCCTCCTTGGCCTCTCCGCCTGCTCACTGCTGGCCACAGGAACCTTGTCTGGGACTGGGGGCTCTGACTTCAATGAGACTATGGCCTGATCCATACCTTCCATTCTAAGAATCATTGCATCCAGCAGCACCTCAGTTCATGAACGCTTGGAACATCTCTGCCATGGTGAAGAAACCTCAGAGACAAACAAACACTTGAAGGATCAAACAATGCTATAAATCCAGTGAATGCATACCAGACTGACTAGAAATATCCACATGATCCACACAATGCTGCTAGCTTCAAACAATCCCAAAGCAAGGTGTATTTCCTAGGTGAAATAAGTACAAAACAGTGCCAAACAAACACTCCACTAATGCCAACTCAGCCAGTGCGCCCCATTGCCAGGTATATACTAGGAGTACAGGAGGAAAAACCTACAAAATCACTATTCAGCAAACACAACCAATATCCACGCCCTAAACAATTGCTGATGACCGTCACTTGTTAATCCCAAAATATCACCATACAATGCATCAGCTGATATTGCTTTAAAAAAATTCCCCCTCACCTGCAGCACCAGGGCCCCTGCCGGAGCAGCCACTGAGCAACGCTCAGGTCAGGTGAACAGGGCTTAAACCCCTCTGGCTCCCAGCAAGGTACGCTGGGCTGCTGCCAAGCTTCAATTGTTTGCTGATGCAGAGCACGAGCGGAGCCTGCCAAATCTCAAGCGAAGCATGCTGGACCTAAAAAAGCAGGAAGGACGCAAAGAACACAAAAGAAAAAAGAATCCTGTAAATCCTCAAATTCCTTTGAGGAGACGTAGCAGAGATCCTGTTGCGGTCGGTGAGCAGAAGAGAAAGACCCCCTTGCTGACTGCAACCTTTTATGGGAGGGGTCGACATGCTCATTTCGTTCACATGGCCCAGAGCACTAGAAGTGCTTCCAGGTAGCCTTGCCGGTGCATTTTCCAGTGCTTGGGATTCCTATACGGGGATTGGAGGCACGTCACGACCCCACACAAGGTACTCCCTGAACAGTCTGCCCGGTATGGGGGAGCCATTAGCATTAGACACAAAACTGCCTTGAGTGTTTATAATTTATTACAAAACTGTATTGCCCTCTTGGGAGACAAATTAAACAACAAACACATCCCATATAGTTTACATGCAGCATAGGTCCAGGATTATTTGGAAAACATCCTTTATTTTATATACAAAAATATATTCTCCACTCATACAAAAATAAATATAATAGATTCACCTATCAAAACACCAGAAAAGTGCAAAAAGATCAAGTGCTCATGATTAGAAAAAGAAGAAAGAGAGCATAAATCTCACACCTATCCATTCAAAAACATAAACTTAGAAGAACAGCCTGTTGGTTATTCCTTTTCCCGCATTGAATCATTATTTGATTTTAACAGCATTAAATCCCCATTTCAGTCCTTCCTTAACTCTATGGAAAGAAACCACATCCAGGCTCAAAAAACATTGTCGACGTTTCGACCCCCTCTGGCTCTCGGGCTAATTCTGGGCTCCACAACAGGTCTTCTTCAGGACTAGTCGATAGGGAACCTCTAAAATAATCCAAAATAATATATCAGCCTACTCAAGCCCCTCTTTTATGAAATACCACTATACTGCAAAACTATCCACATCAATACTCACCCTTAATTCAACGCATTTCTTGAGGCAACAGTCTTCTCCAATATCACTTCACCTCACCCCAAATCTACAAAATAAAATCATATGACAAATTATCTCAATTAATCACCTCACAGAACCCCTAAGTTGTTACAACCAAAACCGACTAACAGCACACTCTTACCTGAAGTATATAGGAATTTCCTCCTTCAGTTATATTTTCACTAATTCCATTCCATGGATCATTTCTTCAAATTTAACTTCTTCCCTTAAAGGAAATTAGAATCTCGTTTGTACATCCATATGAAATCTCCAGCCCATAATTAACTCTACATTATATGTATATTTAAACTCTTGCTTTTTACCTACTAAAAAGTAACATAAATCACCCCTCATTCAATCATCCTCAAGTTATAAATAGTGCCCCATATTCTGTTATCTTTCCAGAATCCACTGTGTCTCACATGGCCAAATTGACCAGGAACTGCACTACGAGTCTTATATCAAAGAACATGTCTAAACCCTCCCAAAGGGGCCCAATTGTGGCTTTTAAAATAAATACGTTACCTTTAAACCACCAGAATATCGCTATTCTGTCTCTCACGGCCTTCAATGTCAATTGAAGACCCGGCAGGTGAAACAAGCATTTGCAATGCAACGGACCTCGTGTTTGCTCATGTTAGAGCTGATAGCGTTGTAAACTCCTAACCCGACTTTTCACCTATCGGCAAAAGTGCATTTATGTACGTAACCCGAAAAAGTGCAATTAACTATGTAAAGCGCTCGACTTCTGCCAAGCGAAATCACGCAAGTAAATTAGAGAAAAAGTAGTCCACGAGCCGGGCAGAAAACAGCAAGCCTCGCATGTTTTCTGTACTTGGTCGATGCGCTCCAGGAGGGCTAGCCACCGGAAAAGGTATGACGTATGCGTGCCTTCCACTTATGAAATCAAGCAGATTCTAACAGGCAAGCCCACAAGCAAATGACAAACACTGACGTGACGTGGACAGGGCTCTGAGCCCTTTTTAATTACAAAAGCGTCTTGCTGCAATACGCATGCGCGAGCGCATGCAACGCAGGCTCGACCCTAAAAACGCATTTTTATAGCTTCCTTCAGTGTGCACACTTCCGGCGGCTGAAGGTATGCAAGAAATGCTGACTTGTTGTTCCTTTTTGGTCCGCACGCGTTTTTACAGCTTCCTTCAGTACGCATACTTCCGGCGCCTGGAGGGAACAACATGTTGTTCCTCTTTGGACCGCACGCCTACATCGTCTATAAACACGTACTGAGAGCATGCTAGAGCGTTGCACTCGATCATATTCATTTCGTATTCTTTTTGGGAACGGTGATGTAACTGCCTTAACTACCCAAAGTCAATGCTGCAATTAGCAATTGAAAATCAAAAATAATATGTGGTCACAAATTATCCACTTCGACAGTCAGACTATTTTACCAGCCTCTCGAAACTTATGTATCCAACAACATTCGGAGGTCAAATATCTTATGCGCGGCGCTCCATCACATTACTTCACTTCCCGAAAATCGAGTTGGGCAGTCATGTATTGATATTCCAAATTATTTAACCATCCAAAACTATCGCGTAGCTTACAAGAAACCTTCATATCTCATCCATAAATCTAACATTTAGTTTATATTGCTCGGCCTCAGCAATTCATTTACAGTACTCCTACCTCAACAATATTTAACCCTTTCAATGCGGGCGTCGGCCACTGGCCGATGCCCGCACTCCCTCCCTGGTGCGGGTCACGACCAGTGGCCGACACCAGGGAGTGGGTTAATAAATCCTCGGGTGCATCGCACCTGAGGATTTTTTTATTTTTTATTTTGTTCCCTGGGAGACACGGAAGCTCTTCCGTGTCTCCCCCTGCCCCCCACCCGCCCCTTTGTGACGTCTGCGCTGACGTAACTATGTGGATTTCCCCATCGGAGCAGGAAACGGCCTTGCGCCCGCTTCCTTCTCCCATGGAGAAAACGGCCACAAACGGCCTTCCCCACGTTCGGGAAGGCCTCATAAGAAAGGGGAGACTCTCCCCTTTCTTACGAGGCCTTCCTGAAAGTGTTTCCTGGCCCCCGATCGCAGCTGTGCTGCGATCGGGGGCCAGGAATCACTTTCAGGAAGGCTTCGTAAGAAAGGGGAGAGTCTCCCCTTTCTTACGAGGCCTTCTGAAAGTGTTTCCTGGCCAAACACCACTAGACACCAGGGATTTCACTTGGGGGGGTCGGCCCCCTCGGAAAACTGGCCGCCCTCCCCCGGGGGCATTTTTTTTTTTTTTTTAAAAGGTAGGTGCCCCCTGGGCTTTTTTTTTTTTTTTAAACAAACAGAAAAATAAAAGGACAGGGGGTCGACTGTGGGCAGGGCGACCCCCTGTGGGGGCAATATTTTTGGCCCCCAAGGAAACCATACAACAACAAAAAAAAATATCTATATATATATTTATATATATATATATATATATATATATTCCACTAAAAAAAAACGAAATACCGAGGCTCAAAAAGTGGCGGTCCGACCATGGTGTCGGGAAACACCATAAATAAATTGAAGCAAATTTCTTGTAATTCCAAGAAAGGTCAGGACACTTCCAGTGTGATCAAAATTATTTTACTATCATACAGATTGTTCCTCCCAACGTGTTTCAGCCGTAGCCTTGTTCACAGAACAAGGCTACGGCTGAAACGCGTTGGGAGGAACAATCTGTATCTACATCTACATCTACATGGATATATCTATAGATAGATCTATAGATATATATATATATATGTATATATATATATATATATATATATATATATATATCTATATATATATATGTATATATATATATATATATATATATATATATATATCTATAGATCTATCTATAGATGTATCTATGTAGATAGATATATATATAGTGAGATAGATCTATGTATATATATATATACCAAATACGTGTGTGGTTTCCCTGGGGGCTGCGATCGGCCCCCAGGAAAACCAGACCCACATATAAATGTGATATATATATATATATATATATATATATATATATATATATACTGTACATATATATATATATATAGATATATAGATTTGCCACCAGTTGTCTTGCAGTTGCAGCTTGCGTCTTCAAAGCAATGCACATACTTCAACTGACGCTTTTCAACTGTAGCTTTTAGGCAGCAATAAAAAAGTCAAGTAAGTATTGTGAATATGTTTCTGCTACAAAAGGGTCAGACTTGTCTAGTGGCAGTTTTAGTGCCATAAAGAAGCGCAGAAGGTTTATATGCCTCCTGCAAAGAGCAAATCTGTATTTTATGTAAATAGCTGAGTACATTATTAAAGTCAGCCATTACCTGCGCTATAATACAAATTAAATGTATGTGCGGGTGGAGAGCGGCTATGGAGAGATGAAGGGCACTTTTTCTGGGTGGTAATGAGGGAATCCGACGAGGAGGGAGTGGGAGCACCAATAATGATTGTTGGACTGGGCGCAGGAGGTGCTAAAGACTGTGACGAATGGTATGTGACAAGGTGTTTTTTGAGTGTCTTGAAAGAACGTGCTGATTAAGAGAAGAAGCGCAGATAAGGTGGCCTCTACTGTTGCACGTATCTCACACACACCATTGATTTTGTGACTGTCTACGTACGCTAGTGTTTTAGAGCAACAGTTTAGCCAATAGCAGAGATGGCATCTTGATGGATGACTGCTGTCGTCGCTCGGGTTATAGAGGACAGCTCTGACATAGGATCAGAGATTGAGACATCAGATACTGAGACAGCATCTGAGGGATAGGACAATGACGCAGACTCTGGGAGTGATTTTTCAGTCGGAGGAGTCCCATTCGATAACTCCTCTTCCATTAAATTATGAGCGAGGTGATGAGGACAGTCCTGCTGTCCCTTCGCAAGCATTCTGTGCAACTGGGTAATAGTGGGTTAGCCCAACCCAGAGAGCAGGTGAATGCGGCGGCAAGCAGAGAGAGAGAGTGCTCTCTTGGGAGCTCCCCAATTTAGTTCAGCCCCAAATTCCACTGCCCAAATCATATTGTGGAGACATCAAAATTATCTATCGCAAAACAAACTGGTTTTGTAAGGCAGGCACCTGTGTTTTTGGTCCTGGTTTCGGCGGCCATATAGAGAAACACACTAAACCCAAACATTTCTGGAAACTAGAAATTCGGGGGAGTCCACAGAGGTGTGACTTGTGTGGATTCCCCGTTTTTTCTTACCCAGAATACCCTGCAAAGCTGAAATGTTGAATAAAAACTCTATTTTTCTTGCATTTCTGTCACACAAACTACAGGAATATGCTGGGATCCACAAAATTCCTACCACCCAGTGATTCCTCACCTGTCCTGATAAAAACACTACCCCACGTGAGTGCCTACACCTAGTGCCTGCGTCAGGAATGGATCACCCCAGGGTCAACAGCTGCCTCATGTAAGGACCAACATTGACTGTTGTGTGATCTATTCCTTTCGCGGGCACCAGGCCTACCCACACAAGTGAGGTACCATTTTTATCGGGAGACTTGGGGGAACGCTGGGTGGAAGGACATTTGTGGCTCCTCTCAGATTCCAGAACTTTCTGTCACCGAAATGTGAGGAAAATGTGTTTTTTCAGCCACATTTTGAGGTTTGCAAAGGTTTCTGGGTAACAGAAACTGGTCAGAGCCCCACAAGTCACCCCATCTTGGATTCCCCTAGGTCTCTAGCTTTAAAAAATGCACAGGTTTGGTTGGTTTCCCTAGGTGCCGGCTGAGCTAGAGGCCAAAACCTACAGGTAGGCACTTTGCAAAAAATAGCTCTGTTTTCTGTCAAAAAATGGGATGTGTTCACGTTGTGTTTTGGGGCATTTCCTGTCGCGGGCGCTAGGCCTACCCACACAAGTGAGGTATAATTTTTATCGGGAGACTTGGGGGAACGCTGGGTGGAAGGAACTTTATGGCTCCTCTCAGATTCCAGAACTTTCTGTCACCGAAATGTGAGGAAAACGTGTTTTTTTTTTGTTAGCCACATTTTGAGGTTTGCAAAGGATTCTGGGTAACAGAACCTGGTCAGAGCCCCACAAGTCACCCCATCTTGGATTCCCCTAGGTCTCTAGTTTTCAGAAATGCACAGGTTTGGTAGGTTTCCCTAGGTGCCGGCTGAGCTAGAGGCCAAAATCTACAGGTAGGCACTTTGCAAAAAACAGCTCTGTTTTCTGTAAAAAAATGGGATGTGTCCACGTTGTGTTTTGGGGCATTTCCTGTCGCGGGCGCTAGGCCTACCCACACAAGTGAGGTATCATTTTTATCGGGAGACTTGGGGGAACGCTGGGTGGAAGGAAATTTGTGGCTCCTCTCAGATTCCAGAACTTTCTGTCACTGAAATGTGAGGAATACGTGTTTTTTTAGCCACATTTTGAGGTTTGCAAAGGATTCTGGGTAACAGAACCTGGTCAGAGCCCCACAAGTCACCCCATCTTGGATTCCCCTAGGTCTCTAGTTTTCAAAAATGCACAGGTTTGGTAGGTTTCCCTAGGTGCCGGCTGAGCTAGAGGCCAAAATCTACAGGTAGGCACTTTGCAAAAAACAGCTCTGTTTTCTGTCAAAAAATGGGATGTGTCCACGTTGTGTTTTGGGGCATTTCCTGTCGCGGGCGCTAGGCCTACCCACACAAGTGAGGTACCATTTTTATCAGGAGACTTGGGGGAACGCTGGGTGGAAGGAAATTTGTGGCTCCTCTCAGATTCCAGAACTTTCTGTCACCGAAATATGAGGAAAACGTGTTTTTTTTGCCACATTTTGAGGTTTGCAAAGGATTCTGGGTAACAGAACCTGGTCAGAGCCCCACAAGTCACCCCATCTTTGTTTCCCCTAGGTCTCTAGTTTTCATAAATGCACAGGTTTGGTATGTTTCCCTAGGTGCCGGCTGAACTAGAGGCCAAAATCTACAGGTAGGCACTTTGCAAAAAACAGCTCTGTTTTCTGTCAAAAAATGGGATGTGTTCACGTTGTGTTTTGGGGCATTTCCTGTCACGGGCGCTAGGCCTACCCACACAAGTGAGGTATCATTTTTATCGGGAGACTTGGGGGAACATAGATTAGCAAAACAAGTGTTATTGCCCCTTCTCTTTCTCTACATTTTTCCTTCCAAATATAAGAGAGTGTGTAAAAAAGACGTCTATTTGAGAAATGCCCTGCAATTCACATGCTAGTATGGGCACCCCAGAATTCAGAGATGTGCAAATAACTACTGCTCCTCAAAACCTTATCTTGAGCCCATTTTGGAAATGCAAAGGTTTTCTTGATACCTATTTTTCACTCTTCATATTTCAGCAAATGAATTGCTGTATACCCAGTATAGAATGAAAACCAACTGCAGGGTGCAGCTCATTTATTGGCTCTGGGTACCTAGGGTTCTTGATGAACCTACAAGCCCTATATATCCCCGCAACCAGAAGAGTCCAGCAGACGTAACGGTATATTGCTTTCAAAAATCTGACATCGCAGGAACAAGTTACAGAGTAAAACATAAAGAAAAGTGGCCAGGGTAAGCCCAGGCGTGGGTCTCTTTCTCACTGTGCCTCTGGATTTAAGCCAGCCTGGCTGATGAGGAGTGATACCCAAAAATTGGTACCAGGATGCTTATTGCCGGTCCATGGATGACCCGGCCTGGCAGTTTGGGCTTCACTGTTCCTGGATTTTTTCCCATGGGGAGCAGGGTCAAGACTGATTTGCATATGGCTGGTTCCAAACTGGGTGGCATGGTGAGCAAAACAACAATGGATTTAACCCAGAGCTCTGACTGGGGTGAGTGTTTGAAAAGTTTAAGCATTCCGTCCATCATCCTTTTGTGTTAATAAGTCGGCAGGCACCAGCCCTTTCCAGGCAGGAGATCACCCACTTTATTTAGAGATGGGAACAGTAATGTTTCCAGGGCCAGAGCATCTACTGGCTATGTTTCAGCTCAATTTCAATATTTTTTTATTTCAGCTGTTATTTTCTGTAGGACAACCTTGTAGGATCTACACAAATGACCCCTTGCTGAATTCAGAATTTTGTCTACTTTTCAGAAATGTTTAGCTTTCTGGGATCCAGCATTGATTTCACACCCATTCCTGTCACTAACTGGAAGGAGGCTGAAAGCACCAAAAATAGTAAAAATGGGGTATGTCCCAGTAAAATGCTAAATTTGTGTTGAAAAATGTGGTTTTCTGATTCAAGTCTGCCTGTTCCTGAAAGGTGGGAAGATGGTGATTTTAGCACCAGAAACCCTTTGTTGATGCCATTTTCAGGGAAAAAACCACAAGCCTTCTTCGGCAGCCCTTTTTTCCCATTTTTTTGAAAAAAACGAAATTTTCACTGTATTTTGGCTAATTTCTTGGTCTCCTCCAGGGGAAACCACAAACTCCGGGTACCATTAGAATCCCTAGGATGTTGGAAAAAAAAGGACGCAAATGTGGCGTGGATAACTTATGTGGACAAAAAGTTATGAAGGCCAAAGCGCGAACCACCCCAAATAGACAAAAAAGGGCTCAGCACGGGGGGGGAAGGCCCAGCAGCTAAGAGGTTAAGGCAAAGCCTTAATATTCGTGAGTTATACATTTCCCAATAATCCTGGACCTATGCTGCATGTAAACTAGATGGGATGTGTTTGTTGTTTAATTTGTCTCCCAAGAGGGCAATGTAGTTTTGTAATAAGTTTCTACCTAGCCCCATTGTTTTTTTTTCTGGGTTACCTTCTGTGGTTTGTAATTTACTTTGAGTGTTTATAACATATTTTCTCTGTCCAAATATTCTTTAAGCATCCACTAAATCACAAAATACGGATATAATTCTGAAGTTCAATACTTACTTTTTTTTCTAATTGAGAAAATGACAAAAATGCTTTTGATAGAAGTTTGGTACAGGGCAATATTCAGGATTAATTTAACCTGGTAACTGAATTGTCAGAGATATAAGGGAGAAATGGAAATGGTGATTGAAAGAGCAACAAAAAATGAGCGATGTAGAAAAGGGTGAATGTGAAAAACTGTATCATTGACTTGCTAAGCCAGTGAATTATTCGGTCATACATATAAAGCTGTTCTATTGTTTTTGTTAGAACGGCTGACATTGTTAAACAGATTCTTGGAAATTATTTGAGTTATTCGTTGGGAACATTTAAAAAATATGAGGCTGTGAGAGAAATCAACATTTCAAAACTCAGCCAGAACTGCAGGGCTTTTTTGGAAAAACAAGACACCATTGATCAAATACGTAATTACGTCAAAAATAAATTTGATATATCCTTGTCTATATACTGGGCAGGGCTCACTGCAGTACTGAGGACCTTGTCTAAGATATTGAACACTAACCTTTTGTAAACCTTCAGGAAAAGCACTGCTAATGGCTGCCAAAAATTTGTGATCAACAGAAACCTCTGGGAGGAATGTGTGAATTAAAATAGGAAAAAAGCAATTTCTAAGCCTAGGTAAAAATTCTCCAAAATTTCCATTATGAGATTTTGGGTACTTTTTGCCCACAGAAATCGGGTTTATTCATAAAAGATGTCACAGAGAGACACTTTCCACATGAAGCAGTCTCCCGTGGTATCTTGTGTGACTTTTTTTAAAACATGAAATAGGATCTCTTGTGAAAACCTCAGGCAAGATGTGCTCGAATCACATTCGTACCAAAGGTAAAATTTTACATAATTTAGCAAAATTTACACAAAATTTCACACAAATAAAAAAAAAAAATACACTATTATGCACTCCCCTAGTAATTAGTCCAACATTTTTTCACCCACTGTATCATTACACACAATGCAAGACCATATGCAAATCAGTCTTGGCCGTACACAAAAAGGACCGTCAAACATAAACTGCTATGCAATGTCCCCTTTGTACAGGAGCACCAGCAACTCAAAACATCTTTCAGCCTCTTTAGGCCTGTTCTGTGAGGTGCAGCTTGAGTGTTACGGCATAGCACGTCACAGGACCCACATCGGGGTATACCTTTTGTGCTAAGAATTGCTACAGTATTCTTGGTGTGCTCTGCATTGGTAAAACGTAGATGCAAAAGTAGCATTTAGACAAGCCAGATGTCAGACATAATGACTAAATCACAAGGGCATGGTGAACAAATGTGTGGAGCTCCGATTTTAATTGTTAAAGACCTGAGGCAAAACATAGAAGAGTATCATATTTAGTTCTCTCTGTCAGAAAATATGTTTGGTACTACAGTTAAGCAGTCTCTAGATACTTTTATTTGAGCAACAGACCACTTTGTACACTTTTCTCTCAATCCAGTCACTCTATATTCTAGATCTGTAACTTTCTTGTACAAATATACTGCTCTTTATAGTGCAGCCGATCAAGATTGATGGAGAGCTGACAGAGTACATACTGAATTGATAAACGTGTGGGATGTAATGCTCATTTTTGGGGCTTGCCATTACAAACAAATTGATGTGTTGTACTGTTAAGGTCCTAGGGCTAAATGTTTATGTAATCCATATAGGTTGCACGGAAAATCATGTGAGCACTCCAGAGAGCCAGTCTGTACTGAATGGAAAGACTTTACATATTAAATTTACATGTTATAAGATCAACTCCGGGTATTCTCCAAGGGCATTATCTTACAGGTGGGCAGTGTTAGCAGCAAATCCATCTTGTTGTAATCTATGAATTAACTTAATGAAGATCAGCAAATCAGAATTCATAGGTCTGCTTCACTTCATGCACTACTTCATCTGGCTTCCAAGGATCCATGAGCTCATCTTATCTGGCATTGATACAATCTCCTGAAATGTCTCCAACAGACCTATAGCCCTGAAGCCCTTTTAGACAAGGTATTATTCATTCGAGCATTAGGAACCGAGCCTGTCTACACTTCAGCACCTTTGTAGGTTGGTTTGAAGATGAAGAGGCTTTCTGGTGCTTCGCTAGCTGTGGTTCTAATATCCCTTCGACGAGGTACCATTTGATTCCAGTATGTGTAAGAAAGCCTGTTACACATCAGCAGATTGGTGATGGTTCGATGAGGCTTACTGGTGCTTGTCTAGCTGTGGTTCTAATATCCTTTCCAACAATGTACCTCTGGGTTCCAGTACTTGGAAGTGAGGCCTGTCTACACATCAGCAGCTTGCAGATAGGTCCGTGAAGCTTACTGATGCTTTTCTAGCTGTGGTTCTAATATTATTTCCAACAATGTACCACTTGGTTCCATTATTTGGAAGCGAGTCTCCTCTAGTAGCTGTGCAGATGGGTTTGATAAGGCTTTCTGGTGCTTGCTTAGCTGTATTTCTAAACTCCATTCAGACAAGGAACCACTTGTTCCACTGTTTGGAATACATTTCTTCTACACTGCAGCACCTTTGCTGGTGGATTTGAAGAGGCGCTATGGTGTTTCCCGAACTGTGGTTCTAATATTCTTTCAAACACAGTACTGTTGGTTACAGCATTTGGAACAGAATCTGGCTACACTTCAACCCCTTTGCACATATGTTTGAAGAGACTTTCAGGTCTTTCCCTATTTATATTTCTAATAATATCCTGTCATACAAGGTACCACTGTTTCCAGCGCTTGGTTCAGAGCCCTTCAATAACTCAGCACCATGGCAAGTTTGTTTCGGCAGGGTTTCTGGCATTCCTCTACCTGTTATCTTTTTAATAAACTTTCAGACAAGGTACTGCTGGTTTCAGCTTTTGGAACAGAGCCCGTCTACGCTTCAGCACTGACGCTGGCGGGTTTGAAGATGTTTCTAATATCCGTCAAGAACCCTGAGCTGCTCATCCAACTGTCCCACCTGAAGTGTCAGTTCCTCAAGGGCCAGGATCTTTTTTCAGTGTGAAATTATTAAGGAGTTTCAGATGGTGAGACAAGGGCTGAATGCTGCCATTTCATAATAGCTGCTGTAATTAATGGAATGTGTTGTGTAAAAGTTTCCTCATGGTATATTTATCCTAAAAGTTGCCTGGCAGCTGCTGTTTGGATATATTAGGAAAACTACGCTCTGTGCATTCAGCAGACCAACATGGCGCCAAGCTGCTTGTTTAATAAGAGCCAACACAGTGTTAGGGTGAATGACTCAGTCGTGCCTGATCTTTTCAGGTGGACCCTATATATTTACTTTGACACATAGATCATTTTTACTCTTCATAACCACTTGACCCCGGAGCCAATCGGAGTGTCGCTTCAAGTTGAGTTAGTTACCCGATACCTAAGCTCGATAGTTTCCACTACCCAGACCACACTCAATTAGCCTCCGTTTGTTATTATGTCTGCAAATGTTGAACTGCGGGTTGAAAAAATACCACGCAGCGGAGATCCCGACAGAGAGGCTAGGAATATTTCTATTCCTGTCCAGGTCATTACTGGGTGCTCTAAAACATGACGTTAGAGATGCACTTGCTAAAGAATATTCCTAGAGAACAGATGTCGGGAACTCCCTCAGTCTTGGGTTAGGTTTCCTGTCACATATGCTTTTACAGCAGATATTTCTGCTTGTAGCACAATGTTTAACAGAGCATTTTCTTGTAAATTGCCAAGGGGTTGCTTAGAATTTTCACAAGTGTTTGCAACACAATGGGTCTCGCGTTTGCTCGAGTTAGAGCTATTAGCGTTGTAAACTCCTACCCGCACTTTTCTTACCACATAAATTGAAAATGAAAAGTAAAACAGTTTCACATAAGTGAGCTGATTCAAAGCGCCACGCGTGACAGCTACATCTTTCTTGTGGAGGGCCAGCAACCATGGCCTCAACTCCTCCACTAAAGCGTCACACCGCCAGCTATAATCTCAAAATTGTATCCATTCAAATAAGTACCCACATCTTCCTTGAAAAGTAATAAGAATTTTAAAGGTAAGTTGGTCCACTCCAATACCAGAAAACACAAACCCCAATGGAAGCTCAGATTGAACTATTTGGGACCTCACAATTGAGGGCACTGATTTTACATATAGCAACACTGCAATTAAACACAATGATTTTCCGATCTGTAAATCACAGAATGTTATCTATTGTATACTGTGCCCTGCCAAGACACCTACCTTGTGAAAATCAGGAAGTCAGTGGCAGCTCCTCCGTTTGGGCGGAGGAGCGTCACCCCCCCCCACCCTCCAGTAGCAGCAGCTGCAAAACCTTTTCAAGAAAACAACAATAAACTATGTTTATTATCGTTTCCTTGGAAAGGGGTGGTTGCATGTCAGAGGTGAGTATGGAGCAGATCATGCATTGAAAGAAGTGAGGACTAAATATTTCTCTTACTAGATTAATGCTGGCAGGCCATAGAGAAAGATAGTAAAAAGATGCATATCTATTAATCTCCCTTAGGTTCTAAAACAAATACAACATCAGTCGTAGGCTCGATTAATCCCCAGCTGAATTGTACTGCATAGAAAATAAAAAGAAAAAGTAGTCCAGAAACCATGCGGAAAACATGGAGCCTGGTATGTTTTCAGTAGTTGGCCAGTGAGCTCGAGGAGAGTTAAAAACAGGACAAGACATGACGTATGCATGCCTTTCACAAATGAAATCAAGCGAATTTCAAAAGGCAAACCCACAAACCAACAAAAGTGATGGGAGTGACATGGGTGTGGTTAAAAGTCCACAAAGCGATTATAACAGGCCAGAGTGCTATCATGCTGGACCCTAAAAATGGCACCATGCTTTTGTTTGCTACATGCAAAAGTTGTGATTTAATTTCCTGTGCGAAATTCACCTATCTTTATTAAGGGCAAGGTTGTTAATGATACAGAGTTCTTTCTAATTTCTTGCTGCCGACTGAGCCTCCATAGTTCCTTAAAAGCAGACCTGAAATTTTGAAAGTGCCATCCATCTCCATGGTCGGTATTGTTGATAGGGATGTGTTCCTGTTGCAATGTTGCTGGCAATGGGGGTATAAGGGCCTTTCGTCCTTCTTGCATGTCTTTTATTACATAGCATTCCTCCTTAATCATGAACATGAGTCTCAATAGGAAGTCCCAGTGATAACAGTACTTTCACTGTGGGAGGTGTGCAGTTATTTCACAGAGCTCCCTTTGTTGTGTCTGCATCTGGGCTGAAACATCTTGGAACAGTAAAATGTTTCTCCTCTAAACACCAGTGGTTCTTGTTGGCAGGCAGCTATCAAAATCTTATCTTTTATGTGAAAGTAGTGGACTTGAGTCAAAACATAACGAAACAAGTTGTGCTGTTGAGTAGGCCCTATGGGTGCAATATAAATGTAAATGTAAATGTAAATTAGCACTTGTATAGCGCACTACTCACCCGTTAGGGTCTCAAGGCGCTGTACTCATACCGCTATGGAACCCCTCCTGGCTTTTCCCTGTGAGGCGCCCACTCCTGAGCACCCCCAGGGTGAAGCCAGGCATCCAAGCGCTGTTGGGGCCGTTGTGGAGATTAAGCAAGCTATTGCCCAGAGTTGCAGAGTGGGACCCATGAATTAGATTAGGCACCGAGGCGAGAATGATCTGGTCAAGGGGAATTGAGCCCAAGACCTGGTGAAGCGGGACTTGAACCCTGGTCTTGAACCAGATCTCTGCTTCAGGGTCTGCCGCTCTAACCATTGAGCCACACTTATCCACAAGTATAAGAGCACAGGAGCGAGATCCAGAAGGCGCAGGAGATGTCAGATTAGGACATGTACATAGGATTTCAGGTCTGCTGCATCCACAGTTGGTGCAATACCCAAGATCTGGATGTTGTTGCAGCGTGACAGGTTTTCGAGGTTCTCAAGCTTGTCCTGCCGAGGTTATTGTTCGACCTTCTCTATGTGGACCGCATGTTAATCTTACTCATGAGTAAAGTCTGCCAATGAACCATGCAGTCTCTACCCGGTGTAGTCACGATTCTGTCTTTCACAGGGAATGATCAAGGTCAGATAAGGCTTCATGAAAGTTTTGTCTAAAGGATGTGATGTCTTTCCAGAATTCCATATAGGTTGTTTGAATATTGTCTATAGTGGCTTGCACCTGGGGGTCGAAGCCTCTACATGTCTTGGGCTGTTGGTTCGAAGTGTGCCCATCCTGAGATGGGACAGCACTTACCCTCTGTAGCAAGTCATTTATAGAGGAGGATTTGGAGGTGTTTGATTTGTTGGCAGCCATGGTGTTCGGTAGGGGGATGTTTATGCTATGTTCCAGGTGATACTTAACTCCTTGTGTGCTGGGAGCTCGGAGCCATCCTCAGCCACAATGGATGTATGCCGAGGATGGCTTCAAGCCGTTCTGGAACACGAGGCAGGAAATCTCTCTGGTGCGGACACCACAGGAATTTCCTGTAATGGAAAATACCCTTGGGAGCTGGGGAAAAGCTTCCCCAGCATGAAGCTATTTCAGTCTTTTCAATGAAATGACGATCTGTGCGCATGGAAATAACAGTGAAATCAGCTGATCGTCTCATATCACTTTCACTACATTGGTGCTCAGGGGCCATCTCAGCTGCCCCTGAGCACAGATTCACATGGGGGAGATATGATTGGAAATGGGAGAATCTCCCCTTTCCAATGGTACCGTTCACTATTGGATCCCTGCTTCAGGATCGTCTCAAGAGGGTGATCCTCAAGCATGAATCCTCCCACTAGATACCAGGGAGGGGAGAGCAGCACCTTGGGCAAGGGCTTGGGATCCCCCTTCAAAAATTAAATATTTCAGTCTTTCTGCCCCCCCCCGGCAGCCAGGTGGATAATGGGCAATTACCCTTTCTCCCCCCCCCTCTCGGGGCAGGGGACAGAAAGCCCACTAGACACAAGGGATTTCTTTTATACACATTGTAAGGGTGGGAGCTACACAGTGTGGGCATGGCCATGCATCCCCCCCCAAAGAAAAATGAGAAACAGTCTTCAGCCCCCCATTGGGGGGCATATGGGGGCAATTACCCCAACTACCCCCCTGCGGGGCAGAGAGCCCACTGGATTGCAGTTGTTTTATTTATTGTAAGGGGTGGGTCTGTCTAGCATAGGTGTGGTCATGCCCCACCCACATAAAAATGGGGCACGGTCTTTCAGACTCCACTGGGGGCAGATGAGGGCAATTACCCCCATATGTAACCCCCGGAGGGAGCAGAATGCCCACTAGACACCAGGGGTTACTTTTTTAAGTTGTAGAGGCGAGGACAGCCCGGCATGGTCATGCCTCCATCCCTACAAAAAGGGAAACAGTTTTGCTGGACAATTACTCCCATCTGCTTTCCTAGGGGACAGAAAGCCCACTAATTACCAGGGATTACCTTAATTGTAGGGGTGGGGACTGCTCAGCATGGGCATGGCCATGATCCGCCTCCCTCACAAACAGGGAAACAATCATTCTGTCCCCCTGGGAGTGCAGATGGGGGATATTATCCCAATCTGCACCCCCTGGCGGGGGGGGGGCAGAGAGCATGCTAGACACCAGTGATTACTTTTATTTTTTTTTTAATCATAGGGGTGGGGTTGCCCAGCATGGGCATGGACATTCCCCCATCCCATACAAAAGGGGAAATAGCCTTTCTAACCCCTGGGTGCAGATGGGGAAATGACCCTAGATCTGTCCCACAGTGGGCAGAAATCCCACTATATGGCAGCCGTATATATTTTTAATAAAATAATGTTGTTGGTCTTTCCCAGCCTAACACCAGGCCACACTATTACCCTTAAAATCTCAAAAGTCTATCCGCTCCCATGCTGAATAATGCATCTCATTCCAATGGCAAGCAAGAGGACATTTTATTCTTTTGGGAGTTTTTTTTTACAAATGGGCCAGGAGAGTTTGGTTAACTTCTAGTATCATCCCACTTGCAATGGTGAACTGATGCACTTGTGGGCTTGTGTAGGCTGCCACTTGGAAAAAACCTACCAGAATAAGACAGTTCTGAAAAATAAACATTTGGGGGAGTCCAGGATGCTATGCAGCGCACGTATCCCTCATCATTTTCTTACTCTCAATGCTCTGTAAATCTCAAACGTTAACTAAAAACACACACTTTCCTCACATTTCTGTGGTGGAAACTTCCAGAATCCACAGGAATCTACAAACTTCCTACCACCCAGTATTGTCTCAGTTCTGCTCATTAAAAAACCTGTGCCACTTGTGTGATTTGGGCTAGTGCCATTGACCCTCCTTTTTAGTTGCTATGCAAGTTTCAGCTAGTTTGCACCTGCAGATATCATGTGTCTATTTATGGTAGTCATGTTTCCAATGTGAACCACTGAGTTGTATGATCATGCACTTGGGTTCCTGTCACCGTGTGGGGATGGAGGAACCACTCCAGACTGCGTTATTGGATTAAAATGAAGGATTTTTATTGATGATATGGTATATGGTGGAATACAGGTAGGTTTGTTTTCAGTCTTTGCGAAATCGGGCTTTAATTGGTGGGGTGTTCTTGAGGTTCCGTTCCTTCACTCGTCTCTCTCTCTCTCTCTCTCTGGTTCACAGGTCTTTCCCCGGGAAGTGCATGTGGAGAAAAAAGAATAAGAGCTGAAAGTGATCTTTTAAGGTTATCTTGTTTCTTATACAATGTCGCTATGATTCCTGTCTTTCTGTTCCTGGCACTGTTAAGTTACTCTTCTTGTCTCAGGTTAGCCCGTACTTATCTGTTGTTTCCGTGCTATTCTGATTCCTAATCTTTCTTATCTTTCTGTTTTCCTCTAGTATCCAGCCGTTTCTGTGCTTGGGTTTCGGCTGGCTCATTTAAAGGTAACAGTAGTCTACTGTGCCTGTTGGTAAGTTCTCGTGTCTCTCCCTCCTCCTCATTTGTTTCCCTCTTTTCCCTTCCTATTTCCCCAGTGCTCGTGCCTTTCAGTTTCCTTGGTGTTTGTCTATTCCCCCTCCCCGTATCCCCGTGCCCCTTCGTCACTCCACTCCGTTCTTATTTACTGTCTCTCAGGGACGTAGTCCCACGCACCTGAATGGCCACGCTTCTCCTGGAGCGTGGCGGGATGCTGCAGTTTGTCCTCCCGGTCGCCTGGAAAAGGGCCGTCTTGGAATCGCCTCCAAGTGACTCTTCCGATACCCAGAGGGTACCTCCGCTGCTGGTTCACAGTCGAGCTCTGCTCCTCGTCTCTCTCCTTCCCGCCTCTGAACACCGAAAGTGCTGACACAGGTTCCTTTGACCGACAGGCGACCCGCCGCTGCGGAACGCTCGACCAATCACAGGTAGCAGGACCAGGAAGCTTCGGGCCAGCAGTGGCATAGTCAGCACAAGTGTTAGCCATGTGCGGGCGCGCAGGTTCTAGCCCGTCACATACACTTCCCCTAGGGAGCGGTCTGTCGAGACGCTCCAGAGCCGGGTAACGGGAAAGGAAATCCGCAGTCACCATGTGTTTCCCAGGCAGATGTTGGATCCGAAAAGAGAAGGGCTGCAAGGAAAGGAACCAGCATAGAACACGGGCATTAGTGTCCTTATGATGGGCAAGCCATGTGAGAGGCGCGTGATCAGTGATCAGGGTAAAAGTTCTGCCCGACAAGTAGTACCTGAGAGATTCAATTGCCCACTTAATTGCTAAACATTCCTTCTCTATAGCCGGATAATGACATTCCCGAGGTAGAAGCTTCCTGCTGATGTACAACACAGGGTGGAGGGAATCATCAGCCTGTGGTTGGGATAATACTGCCCCAAGCCCCACGTCGGAGGCATCAGTCAATAACACAAAAGGTTTATCGAAATCAGGGCGACACAACACGGGTTCCGAAGTGAGAGCGGTCTTGAGTGGCTCAAAACTACGTACAGCAGGCATAGAGGGGGAACCAAGGGTGTTGGGACAGGAATTCTTCAGTAGATTAGTCAGAGGTTCTGCAATGGTGGAGAAATGAGGGATAAATCGCCGATAATAGCCAATCAAACCCAGGGAAGCTCTAATATCTTTCTTTCTCTTGGGAAATTCCATATTAGAAATGGCCTCTACTTTTTCTAGTTGGGGACTAATTCTACCATTCCCCACAATATAGCCCAGGTACTTGATACTAGTCTGTCCGAGTTTACATTTGTCAGGATTGGCAGTTAAATTGGCCTTTCGTAGAGCATGCAATATGGTCCCTGGATGTGTCATGTGCTCCTCCCAGGTTTTACTGTATACAACAATGTCATCGAGGTAGGCAGCAGCATATTGCTGAAAGGGACGTAGGATTTCATCCATAAGCCTTTGGAAAGTGGCAGGGGCACCATGGAGGCCAAAAGGAAGGACAGTAAAGTGATATAAACCCGAAGAGGTGGCAAATGCTGTTTTTTCTTTATCGTCCTTTCTTAAGGGTATCTGCCAATAACCCTTCGTGAGATCTAAGGTGGATAGGTATTTGGCTTGGCCTAATCTCTCAAATAGTTTGTCTATTCTAGGCATAGGATAAGCATCAAAATAAGTGAGGTTGTCAACACCCCTGTAATCCACACAAAACCTTGTACTGCCATCGTGCTTGGGTACCAATACGACTGGCGAGCACCAGGGACTAGTGGATGGTTCTATGATACCTGCTGTCAACATAGTTTGGACCTCTCTTTCAATTATCTTTTGCCTTGCTTCAGGGATGCGGTAGGGCCACTGTCGTGAGACAGTATTTTGTTTCAAACGGATGGGGTGTTGGACTAGCGTAGTTCTCCCTGGATATCTAGAAAAGACGTCTTGATTATGCTGTACTAACTGTGTTAGTTGACTGTGATACCCTTTTGTAAGGTCAGGATTGATCCAGGGGTTTACCTGGTTGGACCGATCCTGGGAAGTTATCTTGGGATATGGGATGTCGTCAGGAATCTCAGAGTTGATAAAGTGAACAGAGTTGTCTTCTGTGGGTTCTAACCATTTCTTTAGTAAATTGATATGATATATCTGCTCCCTACCACTCCCTTGGGGTATGGCCAGCTTATATGTGGTGGGGTTGATCTGAGCTATCACTTCAAACTGTCCCTGCCATTTAGCCAATAGCTTGTTGTCAATGCTAGGGAGCAAGATCAGAGCTTTATCCCCTACTGAGAGGGTGCGAACAGCACTTCGGGTATCATATCTTTGTTTCTGCTTATCCTGTGCTTCTTGTAAGGCCGTATGGGCTTCTTCCCATACTGTATGTAGATTGTCTCTTAAATCCCTGGTGTAGGACAAGAGATCTTTTACTTCCTCTTCTGTATCCTCCCACTGTTCCGCTAACAAGTCTAACAGGGTGCGTGGCTGTCGTCCGAATAACATTTCAAAAGGACTATGGCCCAGTGAAGCTTGTACATGTGTACGAATAGCATATAAAACCAATGGCAGTTTCTTTTCCCAGTCTTTCCCAGCTTCAGATATACTTTTTTTTTAGTGAGGATTTAATGGTTTTATTATATCTTTCTACTAGCCCATCTGTTTGTGGATGATAAACCGAAGTACGGATTTGTTTCACTCCTAATAGTCTACATACTTCTGCCATTAACCTGGACATAAAAGGAGTCCCTTGATCCGTCAAGATCTCTTTCGGGAAACCCACTCTGGAAAAGAACTCTATCATAGCCTGAGAGATAGCCTTCGTATGTGTACTGGGAAGGGGTATGGCCTCGGGATATCGTGTAGCATAGTCCACCAACACTAACACATACTGTCTTCCCCGATTTGAGGGGATAAGGGGCCCAATAAGGTCCATTCCCACCCGGGTAAAAGGGATGTCAATAATGGGAAGTGGCTGGAGGGGAGCGGGTTTTTGTGGGGAAGGGTTATATAACTGGCATTTGGTACACTCAGAACAATGCTTACGTATCTCGCCATAAACCCCGGGCCAATAAAATCGTCTCAGAACCGCTTCTTCCGATTTCTCCCTTCCTAAATGCCCTTTCCCATTATCCCCATGTGCCAGCTGCAATACTTGTTGACGGTGACTTTTAGGTATTACTAATTGTAGGTTATTTCCTCTGGTGGGTGTGGGATTTCTGTATAAGAGATTATTACGAACCAAGAATCGGGGACCTACCCCTGGTGCTATTCCAGACTCAGCCTGCTGCCAGGCGTATTTTAAGGTAGGATCCTCATTTTGATTCTGCCGGAAATCTCCGGTGGTTGTGCAAACCTTCCCAATACTAAGGGAATCTTTGTGGGTTAGACAGTTCGGCATATGAGAGCGTTGTTGTTCTCTTTTCTGTCTTCGGCTGAGGGCAATTCGTACTAGATTGGACTCATCTGGGTCCAGTACTCTAGGAGCTTCCCTCCACCATTCCCTCAGAAGGTGCTCTTGCCCTGCCTTCTCCAATAAGGAGGGAAAATCCACATAATCTGTCCCGAGGATTATATCCTCATCGAGGCTGGGGAGCACCACAACCCTGAGGGTTTCAGTCTGTTCTTTCCATTTCAACTGTATTGTCGCAAGTGGGTTAAATCGTTGATCCCCATGTACGCAGGTAATGAGCACTTGTGTCTCAGTTTCTATCTGTCCTGGCAATATTAAATCATCCCTGATCACGCTCTGGCTACATCCAGAATCAATTAGAGCCATCCTTTCTACTTCATTGATGAGTAGAGGGAGGGTGTATTTGGGTTTCTTTCCTCCAGCCCAAAATACCTTTCCTTTGGTCAGGCCTATCTCCATAGGTTCTTCTGTTTCTTTCTTTTGTGGGCAATGCCGGGCAATATGACCCCATTCTGAACAGTTATAGCACTGGGGTCCATGACTGGTATATCCAGAGGGACCCGGACCAGCTGGTTGTGTTCGGTCAGTTCCAGCATTTCCTACAGGCCGCGGCAGATGTAATCTAGGCATGTCTGGACGGGTCGGGGTTGGTGGGGTCTGACTTACATTAGCCCTAAAGTCCGAGCCTCTATGATAAGCACAGGCCAGCTCTATGGCTGTTTCATTGGTGAGACCGGGATGTTGCCGAACCCAGTTCCGGGTGGTAGTTGGGAGAGCATCTAAGTATTGTTCCAAGACTATAATGTCAAACATTGCTTCTCTTGTGTTCTCTGTTTGGAAGTAACCACCTCCCGGCTGCATGCTGGACTCGATAATACAAGGTACGGGGGTTCTCCTGTTGCTGCCACTTCATGTGTCTAAACTTAGTGCGATAAATCTCAATGTCCAAACCTACTCTCTCTAAAATTATTTTCTTAAGGTCCTTGTATGGAAGAGTACCACTGGGATTAACAGCTTGATATGTTGCTTGTAAATGTCCGGTGAGAAGGGGGGCGATATATTGGCCCCATTTATCCTCTGGCCAGTTAGCAGTGCTGGCCACCCTCTCAAAGTTGGTGAAAAACGAATCAGGGTCTTCCTGTTCCTGATAGCGTTGCAACACGCTACTCGGTACTGTGGGGTGTACCTTTGTATGAGCGATGGTATCAGTAAGTTTCCCCAAAGCAGTCTCATGTACGAGTTGATTATTGGCCATAATCGTTGCCTGACTCTTAAGAGCTGTTTGCAGTGCCTCTCGTTCCTCTTTAGCTTCTTTCATTTGTTCTTCCCACATTGTCTGGAGATGCCGTTGTCCTTCGGCCAACTGAGCGATTACGTCCACCATTGTGGTCTTATCCTCCATGGTGACGGTGTTTCCACTAAATCCCACTTCTGACACCACTTGTCACCATGTGGGGATGGAGTAACCACTCCAGACTGCGTTATTGGATTAAAACGAAGGATTTTTATTGATGATATGGTATATGGTGGAATACAGGTAGGTTTGTTTTCAGTCTTTGCGAAATCGGGCTTTAATTGGTGGGGTCTTCTTGAGGTTCCGTTCCTTCACTCGTCTCTCTCTCTCTCTCTCTGGTTCACAGGTCTTTTCCCGGGAAGTGCATGTGGAGAAAAAATAATAAGAGCTGTAAGTGATCTTTTAAGGTTATCTTGTTTCTTATACAATGTCGCTAAGATTCCTGTCTTTCTGTTCCTGGCACTGTTAAGTTACTCTTCTTGTCTCAGGTTAGCCCGTACTTGTCTGTTGTTTCCGTGCTATTCTGATTCCTAATCTTTCTTATCTTTCTGTTTTCCTCTAGTATCCAGCCGTTTCTGTGCTTGGGTTTCGGCTGGCTCATTTAAAGGTAACCGTAGTCTACGGTGCCTGTTGGTAAGTTCTCGTGTCTCTCCCTCCTCCTCATTTGTTTCCCTCTTTTCCCTTCCTATTTCCCCAGTGCTCGTGCCTTCCAGTTTCCTCGGTGTTTGTCTATTCCCCCTCCCCGTATCCCCGTGCCCCTTCGTCACTCCACTCCGTTCTCTCTCTTATTTACAGTCTCTCAGGGACGTAGTCCCACGCACCTGAATGGCCGCGCTTCTCCTGGAGTGTGGCGGGATGCTGCAGTTTGTCCTCCCGGTCGCCTGGAACAGGGCCGTCTTGGAATCGCCTCCCAGTGACTCTTCCGATACCCAGAGGGTACCTCCGCTGCTGGTTCACAGTCGAACTCTGCTCCTCGTCTCTCTCCTTCCCGCCTCTGAACAAAGAAAGTGCTGACACAGGTTCCTTTGACCGACTGGCGTCCTGCCGCTGCGGAACGCTCGACCAATCACAGGTAGCAGGACCAGGAAGCTTCGGGCTAGCAGTGGCAGAGTCAGCACAAGTGATAGCCATGTGCGGGGGCGCGCAGGTTCTAGCCCGTCACAGTTATGTTGTAATTGTTATATTGTAAATTACTGTTCGCTCCTGCTACCTGTTAGGCCCCATTGTTATGTGAAATGTGATTTCCCCCCAGGTTCATTGGAATATTCCATGGTTCCATTTGGGTCATGTGCCCTTCTGAAACACTCTTGGCTTCTTGTATAAATACTCGTCTTTAAACTTGCATTGGTGCTTGGTCTCTAACCTATTCCCAACGTTGTGTTCTTACACTCACCTTCCAGCGTTCAGTCCTGCGCAAGTCTCTTCCCTGCGATCGTCTCCTGATTCGCCCAGAGACAGCGCTGGACCTGATGCGAGACATTTTGTTATCAACTTGCCCATTCCTTACCATTCATTGGCTTCATTGTAACCCTTATTTGCTGGCTTGTGATTGGTCAGCATGTGCTAGTTTCACTTTCTCTTTATTTCTCCCTTATGTGGAGCATGAAGCAAGTACCGATTGCTTCTTCTTCATTAGTGTCTTCCCCTGCTCATGCAGGGTTTGAGGAAGTTGTTTTCTTTCTTCTACCCCCATTGTCATTGTTGTTGTTTGTTCCCATGCCCCCATGTCAATATGTGTACTACCACTGTACCAACCTACCATCCTACCTCCACCTTATCCACAATCCTACCACCATCATACAACACAACTGCCACCACCATCCTACTTCCACCCTACTAACACCACACCAACCTAACACCTCCACACACCACACTACTAACGCCATCCTTCCATCACCCTACTGCCAACACCTCAATACCACCACTGCCACCCTACCTTTATCCTACTAGCCCACCACCTTACCACACCTAAAACTATGTTACCAGCCCCTACCACTACCCTACCATCACCACCACCCTAACCACCACCACCATCCTACCACTACCAACATTACTCCCAGCCTACCACCAACCCACCACCCTACCATCATCACCAACACCACTTTCATACCACAGCCCCATCACCACCACCACCACCACCCTAACCACAACTACCATATCGTAACCACCATCACACCACCCTACCATAACCACCATCACCCTAACCACCACTGTACCCTAATCATCATCACAACCACTCTATCCGCCACCGTAGCAACTTCACAACTAGCACCTGTACCATGACCATCCTCAGCTACACCTCTGACACCCTAATGACCACCACTACCCTAATCACTACCATCATCTAACCACTACCCTCACCAGCCTTTTAAACACCACACTCACCAAAACCACCACCCTCACCATCATCACCTGCACGACCGCCCTCACTGTGCTCACAACCACCCTCACCCCCACCATCATCACCACCACTGTAACCACCACTGCCATCCTCACTGCTCCCACCTTAGCCTTCCAAACCTAACTATCATCACCTTTTCACTCAAAGTGGCTCTGAATTCCTGTTGGAACCCTTTGGGTTTTTTAACAACCATTTGCAACTTATTACTTGAATGTTGTTGTCATGGAACGTTGTGGCCTACGTTAGTGTTTCTTTACACTTGAGTAACTTGTTCTCATCTCAAGCAATGGATCTATATATTTAGTAAAGTTAAGTCATATCAAAGATTAATAACATTTGCACATTGCCTTCAGCTATCTATCGAATTGTTGGCTTTACCTATGGAAACCATAATGTGAACATTGAGAAAGAACTCTGTATGATGATGCTGTGTACCCTGGAGCTACTGCTTGTTGGCCAGATTCACATTTGCATACATTTCATATTTGATTACCTTGTACTTTTAAATCTCACCTGAACTTCGACTGTGGTATTCTGGCATGAGGTTCCAATCCACCCGTATACCTCAAAGATAATTTAACTGCCACAGCCTGGCTGTTATCCCTTCAAGGACATTCAACCACATCTCCCAAGTCCTTTTTGAACCACATTGGCATCTCATCGAGGCCAGAATCAAATTCAAGCTATGCTTCCTAGCCTTCAAACCAGTCCTTTAAAAAACCCCACCTAATTTGATCAATCAACTCATAATCTTGTGGGGCACTAGGACAAAATCAGCATTCATCTAGACATTTCCTTACACTGAACCTCGCATACCCCCATTAATCTTTCTCAGAAGCTGCCTCCATATTGTGGAACTCCCACAGAAATCAGAGCCACAACAACTCTTTTAGTCTTCTGTTATCTATTAAAGGCCCATCGATTTAGACAGTATCTGACCAAAAAGTCCTATTAACCCATAGGGTTGGCACATTGCCCGCAAGTTTTACTCTTCATAACTTATCTGTGTTCATTCATTAATTCTCTTATCTTCATCCAAGATCTTAATTCCTTCACTCTTTTCCACTGTACCCTATTTTTGTTCCACTCCTACAGTTCACCCCTTCCACCACTTCTCATCTCCCCTCCCAACTCCTCGCTATCACCTCCCATGGCCTCCCCTTCAGAACCCTTCTGGTTTGTAGTTAGACCTGATAGCTTTAGGGTGGTCACCCCTAACTTTTAGCCTCCCTCCCTCCACTTTTTGGACACTGTTTTTGTGGTGTTTAGACTCTGCGCACTTTACCACTGCTAACCAGTGCTAAAGTGCATATGCTCTCTCCCTTTAAACAGGGTAACATTGGATCATAGCCAATTGGATTATTTAATTTACTTATAAGTCCCTAGTAGAAGGCACTATATGTGCCCAGGGCTTGTAGATTAAATGCTACTAGTGGGCCTGCAGCACTGATTGTGCCACCCACTTAAGTAGCCCCTTAACCTTGTCTCAGGCCTGCCATTACAAGGCCTGTGTGTGCAGTTTCACTGCCAATTCGACTTGGCATTTAAAAGTACTTGCCAAGCCTAAAATCCCCCTTTTCTACATATGAGTCACCCCTAAAATGTGCCCTAGGTAACCCATAGGGCAGGGCGCTGTGTGGGTAAAAGGAAGGACATGTACCTGTGTAGTTTACATGTCCTGGTAGTGTAAAACTCCTAAATTCGTTTTTACACTACTGTGAGGCCTGCTCCCTTCATAGGCTAACATTGGGGCTGCCCTCATACATTGTTGGAGTGGTAGCTGCTGATCTGAAAGGAGTAGGAAGGTCATATTTAGTATGACCAGAATGGTAATACAAAATCCTGCTGACTGGTGAAGTTGGATTTAATATTACTATTTTAGAAATGCCACTTTTAGAAAGTGAGCACTTATCTGCACTTAAAGCTTTCTGTGTCTTACAATCCACATCTGGCTGGGTTTAGTTGACAGCTCCTTGTGCATTCACTCAGACACACCCCAAACACAGGATACTCAGCCTCACTTGCATACATCTGCATTTTGAATGGGTCTTCCTGGGCTGGGAGGGTGGAGGGCCTGCTCTCACACAAAGGACTGCCACACCCCCTACTGGGACCCTGGCAGACAGGATTGAACTGAAAGGGGACCTGGTGCACTTCTAAGCCACTCTTTGAAGTCTCCCCCACTTCAAAGGCACATTTGGGTATAAAATCAGGGCCTCTGCCCTACCACCTCAGACACTTCCTGGAGAAGAAACTTGTAACCAGAACCTGCATCCTGCCAAGAAGAACTGCTTGGCTGCCCAAAGGACTCACCTGACTGCTTTCTGTGAAGGACTGCTGCCTTGCTGTTGCCCTGCTGCTTTGCTGCTCCCTGGCTGTGGAGAAGAAGTGCTCTCCACGGGCTTGGATAGAGCTTGCTTCCTGTTCCCTGAAGTCTCAGGACCAAAAAGACTTCTCTCTTGCAACTGGACTCCTTGTGCTGCGAGGACGCACAGCTTGCTAAAAACGATGCACAGCCTGTCCCGCGGTGAGAAATTCACCGCATGCCGAACCGGAACGATGCAGCTTGACTTCGCAAGGAAAAGATCGATGCGGCGCCTGCGGTGTGACCGGAACTTCGACGCACGGTCCACGGGATCGACGCACAGCCGACCTGGGATGACGCCACCCGACTTCCATAGGGGAAATTGACGCAGCACCTGCCGTGCGGGAGAAATTTCCCCACAACGCCCACTGGAATGACGCAGAGCTTGTCACAAGCCCAGGATTCCACGCACAGACCCTGGGGCATCTGAAAACCCTGCAACCCGAAGAGGATCCACGACCGAGCGCTGGAAATCGACGCACAGCCGTCCCTGAGTGAAAACTAAACGACGCATCGACCATGTGCGGCCCGAGAAATCAACGCACACCCCTTTGTTTCCACGCTCCTCCTCCTCGGCGGCCCCTTTGCAGAGATTTTTCACGTGAACCAGGTACTTTGTGCTTGAAAGAGACTTTGTTTGCTTTTAAGAGACTTAAGACATTTTATATCACTTTTCAGTGATATTTCTACATTTACTTATTGCATCTTTGATCGTTTTTGACCTGCAAATATCCAGATAAATATTATATATTTTTCTAAACACTTTGTGGTGTATTTTTCTGGTGCTATATTGTGTTATTGTATGATTTATTGCACAGATACTTTACACATTGCCTTCTAAATTAAGCCTGACTGCTCAGTGCCAAGCTACCAGAGGGTGGGCACAGGATAATTTGGATTGTGTGTGACTTACCCTGACTAGAGTGAGGGTCCTTGCTTGGATAGGGGGTAACCTGACTGCCAACCAAAGACCCTATTTCTAACATTGGTGATCAGCGGTGTGGATAGGACTTGTATTTGTGCAGTAACATACAGTGGCTAAGTATTCCACTACCTACCCACAGTTGAAGTCCAACTTCATTTATTTTATCTCTTTTTGCAACTCAGTTTTTCCTGTCAATTTTTGACTGAAATCGTCACTCAACATGTCTCAGGCTGGGTCTCAAGCAGGAGATTTTGATCTAGCCCTGTTGGAGACATATACTGTCAAACAACTGAAAGGGTTCTGCAGGGATATGGGAGTACCCACCCAAGGTGCCTCCAGAAAGGAGGAATTTCAAATGGCACTGAGGGCCTGGGCAGAAGCCCATTCAGAGGAGAAGGGTCCAGAAGATGGCCCCTCAGAGGATTTCCTTCCATTAATGGATAATGTTACCACTGCAATTGTGCCCCCTGCCAAACCAGGGAGCTGTGTCTCTGATCAAAGCCTGACCGCAGAGGAAAGGAGAGAGGAGAGAGAGTTTCAATTGCAAATGGCAAAATTAAAAATTGAGGCTCAACAGGAGGAAAGGAGGGCAGAAAGAGAAGCCAAACAAGCTGAAGCTGAAAGAGCAGCCAAGCAGATTGAAGCTGAGGGAGCTCTGGCTGAGAAAAAGCTTTTGCTAGTGCATGAACTGAGTCTCAAGGAGCTGGAGATCAAGGCAAGACAGTCTGCATCCAGCAGTGATGGTGGCAGCATACATATAGGACCTGTTGGAGAGAAAAAGGTTTGTATACCCAAGAGTGTGGTGCCCAGTTTTGTGGTGGGAGATGATATTGACAAGTGGCTGGCTGCCTATGAAGTTGCACTAAGGGCTCATGGGGTCCCTGAAGGGCAATGGGGGGCGGCCTTGTGGTTTTATGTACACCCAGAGGGGAGGGACACACTCCTTACACGAGACCCACGTGATCACTATACTTATCAGGGGGTAAACTGACTGCCAACCAAAGACCCCATTTCTAACATTTGTCTTTCCTCTCATCGTTCTATCTCCACCCTACTCTCCCCTAATCTATTCAGCTACATCACACCTTCCCAACTCTCTGCTAGTTAGCTAATGATCGTTTTGAGTAAAACCTTGTATTACATTTATTGTCTCTCGTAAAGCACGTCTATGTCTTTATTGACCATGTGCTATAAAATAAATAAATAATTTTGAAGTACATAAAGTAGTGCTCTCATAGTACTCTTTTATTTACACTTGCATGCCTTCGTGAATTGGCCCCAAAACATCTAAAGTGGGATTAAAATGGGAATTCTTAGGGAATGTTAGTATACAATTAGAACAAATAGAAAGGAGTGCACCCCTTTGTACTTTTACTACAAAGGAGTTGAACATTTAGGGGATTATTCACAAAAGCTTGTAGGGGTGCATAAAAGAGTGCTCCTGTGGCACTATTTCCTTTATTAATAAACATTTATGTGCATCAGCTCCACGAAGTCTTGGAGCGACTATGATTCTAAAGAATAATGGATTGTTTTTTGCAGGGATCAAGTAGTCACCGAACTTGACTATCAAGTGTGGAAGAACAGAGGTGGTCAAGTATATTAAGATTTCTTGAGGTTTATGTTAAGACCTATTAAGGGAGAACACATGTGGTAGTCTGCTCAGCGTTCGGGACACCACTTACTGCGCAGATATTTTAGCAGCATGGGTTAAGGCGTTTACAGAATGGAGGGGCACCCGTCAGGCAATGTGTGAGCAATATGTGTGCAACGAAGAGTATGGAAACCTGGGAAGGGTGTGGAGTGACTGAAGAGTGTGGAATAATGGCAAATTCATCGTGACTAGATTGTATCAGGTTCTGTGCATGGTATGTAATGATGATAGAGCTATGTGTTCAGAATTGTATCTGTTATCAGAATAAAAGTTGTACTTGTGTTATAGCAGAATGTAAGAAGGCTGTGCTAATATTTTTAGCCAGGTGGTGACATGGTACAAGCAGAGTGTTTGAATCAAATGGGCAGGGAATGAACTGTACGTACCTAGATTATTTGGATGTGGGCAGGTTTTGGTCAGAGTCATAGGATTAAGTGAACTGTGGGCTTGTTGAAGCCGAGTCACAATTCTGCAAGGAAAATTAAAAAATTTACTCCTGCTCTTTTTTTATTTATTTTTATTGAGCAGGTCTAACCATCATATAATAATATGTTTTTAGATAAAACTCATAAAATGAGTTTAGCGTGAGAAATTGCACTATTTGATTAGATAATAATAATAAAAACTAAATAGTCATTGTAGGTACATATCCATTACTCTCCACCTAGAAATATTTACACATTTATACGTTTATCATGATCCACATCACATCATTTACATAAAGGTGATAAAAGTGCAGGTAAGAAAGAACAATACGACCATTTAGTCTTGAAAGACATGCTGAACGCAGAAAAGGTGCTGATTACAGATTGCAAACATCGAAAACCATATCCCATCCATTAATCCATCCTCCTCCTTCTAGAGATATTTTTTCATCATAACGTTTTTAACAGCTAAAATCGTAACTTTATCATGATACACGTCATTTAAATTAGGATAATGAAAAGTGCAAATAGGCAAGTTGAATAAAAAACATTCATCCTTAGTTCAAACGCAAAACTCGAAAAAGTGCTAGTACTTTGTGCTTACTAAGTGCAAATAGACAAGTATAATAAAAATCTTCAGTCTACATTTAAATAAAAGACACGAAAAAGTGCTAGTGCTTTGTGCTTATTATAGTCTACTGTAACCCATTAATCTCCTTGAGGACACAAGGAACTAAGGCCCATATTTATACTTTTTTTAGCACCACATTTGCGCCGCTTTTTGATGCAAAAGCAGCGCAAACTTAGAAATACTATTGTATTTTGTAATTTTGCGCTGTTTTGCGTTAAAGAATGACGTAAATGTGGCACTAAAAAAGTATAAATATGGGCCTATAATCCCAGTCCTAACCATATTCAAGGGGTCAAATTGCTGCCAGACAGCTGTAAATCTCTCAATACTCCCAACTCTCTTCCCATATACTTCTTCAACCTGTTTTGTCCGTAGCATTTTTCTACAGCTAAAAATCTTAAATGTATCATGATACACATCATTTAAATTAGGATGATGGAAAGTGCAAATAGGCAAGTAGTATAGAAACCTTCAGTCTTGGTTGAAATACACAACACGAAAAAGTGCTAGTGCTTAGTGCCTACAGAGTGCAAATAGGCAGATATAATAAAAACCTTCAATCCTGATTGAAATACAAAACACAAAAAAGTGCTAGTGTTTTATGCTTGCTATAGTCTAATGTAACCTTTTAATCCCCTCAAGAAAACAATGAACAATAATTCTCATCCTAATCATATTCAATGGGTTCAAATTTCTGCCAGATAGCTGTAAACCTCTTAACTCTCCTAATCCTCTTGGCATATACTTCTTGAAACAGTTAAGGGGCATATTTATACTCCATTTGCGCTGAATTTGCTCGACAGGGGACCTGAGGACGGATTTCCATGGTTAAACACCATGGAATCGGTCCACAGGTACCCTCCTCAAGCCCCAGGGACACCCCCACCTACACCACCGGGACACCGGATGATGGGGGACCCCATCCCAGGTAAGTAGGGTAAGTATAGGTAAGATTAAGTGCCATTGAGGGCCCAACCTGGGGTCCCCTGCATGGCACAGAGTGCAATGGCCTTGCCCAGGGGACACTGGTCCCCTTGCCTGGCCACTGGGGTGAAGGGCCTGACTCCAGTCTTTTCTGAGTCAGGATTCATGTGGTATGGATGGTTTTGTGTCAGAAAATGACGCTAGGCTGGTTAGATGCATTTTTTTGGGTGAAAAACCCTCTTCTCCCATACCGCCACCCCCACCCCCACCCCCACCCAGCTAATGTAATTTCTTTTTTACGCTAGCCCACCCTTTGCTTGCACCATTCCATAAATATGGCACCCAGCTGGCGTTCAGGAATGCAAGCTGGTGCTAAACGTTTTGATGCAAAACCGCATTAGTGCAGTTTTGCATCAAAAACTATAAATATGCCCATTACTCTTTAACATTTTTGCAAACCACCCCTGGAGGGTTGGCACCCACTGTGTCCTCCAATTTTGCAGCGTTAATGAACGAGCTCTTGCTAATGCAATCAAGATAAAATATGGTTCATAGTTATGTATCTTATGGGTCTCTTTAATAGCCCCAAATAGCACTACACTCTCCTCTACGTCCACCCTTGACTGCACAACTTTATTAATACCTGCAAATCATTCCTCCCAAAACTGAGAGAGTTTTGGGCATGCATAGAATATGTGGAGACAATCCCCCATTCCTTCCTGATGGCAGCAAAAGCAATGATCCAGAACTGAGGGAAAGATTTTGTGAAGACCCTGGTGAGTGTAGTATGCCATTCAGCAGGACAAGCAGAACATTCTTTTATAATTTGCTGCCCTGAGGGATTTATGCCCAAGCTCAGCAATTAACTGCCAATCTCCCTCCGACATCCTACGCTGTGTGGGAAAAGGTCTCTTTTTGACATGGTTAGCTCCCCCAACTTTTTGCCTGATGTATGATGTAGCCTAAAATTGTAGTACCCCTGCTAATCAGGTTCCCTGGGCCAGAGATCTTTCCCTAAAACTGTTGTGATGCATTGGCACAGTTGGATACACCTTTAGCTACCCCTGTAAGTCCCTACTATAAGGTACGTAGGTACCCAGGGCATGGGGTACTAAGGGTAGAGCCCTGAGGGCAGCAGCACTAATTGTGCTACCCTCTGGGCCAAGCATCCAGATGACCACAGTCCTACCATTGGAGGCTGAGTGCCCTGTGCAAGCCTAAAACACAAACTCAACATGGCACACTGCCTGTGTGCTGTGTCCACCATACACTGCATATGTTATGGATAAAACACCCCTCTGGCAGGCATTCCAGCCCAAAGGCAAGGAGCACCATATTATATGTGAGGGCACAGCTGCATGAGTAATATGTCCTCACTGTGTACTTGCCAAAACCTGAGACATAGTGACTGAACAGAGCAGCTGTGTTAATATGTGTGCTGGACACTAGTCAACACAAGTTTCCCAGCTACATGATGTCCACTCTGACTCCTGGATTGTTTGGTACCAAACAACTCAGAATGATAAATCCAAACTTGTACCAGTAGTGGATTAATCCCTAAATGTACGCAGGGGTCACCTTGGAGGTGCCCCCTGCACAAGCTAACTACCCTGGCATGTCTGCTGACTGGCTCCTTCCAGCCTGCCTCCTCCAGACACCCAATCTACAAACCTTGCGGTGAGAGATTTGTCTCTCTGGTTTATGGAACAAAGCCCTTCCTGGGTGGAGGTGCCAACACCCCCTCTAGAATGAATGTGCTCTGCCCTAGCGGCGAACTTCCAAGGGCTAACTGCCTTTGAAACTCCCCCCAGCCTGCAGCTAGCAGCAGATGGTAATCCTCATGCAAATCCCCTTTTTAAGCAGGAGCAGCGGTGGGGAACTCAAAATAGAGGGTAAGAGGAGTGGCTCCACCTGGCATGCACCACCCCTAAGGTGTTGCCTGTGAGGTGGCCACTCCATTTCATTTTCCTCCATCTTGGATGAAAGAAAAATAACCAATCAAGGATAGGGAAGTGACCCTTTCCACAGGAATGGTCACTATAGTGGGTGTACCACCCTAAGGTAGATGGCCCCGTGGTAACTACCAGGTTCCCCAAAAGCATGCACTAAATACAGTATTTAGTAGGCATCTCTATACCTTGAAACAGTTTTGATGGACAAAAGTAGACAAGCACCAAGACGATCCAAGGCACAAGAACTGTGAACCAGCTGCCAAAAACAAAAGGTGCCAAATCCTGCCTCCTGCACCCAGGACCTGACAGTCGCCGCTAAGAAGCTGCGGGATAGCTGGAACATCTCTAAAGAACCCCAGAGGACCCCCAGGTTTAAAAACTCACCAAGAACTCCCTCCAGAGTGGAGGTACCATTCTACAACAGCAAGCAACAGCAAGCCAGTGAAGGTCACTTCACTGACCAGTCACTAACTCCCAAATCGGAAGGTGCAGCTGGACCAAATGACATATTAATAACCACGAGGTCAAACCCTGCAACTGTGCCAAGTTTGATGGCACTGCACTTCCCAGTGGTCAAAGCGTACCAATACCCTGGGTATTGGTCAGCTAACATCGGACCCCCTGAGAACCAGCCTACCTGGGGCTGAAAAAGTACCAGGAGGAAGCCCCTGCCAGAGTGACCCGTTGTCTTGCAACTGACCCTTGAACCAACTTACCTCCTGCTCTAGAGGGCATCCTTGCGCACACTTCCTGGATCACTGATTCGCTCTGTACCCGGCCACTTTGTTCCCTGCAATGAAGAACCTGCTGCACCCAAAGTGTCCCCCACCCCTTGCGGCCTCAACACTCCAAGGGGAACCCAAGGAACCATCATTAAACTTACCTGTGCAGTGCTTTTCCAAGTGGTCCCCTGCAGTAGCCCTGCACCAGCTCCAGAGACCTCTCATCATTGCTCCCGCCGAAAGCCGGAGCCGCCAAGACTTCTCCAGCTGGCACGGTGTGCCCACCAATATCCTGAAAAAGAAGAACTTGGTAACACAACTGTACGATTTTATGTGGATTTTTAAATGTGATCTTCCATTGATTCTCATGATGTGTAATTACGCACAAAAATACTATTTTTATTAAACTTCAAAAATTCACACCTCAAAAAGCACTTAACCAATTTTGATAATCTTGGTCTTAAAAATTACATAAACATCTTAAGTATTTTTTATAAGTTGATCTTGAGATATTCCTTTGAGTGTGTGATATGCATGCTTAATACTGTGAGTACAACAAATGCATTACACTTCTCCAAGATTGGCCTAACTGCTCGACCAAGCTACCTTAAAGATTAGAGCATTAGGTGATCTAGTTTTTACATCTGTAAACCAACATGCGATTGACTGGACCCCCTGCAGAGTGTGCCTATCTTTGCACCCTACATAGAGGGTAAGCCTCCTACACATAGTGTTTTTTTCTAAAGATTTTTCCAGGATATCTGAAGTCAGTTCCTGAGCCTGATGCTTATGAAGCCTGAACCACTTGCTGATGCATGCATGCCAGGTTAGATGGTTTTCCTGACTTGCTTGCTGTTTATTAGTAGATAGAAAATGAATTTTATGTCCATAACTTATGAAAATTTGGCTACACTGTACCCCATACTGCTTGCAAATTATCTCTTTCCATTTGATATGAATAAATGTCCCTTATTACAAAATCACCCAGCTCCCTGAATTCCTTAAAGTTCCAGAATGCTGTTGCTGCCATGGATCATTTTAACCCAACATAGTTACAGTCCTGTAGCTCAAGTTAGCAATAGCCACCTGCAATCTGATGGGAACTACAAAGGACATTAGTCCTACTGCATAACTCCTGGATGAACTTATAATGAGTTTTCTTGGGCAGTTTTCCAGTTTTGATAAAAGCTGGTAGATTTATTACAGATTCTTGGACCATCTTTGTTAACAGAAAAACTTCTAACTCCTTTGTGCCTTCAATTAATCTTACCAGGATATCGAGCAATGCGCCAGATAACATATCTGAAAATGGGGGAGTGCTAGACCTCCTTGGGTCTCATCAGCATTGAGTACTTCACCCTAGATGCTTTCTTATTCAATACAGAACGTTTGACAAGAGAGCCTATTTCCTGAAAATAGGAACTACTAATTTATATTGGTACATTGCTAAAAAGAAAAAGAAATAACATTAAAATAGACATCTTAATAAGTGAGACCATCCCTATCAATCCCAGTGGAAGAACAAATGATATTTCCAACAGTGCTTGAACTTTTCTTCACATGGTCATGTAATTTAGTTTAAATAATTGATCATAATGTTTTGCCGCATATATACTGAAATAGTGAATCAGTCCAAGGGAACTGGCCTGTTGCTTTAAAGAGAAGCAGCTCCGTTTTGCTTTGATTCATCTTGTATCCTGCTATATTAGCAAATACGCTATAATAATCCTTGTAGATTTGCCACATCCGGCTTTATCTATAAAGTAAAATCGTCCATTAATAGCTTTATTTTGGGCATGCTTACAATGGGTATGACGATTCCCACCATGCTGTGGATCTTTACTGCCAATGGTTCAATAAAAAAAGCAAAGAAGATGGCAGATAAGGGTAACTTCAGATGGTGGCTCTTTTATTTATCAGCGAGCCCGCAACTCTAAAATTGACTATCTTGGCCTGTGACCCCTGATATTAATTCCTGAGCATCCTTATAAATTGATCAGGGAACCCAAATTGACTCATGCTATAGAACAAGGCATCCCAATTGGCTGGATCATATGCCTTCTCAGAGGTTTGGTTGTGCGAAAAATAATCTTTAGCATAGACTAAAATATACATTTTTCCCAGGGGATGTGTGCCTCTTGCAGGCAGAGTATGTCTTTCTTTATGTACCGCAAAGCAAGAGAAACCCTAGACCATTTATTCCTAGCATTGAAGCCAAAAACATTCATGGAGCCTACGTATCATATCTATTGACGCCATATGGTCACTGTTAGAAATGGGGTCTTTGTTGGCAGTCAGGCTACCCCCGTCCAAGCAAGGACCCTCACTCTAGTAAGGGTAAAAGAGAATCACCTTCAGCTAACCACTGCTTACCCCCTTGGTAGCTTGGCACGAGCAGTAGGATTAACTTCAAAGTGCTAGGTGTAAAGTATTTGTACAAACACATACAGTAACTAAATGACTCACTACAAAATGACACAACCCACGTTTAGAAAAATAGGAAACATTTATCTAAACAAAACAAGACCAAAACAACAAAAATCCACAATACACAAGTCAAGTTATCACTGAAAATGCAAAAAGAGTCTTCATGTAATTTTAAACACACACTAACACTGTTAGCAGGAAAATGTACCTTGGGTGCGTCAAAAATAACCCCGCACGGGCGAGTGTGCATCAAAAAGGGCTTGCGATGCGTCAATTTCACTCACAAAAGAGATCTTGCATTGTTTCTCCTTTAGTCGAGTCGGCTTGCTTCATTTCTTCTCTCTGCAGGAGAACGATGTGTCGAACTGGTCAGCACTCTCGGGTCAGGCAGGTCTTGCGTTGTTTTTACACGCCCTGTGGTGTTTGCGTCGGAAATCCAGCCGCTCGATGTTCTGAAAACCACACAGCGCGGGTTGTGATCTCACCAGCCTCCGTCAGCGATGCTGTGCGTCATTTCTCCAGCCCCGGGCATCGATCTTGGGGTTGCATTGCAGGCAAGCGTCGATTTTCAGCCACAAAGCCAGCGGCACGTCGATTTTTTAGCCGCAGATCAGAGTTGCGTTGATCTTTTCTCTGCACAGAGGTCTGTGCGTGGATTTCTCACTCTTGGGCTGCCAGCTTCTCCTTTCCGGGTCCCAAGACCTGGATGGGCACCACTTGGCAGAGTAGGCGTCTCTCCAGAGACTCCAGGTGCTGGCAGAGAGAAGTCTTTGCTGTCCCTGAGACTTTAAACAACAGGAGGCAAGCTCCTAATCAAGTCCTTGGAAATCTTCACATGAAGGTAGGCAACACAAAGTCCAGTCTTTGTGCTCTAGCACAGGCAGAAGCAGCAACTGCAGGATAGCTCCACAAAGCACAGTCACAGGCAGGGCAGCTCCTCTTCCTCAGCTCTTCAGCTCTTCTCCAGGCAGAGGTTCCTATTGGTTTCCAGAAGTGTTCTAAAGTCTGTGGTTTTGGGTGCCCTTCTTATACCCATTTTGCCCTTTGAAGTAGGCTTACTTCAAAGAAAAGTATCTCTTGTTTGTGAAATCCTGCCTTGCCCAGGCCAGGCCCCAGTGACACACCAGTGGGTTGGCTCATCAGGATATGCAGGCTAAACCCCAGCTCCCTTTGTGTGACTGTCCATAGAGAGATGCAAACAGCCCAACTGTCAAACTGACCCAGACAGGGAATCCACAACCAGGGAGAGTGACAGAATGGTTTAAGCAAGAAAATGCTCACTTTCTAAAAAATCAACTTTACTAAAAGATGTATTTTTAAATTGTGAGACCAGAGACCCCAAACTCCAGATGTCTATCCGCTCCCAAAGGGAATCTACACTTTAATCATATTTAAAGGCAGCCCCCATGTTAACCTATGAGAGGGATAGGTCTTGCAACAGTGAAAAACAAATTTAGCAGTATTTCACTGTTAGAACATATGAAACACACTAGTATATGTCCTACCTTAAACATACACTGCACCCTGCCCATGGGACTACTTAGGGCCTACCTTAGGGGTGCCTTACATGTTAGAAAAGGGAAGGTTTAGGCCTGACAAGTGGCTGCACTGGCCAAGTTGAATTGGCACTTTAAAACTGCACACACAGACACTGAAGTGGCAGGTCTGAGCCAGGTTTACAGAGCTACTAATGTGGGTGACACAACCAGTGCGGCAGGCCCACTAGTAGCATTTGATTTATAGGCCCTGGGCACTTCTAGTGCACTGTACTAGGGACTTACTACCAAATCAAATATGCCAATCATGGATGGACCAATTAACCATACAATTTACAAGGAGAGCATATGAACTTTAGCACTGGTTAGCAGTGGTAAAGTGCTCAGAGTTCAAAAGCCAACAGAAACAGGTCATTAAAAAATAGGAGGCATGAGGCAAAAAGATTGGGGATGACCCTGCATAGCAAAAAAGTCCAACACGACCCGCTACCAGCCTAAAGCCGGGGGAGGACAATCAATACCTTGATGTACTTCCCAGATTGGGACGATAGAACAAGGAGCCAGGCCCACAACAGCAGGGGCATGTTCCAGTTCTATGCCTTCTTGACTCCAGTTGGATCCCTCTGTCCATACCCTCAGGGCCCACTAAGCTAACTCATGGGGAACCCTTCTCCTCAGCTGCAGATACCATCTGTGCAGCACCTAACTTTACTTTGCTCACAGATGTACCCCAGGGGGCAGCTAGTGCCACCCGGGCCAACACAGTAGTGTTGCCCACTCCACCCCTGGGGTGTGACTCTCGTTCCCCCCCGGGGCAATTCTGTTCACCAGGACAGCAAGCCACAGTGACCCCTGACAACTGTCAGGGATGAGAGCCCGACCTCAGTCCTCTCCAACCACTGTGACTGTGGAGAATGGGGGGCTGTAGCCCAAGGTGCCTGGTACCCTATGACCACTCTCTCTTCCACCAGGTCAGGGATGACAACCTGACCCTGTTTCTCCCCTCTGGGGCTGTGTACCCTCCCTCCAGGAGTGGCACCTCCAGAGTCAAAAATTGTCAGGGTGCTTGCAGGAGCAGTCCCTCACAATTCTTCCACCAGTGCAGGGATGTTAACCTGTAACTGGTCCTCCAACATGTGGTCTGCCCCTTCAGGTGTGGCCAGGGGTGAGGCTTCCCTCCCCCTGCCCTCCCTTCTAGGTTTCTGCACCGCCCAACTAGGAGTGGCCCCCCAGAAGACAACATGGTAGGGGCACTGTTAGCAGTAGCCCCTTCCTCCAGGTCTGTGGCGACACCCTGAACCTGGCCTTCCAATTCAGAATCTGTACCCTTAGATTGCACTGGTGTCAGGGGTATCTCTCTCTCTCACCTGCCCCTACCCTCAGGGTTCTGCACCCACCAGGTGGGGTGGTTTGGCAAACCATCCCCCTTCAGGTCAGGGTTTACCCCCTGCACCTGATCCTCCAGTCTAGGGTCTGTACTCTCAGACTGGACCACTGCCTGGCAACCCAGGACTTCCTGGGGGCATACCTATCCCCCACCAGGTCAGAGTTTACCCTGTGAACCTGGTCATCCAACCCAGAGTCACCACCCTGCAGTTGAACCACTGCCTGGCGCACCAGGACTTCCTTGGGAGAACACCTACCCCCCATCAGGTCAGAGTTTACCCCCTGAACCTGATCATTCAACCCAGAGTCACCACCCTGCAGCTGAACCACTGCCTGGCACACCAGGACTTCCAGGGGGCACACTTCCCCCCCTCAAGAGACACACCATCCCCAAGGGCCCCACACAAGTCTGGGTGGTGCAGGTCTCCTGACCTCTGCCCATCTCACAGAGTCTGGATTCCCTCCAACCCAGAAATGGTCTCACCAAGGTCATTCCTGGGGGGCTCTGCTCTCAGAGCTGACCCTCCAGGTTCTCCACTGGGGTCCGCAACTCCCTCTCAACCCTCTGTCTGGACTTCTGAATCCCCTCCTAGGAGTGGCACTGCCAGACACAAGAACTGGTGGGACACTGGCTACAGCAGCCCCCCCCCCCAAGTTCTCCTCACACTGTGGGGTCTCCCTCTGCAGATGGCCCTATGGTACAGGCTAGGCTGCCCTCCTGGTGTTCCCTCATGGAACCCTCCAGGACCTGGGACTGGATCTCAGGCACCCTGGGCCTCAGCCCATCCCCACTCCCTCTCCTCTGAGACTGGACACGGGGTGCCTCACCAATCCCACTACACTGGGACCTATCTGGGGCACTGCAATCCTTCCCTACCTCACCTGGTTGGGAAATACCTAGACCACTCCCCTCAGGAGCACACCCAAATGCCTCTTCAGACTCTGCGGTACTCACCCAGAGGTCTGCCACCAGAGTAAGTTCCCTGGGGTCAGAGAACTCATACTCCACCTGGTGTTGGCATAGCTCTGGAAAATAAGGACTAGACATATGCTTTCCAGCAATTACATCACAGAGCCCCACACATCAATGAACCAAACTACCCTTCTCCCAACCATCCAGTAACTCAGCCTTGAAAAAGTACCCCACATCACCCTCCTGAGACTGGTGAGACAGTACCTGACTGTCCCTGACACTCAACCTGCACTCTTCTGGGATGTCTTCACATTCCATAACGAGGACTTCTACCTGGGGGGAGCCCCTCTCCCTGTCACTCTCACCTAGAGTCAGTAGAGTGTCCCACCCAACAGTAGGAATATGACTCCCCATGCCAGTTCCCCAATCCACCTCAGGGACCCTCTGCATCACTGGAGCTACCTCATACCCCTGAACCTCCTGGTGTGTGTTGACTCCCTCCTTCAAGTAGGCACCACATTGCTGGACATGTGCAGTTCTTCAGCAGTTCTGGGTACAAGAATTTTGCTGCCACCTTCTGAATTGAACTCTGCCCTCATGGCTTCCAGCTTCAGCTCTTCACAGCTCAGCTCTTGAGTTACCAACCTTTCTTTTTCCAGGGCTAAGGCTCTCTTCAACTCAGCCCTCTCAAGCTCTGCATCTAGCTCTTCTAGGCTCTGGATTCAAACTAGGAGCCAATCATCTCTTTCTGTTCCCTCATAAGGGCCACTGGCCTCCTCTTTAGAGTAGTCCTCCTCCTCAGACTCATCTGGTGGTGTTGCCTGACAACGTTTCAACTCATACTGAAACTGGACTGACTCAAGATACTCCCTTCTGGATTTCTTATTCACAGCCAGTCCCCTTTCCATGCAGAATGCTTTAAGCTGCCACTTTTTATAGATAAATAGGTGCCAGAAGTTGATTTCCATTCTGCAAAGGCTTCACAACCAAAATCCAGAGACCCAAGACACCAACAATATATCCAGGAGGACATCAGAGAACAAAAAGCAGAATCACAAGATAAGTAGTATGTGGTGCCATAGTGGTCTGAGCTCAAAACAGTAGTGTACACTTCATCACTGCATGTCAAGTACAAATACAAGTCCAATCCCAGCGCTGCCACCAATGTTAAAAATGGGGTCTTTGGTTGGTAGTCAGGTTACCCCCTGTCCAAGCAAGGACCCTCACTCTCGTCAGGGTAAAAGAGAATCACCCTCCGCTAACCCCTGTTTACCCCCTAGGTAGCTTGGCACGAACAGTAGGCTTAACTTCAGAGTGCTAGGTGTAAAGTATTTGTACCAGCACACAAAGTAACTTAATTAACTCACTACAAAATGACACAACACAGGTTTAGAGAAATAGAAAATACTTATCTAAACAAAACAAGACCAAAATGACAAAAATCCACAATACACAAGTCAAGTTATCACTGAAAATGCAAAAAGAGACTTCATGTAATTTTAAACACACACTAACACTGTTAGCATGAAAATGTACCTTGGATGCATCAAAAATAACCCCGCACGGGCCAGTGTGTGTCGAAAAGAGCTTGCGATGCATCGATTTTATTCATGAGTGAGACCTTGCGTCATTTCTCCTTTAGTCGGGTCGGCGTATGGTGTTTCTTCTCTCCGCAGGAGAACGATCCATCGAACCGGTCAGCACTCTCAGGTCCAGGCAGGCCTTGTGTTGTTTTTACATGCCTAGTGCTGCATTGGAAATCTAGCCGCTCGATGATTCGAAAACCTCGCAGCACGGGTTGCGATCTCACCAGCCTCCGTCAGCGATGCTGTGCATCGTTCTTGGGGTCACGTTGCAGGTGAGCATCGATTTTCAGCTACAAAGCTGGCGGTGCGTCAATTTTTCTGCAGCAGATCGGAGTCACGTTGATCTTTCCCCTGCACGGCGGTCTGTGCGTGCATTTCTCACTCTTGGGCTGCCAGCTTCTTCTTTCAGGGTCCCAAAAACTGGATGGGCACCACTTGGCAGAGTAGGAGACTCTCCAGAGACTCCAGGTGCTGGCAGAGAGAAGTCTTTGCTGTCCCTGGGACAACAGGAGGCAAGCTCTAAATCAAGCCCTTGGAGATCTTCACAAGAAGGGAGGGAACACAAAGTCCAGTCTTTGTCCTTTAGCACAGGCAGAAGCAGCAACTGCAGGATAGCTCCACAAAGCACAGTCACAGGCAGGGCAGCTCTTCTTCCTCAGCTCTTCTCCAGTCAGAGGTTCCTCTTGATGTCCAGAAGTGTTCTAAAGTCTGTGCTTTTGGGTGCTCTTCTTATACCCATTTTGGCCTTTGAAGTAGGCCTACTTCAAAGGAAAGTCTCTCTTGTTTGTGAAATCCGGCCTTGCCCAGGCCAGGCCCCAGGAACACTCCAGGGGGTTGGAGACTGCATTGTGTGAGCGCAGGCACAGCCCTTTCAGGTGTAAGTGATCACTCTTCTCCTCCCTCCTAACACAGATGACTCATCGGTATATGCAGGCTACACCCCAGCTCCCTTTGTGTAACTGTCTAGAGAGAGAACAGCCCAACTGTCAAACTGACCCAGACAGGGAATCTACAAACAGGCAGAGTCACAGAATGGTTTAAGCAAGAACATGCTAAAAGTGGCATTTTCAAATACACAATCTCACAACCACCTTCACTAAAAGATGTCTTTTTAAATTGTGAGCTCAGAGACCCCAAACTCCACATATCTATCTGCTCCCAAAGGGAATCTACACTTTAATCATTTTTAAAGGCAGCCACCATGTTAACCTATGAGAGAGACAGGCTTTGCAATAGTGAAAAAATGATTTGGGCAATATTTCACTGTCAGGACATATAAAAACACTGTGTCTGTGCAAGAGGACAAAGACTGGACTTTGTTGTACATTCCTGCTTGTGAAGAAATCTCCAAAGGCTTGTCCTGAGCTTGCCTCCTGTTGTTGAAGTCTCAGGGCCATCAAAGACTTCTCCTGTCAGCACCTGGACTCTCTGCTTAGACTCCTGCCCTGCCAAGTGGTGCCCTATCCAGTTCCTGGGGCCTTGGAAGGTGAAGCTGGCAGACCAAGACTGAAAATCTATGCACAGACAGCGGTGCAGGGAAAATATCAACGCACCTTCCAAGACGCAGATGAAAAACATTGCACCGCTGGCTTTGTGGCAGAAATCAATGCTGCAGCGGCATCACGGCTGGAAGATCAGTGCACGCAGCTGGAGAAATGACACGCAACACCCGCTGAGGGAGGCTGATAATGTTGCAACCCACATTGCAAGGTGTTGCTGATACTGTGCGGCAGGATTTTCGATGCAAACCTTGCTGGGTGTGGAAAAATGACGCAATGCATGCCCAGACCCGAGTGCTTGCCCAGATCGCCGCATCACTCTCCTGTGGAGAGGAAAAATGACACATGCCAATCCGACCGGAGAAGGAAAAACGACGCACGGTCTGTCTTGCAGGTGAGAAATTGACACATTGCTAACCTTTTTCGATGCACACTCGCCCGTGCGTGTTCTTTTTGATGCTATCCAGGTACTTTTCAATGCTGTGTTTTACTGTTTACTAAAGGATTGAAAACTCTTTTGCTTTTATAATTAATAACTTGATTTGCTTATGTTGGATTTTTGTCGTTTTGGTCTTGTTTTGTTTAGATAACTATTTTCTATGCTTCTAGACCTGTGTTGTGTAATTTTGTAGTCTTTTCACTGAGTTACTGTGTGTGTTGGTACAAATACTTTACAGCTAGACTCTAAAGTTAAGCCTGCCTGCTTGTGCTAAGCTACCAAGTGGGTGAGCGGGGGTTAACTGAGGGTGATTCTCCTTTACCCTGACTAGAGTGAGGGTCCTTGCTTGGACATGGGTTAACCTGATTGCCAACCAAAGATCCCATTCCTATCATGGTTATTCTGAAAGTTTAATTTATATACATTCATGATGGCTGGCCCCCTTCTCTCACCGGTCTTCTGAGATTTTCTAGCCATCAAATGGGTTCAGTCTGGCATGTCTTTACTGGGAGAGCTCTACAATAATGGGCAAATGAGCATGTTTATTGATCTCCAAGAGCAGTTTGATCTCCCGAAAACTGAATTTTTAAAGTATTTACAGCTTTTGGACTTTTTTTGAGACATCTAAGGGACCCCAAATCGGTTACTAAAATAACATTGTTGGAAGCCATTAAACAGATAGTCATGATTGGTGTCATTGATGATGTCCTTCTTCAGCTATGTCCTAATGACCTTAAAGCCCAGAACGCTAAGTGGGAATTATGTTTGGGGATAGAAGGTCCTCTATTCCAATAATCTATGGAGCTGGGAAATAGGGCACTGCTAACTGCTAATCCAAGGACCAAGGCTCATCGGTATGTACCCCTACATATGTGTGCCCCTCAGCTCACTGCACCCTTGTGTCCCTGCCCTATTACCCGCCCGGTCCTGATACGACTCTTCCCGCTATGTACACAGGTGACTCTGGCTATCCCAACCTGCCCTGGCTCCTGACACCCGTGAGGCATCCAACTTCAACTGCAGAGGACCGTGAGGCCCAGACGGGTCATTGAGAGATGCTTTGGTCTGCTGAAGGCCAGAATTCGGTGTTTGCATGTCTCTGGGGGGTGCCCTGCTCTACAACTCACAGAAGGTGTGACAGATCATTGTGGCATGCTGCATGCTGCACAATGTGACCGTGAGGCATTACATTCCGTTGCTGGATGCAGAAGAGGGGGAAGCTGTGCAGGTGGCTGATGAAGTGGACATGGTGAGATATGAACAGGAGGATGATGAGGATGCAGCAGGGCGGAGCTGATTTGACATTACTTCAGCTGAGATGCAGGTATGTGCAAACTGTGTGTTATGTGTCCTCTACACCTGTTGTCTGTGACCACTGACGGTGATGATTGCAGATCTGACTCTGGGTGGGTTGGGGTGTGTCACATGTGCCCATGACTAAGGTAGTCACAATCAATCAATCACTGCATTTGTAAAGCGCGCTACATACCCGCGAGGGTCTCAAGGCGCTGGGGAGGGGGGGTGCTACTGGTCGAAGAACCAGGTCTTGAGGAGTCTTCTGAAGGCCAGCAGGCCCTGGGTCTGTCGTAGGATGGTGGGGAGAGTGTTCCAGGTCTTGGCGGCGAGGTAGGAGAAGGATCTGCCGCCGGCGGTGGTTTTTCGGATGCGTGGGACTGTGGCGAGGGCGAGGTTGGCTGAGCGGAGGCTTCGGGTGGGGGTGTGGAAGCTGAGTCGGTTGTTGAGGTAGGTGGGTCCGGTGTTGTGCAGTGCTTTGTGTGCGTGGATCAGGAGCTTGAAGGTGATCCTTTTGTTGACGGGGAGCCAGTGCAGGCCTCTCAGGTGGAGTGTGATGTGGCTGCGGCAGGGCACATCGAGGATGAGTCGGGCAGAGGCGTTCTGGATGTGTTGGAGTCGTCTCAGGAGCTTGTTTGTAATTCCTGAGTAGAGGGCGTTCCCGTAGTCGAGTCTGTTGGTGATGAGGGCCTGGGTAACAGTTTTTCTCGTGTCGAGGGGGATCCATTTGAAGATCCTGCGGAGCATACGGAGGGTGTTGAAGCAGGACGCGAAGACGGCGTTGACTTGCCTGGTCATGGAGAGGGTGGAGTCGAGGATGACCCCCAGGTTGCGTGCGTGGTCCGTGGGTTCCGGGGCTGTGTCTAGTGACGTGGGCCACCAAGAGTTGTCCCAGGCTGATGGGGTGGGTCCGAGAATGAGGACCTCCGTCTTGTCTGAGTTCAGCTTCAGTCTGCTGTCCTTCATCCAGTTGGCTACGGCCTTTATTCCTCGGTGGAGGTTAGCTTTGGCGGTGTGGGGATCTTCGGTGAGGGATATGATCAGCTGGGTGTCGTCGGCGTAGGAGATGATGTTGAGGTTGTGTTGTCGTGCGACGTGGGCGAGGGGGGCCATGTAGACATTGAACAGTGTCGGGCTGAGGGAGGATCCCTGTGAGACGCCGCAGATGATCTCGGTGGTTTTAGAGCGGAAGGGTGGGAGGCGGATGCTCTGGGTTCTGCCGGAGAGGAAGGATGTGGTCCAGCCAGGGCCTTCTCTTAGATACCGGCGTCATGGAGGCGTGCTGATAGGGTGCGGTGGCAGACCATGTCAAAGGCTGCTGATAGGTCCAGGAGGATGAGGGTGGCTGTTTCTCCTTTGTCCATCAGGGTCCGGATGTCATCAGTGGCGGCGATGAGGGCGGTCTCGGTGCTGTGGTTACTGCGAAAACCGGATTGGGAAGGGTCCAGGATGTTGTTGACTTCGAGGTAGCGGGTCAGCTGTTTGTTGACAATCTTCTCGGTCACTTTTGCCGGGAAAGGGAGCAGGGAGATGGGCCGGAAGTTCTTGAGGTCCTTGGGGTCCGCCTTAGGCTTCTTCAGAAGGGCGTTGATCTCTGCATGCTTCCAGCTTTCTGGGAAGGTTGCTGTCTCGAAGGAACAGTTGATTGTTTTCCGGAGGTGGGGCGCGATGGCTGCGCTGGCTTTGTTGAAGACGTGGTGAGGGCAGGGGTCCGATGGGGATCCGGAGTGGATGGAGTTCATGGTTTTGATGGTGTCTTCGTCGCTGACGCTGGACCAGACGGTCAGGCGACTGGTGCGAGTGGTAGTCGCAGGGGTGGTGGACTCGTTGGTGGGTGCGGGGGGGTCGGGGTTGAAGCTGTCATGGATATCGGTGATCTTGCGGTGGAAGAAGGTGGCAAGGGAGTAGCACAGGTCTTGAGATGGCGGGATGTCGTTGGTGATGGAGCTGGGGTTGGAGAGTTCTTTCACGATGCTGAAGAGGTCTTTGGTGTTGTGTGCGTTGTTGTCTAGGCGGTCCCTGAAGGCGGTCTTCTTGGCGGTCCTGATGAGTTGGTGATGTCTGCGGATGGCGCTCTTGAGGGCTGTGTGGTTGTCTGGTGTTCGGTCGTGGAGCCATTTATTCTCCAGCTTCCGACAGGTGTGCTTGGAGATCCGGAGGTCCTCGGTGAATCAGGCGGCTTTCTTGTTAGTGTGGTTGGTTGTAAAGGTCTTGAGAGGGGCGAGGGTGTTGGCGCAGTCGTTGATCCACTGTGTGAGGTTGGTCGCGGCAGTGTCCGGGTCGGTGGGGTCGGTGAGTGGTCTCAGTGCGAGGGCGGTAGTCAGTTGGTCCTCGGTGACCTTGCCCCAGCAGCGGCGTGGTAGCTCTTGGGTGCAGTGGTGTGTGGTGGGTTTTCTGAAGGTGAAGTGGACGCATCTGTGGTCGGTCCAGTGTGGTTCGATGGTGTGGTTGTAGGAGATGTGGGGGCTTGCGGAGAAGATGGGATCGAGTGTGTGTCCAGCGGTGTGAGTGGGTGTCGTTACGAGCTGTTTGAGTCCGAGGTTGGAAAGGTTGTCGATCAGGGCGGTGGAGTTGGCGTCGTTGTTGTTCTCCAGGTGGAAGTTCAGGTCCCCGAGGAGGATGTAGTCCGTGGAAGCGAGGGCGTGGGTGCTGATGAGGTCGGCTATGGTGTCACTGAACTGTGGGCGGGGTCCGGGAGGTCTGTAGATGAGAGTTCCTCTGAGGGTGGTGTTGATGTCGTTGTGGATCTGGAAGTGCATGTGCTCGGCGGTGGTGAGGGTGTCATCGGTGTTCGTTGAGATTTTGATGGAGTCTTTGTGGATGATGGCGATTCCTCCTCCCACTCCGTTGGTGCGGTCTCTGCGGGTGATCTTGTAGCCCTGTGGGATGGCTATGGCGATGTTTGGTGCTGAGGTGGCGTTCAGCCAGGTCTCCATCAGGAAGGCAACGTCGGGGTGGTGGAGTCTAGGAGGTCCCAAAGTTCAATGGCGTGCTTGCGAGCGGAGCGGGTGTTGAGGAGGATGCAGCGGAGGTGGTTGGGTTCTCTGGCTGGTGGTGTGGAGGGTTGGATGCTGGTGAATCTGCAGTTCCGGCAGGTGAAAGGCCCCTGGGTGCGTTTCGGGGTGGTCCGGTAGCAGGGGTGGTCTTGTCTGGTGTTGAGTGCGTGGAGGGTGCTTGTGTCGTAGTGCAGTCTGACGTTGCGGGGGGTGCGGGTTCCAGGGGTTCTGGTGCTGGGTGCGGTCCAGGCGCGGGCGGGCGCAGACGGGCTTGCCTTAGGCGTGTCAGCGGCGCGCCCGCTGCGCGCGCCCGCTTCACAGCCTCCATATGAGGGCAGAGGGAGGGAGGAGCAGTTGGGAGGTGGGGGAGGGGTGGCCAGTGGGAGTGAAGGGGGAGGGGCAGCAGGGGCTCAGCAGCAAGGGAAAAACCCAGGGAAAAACCCGGGGGAAAACCCAGGGAAAAGACGGCGGGAGAGGGAGAACAGAGCACAGGGGTACAGAAAGCAAAACACAGGGGCACAGAATGAAAAAATGAAGTGGCAGAGAAGCCAAGCGCAGGGGTACAGAAAAAAAGGGAGCGAGTAGTCAGGCGACAAAAGCGGCAACGGAGGTTCAACCCACAGGGGGCTGCGTGGCAGATGGGGGGAGCGACCTGCCTGGTGACAGGGTCAAAGGTCGCTCTCTGCCACCGCTTTGCGGCCTCCATATGAGGACAGAGGGAAGGAGGAGCAGCTGGGAGGTGGGAGCGGCGGCCAATGGGAGTGAAGGGGGCGGGGCAGCAGGGGCTCAGCAGCAAGGGAAAAACCCAGAGGAAAACCGGGGGAAAAAATGGCGGGAAAAGACGGCGGGAGAGGGACAACAGAGCACAGGGGTACAGAAAGCAAAACACAGGGGCACAGAATGAAAAAACAAAGTGGCACAGAAGCCAAGCGCAGGGGTACAGAAAAAAGGGAGCGAGTAGTCAGGCGGCAAAAGCGGCAACGGAGGTTCAACCCACAGGGGGCTGCGTGGCAGATGGGGGGAGCGACCTGCCTGGTGACCTGTACACAGTGTACAGGTCAGGCCTATGGTCAGGAAAGGTGTTGTGCTGGTGCACTAGTGTCATAAATTTGTATGTGGAATGTTCCCTGAGTTGCCACAGCAGGTGCTATGTGTGTGCCCACAGGGTTGTTGCATGTGTGCAGCATCCATCCTGGAAGTCGACATTGGATGGCAGTGCAACAATGTTTTTGGTGGCAATGGGTATGGGGCCAGGTCTGGCGCAGGGCGATGTGAGGGTAGGACCATTGAGTCGGTATGTGCTGTGTATGTGTGTTGTGTTGGTACTGACCATATGGTTGTGGACCTGCCTGGCATATCTGATCTGGATACCTGTTCCTACAGTGCATTTTTGTGGAGTTGGCATCTGTGACTCCTACAGTGATTCATGTCCCTGTCCGGTTCTCCTTTCAGGACAATGTTGTGGTGTTCTGTGCTCCCTGCCTGGGCTGTTGCCTCCATTGACACATATGTCCAGCCACAGTCTGCTCCACGGTCAACCTCCCACCATTTTGCTCCCCCCGCTGTCACCCTCCCATGAATGTGCTCGGCGATGGGTTGCCAGTTGTACATGTATTTGCAGTTTCATACACACTCATGGCAAATAAAAACATAGACATGGACCGTGCTCAGTTGTAGTTTATTTGTGATGTACAAGTGTGAGGAGTAATGATTGGGGTCATGGCAGCGGTGATCATCAGAATGTTAAGGCCAGTTGTAGGTAGTCCAGGTCCAGTCTGCTGGCCACGGGTAGCTGGAGATATGGGAGTGGACTGTCAACATGGTGTCACACACAAGGGAGAATGCTCAGGAGAGGTCACTTCCTGGCGGTTGTGTTAATCTGGCCATCATGTCTGGCTGGATGTCTACTTGGACGTCCTCACTTGCATGGGGGTTCCTCATCTACAGTGTTAGGGCTGCTGGTGTCCTGTGAGACCGATGGCGGGCCTCCATGTCACTGGCTGCTGCTGATGAGATGTGGCCAGTGGTAGAGGCCTGCTGGTGGGTGGTGGACTCACACATGACAGTGGTCAAGTTCTTGATCACCCCTACATTGGAGGCCATGGTGTCATTGTGGGCCTTCCACTATTTCGTGGCCTCCTGATGGTATTGCCCCTGGAGTGGCTGGACCTCCTGCACGGTGGTGAGGATCTGTACCCTGGGTGTGCTGGTACACACCGAGGACTTGGTTGAGGACTTCCTGGGCAGTCAGTTGGTGTGGCTGTCCTGACCCTTGGGTCATGGTTACCCTCCCACTACACCTGGCTCCTTGAGCCTGTGCCCCTGGCACAGTGTGCCCACTCCAGTAGCAGCAGGGCCATCATTGTCTGGGGTGGGTCCTATGGGGCACAACTCAGATTAATGTGTCCCTGGGGCACAGGTTTGGGGTTCTGGGTCTGGCTGTGGTGTTGTTGCCGCATGTGTAGGGTCTTCCGGTGTGTGAAACATGATGTTCAGGTCCTTCTCTTCCCAGGTTGTCAGCTGGAAGAGAGATGGTGGTGGCCCACTGCCGGTCTTGTTACTGGCTATCCCATGCCTGGAGGCCAATGTACCAGACCTTCCCCCTGAGGTCGTTCCTCCTCTTTCTGATGAGCTCCCTTGTGCGTGGGTATGTGCCGACTGCATTGACCCTGTCGACGATCCTCTGACATAACTCTGTCTTTTTGGCTATTGATGTTTGTTGTACCTGGACACCCATGAACTGTGGCTCTACTCTGATGATCTCGTCCACCATGACCTGCAACTCATTGTCGGTGAACCATGGGTGCTTCTGGCGTGACATGTTGTAGGTTGGGAATGTGTTGTGCGATTCAGGTGGAGTACGGGGTGTGTGGTGATGTGGGGGTGTAAGGTTGTGTGTGCTTGTGAGCTGCGGTGTTGCTTTGTGAAATGTGTGCTGTGTGATCTTTGTTTGCTGTGTTTCGTGTCAGCTTAGTCTCGGGTGTGGCTGTGGGTGCTCCTATTTGTCGCAATAGCTTGTTGGGGGGCAGGGGGTTATATGGTGGTGTGGTCAGGTGTGCGTGGTGTTAGCTACTTTCCGCGGTGCCATTTTGTTCTGCCGCGGTGCAAACCACCTACGGTGTCCGCCGTACATGTTCCGCTGTGCTGGAGGATGATTTATAATATGATGGTCGGGATGGTGTCGGCGTGGCTCACCCAGCAATTGATCAATCACTCATTCACTGTGGGTTGGCCTGGCGGCATTGGTTTTGTGTCTGTATTCTGGCAGTTTGTGTTTTGTAACTGGTAATCCGATGGTCGCTATTCCGCCACCACTGACAGTAAGGTGGCACTATTTTGCACACCGGTCTTGCCCGAATACCATCAAACTCATAATAAGGGCATAAGTCTGCATTAAGCAGACTTATCAGATGATATGAGCAGACATTGGTTGAGCATTTGCCCATCTTCAGAAACCTATCTGTGGTGGATTCTTTGAAGGTGGAAGGGATCTTCTCAACTTCAATTATACCATGAGACAGATCTACTAAAATTGGGACCTATTCTTTTGCATAAGCCTTATAGAACTTTGATGGAAAACTGTCATTACCATAAGTTTTTGCATTAGGCATTTTTTGAGCGTTTCTGCAACCTTGTGAACTCCTTCTGGTGAAGGGCTACAGCCGCTAACATGCCAGAAAAAATGCAGAACTGGGGTATGTGCGAGGTCGAGAAGTTTCTCTTTTCCATTGGCTTAGTGAGAATACGCTCTTTAATTTGATAGTCAGTGAAATTCACCAAAATGGTGCATGGATACTTGGAGCTAGACAGATGTTGAACTGGAACATGATGAGCTCTTGTAATAATGATGTCAAGTGAAAAATCAGGAGATGTGATCCTGGGCACCATTCTGGGGCGCCAAAGTTTTCCAGGGAGCCAATGATACAGACATCCGACAACCGATGAGCAGGAGGTGATGGCTCCGTCATTGTTGCTACGGGGCTTGCTGCCTCAGAAATTGGCTGTATTTCTGATAGGGAGTCTCCCATGGGCGATTATGTCAGGTCCATTAATACCCTTCCAGTGGCCTTGGCTTGTTTAGTGAATAACAGGCTCTCTTTAGGCTTCACTGAATTTAGTCCCTCTTCCACTATGTTTTCTGCTTGTACCCTTTTGTTATCATCGAACCACTCAGTCACTGTGAAAGAGAGTCCTGCAGCATTAAAACCACTCTCTGTGGGTGTCAATGTGGCTCTCGAGTTCCAGCTCCTTCTCACTGCCACTCTGATTGCCAATTATACGAGCATTTATCTTTAGCAATGCACCTAATCTAGAATCCATTCTTAACTTAAGGCTTCAGTTTGCCCAAGCTGCTGCCGACTTGGCCTGAATCACACGTCTTTCCCTCTCTGAGAAGTGGGCAAAGCGTTAACAGAGCTTGAGGTGGCACTTGCCTAGAAATGTTGTTTTATCATGTGTATGGGGATTATGCTAACCATACTGCCTGCTCTTGTCCTTGCTTTTACCTTGCTTTTGCCGTTTTCTTTACATTAACTTTGCACCTTGCCTTGGAATTTGGAGCTCTTAATTATGTAGAACGTTTTGTAACAAGTACAGAGTTGCTTATACATTTGAAGTATACTTCTGACTTTACTTTAATAGTGAATGAATTTCAGAGGTCCTGCTTGGTAGCTATGCAAGTGATAGCAACAATAACATCAATAAATATCTATATGCTTAACTGTTTTTTGGATCTCTAAATGTAACAGGTGTGCACATCCCCAAGCGGAAGTTTGATGCAACAGTGAATTTGGGGGATGGAGTGGAACATTTTCCAAAAGAAAAACCACTGTAACAAAACCTCTATGAATTATTAGGGTGCTCCCTTATAACTATGGCAATGCAAAATAAAAGAACTTCTGTCCGTGACAGGAATATATTTGCAATCAATTCCAGAGTGGTAAACTACCTGAACAGTGTTGCTGATTGAATACAAACCTATGAGTTTGTGAAGCTTTCACGAGCTCCTTTAAGAATATAGACCCATGGACTCTTACAACCTGTGCCCTGCAACCAGAATTGCTCACCATACCTGCACTTTTGCAGAGGTATAATCCCACCATTTCTCATCTGCTGAATCAAAAATACGATTTCACAATTCCAAATTATTTATTTTGCACATCTAAATTCTAATAAGTCATGAAAAAGCCTTTGTGAACCAGATCTGATACGTTCATAGAGTAGTATGGGGTGGGGTGTTTCCAAAGAGAGTGCTATTTTCAGTGTTGTTGTTTGCATGCATTAATTTGGCACGAAGGCATAGGATGGGCCATGACTGGCCACAGACATAAAGAGGGAAAGTAAATTCCTTGCTCAGAATTTTAGCGCGTCAGTTCTTATTAAGTAGACTTACAAGGGAGATGTGAATAGGCGATGGACCTTTTGACTGCGCTTCAAGCTTTTCCCACCTTGAACCCCGTTCTAACACAGATCAATAACAAACAACAATCAATGACATCAATAGTAGTCAGTAATTTGCACACACCATGACCTTGCAGCCATGAATAACCACACCTTTCATGTAAATGTTAGAATATTTATTTTCCTACACTAACAATGCTAATGTCACGTAGCTTAGTCTCAAAATCAAATAATAAAAATACAAAAACAATACTGGCTGACCAAAGCGGCGATAGAATCACAATCTAATCAAAGCTCGAGCTACTACACATTCTAAGTTTACAGTAAATTAATAGCAAGAATAACTGCACAATCGATATAACATACAGTTAGATTCATCAAAGAAAAGCCATCAATTGTTATTACAGGTAGAGAACTTCATCAGTGAAAACCCTAACTAACACCAGGTTAGAACTGCATGTTTGGGCTTCAAGCAGAATGATTTAGTCACACAAATTTGGAAAACATCTAACTATGGCTCTATCTAAATAGTGGGTGGTACCTAGGAACAAAAGCAAATAGACATAGCAATCAGTAGAACTGTCAGTATACCTGTCCTCAATATGGTTCCGCAAGCGGTGACAGTCGTCGCCAATAGCACATCAGTTCGGTCAGCAAGACATCAGGATTCAGCATCAAAGTTCCGAAAAAGCAAAGTCTCTTTAAGCAATAACATTGAGCATGTCTATTCGGACAGTCAAGGGAATAATGGCGGTGGCAAAAGGAAAAATGGTGTCCTCCTCTCTGTGCAGTCTGGCTAAGTTAGATTTCCTAAAACTACTTCCCACACCCTCATTGGTCAAAGATTTGCATGTTTACATTTAGTCCAATTAAACTAAAACCCTTAATCTAAAATGTTACTACTACATTGTTCACATGTCGATGATTGGCTCCTCTCTCCCGTTCCTATCATTCGGCACGTCAGGCATCCATACTGTGGCAGCTTATACTCCAGCCAGTGCATACATTGTCTTCCCCTGGGAAGGTCAGTCTTGCACACATTACATTAAACATTGTTTCAGTAGCAAGTACAGCATCTTCTAGCAAGCAGTTTTTCATGAGAACGAACTTCAGTGACGAGCACATGGTCAGTACAGTGGAAAATCACAATTTAATTCTCTAAGCATCCATTTTATAAGTCGCCTAAGAAAATGCAGCTTGACATGAGGCCGTGCAACTAGGTCCAGGCCTCGCTAAGTTAAGGTCTACGATTAATAAAGCTAATACATAATGCATAATCTTTAATACAACATATTACTACATTAATCAAACATAAGCTCAACATTTCATATTAATAAGCCATTAATAAGTACACTTTGTGAACATTGGCAGCCACTCACGTGGGCGCATCATCAAATGCCTGCATTATTTTTCTCTATGTTAATACATTTTATATGAAAAGTCAATACTCAGAATACATGAATATTCAGTAATAAACTCATTAATAAACTCAGCAGTAACAATAATAAAGTGAACCCTGAAATTACAGAGCAAGAGAAGCTTTGGCACATTCTCAATAGCTTCCACACTAGCCGCAGAACCAAAAATATAACTCCAGCTTTTACGAAGTCAGATTGTTCCTACAGAGTTCTGCCTTCAATCATTTCCAAGTTTTCTCTAGACAATCAGATGTTACTAGGCTCTGGTGAAATGTACATTTGACCGGAATAATCCTGTGTATTTTCACTAATTTCACGCTACTCTTATTAAGCAAAATTCCTGAAATGATGCTGCAACACCATGACGCGTAATTATGTGCCATTTGCGTTAAAATGTACTGGGAATACGCAGGAACAATGTGAATGACTGAACACGAGCAGGTGTAGTTCCCTGTGCTTTTGGGTTTTGCATATTTTAATCTAAAATCTAGCACTACATTTTGAGTTTTAATTTAACATAATTGTGCTAATTTCTCATAATTTTTTATTGAAATTTTGCATAATTACAAAAATGGAAATGTACACAAATTTCGCACCCTCCTATTTGCTGCCATGAGTGTTCCAGTGAAGTTCCATTGTGCTTGATAAAAAGGCCTGTTGCAAATTAACAGGATGGAGATTGACAAGTAGGCACTTTGGCCCTCATTATGAGTCTGGCGGTCCATGAACCGCTAGACTTACGTGGCGAGCGGACTGCTGCGGTAGTGGCAGTCCGCCCGCCATATTATGACCGTGGCAGAGCTGCCACGGTGTAAACGCTGCCACCACCAAGATGCCGCAACCAAGCAGCCTGGTGGTCTCGGTATTTCAGATCCACCAGGGCAGCGCTGCAAGCAGTGCCTCCCTGAGGATTATGAGTTCCATTCCGCCAGCCTTTCCATTGCAGTTAATGCTGCCATAGAAAGGCTGGCACTATGGGAGACTTGGGGGCCCCCTGGGGATCCCTGCACTGCCCATGCACTTGGCATGGGCATTGCAGGGGCCCCCTGGCTCAGCCCTGTAACGCATTTTACTGCCTGAATTATGGGCAGTGAAATGCGTGATGGGTGCTGCTGCACCCACCGCACTGCCACATTGGCGCTGGCTCTATTAGAAGCCAGTGTCAATGTAAAGGCCCTGTTTCCCGGTGGGCCAGTGGGAAACTCAAAATAGGGCTGGCGGGGACTTGACTGCACTGGCAGTTAAATAGCAGCAATGAGTTTGGCGGCATGATCCCCTCTAATATTTTCAATCACCTATATGTTGCAGGCAGCTTTGGTGATTTGAATGTGTAGCTAAGCAGGACCGTCCAGTGATAGTATATATGAAAGCATATATTTTTATAACATTAAAAAACAAGGTAAAAGACGTTCCAATGATAGCAGGTAATATAAATAATAAAACAGTTTTGGTGTTAGAAATGAAATGAGTTTGTTAAGAGATAGAGATAATTAATTGATGCAGATAGCTCTGAAAACTAATTCTAGGACCATCAGAAAGATGGTCAGTTATCAAATACTAAAGCTTATTTGCATATTATTATTGACATACTTTACTATTACTCAGTGGATTGATTTTCAATTTATTAACCTCAGAACGACCAAAGGATAAGCCACACTTAGTGAGATTCGGCCCTGTAACATTAAGCTTTCTCAAAAATCGTAGTGGCAAGCAGGTAATACACTAAGGGGCATATCTATGATGTCCCTAGAGCCACCTTGCGCCACATTTGCATAATTTATTTTACGCAACTTTGGCATGAAGGTGGCATTTTCCAAATGCCAAATTTACAAAGTGGCACAATGCAAGCATTGTGTCTCTTAGTAATCCCTTGCAGCAGGCATAATATATGCAAGGGGGGGTGTTTCCATGTAGGGGGGAGCAGTGAAATTTACTAGATTTCACTGTGCCATTTTTAGCGTAATTATTTAACACCTGCCTACGGCATGCGCTAAGATGATGCTCCCATTGAAAACAATGGGCTTCCCTGTGGTTTGCCGCGTTAGCATAATAATTTATGGTGCTAATCCAGCAAAGTGCCACAGTAGCGCCATAAAGTATGGGGACACGGCCGCCATGGTGTGCCATATTGTACATATAGTTCACACATGGTGTTGTTAGGGTGACACAGTGGGGAGCTAGAAAAGTGGCGCATCATGAATGATGCACCACTTTTCCATAAATATACCCCTAAGTTGTTTTACTGTACTGTTTGAACCATATTTTATAATAGTGTCAACTATAAGGAACCTAACTCACTTCTTACCAACTTGGAATAAGTTATTATTTTTTTATAAAATGTTATCTTTTATGCTTAACTTGCTCACTTGTGCACGACACAGCTGTTCTCCGTCCAACCAAGGTGCCACCCTATCGCCACTGGGAAAATAGGAAAATCAGAGAGCCACCTTTGTAACTGATTGCATTATGGTACAGAGATATATTAATCCTACCTTTATGGCGTGCTGCAGAGCTCTGCAGCAACATGCTTACTTCATTAACACCATTCTTTCATACAATATTCGCCAGCAGGAGTTCAATGACACCATATCAACTCCTCCTCCGTATTTATGAACAGAAAATGATGACAGATGTTTAGCTCTACTTAAATTGTAACTCAAACCGTCCATATCAAGCGCCCAAAATCAGATGCATGTGTAGGTATGAAGAATCTTGCAACATGTTATGCAAGAGCTGACAAAACTGTTCAAATCTGAAGGCCAACCCTAGCATACTAAAAAGTCTACCCATATTCTCAATCGCTTAACAGCTCTCTGACCTTGAAATAAAATTAGTAACATTAGTATTAGTAACATTTCGGTAAACGACATATATATCGAGGAAGACAAACAGATAGATAGATAGATAGATAGATAGATAGATAGATAGATAGATAGATAGATAGATTGATAGATAAACCAAATGCTGCACTGTTTGCCAGAACGTATATTCTCTTTTTATCATACATATGTAAAAAGAAAAAGAATGAATAATTGTAGCTAGCTGAGGCGTTTACCCCTCCAACCAGACCATGATTTCAGTGTATGAACCACAAACATATAGTATAACCAGTCCCCGATCTATTTCACTTACCCAAGAACTTCTTCAGCACTAATTAAGAATTAGTGTCCGCCATTTTCTCGCATCACAGTGTTCTTTCTTCAATTGTTTTGGTTGGTTTTCCAACTTGTATTATTTTTACACATGAACATAACTGTGCATAATTGCAGAGTCACTTGGCATTAGTCACGTAGTTCCTACGTGACAGTCACTCATTTATACATATTCCAATTTGAAAGAGTCATTTGGTCCTTGATAAATGTGAATTGACAACGAATTCACAACGAATTGCACATAATCCTATTAAGGAACTATTAAAACACTCACCAAATTCCTAATGTCTCAAGAAGAAATCTACACACAATATCTCATCACACAGGGGCTAAGGCAAATTTACCTATAATTTAGCCAATTCATTCTCTAATAAAGGGATTGGGGTGGGTGGAGGGTCAGGGTAAGCTATTTTTTTAAAGGGGCGGGGGTGGGGATTTTTTTTTTTATAAGAGCTTAGGGTAGGGGGTTGGGCTATTATTTTTCTTTTAGGGATGGGAGTGGGGGGGTTTGGATATTTTTTTAATGAGGGCTTAGGGTCAGGGTAGTTTATTTTTAAAGGAATGGGGGAAGGTTTAAGGAAGGGCGGGAGGAGAGAAGAGAAAGAAGGATAAGGAGAGGAAGCAGTGAGGTTAGTGGGACTGGAGCAGAGTTGGTGGTAGTTTTTAGCGATGGGTGTGGATTTAGGGCTTAGGATGGGTGAAGGTGTTGAGATACTTTCGTTTTTAGGGACCGGGTGGGGTGATCGGTGTATTTGTTTTAGGGCTCACAGTGTATGGAGGCTCAGGGTAATTTAGTTTTTAGGGATAGGGAGTCAGAATGGTTTTTTTTATGGCTAAGGGTGGGTGGGGAGTTGGGGTAGTTTACTTATTGGGGCTCAGGGCAGGTGGGAGTGTCAGGGTTGTTAGTTTTTAGGGGTGGGAGGTTGGTGTAGTTTTTTTTTAGGGCTCAGGGCAGGTGGGGGGATCAGGGTAGTTTACATTTCAGAAGCAGGGGATGGGAGGTTGGGATTGCTTTTTATAGAGCTCAGGACAGGTGGGAGTATTGGGGTAGTTTAGTTTTATGAGGCGTGGGTGGGGGGTCAGGGTAGTTTTTTTTTTAGGGTTCAGGGTGGATGGGGGTAGGGGTACTTTAGTTAAGAGAGGCAGGGTGGGAGAGTTGGGATAGTTTTTTTTGGGGTGGGAGTGTCAGGGTAGTTTAGTTTTATGAGGCAGGGATGGGGGTAAGGGTAGGTTTTTTTTTAGGGTTCAGGGTGGATGGGGTGTCGGGGTACTTTAGTTTAGAGAGGTGGGGTGAGAGGGTTGGGATATTTTTTGGGGGGCTCAGGGTTGGTGGTTTAGATATTAGGGGTGGGGGTAGTTTTGGGCCTCAGGGAGAGTGTGGGGGTTGCATGAAAGAACCACGCATGAAATTGTGCATGCGTTTCCACACATGCGTTTGCTAGGCATGCTTTTACAACAAAATTAATTGTAAATCCATGCGTGATAAAGGCATGTGTGAAAATAACGCAGTCGTGGTTCTGACTGCATTGTTAAGGCATGCATTGTTCCGGCGTGCGTGGTTTCATCATACAACCCTCCTCTAGTGTTTGGATACATAGTTCATAGTGCAAAACGTACAACACGTAAAATGCATTGTACATAACACAAGATAATTCATGTTAACATGTAAACCATATACACCCAAACCTATCACTTGTTACAAAGTGGATAACGCTTAAATTGCATGACACAAAATGATCTAGGCCAACCTTTGAACAATGTAAACCTATGTGCCTACTAATTCGCGAGGAGTGATAATAATTCATCTAATTTAAAACTCATGTATTGGAAAATTGGATTACAAGTTCATTCATTCCAACCATCTCAAGTGAGTTCTTTCTCTCTGTCTGAGCATGAGAAACAACTCATAGGTTGGTAGCGTCTTATTCTACAATACCACCTTATTCGCTACTGTGCAATGAAGATACCTCATTCATTGTTACTTGTCTTGCTCATTCTTCCCGAGACAGGATGGTTGTCACCATTTATGTTGAGAAATTATGTCCAGTCATATTCCTTACATATTCCATGTGTTATATTTCTTGATTTGTGAGGGCACTTTCTCTAACAACATTGACACATGTAGTTATTTAACACAATGCTACATCCTGCAGTCAGCATCTTTACTCAAACCCCGTAGGGGTACACCGTCCACTGTGCAAGGCCAATTTAGGATTCAGCAAAGGGCCAGGCCTGTGGCTGGACCCTGTGCCTAACCCACACCCCTGCTTCCACAAACAGCTGACTATGTCATGTAACAACATAAAGGGTGTAATTTTAAGGTTTACGTAAGGCTGACCCACTTGCTTTGTCAAAAAAACAACAGTGAGCCAACTAGCTTCATCAAGGGACCACTACATCAGTATATATAAAGCAGACTAGCTTTGCCAAGAAGTCAACAAAAACTATAATTGAAAGCATATTTCATATATACATACAATGCAATGTTAATAATGGTGATTGTCTCAAATTATGTTTACTAAAGCAGTCTTAATTTAAAAAACAACAAACACAATTGCACCTGTCTTTTAAAAAAAAAAAAAAAAAAAAATCATGCAGCCATAAAACCAACCACAAGAGCATTCTGCACTTCAGATGAAGAGCATACAGTTCCCAGTTGGGAGTGCTTTCAAAATATGGTAAGCTTTCTGGATGTCATGAATTCAGGAGACTTAGGGCCTGATTTAGAGTTTGACAGAGGGGTTATACTATCACAATGGTGATGGATATCCTGTCAGTCGAAAATACAAATCCCAATGGATATAATGGGATTTATATGTTGGCATACGGGATAGGCGTCACCATTGTGACAGAGTAATCCCTCCACTAAACCCTAAAACAGGCCCTTAATGTGTGTTTGTTTTTTATTGTTCCTGGAGAGCTGCTGTACTCCCTGCAGCCCCCTCACAACATTAAGGAAAAGGTCAGTGGTGCCCCGGTTTGTTATAAAGACACCACAAGGAATACAAATATAATTAAAAAATGTCCTTGGACGTTATAGGGGACTCCTTCAATGAAGCTATGAATAGTAAATGCCCCTGTTGCTCATTTATTATTCTTTTTTGCATTTCTTCTGTTTGCTGGGTGCCCTGCATTATCAAATTGTTGGGGGATGCAGGGGGAGCCCCAATTCCCCCATGGCCCTGGCCAGCTCCACAGCCAGCACCCATGGTGGGTGCCAGAAGGAGCTGGCATTTGTTTTCAAAAGTGGGTGCCCCTGTGCCCGGTCATGGCCTTCACATGTCCTTATTGATTGGGGTACACGAAGGGGAGCCTCAAGGCCATTGTCCTTCCAGCTGGCCTCCCAGCTGTCACCCATAGTGATATTGGTGAGAGCCGGCTCACTCACTTTGCTCCCACTCAGACAGGAGCAGTGAACTAGTGAACTAACTATAACTTGTTCCTCCATCATTCACTGCTTATGATCTCATATATTGCCTCACCTGTGACATGTTAAATTACATGGTTGATTATATTCCTCACCCATTTAATGGCTTGATCAGACTGATAATAAACACTCTCCCATTATTAATAGTTGTATACTTAACACCCTTGCTTTACCCCCTGTAACTAGGCACAACAAATGGTGTCTGCCAACAAATTGCTAAAACATCTATCTCTCCTTCATGATTTTAGTAGTTCTTTTCTTACCTGAATAGAAAAAAGTGATGTCTGCTACCACCTCCAACAGGCCCTTACATTTATGTAGGTTGTTTTTTCCCAAGGGAACTTCCTAATGATGGTGATGGATGACTGCTAGCACAGAAGACATCACAGAAAAATCAAGGTTCATCATATTCTGAATGATGATGGTGAAACAGCAAACAATTTCTCATTCTGCATCGCAGGCAACTAGACTAAAAGAAAATACATAGTGTGTAGGAAAACCAAGACAGAGGCAATCATGATAAAACAACTAGCAACAAGGTGTAGTTATTTACTAAATCAAGGATGGTGTGAAGCTCTTAAGTCTTAGGACTCAGCTGGAGGATATTTCAGTAGAATTAATTGGTAACAGTTGGTGGAGCTTTAACCACATTCACCCTACCAAGTGTGAGGTGTGTTGATTATCAGTAAAACAGTGAACACTGATTGGGGCAGGACCTTTAGTGGTTTTATGAATGGATAAGTAGGGGAACTAAGAAAGGTGAGAGATAGAGAAACACAACATTCCTCAAGTTCATTTGCACATCTCATCTGACTTGGAAGGAAGATGACACTTCAGTTACCAAATTTATACAGCCTTCCATGTCCCAAACTCCAGAATTAGGTAATAGTTACCTAGGCTCCCAAAATGCAACACAGGGAGGACCCACACAGTTCAGAAAATTGTTACAATAAAAGAAAAGTGATACTATATTCAAATGGATGGTGTAACTGCATTCTTCTGGAAGTCTCTGTTTTGGGTGCAGGGCTGAAATGCAGAGCAAAAGTGCCATGGAACTTTCTTGCAAAAGAGAAATCACCTGGAATGCAAAAAGAAAATGACAATATTGAAGAGTTAAGGTAAACATGGTACATGAGCAGCTAGAATGCAGAGCATAGGTGGTGCTGTGGTGTTCCATTAACTATGAACCAGTCTTGTAGCATTCCTATGCACATGTCCCTGACTGATCACCCAAAGAATAAAAATTTAGCTGTATCACTCATGTGACATGTCCAGGCCACAACTTCTTAATTAGAGTTTGGTACTTGTGCCACTAGTCTGCACCTTCCTAATCAAAGCACCTCTTTCCAGGCCACAGGGATAGGACTAATTGAGTCCTATGGTTCCCATGGAAGTAGGTAGGCATAGGTCCTTCTTCTGGCTTTTGTAAATAGTACTGCAGATTCTGTTTCACCCAAAAAGAAATCAACTTGTTGAACAAGAAACCGAAATAAAATTGAGTCTTAGTCTTGTCTGGGTAAACTGAGTGGTTTCAGAAGAACTTAGAGATGATGGACTTACGTTAACAGAAAGACAATCAAGTACAGTTACAACAATCCCTAAAGCAGAATGACCGCCCAAACACTATATATCATGTTCAATTTACCTGGAAGGAGACCCTCCCAGCCATCATATTAAAGCTCTTTTTTGGTATTTGCTGGTGCAAGGTACCTATTCTAAGTATGGTGTGCATTTACCTATGTGACACTCTTTCCCATAGAAGCAATATGCAATACATATAAGCAGTGCAGTATTTTGAATATGCACTGGCAGCACAGCATGGGAATGAAACAAGCATAGGGATAGAAGGGATCTTCTTCTTTATTTTATAAAACAGAGGCTTCCATTTCAGTCTATAATACCCTTGCTCTTTTGAAAGTCTACTGTTGAACCGAAGTTTGAAATAGTCATTTTCACCTTTCACTCACCCTGCAAAAGGTTGCTGTGTCCTCATTGATTGATTATCAGGATGTGCACATTGATTTATTTAAGATTATTTACAATAGCACACCAAATACATACAATTTTTTCAGCAGCCATATCAGTTGTTGTGGTATGTATTTTATCTGAAAAGTAGAGTTTGTCCTTAAACTCAGGTTTGCGTTTCGTCTAGAGGATGATCACTCACCACACTTGTGATGTCAGATCAAGCTCCCTTATCTACAGATATGCCATCTGGAGCCAGATACGTTTTGGGAATTAAATGTTTATTCATTTTAATCATTATCAGTCTTGTCATATTTCTCAGAGAAAGACTGGTCCTTCTGACTGTGACCACTGCCCCATCTGCACTGAACACACGTTCCAAAGACACGCTGGCTACCAGACATACTACATATTTTATTGCCAGCCTGCTGACTCTGACCACTGTTCCTCTTTCCCATGTCAGTAGGTCAATTGAACTTGATCCAGGTACAGTTTGTTGGGTCATCCAGTTAGTCCTGCACCATCTTCTCAATTGCTATTGGTGCTGCTTCCTGCTGTGCTTGCACTGCCTGCACCTGTGCATTTGATTTAAATCCTGCCATATGAAAAACCCCTTTGCAGTCTGTTTAGTAGTAGCCAGACATGGTGTTGAGTGATGCTGCTGCAGTTGTGATGACATGCTTCTGGTGGAATCAGAGCCAATATCACTGCCGTCTCTGAAGGTTGAAGTCTGCAATTCTACTATAGTCTCAAATTTGCAATCATTCTTCTTCTAATTTACAGTTCTTGTAAACTGAGAAATCAAATGATGAGAAAGGAATGAAAGTGGACAGTGCTCTTTTGGACTGTCAATCAATCATTATGCCACTGATGTAATCTTTGGTTAGAACTCAAGCAAAACATTAAGCTGTCGACCAAAGCAGCTGCTTTTACATTGACATTGCTAAAAGTGTGTTCTACCTTTTGTAAATTTTCCTGAATAGGACTCATTGTGCACCACGAACAATGGCTTTAATGATTTTATTTCCATTGCCATTGGCAACAAATTAAATGCTGAGACTTCTGGGTTGAAGCCATTCTTATACGTATTACGTTCATCTCAGATGTTTGCAGCTCCATGCAATTTCTCCACAGTGAACACTGCAATTACTCCATACCACCAAATGTCCCAAAAAGCATTATCAGCATGGGGCCAGCAGTTAGACTTTGCTTCAAAACCTTAATGGAGACCCAGTGTGAACTGATGTCAAAGTAATCTGTTGATTGACAACAGGTCCACACAGGGTCAGCTTTAGCACTGGTGGCGTCCTGTGCGACAATCTTTATGCGCCCCCTCCCCCCATGACCTCCTCCTCGGATTCCTGCACTACCACCCGACAAAAGTGCTCCTCGTCTCTCCATAGCTCCTCTTTCACATACATTTTATTTGTTATAAAGTTCTGGTAAAGACTAACTTTATAAATCCACTCAGCTATCCACATGAAATACAGATTAATTCCTGCAGCAGGGATATTTACCCTCTGCGCTGCTTTATGGTGAGTCAAAACTGCCACTAGATAAACTCCATCTCTCTCTCTGTCAGGAACATTAATCACAAGAGTTATCTTGACATTTTTATTGTTGCCTGACAGCTGGATGCACATGGAACTCTGCTTCACCTGCTTGTAAATTGTAAGTTATTGCTAACCCCCCTTCCCTGAAGTCAGCGCCCCCTTCCAAGCCAGTGCCCAGTGCAGCCGCACCAGTTGCACCCCCCTAAAACTGGCCCTGGGTCCACATGTCTTACATGAGGTTGACTGACTGAACAGAGCTCTCCTCCATAGCTTCCCCAACCATGTGGCTATGTCAGTGCAGCACTTGGTGGTACAGCACTGACATAGCCATAATGGAAAAATAGGTTCGGAATGGAATCTTCATTTTTAAGCAGAGGATCGCCACAATTTCAAGAAACTACCTCCTTCCTAGAATGAAAAAGGGAGGAGGGTGAAAGCTAACATTTTAGCCAGCTTCCCATTTTATAAATGGACATTCTCATGGATTCAGTGGTACGGTGACTCCTTGGTCAACATAGTCTTGGTTACTGTGACTGCTTTCTTTATGATACCTCTACAAGTGACCAATGTAGAAGTAGAACAGATAGGCTACTTATGCTGACTGTAGGCACAAATCAAATAAATTAATAAAATACATGCTGGTGTTCCTCAAGGGCCCTTAGGATTCCTGAAGGAGACAAAAGGAGTCAGGTAAACATTTAATCAATTAATTAAATAATGGCTGATCTTTGGGCAGACAGGGTGGTAAGCAAAACTTGAAGAAATTAATTAAAAATAATAGGGGTGATTCTAATTCTGGCGGGCGGCGGAGGCCGCCCGCCAGAATTCCGCCCCCATAATACCGCTCCGCGGTCAGAAGACCGCGGAGGGTATTATGAGTTTTTCCCTGGGCTGGCGGGCGGTCTCCAAAAGACCGCCCGCCAGCCCAGGGAAAAACTCCCTTCCCACGAGGATGCCGGCTCGTAATCGAGCCGGCGGAGTGGGAAGGTGCGACGGGTGCAGTAGCACCCGTCGCGTATTTCAGTGTCTGCAAGGCAGACACTGAAATACCTTGCGGGGCCCTCTTACGGGGGCCCCTGCCGTGCCCATGCCATTGGCATGGGCACGGCAGGGGCCCCCAGGGGCCCCGCGGCACCCCCTACCGCCATCCTGTTCCTGGCGGGCGAACCGCCAGGAACAGGATGGCGGTAGGGGGTGTCAGAATCCCCCATGGCGGCGCAGCAAGCTGCGCCGCCATGGGGGATTCTAAGGGCAGCCGTAAACCGGCGGGAGACCGCCGGTTTACCCTTTCTGACCGCAGCCAAAGCGCCGCGGTCAGAATGCCCTGCGGGGCACCGCCGGCCTGTCGGCGGTGCTCCCGCCGACCCTCGCCCCGGCGGTCAAAGACCGCCGGGGTTAGAATCAGGGCCAATATCTGGTATCCTGTCCATCTAGGGCAAGTGGAAGGAAGGCAAAATCAATTAAATGGACCAAAACAATAACTGTGTATTGCAGATAGCCACAATCATAAATAAATATATCAAGAAAAAAATGAAAAATTAAGAAAAAATGGCAAGGTCTTCTTCTAGCAATATTACTAGAAAATGCATTTTAAAAGTAGACAAAAGTAATTGAAACACATAATGGCTGCACCAAATTATGGTTGTTTATTTTTACCACATGGCCAGCAAAGAAGGAGACAAGGAGAACAAAGACAAAATGATGACATGACCACACACACCTGCACACACTGGCTCCACACAATGGGGATCTCTGCATGGCCAGCAAAGAAAGAGCCATGGGGAACTGTTAGAAATGGGGTCCTTGGTTGGCTGTCAGTTTACCCCCTGTCCAAGCAAGGATCCTCACTCTAGTCAGGGTAAGTCACACACAATCCAAATTATCCTGTGCCCACCCTCTAGTAGCTTGGCACTGAGCAGTCAGGCTTAACTTAGAAGGCAATGTGTAAAATATTTGTGCAATAAATCATACAATAAAATAGAATAGCACCACAAAAATACACCTCACAGTGTTTCAAAAAATATATAGAACCTGATTACAACTTTGGCGGAGGGGGTTAATCTGTCCCAAATGTGACGGATATCCCACCCGCCATGTTATGAGTCCATTATATCCTATGGAACTTGTAATACGGTGGGCGGGATATCCGTCACATTTGGGATGGATTAACCCCCTCCGCCAAAGTTGTAATCAGGCCCATAATATCTATCTGATAAGATGCAGGTCAAAACGATTAAAATGCAATAAGAATATGTTGAGATATCAACGTAAAAGTGATATAAAGTGTCTTAAGTCTTTTAAAAGCAATAAATGTCTCTTTCAAGCACAAAGTACCTGGTTTGTGTGCAAAATCTCCACAAAGAACCTCAGAGGAGGAGATGCCTGGAAACAAAGGGGTGTGTGTCGATTTCTCGGGTCGCACACGGCGATGCGTCCTTTAGTTTTCAAGCAGGGACAGCTGTGCATCAATTTCCAGGGCTCGGTCATGGATCCTCTTCGGTTTGTGGGGTTTTCGGGTGCCCCGGGGGAAGATGCGTGGATTTCCTGCACAGGCAGGACAAAGTCACAAGAGCTGCATCGATTCAGTGGGCTTTGCATCACAATTTCTACCGCATGACAGGTGCTGCGTCGATTCCTCTCTGGAAGTCGGGCAGCGTCGTTCTGGTTCGGCTGTGCGTCGATCGAGTGGTCCGTGCGTCGAATTTCTGGTCGCTACACTGGTGCTGCGTCCCTCTTCTCGATGGGAAGTCGGGCTGCATCATACCAATTCGGCATGCAGTGAATTTTTCACTGCGGTGCAGGCTGTGCGTCGTTTCTGGCAGGCTGTGCGTCAAATTTCGACGCACAAGGAGTCATTCTTGTAGAGATGAAGTATTTTTGGTCCTGAGACTTCAGGGAACATGAGTCAAGCTCTATCCAAGCCTTGGGGAGCACTTCTTCACTACAGCGAGAGAGCAGCAAGGCAGCAGGGCAACAGCGAGGCAGCAGTCCTTCACAGAAAGCAGTCAGGTGAGTCTTTTGGGCAGCCAGGCAGTTCTTCATGGCAGGATTCAGGATCTGGTTCAGGTTTCTTCTCCAGGAAGTGTCTCAGTTGGTAGGGGCAGAGGCCCTGTTTAAATACCCAAATGTGTCTTTGAAGTGGGGGAGACTATAAAGAGTGGCTTAGAAGTGCACCAGGTCCCCCTTCAGTTCAATCCTGTCTGCCAGGGTCCCAGTAGGGGGTGTAGCAGTCCTTTGTGTGAGGGCAGGCTAATGTCCTTTGACATGTAATTGTCAGGCCCTCCACCCTCCCACCCCAGGAAGACCCATTCAAAATGCAGATGTATGCAAGTGAGGCTGAGTATCCTGTGTTTGGGGTGTGTCTGATGGATGCACAAGGGAGCTGTCAGCTAAGCCCAGCCAGATGTGGATTGTACGGCACAGAAGGATTTAAGTGCCGAGAAATGCTCACTTTCTAAAAGTGCCATTTCTAAAATAGTAATATTAAATCCAACTTCACCAGTCAGCAGGATTTTGTATCACCATTCTGGCCATACTAAATATGACCTTCCTACTCCTTTCAGATTAGCAGCTACCACTCAAACAATATACGAGGGCAGCCCCAATGTTAGCTTATGAAGGGAGCAGGCCTCACAGCAGTGTAAAAACGAATTTAGGAGTTTTACACTACCAGGACATGTAAACTACACAGGTACATGTCCTGCCTTTTGCCTACAAAGCACCCTGCCCTATGTGTTACCCAGGGCATACCTTAGGGGTGACTTATGTGTAGAAACAAGGGGAGTTTTAGGCTTGGCAAGTACTTTTAAATGCCAAGTCAATTTAGTGGTCAAACTGCACACACAGGCCTTGCAATGGCAGGCCTGGGACAAGGTTAAGGAGCTACTTAAGTGGGTGCGACAACCAGTGCTGCGGGCCCACTAGTAGCTTTTAATCTACAGGCCCTGGGCACATATAGTGCACTTTACTAGGGACTTATAAGTAAATTAAGTAATCCAATTGAGTATGATCCAATGTTATCATGTTTAAAGGGAGAGAGCATATGCACTTTAGCACTGGTTAGCAGTGGTAAAGTGCGCAGAGACTTAAAACCAGCAAAAACTGTATCTAAAAAGTGGAGGGAGGCAGGCAAAAAGTTAGGCGTGACAACACTAAGGCTGTCAGGTCTAACAGGAACAAAAAGATGATTGTCCAATGTTGCCTGGATCTCCTTCCTCCCTCCCAAAAAATCATGAAGCTTAGCAAGTAAATTATTACCTTACCACTACCAGTAAACCAGCAATGCTAGATACAGAATTACACTTTAAAAATGTCCCAACCACAAACAGCCCAAGGCAATATCAACTACCCCGCCAAAATTACATTAAACGTTGAGAAAAAACACCATAATCAACCATCTCACTCATGCCCAAACTCACAAAAGAGGTGGGAAAGCACCTAAGCAGGAAAGTAGCTGAGAGCAAAAGGAAATAAATGTCTGGCTACACGGGCCTAGACTCCCGGTGTCACCCCTACCTTAGCCAGGCAAGTGTAGACAAAAAATAACCAAAATTTTGCATGAATACAAAGCCATCCTCAAAACCCTAAAATTATAAAATAAAACCACTATAGCACAGCAGCAGTGAGAATGTGAATAATACAACACAATGTACACACAAGGTCTACTTCAGGGTAGACCAGGTCCCAAACAGTCTAGCAACAACACAGTAAAACGATTAAGAAAACGTAACAACATTCACAAATACACAGGGACAAAACATACATTATAACACTAATTCTCATTCATACAAATTTTAGTCCTCAAAAATCCGAATTCCACAAGGGCCACTACTCCTAGCTTCAGGCCATCCAACAATAAGCAAACAAAAAAGGAATCAAAATAGTGGTGTCTCCCCTCCCTCAAACAGCAAACTTTTTTGCAAAGTACTGCATTAAACTTACTTGATTTTTCCCTAGAAGTAAAGATTCCAAGGGTGGTGATGTGGCAGAATTTACAGAGAAAAACAGGGGAGGCTTTCCCTCAAAATTCAAATTCAAATCAACCAAGTGCTGAACAAAGCAGAGGGAGGAGTCCTCACAACTGAAAGAGGATGTTGTTACTATGTGTATTGTAGCCTCCCAATCTCTATGGCACTGCCCTCTTGTGCAAAAAAAAAAACAGTTTTTGCTTAAAAACTACCTAAACGGCTGTTCGGGTGAAAATGCAACTCTAAAATGTATGTTTTACTAGATGTTTCAATGTGTTGAAATAATTGCGCTAATATTCGGAGCTCTAGATTTGCTTTCACAAAAATTACCCAAAAGCTCCACTCAAGTAAAAAATGAACCTCAAAGGCTTGTTGACCACCTGCATTAACAAACTGCTGCTCACATTCAGAAAACTGTGCTCACATTCAAGCCGATCTCAATGTTTCAGTCCTTTTCACGTTAGAATTTTTCCACAAAATGAAGATTCCTTAACTCCATGGCTGTAATCTTGGAAAGTATGCTTACATTTTGTTATGCGAAATTATCAAATTTCATGAACTATGCAGGTTTATATGTTGAAACAACGAGTGCTTCAACCACTCATGCCTGAACAACGAGGTTGGAACAACGACCTCGTTGTTATCACTAATGCCTTTACCACGAATGCCTTAACAACGATTTTTCACTGTAAAGGCATTCCTGGTAAAGGCATTAGTGATCAGCATGCATGGTTCCAGCATGCGTCCCCCCTGGCCTCACCCCTAAAAATCACTGCGACCCCCGCACCCCCACAACCACCCCAACCCCGCCCCCAAAGTTACCACAGCCCCACCCCGTCCCTTAAAACCTAAAGCACTGCAACCCCCAACCAACACCTAAAACCTAAATCCTGACCCCCACCCCTAAACCCTAATCACCCCGAGCCCCCACCCCAAAAACTAAAAATACCTCGAGTCCCCGCCCCCTCCCCTAAAACCTAAAGCACCCCAACCCACCCCTAAAACCTAAACCCTGACCCCCCTCCCGTGCCCCTAAAACCTAATCATGCTGAGCCCCCACCCCACCCCACCCCCAAAAACTAAAAATACCCTGAGTCCCCACCCCCACCCCTAAAACCTAAAGCACCCCAAACCCCCAACCCACCCCTAAAACCTGAACCCTGAACCCCCTCCCCATCCCTAAACCCTAATCTCCCCGAGCCCCCCACCCCACCCCCAAAAAAACAGCCCCAGTCCCAGCCCAACTTACATCCTCCTTGACTGCGTCGACTCCCTTCTTCTGTGCCTTAACCACGCATGTACATGGTTCACACATGCGTGGTTAAGGCCCTAAAACAAGGAAGTCATGGAAAACGAAAGCGTTGTTTCGCTTTCGTTTTCCTCGACTTTGTGGTTTACGACTCGTTATTCCGGGAGTTTCCCATTATGCAGACATATTTACATTTTTTTCTGAGGCCTACTGTTACCCATCTTATTTAACCAAAGCCAGGATCCAAAGGGTTACATTTGTGCAGCACGGTATTTCTTTCTTTATATCTATATATATGGTCCAAAAGTTTCTAATATACTGACAGTTGGTCTGCTAGAGTCCTTTGGGAATCCAGTAGTATTAGAAAATAACAAATAGATCACTCTGACTGTCTGAGAGGGCTTTATTCCCATCAGTCTTTTTGGTCCCATAGGACCAGTCCCCCTTGCGCAGGACTGAGTGCTCTGATTGGCTGGCGGAACATTGAAAGAAGTGTGGTTGCTATTACAGGACATGAAACTTGCTCTCACGCCTTATGCCCTGCGTTTAAAAAAAAGAAAATTTGACATAATATGGTCAGGGTAAGGGTACACTGACCCCTTGGTCCTTGAGAAGAGAGTTCCAGAATGGCCTCCGGAGGTCAATATAAAAACAATGTTTTTTTCCAGGGAGCTGGTCCCATGGACCCAGTGAGGCATAACCTAACGTATTGCAGGTCTCTCACAGTACGGCTGGAGTACTGCAAGGCCCTGAATAAGATATTTTTAAAAAGACAAAGAAATGGAAAATGTGGGGTTGGGGTTGTTGGGCTTGGTCAACAAGGGGTGTTGACTATGTGCAGGAAGTTTGGGCACATTGAGGAGTTGGCTTTTCACGGGAGTCAGCTGCAAGCCACACACTGCAAAAGGTATGCTCACTGAGAGAGTTGGGTGAATATAGTAATTCACTGACAAAAACAATGATTAAAGTAATGTTATAGTTACGCTTAGTATTAGTATAAAAAGTATTGTTTAAAAACAAAAATAACACTGAAAGTCACCAGTTATACTTTATAGAGCTAAATTCAGCTTGCACCCCGCCATTTACTGCTTATGACACATATTACATCACTCATAGCATGTTCTATTACCGCACTGATTACATCACTGATACATCTCAGATGCCATCATTGATGACATCACTTATAACTTCACTGATGACGTCATACAACCTACTGCTGTTAAAAGTACCCTATAAACCAGTTCATCAATTTGATATGTAGTACTAATTGGCACAAATTGGTGTAAAACATAAATTACTCTTCAGACACACAAGCCCCCTTAAAAGAACCAAGCTCCTCCTATGCACAGCCTTTGCACTGTACTGAAGAATTTGTTGTTAGCTGGAAATCAACCAGAAATGGATGGGTAAACTCCTTCTGCACATGGATGTCACCCTGGGAACAAGTATTCATAGAGATCCACTTCTTCCCAGACAACCAATCCCCATTCGGTGGCAAAATCCTACTCAGTCTTTGCCCTGTAACTATTCAAATATAGTTGACCTCTTGTGGGCATTTAACCTGACATGGGTAAGAAAGTACCTTGTGCAAAAGGTCTTTGTCCTGTTCATAACCTCTTAACGGAGATAGCATTCTCTTTGGACACCCAAGGTCCTTTAGGTGGAGATGGGCCTAGTATGCACGGCCTTTTCCCTGTACTGAACACTTCCAGATATACGTCCTCTTGTGGGCAATCAAGCTCACATAGTGGGCAAGTTCCTGGTGTTTAGTCTTCACTTCTATGTACAACTACTATTGGAGAGTCAATCAAGGCCCCTTAGGAAATTAAGCATCTCATACATACAATGTTCACGCTGTAGCAAAGCTTTTACAGTTTGCCGATCTCTTGTGGGTAGTCAATGAGACACGATTCAGCAAGTCTGTGCTGCACACTGTCTTTGCCCTGTGCACAACCATTCACAGAGATTTCACTCCCTTCACACACCCAAGACCCATAATGAGGCCAAGCATGATGTTAAACCTTATATACCTTACACCCATTAGCAGTAAAGAGGCTCTAGAAAATTAGATGTAGATATAGATGTATCTTAAGTTTGGATGATGTCCTCAATTGAATTTGCCATTTATAGCTTAATAAGCTAACTATAACTGTTGTATAGGATTTGTGGGACAGATGTTATTCAACGCACTACAACTGTGAACACTTTTTTTTCTACCTTAATGTGATTACTCATTTCCCAGCCATTGGGCCCCCTCTGTGATGCCCCATGTGCTCCTCCTCTGTCCCAGGACCTACTCAATGGCAACTGAATTCTGGACCGGCTATTAAGCGAGAGGTTAGCCCTAGCCCCCACCCAAGAACTTACCTGTGACCAGTGCTCTGACTTGTGAAGGCCCTTTCGGACCAGGATCTATGCCCGAGTCTCCCATCTCTCTCCCATCTTCTCTCCCTCTCTCTCTCTCTTTCTCTCTCTCTCTCTCTCTCTCTCTCCTGCTCTAGCTCTCCCTCTTTCTCTTACTTCTCTCTCTTAAGCCCCATTGTACTTTTTGTGCCTCTTTCCAGTACACTTATTAGTCTTGTGCCTCGTTTATCTATCTCTGTACTTTTATCATTACTCTTTTCAGACTCTTTGTAGCCTCTTTTTGCCTCTTTTTAAAACATTTTATGCCTCTGTTAGCCATTCCGTGGAACTCTTTGTGCCTGTTTAGTAATACTTTTGTTGGTTGTTGTGCCTCTTTCTGTTTCCTCTTCTCAATGTTTCTCAGTCCTTTTCTTCATGCTTCTGATGTTTGTTCCTCATGCCCTACCTATGTGCCTGTCTTTGTACTCTTGTGCCTCATTGTCTCTGCCTTTTGTACCTCCCTTCTCCCTCCAGCACTAGTTACATTTTCCTCTGTTCTCCCACTTCCCTTCTCACGCCTCCTGTGCCCTCTGTTCCCTACTCTGACCTGCTGCTACCACTCTTCAGCTCTCCATATCTTCAACCTCAGCTGCTGCTACCACACCAAACAAAAGGAGCTTTCATCTGCACCTCCTGCCCCTTACCATCACCCCCACCCTCATTTCTAATGCACTAATGCTTACCACAACCACACCTACAGCTTCCAGCACCCAACCCGCTAAAGCACATTCAAACCAGCCTCCACTTACACCCCATGCCTCATTCTCATGCATGATCCTTAAAACCATCTCACTCCACAAACACCCCTCAGAGATTTGTTGTCAGCTGGACAACCACACTCAAAACCCCCTCTTCTTCACAAAAACAGAGCTAATCCCAGCATTGGCACTGGACATTGCTACTGCCATCCCTACCGGGCATAGGATTGTCAGACAAGACTTCCAACACAGGCCTGAGGAGGAATTGCCATTATCTTCAAGGACATCACCCGCTGTATCACCTCTGCTGACAGTGAAATCAACTACAAGAAGCACCTCACCCTCAAACTGCAAATCACAGCCAATTTTAACCTGTGTGGCGCCCTGTTCTTCCAGCCTCCCGGACCTATCACCTACATCACCCACAACATCACAGACTTCATCGCACCACTCATTATCAACTCCAGTTCTTTCATTCTGCTAGAAAATCAATACTTTCACTTACAGGACCTCATTGACTCAAAGTCAATTGCCCTACTCTGAATGCCTTGCAAACCTCAGCCTTGATCAGCATGTATTCGATTCCACTCACGTCACTGGACATATTCTGAATGCCGTTTTCACTTCCTTCAGCGACATTAAGATCCACAAACTAACACCCATCACCTTGACTGACTACGTCTTCCTCAGCTTCAGCACAAATATACTGCACCACAAAACACCAACCACAGCAGGTCTGGCCCGCTGCAGCTAGAAAAATATATCAGAAATGTGTTGGGCTTGTGCCCTGCCCAAGAACTAGCACGAGAATACTGGCAAACTTGCAGAGGACATCAAGAAGTTCAACGCTGGATCACAGCCAGCACCAACACTATTTGCCTCTCACAAACAGAGCCAAACAGCAAAAACACAAAGCCAAGCTAACGAGTACATGGAAGAACTCAGGATGACCAAGCGGCACCCCAAGGAACTGGAATGCAGATTGAGAATGAACCATGAAGCCAAGAACCAAGATATCCTTAAATCTGCCTTGAGGCGCTAACACCAGAAACACCAAATAGACATCCATGCAAGCAGCATAATTGCCAGCTCCAATTGCAGCAAGTAAATCTTCTTCATCATCAAAGATTTCACCACAGCCACTACCAGCGACACAAACACTGCACAACTACCAGCAACAAAATCACAGCCCTATAGCTCAACTTCGCACTTCAGTCTGACCCTATTAGCCTCAGAGACATTCTTTCAATCCCAGCTGTAAAACACCCTGATCATGTTTGTTCCAGCCTGAGTTCATCGCTGCAGGCGCTGGGCTCTTTATTGCTGGAGTGCTCAAACAGTTACATTGAACTGTTGAGATGTTGGTTGCCAAGATCACTTTTAATGATATTGTGAATTTGTGTGCAGAGGGGAATAGTATTAACTATGCTTGCTCTATTTTCCATGGGGGGGGTAATCTTTTGAGGGTTGTGACTGTCTTGTCTCACTTCAGTACACTGACTTGAAAGTCTGTGGCTGTTGAAATGAAGCTAGTCTCCTGCAGTGTTTAAGCTAGAACACGGCTGGACTGGCTTCTAAGCAGGGTGGTGCAAATAAAAGGAGTTTTAGGTCTGTACAACACATGCCTGTAACAATAATTGTGTGCCTAGCAACTATTACCCAAAATTGATTTTAAACCATTAAAAGGCTACTTCTCAAGAATGCAGTGGACATACAGCGCTTACCATCAAGCTGCTGGTGTTAATTTTTGACATTCCCTTTTTTGTACAACAAAGGATTTCAGCCAAGAGAGGACTTGCAGGTCCTTTAAGACCTGAGAAACCCTCTTATATATATAGTCTGGTCCCATTTGAAGGGACATTTTCCCTTTTCTAACATTAAATGAGAAATGCTGTTCTCAGGTGGGCTGAAATAGAGTGGAATGTTATATACTGGGAATCCCTGCTCTTAGGGTAGAACAACAGAGTTCTGAATAATGGAATGTGTTTGAATGAATTACTACTGCAGCAGTACGTCTGAATAGGGAAAGGTCAAATTCCTTTGGACGATTCGTTGAGTTCTATCTGAGTACATTGCAAATTAACCTCACATATTAACTATTTCTCTGTTTCCATCTAAGTCTTGACAGACAACGTATGATGTGTATACATGTTTGAGAGTAAACTCCAATGCACCATCTTTTCATTCTCTAAACAAGGTATTACTCAGAGGAGAATGGATACCCATGGTAGGCCTCAGCGGAGCCATGTGGACCTGACAATGGATGCACCATAGACACCATCTAAGTTAAGGTGGTTATAGTGTGTGATATTTGACCTACACTGCAATTCTTGCTGTAAGATATGTTCACTCCAAGCCAACTACTGGTGACCTGGAGTTCCCCTCTGTAGGAAGATAGGTAGCATCTCACAGTAGACTACAAGGCTAGTCAACCAAAGAACAAATCCCATAGTTTTAGAGAGAGTGCAGAGTGGTCAAATTGCTTTTGTATGACAGCAGAGTTTTTCAGCTAAGTTGCTTCAAGTGGTAGAACCAAAACATGTTATGAGGATGTTGAGGGTCCATCCCCTTAGACAGGATTAAGTCATCAAGTACATAGCTATTTATCTCACCCTTCTTTTATTCCAGAGAAGTTAGAGGCTGTTTTGTCCATTCAGTAATACTTCAGGGTCCATTCTCAAAGCAACTAACTAAAATAGAACTAATCCTAGGCAGCAGGTTTCACATTTTGTGTGTTGTCTTAAATGAAAGCCATTGAACAGTGTGGAACTGAGCTGAGTGGTATAATCATCAGAAGAGTCAAATGGTAGAGTTGGAGACTTTAATAGGCCTCAAAGTACATGGAAGCCCAAGACAGAGTCCTTGCAGAGCCAGAGTAGCCTTCAGAATAGATATTTGCACAACAACTCCATTGAGCAAGAACTCAGAATTGCAACCATCATTAGAATAATAGCATTCCTAAAACCCTTTTTAAACAACCTCTGTGCATCTTGTTATGCAACACGAGACGCACATACAATTCATATATATACAACATCATCCTTCTCCTTATAAAAAAAACAAAAAAAACCAATAAATAAATAAATTAGTAAATACATGAAGAACTGCTATCACAAAATGTACACATAACTATATATAAACATAACACATAAGTGCATTTAATTTGTTGCATGTAATATTTGTTTTTACAGAAACATTGCAACAAGCCCTTTTACTTGATATTTGTGTAGAGCTACAGTCTCGATGGCTAGCTAAATCCAAACCAGAAGATTCTAAGGCTGAAGTGGAACTAACTTCAGAACCTAAACTTAAAGAAGAATCAACATTTTTTCTAGGAACCAATGACTCAGCACTTGACTGACTAGAGATACCAGTCTCATAAACAGAATTAGAGGTGAAAGGTGTGTACTTGACATCAACAGATAACCAACCTGCATTATCTATGTATTCATTATGCATTTCAAATTCTTTTTCCTTGGTTTCTTGAATTGTCGTTGCTTGATCTGTTAAAATTGTAACCACGCTTGTTTTGCTCCACACCCTTTACCTTCTAAAAGTATGGTATTTTTGGATACTTTGGAAATCCTGAAAGGAAGGGTAAATTTAGATTCCTTTTATTGATTTTTTTTCTGATAGCCCAATCCCTAACTCTGAAATCAATGTTTTTAGTGTTATGCTTACTGTCAAAATATTCTTCTGCAGCACTTCGTTCATTTTTTACTATTACTTTTCTACCTATATTTGTGTCTGACATAAAAAATAGTCATTAACCCAGTCAGGACATAATGTATTTTTGGATGACCTAATGTGCATTATATTAAAAGGAGAGATACCTGCAACACTATGAGGGGTTACCAAATAGTTCCATGCTTTTTTTTTTTAACAACTAATCTCAACACTTGTACCCCAGAGGACAATGCTGCTTGTACCCTCTCTTTTAAAAACGTATTAGCCCGCTCAACCAGACCACTGGAGTTGGGTGAGTATAGTGCTAAACGTAAATGTTGGATATGTAGTCCCATTGTATCTAGCAATTTCTCCGAGAGGCCCTTCAATTTCAAAAATCTTTTCTAGAAAGGTAATCATAGAATTAATGCCTGATGAAGTTACAAAATTCAAATAGAACCATTTTGAGAAACAGTCGATTAGTTCAATTATTTATTTCATGATGCTATGGAGAAGATCACATGGTCCCGCAAAATCTAGTGTGATTTTCTCCCATGGACCATCAGGAAGAGGAACAGAATGCGATTCAGTTTCAAATGTCTTCCACTGTTTATCTGAAACGAAACACGTATCACATTCAGCTGTCCATTTATTCACTTAACCATCCATGCTAGGCCACCATTAAAATTATTTGAGATTGTGTATAGTCACAGATATCCCCAAATGACCCTCATGCGAAATGTTAAACAACGACTTCCTCAAGTTCAAAAGTGCAATTAAAAGATCATTTCTTGTTAGAAAACCACCTACAAAGAACAGTTCATCCAATACTTGAGCAAATGTCTTTATGGAACAATTCTGTTTATTATTACCCCCATCATCAGTGAGTACATGTAAATGTCTTTAAACATGACTCAAGATTCCATTTCTTAGGCCACGCACTTCTCACAAATGAAATCACATTCTGAAATATGTATCTTTATCCAATGCTTCCAACAACTCCTTCTTCGACACCAAGCAATTTTGTTCAGCACCCACATCCAAAATGAGAGCCACCATTCAATTCAATACCATCCGCTTGACTTTCTTTTGCATTAACATTCAAGGGCATTCTTGATGATCAACCTTTGGATTCTTATCTCCTGGAAGATATTCAATACAGAAATAGTACTCCTGCAGCCTTGATAGAATCCTTACCAATCTGGCCGATGCCTTGCCTGTACCATTACCACTGAACATGGATATCAAAGGCTTAAAATCTGTGAAAATATCAAATTGTTTGTCCCTCATAAAGGTTTTACATTTTTCAACAGCCCTCAAACATGCTAATGCTTCCCGTTATATAGTGCTGTAGTTAGTTTCAGTGGGTGTAAATTAATGGAAAGCTAAAGCAATAGTGTGCTCTTTATTGTTAACCCATTGGGATAGAATGGCATCAACCATCAAAAAACTGGGTTTTTCAGCAGTGAAAGTTGAAATAATCAGAGCAGAGGTAATTAAAGTTTTGACTCTCAAGAAAGCTTAATTTGCACAATCAGACCAGACACATTTTTTGGCTTTCTTTAGCAGAAGCCTCATAGGTTGTACTACTTGGGCATATGCATTGATAAAATATGAATAATATTTGCAAAGGCCTAGGAAGGAACACAAAGTGTCCTTGTTGTTGGGTGGTATTGTTTCTTGAACCTATTACATTTTAGATTTGATACCCTGCTCCTATAAACAATGACCTAAATAGTCTAACTGATTGACTAAGAATTTGCACTTCTTATTTCTCAAAGTGATGCCAACATCCTCAAATGTGTGTAATACTCTTTCCAAAATCAAAGTGTATTCTCTGACACTGTCTGCAAAAATGAGAACATTGTCCTGAAAAGCTTGAACTCCAGGGATTCCTGACATGATGGCATCAATAACATTTTGGAATACACTAGCTGCAGAGGCTCAACCAAAGGGCATAAGTAAAAATTTGTATGCACCAAAAGGAGTAATAAATGTGGTGAGGTCTTGACTCTGCAACAAGTGGTATTTGGTGGTGTGCAGCTTTGAGATCTAGCAAAGAAAATACATTGGATCCCCCAAATTATCCAATAAATCTTGTACCTTTGGTAGGGGATGGCAATGTTCTTGTTTAATGTACGCAGATCTACACATAAGTGAATCTCACCTGTTTTTTTTCTTATAATTACCACCGGACTAACCCACTTTAATGATTCCATTGGCTGGATCACCTCCACTGAACATATTTTGTTTAACACATTTTTCAGTGCACATCTGATACTCATGGGGATCAGTCTAGCCGTGTGTACAACAGGGATAGCTATCTCCCTGAGTTTCATATGGTATTCACATTTTGTAATGTTTCCTATTGTCTCTGAAAAAATGTAGGGAATCTTGAATATCACTATGTACATCATCATATCATCATTAGACCCAAAGAAAGATATGAAGTTATGGACAATGACAACAGCATTTTCTGAACCTGGAATTAACATAATAACCAAATTGGCTTAGTGTGGCCAGCCAATGATGTTTCTTCCCTCTACAGCTACATATATTTTAGTAATAACTCTTCTATCTAAACAATTAGAGTACCCCAACATATCTATAACCTGATCCCTGAACACTTTGGGGTTAACATCAGTTTCAATTAAAGAGATTTTGTTCCACTTGTCTTTGTACAATGAATCTGAAATGATCATGATCGGTGCTCCTGAATCTGACATCAAAGTCAATGTCACATCTCTCATGAGACCCTGACACCAAGGCCCTTTACCTTTGTCTGTGATAGCATTCTCAGAAGTGACTGTTAAAACCACATTGGAAAACTCTCCAGAGCATTGATCAGTAACCATCTCAATGCTACTGGCCCTGGATTGTATTTTCAAATTTCTGCATACTCCTTCAAAATACAATTTTTGCTACATTTGTTGTATAGTTTATTGACTGCTGAACAGGTCAAACTATTAGCTAAATGTGATTTGAAGCAACATCTGTAACTTACACCGGGACATTTCTTTTGAGTACATTTTGCACTTTTGTTTTTTTGTAGAAATTGCAACAGTGGTGTTAGACCTGACATGCCTTGGGGTGGTCACCCCTACCATTTTGCCTGCCTCCCTCCACTTTTTGGACACTGTTTTTGCTGGCTTTTAGACTCTGCGCACTTTACCACTGCTAACCAGTGCTAAAGTGCATATGCTCTCTCCCTTTCAACATGGTAACTTTGGATCATACCCAATTGGACTATTTAATTTACTTATAAGTCCCTAGTGATGTGCACTGTATGTGCCTAGGGGCTGTAGATTAAATGCTACTAGTGGGCCTGCAGCACTGATTGTGCCACCCACTCAAGTAGCCCCTTTACCTTGTCTCAGGCCTACCATTGCAAGGCCTGTGTGTGCAGTTTCACTGCCAATTCGACTTGGCATTTAAAAGTACTTGCCAAGCCTAAAACTCCCCTTTTTCTACACATAAGTCACCTCTAATGTGTGCCCTAGGTAACCCCTAGAGCAGGGTGCGGTGAGGGTAAAAGGCAGGACATGTACCTGTGTAGTTTACATGTCCTGGTAGTGTAAAACTCCTAAATTTGTTTTTACACTACTGTGAGGCCTGCTCCCTTCATAGGCTAACCGTGGGGCTGCCCTCATACATTATTGAAGTAGTAGCTGCTGATCTGAAAGGAGCAGGCAGGCCATATTTAGTATGGCCAGAATGGTAATACAAAATCCTGCTGACTGGTGAAGTTGGATTTAATATTACTATTCTAGAAATGCCACTTTTAGAAAGTGAGCATTTCTTTGCACTTAAATCTTTCTGTGCCTTACAATCCATGTCTGGCTAGGTTTAGTTGACAGCTCCTTGTGCTTTCACTCAGACACACCCCAAACACAGGGTACTCAGCCTCACTTGCATACATCTGCATTTTGAATGGGTCTTCCTTGGCTGGGAGGGTGGAGGGCCTGCTCTGACACAAAGGACTGCCACACCCCCTACTGGGACCCTGGCAGACAGGATTGAACTGAAAGGGGACCTGGTGCACTTCTTAGCCACTCTTTGAAGTCTCCCCCACTTCAAAGGCACATTTGGGTATAAAACAGGGCCTCTGCCCTACAACCTCAGACACTTTCTGGAGAAGAAACCTGAACCAGAACCTGCCAAGAAGAACTGCTCAAGGGACTCACCTGACTGCTTTCTACAAAGGACTGCTGCCTTGCTGTTGGCCTGCTGCCTTGTTGAACTCTTGCCTTGCTGCAGAAGTGCTCTCCAAGGGATTGGATAGAGCTTGCCTCCTGTTCCCTGAAGTCTCAGGATCAAAAAGACTTCCATCTTTCAACTTGACTCCTTGTGCAGCGAAAAATTAAACGCACAGCTTGCTCCGCAGTGAAAAATTCACTGCACGCCGATCCGGAAAGACGCCGCTCGACCTCACAAGGAAAAGATTGACTCGACGCCTGCGGTGTGACCGGAACTTCGACGCACGGCCTGCCTGAACAACGCCGCCCGACTTCCAGAGAGAAAATTGACGCGACGCCTGCCGTGAGGAAGAAAATTCCACGCACAGCCCACCGGAACGACGCGCAGCCGGACGACAAGCCCAGGATTCCACGCACAGACCCCGGGCGTCTGAAAACCCCGCGACCCACAGAGGAGACCTGTCTGCGAGCCGGAAATTGACGCACGTCTTCCCCGCGTGAAAAATAACGACGCAAGTCCGTGTGTAAAGGGGAAAAACCGACGCACACACCATTTTTCCACGCATCTCCTCCTCTGCGCCCATTTGCGGAGATTTTCCACTCCAAAACAGGTACTTTGTGCTTGAAGGAGACTTTGTTTGCTTTGTAAAGACTTAAGACACTTTATATCACTTTTCAGTGATATCTCTACAATTTCATATTGCATCTTTTATCGTTTTGACCTGCAAATATCCAGATCAATATTATATATTTTTCTAAACACTGTGTGGTGTATTTTTGTGGTGCTTTATTGTGTTATTGTATGATTTATTGCACAAATACTTTACACATTGCCTTCTAAGTTAAGCCTGACTGCTCAGTGCCAAGCCACCAGAGAGTGGGCACAGGATAATTTGGATTGTGTGTGACTTACCCTGACTAGAGTGAGGGTCCTTGCTTGGACAGGGGGTAACCTGACTGCCAACCAGAGACCCCATTTCTAACATTGGTGATCAGCGGTGAGCATAGGACTTGTATTTGTGCAGTGACATACAGTAGCTAAGTATTTCTCTACCTACCCACAGTTGAAGGTCAACTTGATTTTTAGCTCTTTTTTTCAAATTTGTTTTTCCTGACAATTTTCAAAAACTAAATCCTCACTCAACGTGTCTCAGGCTGGGTCTCAAGCATGAGATTTTGACCTAGCCCTGGTGGAGACGTTTACTGTCAAACAGCTAAAAAGGTTCTGCAGGGAGATGAGTGTACCCACCCAAGGGGCCTCCAGAAAGGAAGACTTTCAAGTGGCGCTGAGGGCCTGGGCAGAAGCCCATTTAGAAGAGGATGATGAGGAAGAGGAGCCAGAAAGTGGCCCCTCAGAGGATTTTTTGCCTGTTACCACTGCAATTGTGCCCCCTTCCAGACCGAGGAGCAGTGTCTCTGATCAAGGTCTGACTGCAGATGAGGAAAGGAGAGAGGAGAGGGAGTTCCAATTACAAATGGCAAGGCTGAAAATTGAGGCTCAACAGGAAGAAAAAAGAGCAGAGAGAGAAGCCAAGCAAGCTGAAGCTGCAGCTGAGAGAGCCTTGGCTGAAAAGAAACTTTTGTTGGCTAATGAACTGAGTCTCAAGGAGGTGGATCTCAAGGCAAGACAGTCTGAGTCCAGCAGTGATGGTGGCAGCATACATCCAGGACCTGCTGGAGAGAAAAAGGTTTGTATACCCAAAAGTGTTGTGCCCAGTTTTGTGGTGGGAGATGATATTGACAATTGGCTGGCTGCCTATGAAGTTGCACTAAGGGCTCATGGGGTTCCTGAAGGGCAATGGGGGGCAGCCTTGTGGTTCTATATACCCCCAGAGGGAAGGGACACACTCCTTACACTAGACCCACGTGATCATTATAACTATCCTTTCATGAAGACTGCTTTACTGGCCAAGTTTGGACTGGCCCCTGAGAGAAACCGTCAGAGGTTTAGGGACAGTACCAAACTTTCCACACAAACTTGGGTTGATTGTTTTGATTTTTCCAATAAGGCACTGAATGGTTGGGTGTGGGGCAGCAAAGTAGACGATTACAAAGGGTTATATGACTTGATTCTGAGAGAGCATATGCTCAATATTTATTTTACAGAGTTGCGCCAGCACTTGGTAGATAGTAAGCTGACTGATCCCAGGAATCTTGCTGAGGAGGGGGGCACCCACAAAGGTGGTCAGGGTTCCCAACAGAAGACAGATATGGAAATCTCAAAAGGCCCCCAAAAGAATTCCCAGGGAAGGGGTGGCAACTATTCCTCTTCCAGATTTGGGAAAAAGCCAGGGACTTATGATAAATCATCAGGGAAATTCAACCCCAAATGCTTAGAGTGCTACCAGTATGGTCACTCTAAGGGCGACTCCCAGTGTTCCAAGAGAGCACCGTACACTACTGGACAGACACCTGGGTTGACTAGTGTAGCGGTCGGGTGGAGATGGACCCAGATAGCTTTGGGGAGCAGGCAGAGGTTTCCCAAGTGTCCCTGGGAGAAAGAGAAATGGTGCCCAAAGCCCACACGCCCCAAAATACTTCCAAGTACCGGCAGTGGGTCACCATTGATGGGCAAAAGGTGGAGGCTCTGCGTGACACAGGAGCCAGTATGACTACTGTCAAGAGTCAGCTGGTGTCAACGGAGCAGATACTCCCTAATAAATTCCACCAGGTCATAGTCGCTGACAATCGTGAGAGTCACCTACCAGTGGCTCTGGTTCCCTTTGAGTGGGGGGGGTCTCTGATACTCTGAAAGTAGCTGTGAGTCCTGCCATGCCTGTAGATTGTCTGTTAGGCAATGATCTTGAGCATACTGCTTGGAAAGAGGTAGAGCACAGATCCCACCAGGAGATGTTAGGTTTGCCTGAGTGGGTCTGCATGACCACACAGTCCATGGCTGCCCGGGAAGGGAGTCAAGGGCGTCTGGAGCCTGGAACAATGGCCCAGACAACTGCAAAGAGGAAGGGCAAGAGGCGCGGGAAACCCACCTCAAATACTCCCACAGTGGTGGATGGGGCCCCTGAGGAGGAGGAGGCCCCTGAGCCAACTGGGGAGGACATAGCTGACCTGGGTAACCTACCTGAACTTGCTGGCTGGCAAGTAGAGGGTGGGCCAACCAGGCCAGAATTCTGCAAGGCGCAGAAGGAATGCCCCACCCTTGAGGGTCTGAGGCAACAGGCCACAACCCAAGCAGCAGGTGACGCCTCTGCCAATCACCATATTTGCTGGGAGAATGATCTCCTTTACAGTGAGCTTAAGGTTCCAGGTCCTGGGGCAGCCCGTGTGCTGGTGGTCCCCCAGTGTTACCGGACCTTCCTACTGGGTCTGGCTCACGACATCCCCCTGGCAGGACACTTGGGCCAAGACAAGACCTTTAACAGGCTTGTCACCCACTTCCATTGGCCCAGAATGAGGACAGCCTCAGATAACTTCTGCAGAGCTTGCCCCACCTGCCAGGCTAGTGGGAAGACAGGGAAACAGCTTAAGGCTCCTCTCCTCCCACTCCCGGTCGGTGGCACCCCCTTTGAAAGGGTGGGCATTGACATTGTTGGTCCCTTGGACCCCAAAACTGCCTTAGGCAACAGGTTTATCCTGGTTTTGGTGGACCATGCGACCCGCTATCCAGAGGCAATCCCTCTGAGAACAGTGACTGCACCGGTGGTGACCAGAGCCCTGTTGGGAATATTTACCCGTGTAGGATTCCCTAAGGAGGTTGTGTCTGACAGGGGCACAAACTTCATGTCTACATACATGAAGTCCATGTGGGATGAGTGTGGGGTGACCTACCGGTTTACCACCCCTTATCATCCTCAATCCAATGGGCTTGTTGAGAGATTCAACAAGACCCTGAAGGGCATGCTTAGTGGCCTGACTGATGCCATGAGGCGTAAGTGGGATGTCCTCTTACCATGCCTGTTGTTTGCTTACAGAGAGGTGCCCCAGAAAGGGGTAGGGTTCAGCCCCTTTGAGCTTCTCTATGGTCACCCTGTCAGGGGACCCCTAAGCATTGTTAAAGAGGGCTGGGAGAAAGCTCCCAAGTCACCTCCCCAGGATGTGGTCAGCTACATGCTGGCCTTCCGCAACCAAACCCAATGCTTCTGGAAGCAGGCCAAGAGTAACCTCGAGGCCAGTCAAGAGGTGATGAAGGATTTGTATGACCGGAAGACCTGGAAGATCTGGTTGAGTTCTCACCTGGAAACAAAGTTTGGGTGATGGAGCCAGTAGAGCCCAGGGCTCTCCAGGACCGCTGGACTGGCCCCTTTGAGATCAAGGAACGTAAAGGGGAGGCCACTTACTTAGTGGACCTCAAGACCCCTAGGCACCCCCTAAGGGTCCTCCATCACAACCGGCTCAAACCTCACTTTGAGAGGTCTGAGGTCAGTATGCTCCTGGTCACAGATGAGGGCATGGAAGAGGAGAGTGAACCTCTCCCCGACCTCCTCTCTGTCAAAGAAGGGGATGGGTCAGTGGAGGGCATCATTCTCTCTGACTCCCTGACTCTAACCCAGAGAGGAGACTGCTATAAGCTGTTCGAGCAGTTCTCCTCCCTGTTCTCCCTTACTCCTGGACTGACCCATCTCTGTGTTCATGACATTGACACAGGTGGCAGTCCCCCTGTGAAGAACAAAATGTGCAGGTTATCGGATAAGGTGAAGGCCAGCATCAAGGAGGAGGTCTCCAAGATGTTGACTTTAGGGGTTATTGAGAAATCTAGTAGTCCCTGGGTCAGCCCTGTGGTATTGGTTCCTAAGGCTACTGCCCCAGGTGCGAAGCCAGAACTCAGGTTCTGTGTGGACTACCGGGGTCTCAACTCAGTCACCCGGACTGATACTCACCCCATCACCCGAGCTGATGAGCTAGTTTACAGACTAGGCGCTGCCAAGTTCCTCAGTACGTTTGATCTTACTTCAGGGTACTGGCAGATCGGCCTAACTGAGGGGGCTAAAGAGAGATCAGCATTGTCCACCCCTGATGGCCGTTACCAATTCCGGGTGATGCCTTTTGGTTTGAAAAATGCCCCCGCTACCTTCCAACGGTTGGTTAACGGGGTCGTAGCTGGTAAAGATGCCTACTGTGCAGCTTACCTGGACGACTTAGCTGTCTACAGTTCCAGCTGGGAGGAACACCTGCTCCACCTCAAGGAGGTGCTTCAGGCTCTGCAACAGGCAGGCCTGACCATCAAGGCCAGTAAGTGCCAGATTGGGCAGGGTTCCGTGGTGTACTTGGGACACCTAGTAGGTGGTGGCAAGGTGCAGCCACTCCAGGCCAAGATTGAAACTATCAAGGCCTGGCAACCACCTAGAACACAGACTGAGGTGAGAGCCTTTTTAGGCCTCACTGGATACTACAGCAGATTCGTCAAGGGCTATGGCACCATTGTGTCACCCTTGACAGAACTCACTTCCAAGAAACAACCTAGGTTGGTGAATTAGACAGAGGCTTGTCAGAAAGCCTTTGATTTTCTGAAGGAAGCCATGTGCACAGCCCCGTGCTCAAGGCCCCTGACTACTCCCAGGAATTTATTGTGCAGAAAGATGCTTCAGAGCATGGCATAGGGGCTGTTCTAGCACAGCTAAATGAGGAGGGCTCAGACCAACCAGTAGTCTTTATTAGCAGAAGGCTATTACCACGGGAACAGAGGTGGAGTGCTATTGAGAGAGAAGCATTTCCTGTGGTCTAGGCACTGAAGAAGCTAAGACCCTACCTGTTTGGGACTCACTTCCGGGTTCAGACAGGCCACAGGCCCCTCAGATGGCTCATGCAGATGAGGGGTGAGAATCCAAAACTCTTGAGGTGGCCCATTTCCCTACAGGGGATGGACTTTACGGTGGAGCATCGCCCAGGGGTTTACCACGCCAGTGCTGATGGTCTCTCCAGATACTTCCGCCTTAGCGATGAGAGCTCCCAAGAGGTTGGGTAGCTCTCCCCACTTTCAGCTGGGGGGGGAAACATGTTAGACCTGACATGCCTTAGGTTGGTCACCCCTAACTTTTTGCCTGCCTCCCTCCACTTTTGGGAAACTGTTTTTGCTGGCTTTTAGACTCTGCGCACTTTACCACTGCTAACCAGTGCTAAAGTGCATATGCTCTCTCCCTTTAAACATGGTAACTTTGGAGCATACCCAATTGGACTATTTAATTTACTTATAAATCCATAGTAATGTGCACTGTATGTGCCTAGGGCCTGTAGATTAAATGCTACTAGTGGGCCTGCAGCACTGATTGTGCCACTCAAGTAGCCCCGTTACCTTGTCTCAGGCCTGCCATTGCAAGGCCTGTGTGTGCAGTTTCACTGCCAAGTCGACTTGGCATTTAAAAGTACTTGCCAAGCCTAAAACTCCCCTTTTTCTACACATAAGTCACCTCTAATGTGTGCCCTAGGTAACCCCTAGAGCAGGGTGTGGTGTGGTTAAAAGGCAGGACATGTTCCTGTGTAGTTTACATGTTCTGGTAGTGTAAAACTTCTAAATTCGTTTTTACACTACTGTGAGGCCTGCTCCCTTCATAGGCTAACCTTGGGGCTGCCCTCATACATTATTGAAGTGGTAGCTGCTGATCTGAAAGGAGCAGGCAGGTCCTATTTAGTATGGCCAGAATGGTAATACAAAATCCTGCTGACTGGTGAAATTGGATTTAATATTACTATTCTGGAAATGCCACTTTTAGAAAGTGAGTATTTCTTTGCACTTAAATCTTTCTGTGCCTTACAATCCACGTCTGACTAGGTTTAGTTGACAGCTCCTTGTGCATTCACTCAGACACATCCCAAACACAGAGTACTCAGCCTCACTTGCATACATCTGCATTTTGAATGGGTCATCCTGTGCTGGGAGGGTGGAGGGCCTGCTCTGACACAAAGGACTGCCACACCCCCTACTGGGACCCTGGCAGACAGGATTGAACTGAAAGGGGACCTGGTGCACTTCTTAGCCACTCTTTGAAGTCTCCCCCACTTCCAAGGCACATTTGGGTATAAAACAGGGCCTCTGCCCTACCACCTCAGACACTTGATGGAGAAGAAACCTGAACCAGAACCTGCATCCTGCCAGGAAGAACTGCCGGGCTGCTCAAAGGACTCACCTGACTGCTTTCTACAAAGGACTGCTGCCTTGCTGTTGGCCTGCTGCCGTGCTGAACTCTTGCCTTGCTGCAGAAGTGCTCTCCAAGGACTTGGATAGAGCTTGCTTCCTGTTCCCGGAAGTCTCAGGACCAAAAAGACTTCCATCTTTCAACTGGACTTCTTGTGCGCCGAAAAATTTGACGCAAAGCTTGTTCCGCTGTCGATCCGGAAAGACGCCCCTCAACCCTGCAAGGAAAAGATCGACGCAACGCCTGCGGTGGGACCGGAACTTCGACGCACGGCCCACCTGGACAACGCCGTCCTACTTCCAGAGAGGAAATCGACGCAACACCTGCAGTGAGGAAAAAAATTCCACGCACAGCCCACCGGAACGACGCGCAGCCAGACGACACACCCAGGATTCCACGCACAGACCCCGGGGCATCTGAAAACCCCACGACCCACAGAGGAGACCTGTCCGCGCGCCGATAATCACGTCTTCCCCGCATGAAAAATAACGACGCAAGTCCGTGTGTAAAGGGGCAAAACCGACGCACACACCATTTTTCCACGCATCTCCTTCTCTGCGGCTCTTTGCAGAGATTTTCCACTCCAAACCAGGTACTTTGTGCTTGAAAGAGACTTTGTTTGCTTTCTAAAGACTTAAGACACTTTGGGGGTGATTCTAACCCTGGCGGTCGGTGTTAAAGCGGCGGCCAACCCGCCAACAGGCTGGCGGTCCAAAAAATGGAATTCTGACCCTGGCGGGAACCGCCAACACAGCCCGCCAACTTAACACTCCGACCGCCGCGGCGGTACAGACAAACAGCGCGGCGGTCACCGCCAACAGGCAGGCGGCAGACAATGTACCGCCCACACTATCATAACTCACCAATCCGCCACCTTTTCCGGGGCGGGAGCACCGCCGATAAAAACACGGCGGAAACAGACTACGAACGGGAAAACGCTCACCTCTACGCACTCCACGAGGATGGAGGACAGCATGGAACCCGAATTGAACATCATACCTGCTCTCGTCTACCTTCTCATCTACCACGAGTACGAAGTCCGGCGCAGACGACAACGGTGAGTACTGCACCTACGACACACGGGAGGAGGAGGACGAAAGGTTACGGGCACACACATATGCGACCCCCCCCCCCCAATCATGTACTCACCAATGCAGAGCACCAAGTCACAGTGACACCACCCAAACACCCCTGAAAAATGCTAGGACATAATCATATTTGGAATAAATATTTATGTACCAAAAAGCTCCAGAAAATTAGCGTACAACCATGAAAGATATCCACAACAAAACTAATGACATACACATCAGTGTATGACTGAAGTACCAAGTCCTGCACATCCTACCAATTCAGCATGTCCGTGGGCCAAAGTCTTGAGAAACAAGGGCAAAGCCCACACAGGAGACCTGAGTCCTTTGGAGAGAACACTGCAGGGGCATCAGATGTAAAAACTACAGGCACCTCAGGGGGAAGGGAAGAGGGGGGCACCACAGCCACATGAGTCCACGACGCCAGATCCACGAGGAGCCACCATGCCCACCTTTCAATCCTGGGGAGTGCAAAGCCACAGTCTCTCAATGTCTCTACAGTGGGTGGGCTGCCCACTGTTCAATCCTGGGGAGTGCAAAGCCACAGTCTCTCAATGTTTCTACAGTGGGTGGGCTGCCCACTGTTCAATCCTGGGGAGTGCAAAGCCACAGTCTCTCAATGTCTCTACAGTGGGTGGGCTGCCCACTGTTCAATCCTGGGGAGTGCAAAGCCACAGTCTCTCAATGTCTCTACAGTGGGTGGCCTGCCCACTGTTCAATCCTGGGGAGTGCAAAGCCACAGTCTCTCAATGTCTCTACAGTTGGTGGGCTGCCCACTGTGCCATCCTGGGGAGTGCAAAGCCACAGTCTCTCAAGTCTCTGCAGTGGGTGGATTGCCCACTGGACCATCCTGGGGAGTGCAAAGCCACAGTCTCTCAATGTCTCTACAGTGTGTGGCCTGCCCACTGGACCAACCTGGGGAGTGCAAAGCCACAGTCTCTCAATGTCTCTACAGTGGGTGGGCTGCCCACTGTGCCATCCTGGGGAGTGCAAAGCCACAGTCTCTCAATGTCTCTACAGTTGGTGGGCTGCCCACTGTGCCATCCTGGGGAGTGCAAAGCCACAGTCTCTCAAGTCTCTGCAGTGGGTGGTTTGCCCACTGGACCATCCTGGGGAGTGCAAAGCCACAGTCCATCATGTGGATGACAGTCTCCACTGGTCAAGGAGGAGGCATGGTGGGCACAATGAACCATCAACGGTGCTTGAGACGGCGGGGCCCAGCGGAGCGGTGCTTGAGAGGAAGGGCCCAGCGGAGCGGTGCTTGAGAGGAAGGGCCCAGCGGAGCGGTGCTTGAGAGGAAGGGCCCAGCGGAGCGGTGCTTGAGACGGCGGGGCCCAGCGGAGCGGTGCTTGAGACGGCAGGGCCCAGCGGAGCGGTGCTTGAGAGGAAGGGCCCAGCGGAGCGGTGCTTGAGAGGAAGGGCCCAGCGGAGCGGTGCTTGAGACGGCGGGGCCCAGCGGAGCGGTGCTTGACAGGAAGGGCCCAGTGGAGCGGTGCTTGAGACGGCGGGGCCCAGCGGAGCGTTGCTTGACAGGAAGGGCCCAGCGGAGCGGTGCTTGAGAGGAAGGGCCCAGCGGAGCGGTGCTTGAGAGGAAGGGCCCAGCGGAGCGGTGCTTGAGGCGGCGGGGCCCTGTTCAGCGGTGCTCTTCTGCACCGCGGGCCCTGTTCAGCGGTGCCTATCTCCACGGCGGGGCCCTGTTGAGCGGTGCTCTTCTGCACCACGGGCCCTGTTCAGCGGTGCCTATCTCCACGGCGGGGCCCTGTTGAGCGGTGCTCTTCTGCACCGCGGGCCCTGTTCAGCGGTGCCTATCTCCACGGCGGGGCCCTGTTCAGCGGTGCTCTTCTGCACCGCGGGCCCTGTTCAGCGGTGCCTATCTCCACGGCGGGGCCCTGTTCAGCGGTGCTCTTCTGCACCGCGGGCCCTGTTCAGCGGTGCCTATCTCCACGGCGGGGCCCTGTTCAGCGGTGCTCGTCTGCACCGCGGGCCCTGTTCAGCGGTGCCTATCTCCACGGCGGGGCCCTGTTCAGCGGTGCTCTTCTGCACCGCGGGCCCTGTTCAGCGGTGCCTATCTCCACGGCGGGGCCCTGTTCAGCGGTGCTCTTCTGCACCGCGGGCCCTGTTCAGCGGTGCCTATCTCCACGGCGGGGCCCTGTTCAGCGGTGCTCGTCTGCACCGCGGGCCCTGTTCAGCGGTGCCCATCCAGCAGGTCAAGGGAGCCAGACCTGGCCTGGACTCCCTGTTCAGTCGCCCTCGGACCGTGACGTATCTGGACCCTTCTGGGACGGACTCCTGGCCTCCTTAGTGTCCTCCTTCCCAGCTGGGATGTGGCATGTGGGGTCCACCTTCTCCGCGCTCCTGCTGCCCTTCCGCTCCTTTGATCGGGCTCTCAGGCCCTTGCCTCCCCCAGATGGTGTGGGTGGTGAAGTGGCCGCACATTGCTCCTTGGGGGCAGCCCTGTCAGTCCTCGCACGGCGGTCCTTGGTTTTGCGGGTCCTCTTGCCGGGGGGGGGGCTGGACGTGTCCTTGCTGCAGCTCGATGTGTCACTGCTGGCAAAGGATGGGCTCTAGAACCCAGGCACAACAGTGACACCCGAAGCTGGGCTGGTGGTGGCTGCAGTGCTCTTGGGACTCTTTGAAGATGGATGGGGGGGGTCATCGGGGGGAAAGAGGTTAAGGTTAGCCAGGAAAAGTTTTTTAGGGCCAAGGTAAAGGGTAGGAGTAGTGGAGATGGAAGTGGAGGTAGAGGAGGTGGTTGTAGGAGAGTCAGGTGTGCTGTCATTGGGTGAAGGTGCTGGTGCTGTAGGCTGTCGTGAGGTGGATGGCTGTTGGGTGGGTGGCTGCCTGCGTTTGTGTGTCTTGGAAGAGGGGGTGACAGACACAGTGGGAGAGGACACAGGGGACGTGTACATGGCAGTGGGGGTGGTGACTGCACGAGTGTGGACTGTACTGGAGGGTGAGGTGGTGATGGAAGCACTGGCTGATGTTGGGGTGCATGCAGGTGTGAGTGTAGACGTCACAGGGAGGGAGGAGGGAGACGAGGAGGAGGGGGACACAGGGGTGGCAGTGGCTGTTGGCATGTCTGCATCTGGGTGTTGCTCGGGTGAGTGTTTGCGGGATCTGTGGTGCTTGTGTTTGGATGAGCTGCTCTTGGGTGTTGAGGTGTGTGCAGGCTGGTCTGATGGTGTGGATGGGATAGGCTGAGGAACAGGAGACAGAGACAGGCTGGAGGCAGTCAGAAGAGGGAGGCTGGAAACAGGGACAATGGCTGCCGTCAGTGCTGAGGCCAGAGCAGTGAACGCTCGTTGATGGGCAGCCTGACCCGAATGAATGCCCTCCAGGTACGCATTGCTCTGTTGCACCTCCCTTTGCACACCCTGGATGGCATTCAGAAGGATCGTCTGCCCAACAATGAGCGTCCTTACCAGGTCAATGAGCTCCGCACTGAGGGCAGCAGGGGCAGCAGGGGCTGAGGTGCCTGGGGCGAAGGAGACGCGCGCCTTCCTGGGCGAAGCGGCACGGAGCAAAGACTGAGGGGCTGCTGGGAGGGCGGGGCTGGTGCGCTGGGTGGCGGCTGTACCTGTAGAGGCGGGGGGCACGGATGTTGCCGCCACCCCTAGGGAGCTCCCATCCGAGGACGTGTCGCTTTCGCTGCTCTCACCAGCGGTCCCCGTCGTGGTGCTCCCCTCGCCCTCCGGATCACTGGTGCCCTCGGTGTCTGTTCCTGGGCCCACCGGGGCCTTGTGTCCTGCAGCTCCCTCGTGCTCCGATGCCATATCTCCTCCGCCTGATGATGCTAATGCACACATGCACAAGAAGATGAAGAGAAAGGGTGGGGGGAGAAAAAAGAAGACCAGGTTGAGTGCATGCAATGTCAACACCGTTGGCGGAGAGGACAGACACAGGTGCCTAATGCACTAAGCCGCGCATTCGGGGTACACTACTCAGTACTACTGACTAAGACAACAGGCCAAGAGACGTCAAACGCGCACATGGGAGATGCTGGACCTTCAATGGCTGTACTTGTCACCCTACAGAGGTGGGGGCCGGGGGCACAGGGCCATGCCTAAGGGAGAGGACTACACTACAGAAAGCGCCCTGGCCTAATGTCACCCACAGCCCTCCTCCCCCACCCAGACGCCTCCACTGCGCAGAAAGATAGGAGAATTTGCTGATACTCACCCCCTTGTGTCTGCTGTGATGTCTTAAAGCGCCCATCCAATTCAGGGTAGGCCACCGCCAGGATCCGGGACATCAGGGGGGTCATGGTGCGACTGGCACCCCTCCTAGGTTGGGAGGCCATCCCCAGCAGTGTTTCTGCGGTCTTCCTTGTTCCGCGGCGGATGTCCTCCCACCTCTTGCGGCAGTGGGTGCCCCGTCTGTTGTGGACCCCCAAGGTCCGGACTTTCTTGGCGATGGCACGCCAAATATCGATCTTCTGATGGGCGCTGACCTATTAGACATGTACAGGGTGGAAAGGAGGAAATCATCAATGGCCTGCATGTTAGATGTAATTGGCCCCCCCCCACCCACTTTGCCATATGGCACATGCTCTCATCTGTCGGGCGTTGCACTCCTCATTCGCCCCCCACCCCACCAACTTACATCTACCCCAATCCACACAGGCATAGCCCATTCCATTAGCACCCGGGGTACTCACTTGTTGGTCTGGAGGACCGTAGAGTAGCGCATACTGGGGGAGGACCCCATCCACGAGCTTGTCCAATTCTTCAGACGTGAAGGCAGGGGCCCTTTCCCCAGTCACAGCAGCCATTGTATCTTCCAGACCGAGGTCACAGCAGCACTTGCAGTATAGGTCCTCTCCTGTGGATGATCAGGTCTCGAGTGATTAAGCAGATAGAAAATGGCGGTCACGTCCGCGGCGGTGCGTACCGCGGCGGTGCGTACCGCGACCGCCAGCGCACTTCGTTATTGGCTCCTGAAACCCATAGGCTTCAATGTTAACCAATGCGGCTTTGCGCCGCGGTCTTCGACCGCCTACCGCCACGGTGTGCCCCACCAGCGCAGTGACCTCACATCCCATTGTCCCACTTCACAGGTCAGGCAGCCGCCATTTCAAGGGCCCACATGGCTTAAGTTTGACTGCGACACAGGCCTAGGCCTTGCATTGCCACACATACACGCCTTTCAACCCATTGCCATTCTTTAACTGTGCAAGCTGTCTGTACGTACCTGTGGTTTGGCTGACTCTGTGCTCCATGTTGTCCTTCCTAGGCACCGTCCGCTGGGACTTGGGATGAGAAGGAGGAATCCTCGCGTGTACCGACCGCTGGTGGACCTGTCGACAATGGAAGAACGCCATATAATCCTTCGATACCGACTTGACTGTGCCACTATCCATGAACTGTGTGCCCAGCTGGAGCCAGCCCTGATGTCCCCCATCCGCCAACCCACAGGGATTCCCACTCTGGTGCAGGTTTTGTCAGTCCTCCATTTTTTGGCCAGTGGGTCATTCCAGACCACAGTGGCCATGTCATCTGGAATGTCTCAGCCTATGTTTTCAAAGATTTTGAGCAGAGTGTTGTCTGCCCTGATGAAACTCATGCGGAGCTACATCATTTTCCCCGAGGAGGGTGACTTGCCCACAGTGAAGGGTGATTTCTATGCCCTTGGACATATCCCCAACATCATTGGTGCCATTGATGGGACCCATGTGGCTTTGGTACCCCCAAAAGACGATGAGCAGGTGTACCGAAACAGAAAGAATTATCATTCGATGAATGTCCAGGTGGTCTGTTTGGCTGACCAGTACATCTCCCATGTAAATGCCAAGTTCCCAGGGTCAGTGCATGACGCGTATGTGATGCGAAATAGCAGCATCCCCTATGTGATGGAGCAGCTACAGAGACAACGTCTGTGGCTAATAGGTGACTCTCGTTACCCCAACCTGCCGTGGCTACGGACCCCAGTAAGGAATCCCCGGACAAGGGCAGAGGAACGCTACAATGAGGCCCATGGGCGTACAAGGAGGGTGATTGAGCGAACCTTTGGCCTCCTGAAGGCCAGGTTTAGGTGCCTGCATATGGCTGGTGGATCCCTAATGTACTCACCAAAGAAGGTGTGCCATATCATCGTGGCGTGCTGTATGCTTCACAACCTGGCTTTGCGACGCCAGGTGCCTTTCCTGCAGGAGGATGGTCCAGATGGTGGTGTTGTAGAAGCCGTGGAGCCTGTGGAGAGTGAAGAGGAGGAAGACTCTGAGGACGACACAGACAATAGGGACAGAGTGATACAACAGTATTTCCAGTAACACCCAGGTAAGAATCACCCACGCCATTTCACAATTGCTTCTAGCCTCCTGCATCTATACTTTCTGTAGTTCCCCACAGATGTTTTTTATTAATTTATGCCTTTCCCTTCCCTTCTCAGTGCTGTCTGACTCAGTACCTGACTTCTGCTTGGTTCGCCCATGAAATACAGCGTATTGACATTGGTATGTTGTCATGACTAATTGACAGGACAGAAATTGAACAGTAATATGTTATCCCTTTGTTAATAATACAGCATGACTCAAAACAGGTTTGTGTGCAAAAAGTGATTTATTTACAGTGCTAGATACCGGTACATGTGATTCTAAGGGTGATGGGTGGGGGTGGAGGAATATCCATGGCAGAGTCCAGTTCTCAGTCTCACAGGTGCATTGTTCTTTTGCCTGTGGAAGGATGGAGCATAGGCAGTTCATGGTTGGACAGGGTGGCAATGTGGGACAGTGGGAAGACTTGAGGGGGTATGTCCTGCTGGTGGGGGTCTTGACATCCTACTCTGTCTTTTTCTTTGGTCTCAGGCTCCTCTTACGGGGTGGTTGTTCTTCAGCAGGAGGTGGGGTTCTGGGGGGCTGTCGAGGTGTTGGGACCTCCTGTCCACTAGCGCCGGCGGAGGTGGTAGGCTGTTCCTGGTCCGGCCTAGTGACAGGGGCCCTGTGTGGTGCACCATGGTCCCGCAACACGTCCTCTATCCTGTGGAGGGCCAGGACGATGGTCCCCATTGCGGTCCCGATGATTCTCAGCTCCTCCCTGAAGCCCATGTAGCGTTCCTCCTGCTGTGCCTGGATCTCAGTGAACCTGGCCAGTACCGTCGCCATCGTTTCTTGGGAGTGGTGGTAGGCCCCCATGAGGGTGGTGAGGGCCTCTTGGAGAGTGGGTTCCCTGGGCCTCTCCCCCCCCCCCTGTCGCACAGCAGCCCTCCGAGCTGCCCGGTTTCCCCCGGCCTCTGTCCCCTGGCCGGTGTGCCCGCTCCCACTGCCCCCAGGTCCCTGTTGTTGTTGGGGTGTCGGGTTAGCCTGGGTGCCCTGTAGTGGCAGACACACCGCTGATTGAGCTGTCCTAGAGACAGAGGCATGGGCCCGCTGGGTGGGAGCTGTGCTGGTGTCGGCAGAGGGGGTCGGGTCTGGTGTGGCCTGTGTCTGGGTGAGGGGAACCGACTGCCCAGAGGTCCCCGATGGTCCGGGCTGGTCATCAGGTTCACTGTCGACAGAGCTGCTATCCTCAGTGTGGGCCTGTTCCGGTGGTGGGATGGACACTTCTGGACCCTCCTGGCTGGTGTGTTGTCGTTCGGGTCCTGCATGGGGTAAGAGAGTTTGGTTATTGTTTCTGTGTGTGCAATAGCATGCGTGTTGTGGGTGCCCTTGTCCCCCAGTGCAGGCATTCCCTGGAGGGAGGTGTTGTGAGGGTATTTAGTGGGGGGGAGGGGTTAGTGCAGTGGTCATGCTTAGGTGATGGGTGCCCATGGTTTGTGTTGGCATGCAGGAGTTGGTGTTGGGATGGGTGGGTTGTGCTGGTGAGACATTGTCAGGAAGGATGTGTGCTGGGGGGTTGGGGGTGAGGGTGGGGGTGTGGGTTGGCATGCTGGTGGGGTGTGGGGGATATAGTAGTTGAGATGGGACTTACCAGAGTCCATTCCTCCGGCTACTCCTGCGAGGCCCTGAGGATGCAGGATGGTCAAGACGTCTTGTTCCCACGATGTAAATTCGGGAGGGGTGGGTGGGGGTCCGCCGCCAGTCTTCTGGACCGCGATGTTGTGCCTCGAGACCATCGACCGGACCTTCCCCCGTAGGTCGTTCCATCTTTTGCGGATGTCCTCCCTATTCCTGGGATGCTGTCCCACCGCGTTGACCCTGTCCACGATCCGCTGCCATAGCTCCGCCTTCCTGGCTATACTGGTGTGCTGCACCTGCGAGCCGAAGAGCTGGGGTTCCACTCTTAGGATTTCCTCCACCATGACCCGGAGTTCTTGGTCCGAAAATCGTGGATGCCTTTGGGGTGCCATGGGGTGGTGTGGGTGAGGTGTGGGGTGGTGTATGTGATGAGGAGTGTGTTGGTGAGTGGTGCTTTGTGCTACTATGTGGTGTGTGTGATGGTGTAGTGTGCCTCAGTGTGTCTTCCTTTGGATTGTCTGCTGTGTCTCTCTCTCCTTCTCTCAGTATTTGGGGTCGCAGGGGTTTGTGGGTGATGTGGGTGTGTGTTTTATAGTTGGTTGATTGTGTGGGAGTGGTGTGTGTATGTGTATCAGGTGTGTGTTTTTCAAATTGTCCAATGTGGCTGTGTTTTGGTGATGTGTGTGTATTCTGACCGCGGCGGTGTGTAGCGCCAATGGAATACCGCGTTTGAATGACCGCCGTGTGGCTTCGTGGGTCGTAATGGCATGGGCGTATTTCTGTTGGCGTGACGGTGGAGGTTTGGTCATCTCCAGTTTATCGCTGCCCGCCGATGTGGCGGGCTGCAGTGGAGGACGGATTTTTGGAGGTTTGGCCGTTATGGGTCAGAATGACCGTGGCGGTTGACCGCGGCCGCGGCGGTGTTATGGCGGTCTTCTGACCGGCGGTAAGGGCATTTTACCGCCGAGGTCAGAATCACCCCCTTTATATCACTTTTCAGTGATATCTCTACAATTTCATATTGCATCTTTTATCGTTTTGACCTGCAAATATCCAGATAAATATTATACATTTTTCTAAACACTGTGTGGTGTATTTTTGTGGTGCTATATTGTGTTATTGTACGATTTATTGCACAAATATTTTACACATTGCCTTCTAAGTTAAGCCTGACTGCTCAGTGCCAAGCTACCAGAGGGTGGGCACAGGATAATTTGGATTGTGTGTGACTTACCCTGACTAGAGTGAGGGTCCTTGCTTGGACAGGGGGTAACCTGACTGCCAACTAAAGACCCCATTTCTAACAAGTGGCATCCGTCTTAAAGGATGAGTCTACTGTTGACACGCCCTGCATAGAAGCATCAGTAGCTATGAGTTTGCTAGAATCAATGGACTTCTCAATGCTCTTTGCGATATCAATTACCTTAGACAAAATTGGGTCTCCACGACTCAGCAGTCTCTCTTGATCTTTTTTGAGGAACAGCTGTAGATAAATTGATCCCTAATGAATGCATCAAGTGAGTTTCCAAAGTTGCATGAAGATACTAGTTTCCTTAAAAATGAGATATACTCCTCTACAGATTCCTCAATGCTTTGTTTACATTCAAAGAAATAAAAACATTCCAGTAGTACACTGGGTTTTTCTGAAATTTATTTGTAAGTCCTGCTACCGCTTTTGAATACTCATCAAATCTGCCAAAGCTATCTGAAAGAGCATCCAGTTCAGGCAAGTTGTCAAATATTTGCTGCCCTCATGCCAAGATGGCTGAACAGACGTACCATTTTCCTTTTTGAATCAAATTTCGTTGCATCAAAAACTATCATATTATTTTCAAAGTTGTGCTACCAGTGTTCCCATAATATAGTTGGTTTACCTGAACTTTGTAAAAATGGTGCAATTTTTGCATACTGAGAGACATTGACCACTATCATGGCCAAAAGAGGAATAAACGTACTAAATACTTAAATTAACAAAATTAAAAGTAAATTTAAAAAAAAACTATTTTGCAATGAATTATACAATTTGAGCAGTACTTAGTGCAACCATAGTGGCGTATGAAGTGAAAACTGAATGCTGCCGACCACAAATGATTAAAAAGTAAACACAGTCCTCATAGTGGTTTTCCTGTTACCGAAATTTCTGAGTATTAATAGGTATAAATTTGGAAGCAATGTAACAGGTTAATTGGGAAACTGTGTGTCTGTCACCGAACTTCCTTAGCCCCCTGAGTGCCACTGCGAGCTGGTCTCGTCCTGGCACATGGTTCCCGTGTGCCGGGACGAGACCAGCTCGACCTGCACCTGGCCCACGGGGGGAGCACTCGTGCTCCCTGTGGGCCATCCTCCAACACCCCCCAGTCGGGGATTGAAGGGGAATCGCTTCCCCTTCCACTCCCCCACCCCCTAGTGACGTTTGATGACGTCAGCACGCAGATGTGATCGGGCAGCAGAAATGCCCACTAGACACCAGGGAATTTTGCTTTTTTATGTATTTCAATAAAGGGAGCAGTCCCTTGGGCAAGGGTCGCTCCCGAGGGGGGCATATTATTTTTAGGCCATTTCTGCCCCCCTGGGGATCAGAAACCACTAGACACCAGATTTTTTTTTTTTTTAATCAATACTTACGCATAAGGGGAGCGGCCCTGGCAAGGGCCGCTCCCCAGGGGACCAAATTATTTTTAGGCCATATCTGCCCCTGGAGGAGGAGCAGAAAACCCCTAGACACCAGGGATAATTCTGTTTTTGTTTATTTATTTATTTTATATGTGGGAAGCAACCCCTTAGGCAAGGGTCACTCCCTCGGGGCCAAGTTATTTTTAGGCCATTTCTGAACACCTCTGGGGGCAGAGTGGCATAATATAATTAGGCAGATCTGCCCCCAGGGAGGGCAGAAACCACTAGACACTAGGGAATTTTTATTGTTTTTATACTTACGCATAGGGGAGCGGGCGCTTGGACAAGGGCCGCTCCCCGGGGGGGAAACATCTTTAGGCCATTTCTGACCCTCTGGGGGCAGAAAACCCCTAGATAGCAGGGATACATAATTTTTTTCTTTTCTTTTTTTATATGTAGGGAGCGACCCCTTAGGCAAGGGTCGCTCCCCGGGGAGCCAAATTATTTTTAGGCCATTTCTGCCTCCCCTGGGGGCAGAAACCTCTAGACACCAGGGATATATGTATATATATATTTTTACTTTATGTTTTTATGCAATGTATAGGGGCAAATTTAATTTAGGCCATTTCTTGAGGGCAGATCGGCCTATTTTTGTTTGGCCAATCTGACCCCAAGGGGGACAGAAACCACTAAACATCAGGGATTGGTGTGTGTTTTGTTTGAGGGGGAAGACCCTTGGGCAAGGGTCGCTCCCCATGGGGGCACATTACTGTTGTCCATATCTGCCCACCTTGGGAGCAGATCAACCTATTTTTGGAAGGCCCATCTTCCCCCAAGGAGAGCAGAAAGCCCACCAGAGGCAATGGAAGATGTTATTTTCAAAATATGAGGGTGGGGGTATGGCCATACCCCCACCCCAAATAAATGTCGCCAAAACTACCCCCGATCCAGACTGGGGGGGGGGGAGTCTATTAGATGCCAGGGAATTCAAAAAAAGAAACAATTGCGGGTGGTGACTACCAACCAGTATGAGCCTGGTTATGCCCCCACCCCAGCTGAAGGGGTTAACAGTCTTTCAGTTCTCACCTGCACACTAAAACATTTTATCCCACGGCAAGCAAGAGGACATTTGATTATTTTGAGTTTTGGTTTTACATTTGGGCCATGAGAGCTTGGTAACTCTCAAAATCGTCCCACTTGAAATGGTGAGGGCTGCACTTTTTTGACTTTGGGACGCTGCCAGGTAGAAAAATCCACAAGACCTAGACACATCTAAAAACTAAACATCTGGTTGATTCCAGGGTGGTGTGCTTCACATGCACCCCACCATTTTCTTACCCACAACACCCTACAAGCATCCAACTTTGCTGGAAATTACAAATTTTCCACATTTTTGTGATGGAACCTTCTGGAATCTGCAGGAATCCACAAAATTCCTACCACCCAACATTGTTTCGTCTATACCAATAAAAATTCTGCTGCATTTGTCAGCCTAAAACTGTTTTTTTTTTTCCAAACTGCCCTTTTGGACCGCTTTGGTTCCCCCTCAGTTTCGACATGTTTTTGGCTCTTCTCTATCACAGGCACTGGCCCACCTACACAAGTGAGGTACAATTTTGACCGGGAGACTGAGGGGAACGTTGGGTGATAGGAAATATGTCCCGGTGCGGTGATCCCACACAGAAATGTAGGGAAAATGGGAATTTGTAACTAAATTTGAGATTTGCTGAGGATTCTGGGTAAGAAATCATTGGGTGATCCACGCAAGTAACACCTTCCTGGACTCCCTCGGGTGTCTAGTTTTCAGAAATGTATGGGTTTGGTAGGTTTCCCTAGATGTCTGCTGAGCCCTGGACCAAAAACGCAGGTGCCCCCCGCAAAAACAGGTAGTTTTGTATTTGATCATTTTGATGTGTCCAGATAGTGTTTTGGGGCATTTCCTCTCGCGCGCACTAGGCCTACCCTCTCAAGTGAGGTGTTTTTTTGGCTAAATTTAGAGGTTTGCAAAGAATTCTGAGTAGCAGAACCTGGAGAGAGCTCCACACGTCACCCCATCTTCAATTCCCCTAGGTGTCTAGTTTTCAAAAATGCGCAGGTTTGATAGTTTTCCCTAGGTGCCGGCTGAGCTAGAGGCCAAAATCCACAGCTAGGCACAGGTCTGTTTTCTTTAGGGAAAATGTGATGTGTGCACGTTGTGTTTTGGGGCATTTCCTGCTGCGGGCGCTAGGCCTATCCACACAAGTGAGGTACAATTTTTATCGGGAGACTTGGGGAAACGCTGGGTGGAAGGAAATTTGTGGCTCCTCTCAGATTCCTGAGCTTTCTGTCACCGAAATGTGAGGATAAGGTGTTTTTTTGGCCAAATGTTGAGGTTTGCAAATTATTCTGGATAACAGAACCTGGTGAAAGCGCCCACAAGTCAACCCATCTTGGATTCCCCTGGGTGTCTAGTTTTAAAAAATGTGCAGGTTTGGTAGGTTTCCCTAGGTGCCGGCTGAGCTAAAGGCCAAAATCTACAAGTAGGCACTCTGCAAAAAACACGTCAGATTTCAATGTAAAAATGTGATGTGTCCATGTTTCGTTTCCTGTCGCAAGCATTAGGCCTACCCATGCAAGTGAGGTACCATTTTTATCAGGAGACTTGGGGGAACACACAATAGCAAAACAAGTGTTATTGCCCTTGTCTTTCTCTACATTTTTCCTTCCTTATGTAGGAGAGTGTGTAAAAAAGACGTCTATTTGAAAAATGCCCTGTAATTCATATGCTAGTATGGGCACCCCGGAATTCAGAGATGTGCAAATAACCACTGCTTCTCTACACCTTATCTTGTGCCTATTTTGGAAATACAAAGGTTTTCTTGATACCTTTTTTTCACTCTTTATATTTCAGCAAATGAATTGCTGTATACCTGGTATAGAATGAAAACCTATTGCAAGGTGCAGCTCATTTATTGGCTCTGGGTACCTAGGGTTCTTGATGAACCTACAAGCCCTTTATATCCCCGCAACCAGAAGAGTCCAGCAGACGTAACGGTATATTGCTTTCAAAAATCTGACATGGCAGGAAAAAGTTATAGAGTCAAATGTGGAGAAAATGGCTATTTTCTTCACCTCAATTTCAATATTTCTTCATTTCAGCTGTTATTTTCCATAGGAAACCCTCGTAGGATCTACACAAATTACCCCTTGCTGAATTCAGAATTTTGTCTACCTTTCAGAAATGTTTAGCTTTCCAGGATTCAGCATTGGTTTCACACCCATTTCTGTCACTAACTGGACGGAGACTAAAAGCACCAAAAATAGTAAAAATGGGGTATGTCCCAGTAAAACCCCAAAATTGTGTTGAAAAATTGGGTTTTCTGATTCAAGTCTGCCTGTTCCTGAAAACTTGGAAGATGGTGATTTTAGCACTGAAAACCCTTTGTTGATGCCATTTTCAGGGAAAAAAACAGAAGCTTTCTTCTTCATCCCTTGTTTTCCCTTTTTTTTTTTTTTAAACGAAATTATCGCTGTGGTTTGGCTAATTTCTTTGTTTCCTTCAGGGGAACCCACAAACTCTGGGTACCTCTAGAATCCCTAGGATGTTGGGAAAAAAAGGACGCAAATTTGGCATGGGTAGCTTATGTGGACAAAAAGTTATGAAGGCCTAAGCGTGAACTACCCCAAATAGCCAAAAAAAGACGTGGCACCTGAGGGGGAAAAGGCTCGCAGCGAAGGGGTTCACTAAAGAGGAGCATCATGCACCAGTGTTAAAAGCCGAAAATTGTCAATATAAGGGCTCAAAGTTTTCTTGGCTCAAGACGGTGCATATGATTCTTAATGACATGCAGACGTCAGGTGTGCTGTGATTCATGCACTCCGCAAGCCCTCCTGAACTTGCGGTAGGCACAGCTGGTGCTGAAATTGATGTCGCCGATCAGCACAGGCTGAATGAGAAATGATCCAAGCATTCTGCTAACTCTCCTTAGCTCACTGCAGGCACAATGTGCTGAGATTGAAGTGTGCCACTCATCACAGGTTGATTGTAAAAAGTTCCAGATCAACCCACTCAGGGCCTGGCATTTTCTGGGAAAACAACAAATAACCATCCATAAGTTGGTATAAATACAGAACACAATTTGTGCCTGGTCCTCCCCCCCTCCCCCGGTAAAACTGCTCAATGCCAACATCATTTCAGTGGTATAATCATCAGAAGGCACAAATGGTAGAGTAGACTTTAATAGGGCTCAAAGTTCTGAGAAGCCCACAACTGAGTCCTCACACATCCAGAGTAACTGCCAGAATAAAGATTTTGACAGCAGCTTCAAAGCAAGAACTCAGAATGTCAACCAACACTGGAATAATATCATTCTCAAAACCCTTTCCAAAAAACCCTGTGTATCTCCTGGTGGAGCACAAGATGCACATACAATTCATATGTACACAACAACCTGTTACTACAAGCAGCCAGGTGATGTTGGATGACATCTCTTGCTAAAGCGCTAGACAGTCAATCCTTGCTGATGTGTGCTAGGGGAAATTCTTTTTGTATGGCATACCAGCAAGAAATACATGTGGGTGTAAATGTGGTGATAGAATAATAAAGATAATGCGAGAGGCTGTGGGTGTTCTGTTATGATGGGAGGAGTTAGACTTGGAAAAGGAGGGGATAGGTTATTAAGGTACAAAGTCTAGGTGCCCCTCAACTCCTATCTACCCAGTACCAGTGATGGAACTGATGATTTAATCTGCCATGTTATATGTGACATTGCAGTCAGTCATAAGCAATGCAGTCAGAGCTGCATTGCGGTTCAAGCAGCTAACCATAAAATGCAAATTTTCAGTGCAGGATTTAGTTTGTTGCCTAATAATGTGAATTTAATTGTGGATTTTTCAAGGAATTTCTGAGATTCTTTTAAGTATATCTTAATGTGTTAGCAGCAAACAACACCTGTAGTTAACAACGATTTTCCATTACTATGAACATTTACATATTAACTGCTTAGAAATACTAACACACCAATAAAAATCACTTTAAATCTCAATAAAATATATTTTTAATGGAAATGTCTCGCACTTTGGAGGAGGTTAAGGTCGGCCCCATGTTGTATGTTAAATGAAGCTGATATCCCTCAAAGAACCTACTTTTTATGTTTGATTACTTTCTTATGTTTGGTGGTTTTGGTGTGTTCTTTAGCTATACCAAGGGCAGTATCCTAGCAGTCTTACTCTTCATCTTTACTTGAATGAACTTTGAAGCCACCTGTGGTGAGTGGTGCTTGATGTACCTCCAATGGCAGGAAAGATTATTCCAGTTCTTGTATTATTGGATAATATTACAGGACCAGATTATGTTGTCCATCACCAGCACTATCACTGTCACTGACAAAAAGAGCTGGTGAGTGAAATAACGTTGTAAATGGGGACAACGGCAATCACCAGGCTAGCTGTAGGAAGTGAATTAGTATGATCAGCTAGGGGTTTGATATACACAATTCTCAGCCTCTCTGTTGTAATGAAACTTTAACTCCCAATGCCCTGTACTCTTTCCCGTTTCCATTTATGTAATCCCTCTCCACCCCTTTGTTTCATAATCTATGGTCAGATCCCTCTCTATGTCATTTGGAATATTGAGATCAGGCAGCTGAGCTGACTAGATTCTGTCTGAGAGAAAAGCAATAAAGTTGTCAGCATTTTACAAATAAAGCATGTGCTTTAAAAAGTGTTTGTGCTTACTTCCCTCTGTAGTCTGCTTAGGGAGCAATAGACATTATGCTCAAAATTAACTTTAGGGGACTCAGAATTGTTATATCACTGAGTCTGATGAAGCAGAAAATGAAGGTTTTGATTTATTAACGCATAAACGTAGTGTGAAATAATCACGTGTGATTTTAACCGAACTAATAAAGAATGTACAGGGACAAAATGTGCCCTCAGAGTAGTTTGCCAACATTTATACGCGTGCTTTATATAACGTGATGTATTAGAATTGCACTAATCCGACATAATTATAAACGTGTGCTACGATTTGCTTGTTTGAAATGCTTTAGCTTAGCATTACTTTAGCGGAGGCTTTGGCCTAGTGGCCTGGTCTCACGGTTTAGATGCTCGTATTTTTCCAATGTGCTATTAAACGTGTATTTCTGCTTGAAGCTGTACTTTTCCACAGAAACCGTTCACATGCTTATCTTAAAGTTTCGTGCCAGCCTGGCATATTTTCTCTTTACTTCAAGGTCGACTTGCAGGTGCGGACAATGGAGGCTCTGAAAGTGAGCTAATTGGTAGACAATGTTGCAACTTGCGTACCCATCTCCAAGGATAATGTATGCTTAAGTGAAAGCTTGAGAACTGTCGTTTTTGATTGGACAATTTGAAGCTAACCTATGAACCCTCCAATGGAAGACCCTACTGGATTCGAACTGTTGTCTATAAAAACCAGGTGCACGAGAAGAAGGTAGCTATTAGCGGCCATTACCCGGACACTACGCCATTTTGTAGACTTCGTAGCTATTATGGCCCACTTTGCTGCAACGCCATTTTGAGAGACTTTGATGCTTTCTCTAATCGAGAGAAAGAGACTTTAAATGATTCTTGCCCTAGAGACTTTAACTTTGATTTGTCCCTTTGCATGAAGTAGTAGTTTTACTTTGCCGCCGTGAGGCAATTGCCCCGTCCACCCCTGCCCCTTTGTCCCGTCCCATGCTGATCGAGCAACGGTACCTGTGAGACGAAGACTTCCTTGATTGCTGATCGTAATTGGTAAATATGAAAGGAAATTGTAAAATTGCATTGTGTTTCTTTTAGGTAACCAACTGCTGATTTTGATAAGAGCCCTAGCTAGGAGTTTTTCTAAATTAATGTTGCTAAATTGTTTTTGCATGAAGTCCCACATGCCGATGCTAATTTGAGGTTAGATGAGGATTCCATATGTCGCACGATGCAATTTGAGATCTTGTTATGCTGACTAAATGTATGCAATTAGTTCATTACAGATTATCGTATTAGTGCTTTGCATTGCCATTATCGAATGCCTTGTGATTCAAATGCTACATAGATTACACTTGTTTCGACGCTATGGACAGCTATTAATGTTCATTTATGTTTATCATTTGGTGTTGAGACACATATATATTGTGCTAGCTTTGTTAATATAGGGAAATAAATTCACTAACTTTGCAATAAAATAGTGTGGTTATTCCTGACTGAAAGGTCAGGGTTCGCCGAAATGTATTCTGGACTAATTGTTAAGTGTTATGTTGATCAAGGTATTGCTTATGTTCGTTATTGATTATTGATTTCAAGAAATTGATCGATTAAGAGTACAGAGAGTTCCCACTTAGTCAAAAGATTCATCGGCCTAAAGAGCGTCCGAACATAGGTAAATTATTACTACGGACCGCTCTATCAGTAGATGGTAGCAGAGGACGGTTTCGTCTTTTGGGACCCTGTACTCTTAAAATACATGGTGTTGAATTAACGGTTACGCATTTTGAGACCCCACTCGAGAAGTTGAATTAGATTTTTTTTTGGGTAAAACAGATTGACAGAATGATGATGGGCTAGGTCCACCGCGACTTTCCCGGGATCTCGGAGCTTGCGAATGGAGAGAACGGAGGTGTGGAAACAGCGTTGGCGGTACTAGTGATGGTATGAGTGAAGTTAGGGTTTTGCGCTTGCACAGCTTATTGCCGCAGGGTGTGTGAAAAGGTTGCGAGGATTTTTTTCTTTTAGAGGATAGCGGAGGTGCGACTCCGAGTGTAGAAGTAGAGAAGTCGTCGAACTTCACAGAAATAGCGGAGGTGCGGCTCCGAGTGTGAGAGTAGGGAAGTCGTCGAACTTCATGTGCGTGTGGCGCTTTGTGCATAAAAAGGTCCACGTGGTTGTTGTTGTTGAGACGGGCCCTGCGAGGTCAAGAGACTCCGGAGTATGTTGATCCATGTTGTGGTCTGGGCGGTTTAGTAGGTTGATCGGGCGTGGTCAACGAGTCGGTACGTGTGGTAGGGAGTGAAAGAAACTTCGACTTCGGGCTTTGACAAGATTCTAAGTGCACTAGAATAGATCATTGACAAGTTGAGAGTAGGTCTGCAGGTCAGATTTGCTTGCGAACGTGGGGACTGAGAAAGACGGAATAGCGGCCGAGGCTGGTGAAAGGTCCCTAAGGTCCTGAAGCGACTGTGTTACCCTTCCTGTAGTAAACCGACAGATCTGTTTTAGTTTTTGGTAGCTCGCGATACATGCAAGAAGTTGTTACAAGAGGAGCTGAGTGAAGGAAGACTAGCCGCGAGGCTTTGTCAGCCGCAGTGTGTGTGAGTGTGACGTCACTAGGAGCCGCGCTGGGATAGGTTGGTTGCAGAGAAGGGTCGCGCACGGATTGGACGCAGTCCGTGGGGCTCGATTGCAAGGGGAAAGGCAGGCGAAGAGTATTCCGGGAATTAAAGTCACCTATTGATTACAAATTTTGTGGAATAAAAGTGACCTATTGATTACAAACTTTGCGAAATAAAAGACGAGAAAATGAAATTCCTTAAAGCATTTAGGAGTGCGATGAAGGGGGAGTCTTACATTAAAGCGAGCGTAGGGGAGGAGACGCCGCCCGAAGGCACACCATCTTACATTGTAATGGAGGAAAAAGGGGTAGCTCCGTGTCTTTGGCTAAAGCAATGGCACAAACTGACGGAGAAACATGGGAGCGTAGCATTCCCGATACATGGGACATTCAATATAAGGATCCTAGAGAATTTGAGATTCACGATGTACGACATGAAGGTGCCTCCAAGGCCGGCACAGTTTGAGGCTCTAGCAATTTGGGAACTAATGGCCAGACAGCAACAGCAGAAGAAGTTTGAGACCAGGATGAGGAAGGTAGAAAAGACACTAGCGGATGCTAGGTGGGATAATGCACAGAAGGTGTGGAGGTCAGATGTATTGCAGGGGATAAAATTGTTTCCAGCAATTACTAAGGAAAAAGAGGAGACAGGTAAGAAAGCTACCTGTAAGACAGACAGGAAGTGTTCCAAGGATAGAGAGGACGAGGAAAAATTGAGAAGAGAAGAGGAGTTAGAGGATGAGGAGTTAATAATGCAATTGCTGAACGACCGTCCACCACCTTATGCGGAGAATGGACAAGGTCCAAGTACCAGTTCTGCCCCTCTGGCATCGGTACGGAACAGTGAAACTCAGAGTTCAGGAGCAGCATCGGGATCTAAGGACCCGAGTTTACTGTTTACCCCGCAGATACCGCAGGTTAGGAGAATATATCCAGATGTGCCCGTGTTCAAACCAGCAGAAAATTATCAACCGCAGATGCCAGGGTACTACAGCAGTGACAATAGTGGAGGAATGGTTCTAGAACAAACAGTAAGGGGAGTACAGAATGGTCACAATCCAACAATGATACAGGCTGAATCAACTCAGTTTATGATGCCTCAAAAGCAGATGCAGGGAGGAAACGCACATGCTCAGATGACGGGGAGTCAGATGGGCATGCCGGCAATGATGACCCATAGTATGGGAATGAACATGCCTCAGAACATGGGAAATGGACAGAACCCAGATGCGATATCACTACCCATTACTGTAGGTCCACCGGTACCTCTGTACAGTCAGCCTAACTTAGGTATGAGCGGTCAGGGATCAATACTGCAGAATGGGACAGAAAGGAGGTGCATAGAGAACACTCCAGGGATAACTCCTATAGCGGCTCAGCCAAATGGATCTGGATCCTTGATGGAGTTTAGTCCCATATGTGCTCAGTCTACACTGGTGAGGTCGAGTCCCCCACTGATAATACCTCTAACATCGAATACTGAAAAGTTGCCGCAACCATCAATGGCAGTCGATGTGAATGCTACACTGATGGGGGTAAATGCGCAACAGCTGACACAGTGGTTCAACAGTTTAAATTCAACACAAAGTTCAGCCAGTGGGAAAGGAGAAGACTATATGAATAGGGTCAGGTTGAACATGGAAGCACAAGAATTGGTGGAAGGGACTATGGGTGTAAATAGGTTAGAGTCCTACACGGAAGAAGAGCTGAGGTATCTATGTCCCAGGATTACGAAGGAAGTGAACAAGGTACATAAGAGCTTGCAGGAAGCAGCTGACAGAAACGGGGTTGACATAGACAAGATGAAACACTTGAGCAGAAGCTACAGGTTGGATTTTGGGACCACAGATTTTGAACACATGAGGTCAGCAGGCATGAAGACACACCTTAGAGAATTGCTACAGAGTGCACAAGTGTGGAGGTGCTTAGACAAGTGGGAAAGCAGATGGGTAAAGAGGAAGGAAAAGAGGAGGGACAGTGCTACAGAGCATAATGAGAAAAGACCACAAAGCAGCGAGACAGTAACCATGTTACCAATGAGGGAGACAGCAGGGGGAAAATTAATACATGTACCATGGCACAGAAGCGACATTCAGTCATTTACGGATGATTTTCCCAAACTGAGAGAGAAGCCAATTGAATGGTATCAACAGACTGATAGGTTTGTGAAGCTTGCAAAATGTCTCTGGGAAGACCTAAACACTCTCTTTGAGATTGTGGTTCCGGCAGATTTGTGGGAGGATTGCAAAAGAGCTGTAGGTTGGCCGACAAGTGAACCAGAGAGAGACAGGGAGACGGGTGCACCATCACCTATGGTGATGAGCTTGTACTATAAGGTGATTGAGCATTTGAAGACGAAGGTTGCCGCGAAAAATGTGGATTGGCAGAAGATTGATCGAACTGCCCAAGAGGCTAAAGAATCGATTCATAGTTACTATGAGAGGTTGTTGAAGGCGTTCAAGAATTACAGTGGCACGGAAACAATCGAGGCGAAGGATATGCTTCATTTTGTGTTCAGATTTGTGGAAGGGTTGAGACCAGAGATAAGTCAGATGATAAAGTCGCATTTGATTTGCTGGCAGTCGAAACCGATTGATGAGGTCTTGAATTATGCGAAATACTGTAGCGACGAGATTGAGGTGAAACAGAAAAAGCTGAAAGAGAAGGTGATGATGATGCAACTTAAAGCAGCTCAGACAGGTCTGCAAGGTTTGCAAGGGATGCAAGGGTTCCAACAGCAGGTGCCGCAACCGCAGCCGCAGTTGCAGGGAAACGTGTCGTTTCAGCCACAGGCCAGAGGCAGAGGCAGAGGAGGTTTTGTGAATAACGGTCCGGATTTGAACACTGTTGTGACGGGTGTGCAGGCAATGAAGAAGGTGATGCCGTGTCACGTGTGCGGAATTGTCGGTCATTGGAAACGTGAGTGCCCGATGGTGGTGCAGGAAGGTGCAGGTGCAGGTGTAGGTGTTGGTCAGCAAAACAATGATGTCAATGCCTTTCAGACAATGAGGGGACCGAAAATGAGAGGTCCAAACCCAAATTTTCAGACCATAAATCAATTGCAGGGATTACAACCTATGCAGCCGCAGCAGATGCCTCGTATGCAGATGACGCAAATGCAGCCGATGCAACAGCAGTTACCCATGGTACCTAATCAACAAATGCAAATACCTTTGGCACCAATGAGTCAGCAGCAAGTGATGGTTCCTCCACAGGTCTCGGGTCAGGTAATGAGTACAAATGGCACTGTACAACAGTTCCCATTACACAGTGAGAGTGGAATAAACAATGTATGGGAGAGTGAGTGCTCAGAAGAGGAAGGAGATTGTGTGCTTGCAGCATCCTTGGAAGTTGATCAAAAGGGTCCGTACGTAGAGGGAAGAGTAATGGGTCATCGTGTTTCATTCTTGGTGGACACGGGAGCCACACGTTCAACTGTTAAGAGCAGTGAAGTACCAAATTTGCCACTCTCAGGGAGGACAGTTCAAGTGGTGGGAGTAGCAAACAGGCACCTGACGAACCCAATAACAGATCTGGTACCAGTCAGCATCGGTAACTATCAAGGGGTGCATCAGTTTGTGATATGTGACTCAAGCCCGATAGCACTGTTAGGGAGAGACCTATTGTGCAAATTGGGTTGTTCGATCATGTGTTCGAACGAAGGAATAACAATCCAGACGAGCAGTGATGGGGAAGAAGAGGACAGTGTAGAGGGGGATGAAATGGAAACGGTAGATGAAGAGTATCCTCTGATTTGTCTTTTCCCGATGATAACTGAAGAAGATATTCCAGCTGAATTACGGGAGACAGTCGGAAAGGAAGTGTGGGACATGACAGGGAAAGAGGTGGGATTGATGAAAGGAGTGGAACCAGTGAAAGTGACTGTAAAGTCCAATGCAATCTTTCCCCAGACCCCACAATACCACATGGCACAAGACACCCTCATGAAAGTTGCTCAACTTATTGACGAATTTGTAAAACAAGGAGTACTGAAAGAAGTGTTAAGCAGTCCATGTAATTCACCAATAATGGGACTAATAAAGCCGAGTGGAAAGGTCCGACTTGTGCAAGACTTGAGGAAAATAAATGACATCATAGTCAAATGCTGCCCAGTAGTACCGAATCCAGCTGTGATAATGTTTCAAATTCCTTGCGATGCCGAATGGTTCTCGGTCATCGATTTGTCACAAGCATTCTTTTCTGTGCCTCTTCATGAGGACAGCCAATTTCTCTTTTGTTTCAAATTCCTAGACAGAGTGTACAGTTGGTGTCGAATTCCTCAAGGGTTTTCTGAGTCACCGTCGATATTCAATCAGATTCTAAAGAAAGACTTGGAAGAGTTAGAGTTGCCATTCGAGTCAACCCTAGTACAATACATTGACGACCTACTGGTTGCATCAAAGACAGAAAGCGACTGCACGGCCAATACCATTGCTCTGTTGAACCATTTGGGAAGGAATGGACACAAGGTGTCTCCTTCCAAATTGCAGTTCTGTCAGAAGAAAGTGAAATACTTGGATCACCAGATAGAGAAGGGATCACGGAGAATAATGAATGAGAGAATACCGAGTGTACTTCAAATGAGTCCGCCCAAGACGAGAAAGGAAGTGAGGAAGTTTTTGGGAATGGTGGGCTACTGTCGCCAGTGGATTCCCAACTTCTCGACTCTAGCAAAACCTTTACTGAAACTGACCCAGAAGGATGCCTTGGATCAAATTGAACTGAAAGGAGATGAGATGGATGCTTTTGTTGAATTGAAAGAGTGCATGTGCAGGGCTCCAGCTTTAGGTATGCCTGATTACACAAAGCCTTTCACATTGTTTTGCCATGAACGTGATGCATGTTCTTTGTCTGTCTTGACTCAAGCCCATGGTGGCGTAAACAGACCAGTAGCGTATTTTTCAGCTACTTTGGATCCGGTCGCAGCAGCACTCCCAGGGTGTTTGCGCGCCGTAGCAGCAGTTGGTATCAGCCTCACTCAGAGTGAAGGAATAGTGATGGGACACCCAGTAACAGTCATGGTCCCTCACTCAGTTGAGATACTTTTGACCCGCTCCCGAACGCAACACATGACTGGAGCAAGACTCACAAGGTATGAAACGATTATTCTGGGCTCACCGAATGTGCAGCTGAAAAGGTGCACTACGTTGAATCCAGCAACCTTGCTTCCTGGAGAAAATGCTGAAATTGAGAACGCTGAAGACGTCGAGCATGACTGCCTTCAGGTGACTGAATTTTGCACAAAACCTCGACCGGACATTAAAGATACTAAACTTGATGAAAATGACCAAATTCTTTTTGTTGATGGTTCATGTCTAAGAGACGGGATGGGGATTTTGAAAGCAGGATACGCTGTATGTACTGTAACAGGGGTCTTGGAAGCGGGATGGCTCCAAGGAGTCTATTCTGCACAAGTAGCAGAACTTGTAGCCCTTACCAGAGCATGTCAACTGTCTGCATTGATGAAAGTCACCATTTACACTGATAGTCAATATGGATTTGGGATTGTGCATGACTTTGGACAACTATGGTCACAGAGAGGGTTCCTGACTTCTTCAGGATCCCCAGTGAAGAACGGGGAGAGGATAAGGGAATTGTTACACGCTATTCAAGTGCCAGCCGAAGTTGCAGTGGTAAAGTGTAGTGCTCACACGAAAGGACAGGACTATGTTTCTCTGGGAAATGCATATGCGGATCAGGTCGCAAGATTTTGTGCCCTGAACTGTATATTACTCAGAGATGAATGGAATTCAATAAGTGAGCCAGAACTCGAACCAGCTGAAGCATTTGCCTTGAAGGTCGTAGATACAATAGATGAATTAAAAGCATTACAAAATAATGTCAGGGAGGATGAAAGAGATTCCTGGATTAAATCACAATGTATAAAGAGACAAGACGAGTTATGGGTTTCACATGAGGGAAAATTTGTTTTGCCAAATAGTCTCTTATCACAGCTTGCGCGGTTCTATCATGGGCAAGCTCACCTAGGGAGAGATGCCATGATAAGATTGTTCAAAATTGATTGGTTTAACCCCAGATTTCGTCAAGCTGCAGAAGCAGTTTGCCATCGATGTGTCACTTGCCAGCAGATGAACCCAGGAAAGGGAACAGTTGTGAACGCGAGTCACATTGGTAGGGCAAGCGGGCCTTTTAGTCGAATGCAGATGGACTTCATTGAGATGCCTGTACATGGAGGTCTGAAGTATGTGTTGGTGATTGTGTGCATTTTTAGTCACTGGATTGAGGCATACCCCACACGTAGAAATGACAGCCTTACAGTTGCCAATCTACTGTTGAGAGAGTTGATACCACGTTTCGGATTCCCGATCTCTTTAGAATCAGATAGGGGAAGTCACTTCAATAACGAGGTGATAAAGTTACTTTGCGAAGCGCTGAACATTGAGCAGAAACTGCATTGTAGCTATCGCCCTGAAGCATCAGGACTGGTGGAGCAGATGAATGGTACACTAAAATCAAGAATGGCGAAAATATGTGCATCGACAAATTTGAAATGGCCTGACGCATTGCCCTTGGTGCTAATGTCAATGAGAAACACCCCTGATAGAAAGACTGGATTGTCTCCGCACGAAATTCTCATGGGCAGGGCTATGAGACTTCCTGCAGTTCCCGCAAACGCGCTTTTGAATATTACAGATGATATGGTGTTAGACTACTGCAAAGGACTGGCTGACGTGGTTCGCTCTTTCTCTCACCAGGTGGAAGCGACCACCTTGCCACCGATCCAAGGTCCTGGACACGCACTGAAAGCAGGTGACTGGCTCGTGGTGAAGAAGCACGTGAGGAAGTCGTGCCTGGAACCCCGTTGGAAAGGTCCTTTCCAAGTGATCCTGACGACAACTACCACTGTGAAGTGTGCGGGGGTTCCCAACTGGATTCACGCCAGTCACACAAAGAAGGTGTTGTGTCCCACAGATGAGGAAGTTGAAGCGCTGAAACTGCCAGTGCCTGATAAAACAGTGCTGAGTGCTGAGACAGAACAAAACTGTTAAGTTCCACTCCACAGACAACTTCTTCTTTTTTCAAGTTCTCTTTATTCTCGTAAAAAGTCACAACACCTTCAGCAGATACAGAGCCAGCCACTCTTTCTCTTCCTTCAGATCCTTCTCTCTTCCCATCATTCCATTTCACACCTCATCCTACTACCTCATCACATTCTAAGTTCCATAAAGGAGATACTACAATGAATGGTGAAATCTCCACACACCTCCCCCCTTTCACTATAGGAACAAATAAATCAAAAAGAGAATAATAGAATAATATAATAAACTATGTACAACAATGTAGAGCATCTAAGAAATTTTTAACGATCAAGTTTGCAAACATTCCCCAAGTTCCATGTAGATCCATTCTCTAAAACCACCACATTTTTCCTTACATTCAATACACGTTGAGGAGGATAAAATTTGCTTTCTCCTTTAAGAACAATACCTTTCTTCTTTACTGCCACCCAATCTCCCCTTCGTATAATGCTAGATTTCACACACATCCTCCTGTTGTAGTATGTAGCACCTTTTTCCTGCATTTTTTCAACCCTTGCTCTTATTGACTCTCTATCAACCACCACCTTCTTATTTGTCTTCAACCACACAGGACACTCTAGCACACCCGGTTCTCTTCCTTTCAATGATACAAAAGGTGACACTCCTGTTATAGAATGGGGAGTCGTTCGATAGGTCCACATCATTTTTCTCAACTCTTTTTTCCACGGAAGTTGATTCGCCAAAGATAGCTGTATGTTCTCCATAATCAATCGATTTACCCTCTCCACTAGACCATTGGCTTGCGGATGGAAAAGCGCTACCCTCTCATGTGTGATTCCAACTCTTCGTAAATAATCAGTCATTTCTGATGATATAAATTGCACCCCGTTATCGGACACAATGTATTTTGGTATGCCCTCTTCCATGAATACCTCCTCAAAGAACTCTATTACTACGGAAGTTCTCACATCCCCAACCACCTTAGTAATTAACCATTTAGAGTGATAATCCACTAACACCAGAATATATTTACACCCCATATCCAGACAGGATATAGGTCCAATAAAATCCACAGCCAGTTTCTCCCATGGACCATTAGGAAATTTTATAGGAGCCAAAGGTACATGCCTTACCACCTTGGTCTTGTCACTGTTGGTACATGCCACACAATTCCTCACAGCCTCTTCCACTTGTTTGTCCATCTCAGGCCACCAAAATGTTTGCCTTACCTTCCTTTTCATTGTTCCCCTACCCAGATGTCCTTGATGGGTAATCTCAATAATGTGTTTACGTACACTAACAGGTGGAACCAATTGGTCCCTCCTTAATAACCTCCCACTGACTATACTTAGTTGATCCCTAATTCTAAAATACTTTACTAAGTCACAATCCTGCTCATCACCATTCCTCCAACCATTAACTACTCTTTCCTTCACAACCTGCATAGTTGGGTCACTTACCTCTGCCTGTTCCCATTCTTGCGCCGTTATAGCCACGTCTCCTAAAATAGTGTTCACTACATCTTTTGACTCCTCTTCTAAAAACTCTCCTTCACTCACAGGCGCTCTAGACAAATAGTCCGCCATAACATTCTTACTACCCTTCACAAACTCCACCGTAAAGTTGTAGCTCAAAACTGATAACAACCATTTAGAAATTCGCGGGGTAATACCTCCCTCCAGCCCACGTCCCCCTTTAAAAATGTAGGTAAGTGGCTTGTGATCGGTCTTCAATTTAAAGGGTAAACCCCATAAATAAAATTTAAAATGGTTTATTCCCCAACAACAAGCTAGGGCCTCTCTCTCTATTACGGAGTATGACACTTCAGCACCTTGCAGTCTTCTAGACGCAAATCCAATCACACGTTCCTCACCTTCCTTAACCTGAGTTAACACAGCACCAACACCTACATTACTAGCATCAGTTGTCAAAAAGGTTTTGGGACATGAATCAAATATCCCCAACGTGGGAACCTTTGAAATATGATCCTTTAGTTCCCGAAAAGAGTACCTACAACTTTCATCCCACTCATACACTACTCCCTTCTTCATCAGTTTTCTTAATGGTTCAACAATCTCAGAAAAGTTCTTAACAAACTTGGAGCAATACTCTGCAAGTCCAAGAAATGACCTCAACTCTTCTTTTGAGCCGGGTTCAGGGGCATGTCTGATTGCAGATACGATGCTCTTCTTCGGCCTAATCCCATGTTCATTTATTGTATGTCCCAAATATGTCACCTCCCGTTTACGAATCTGACACTTCTCCTTCTTAATCGTCAAGCTATTCTTTTCCAACCTATGTATTACCTCATGGAATAAAAGATCATGATCAGACTCATTTTCTCCTATGATTAATATGTCATCTTGGAAACATAACACACGACCCATGTCCCCAAAAATTCGCTCCATTATCCTTTGGAACACCGCAGACGCAGAGGCAAGTCCGAAAGGCATCCTCTTATATCTGAAGGCCCCTAGCGGTGTCACGAAGGATGTTAAATGCCGTGAATCCTCATGCAAGTTTATTTGGTGATACGCAGAAGACATGTCCAAAACACTAAATGTATTGCCCATCGCCTTCACTGATAGCATCTCTGTGATATTTGGAAGGGGTTGTCGGTCAACCCATATGCACTTGTTGAGATCTCTGAGGTCAATACATAAGCGAATCTTCCCATCTTCCTTCGGCGCGACGACGACCGGAGCCAACCATTCAGAAGATTCAATTGGTTCGATAATATCTTCCTTCAATAATTTCTCTAATTCTTGTTTCAATGGCTCCCTCATTAAGTTTGGGACATTTCTTACTTTATGCACCATAGGTGTAGCATTCTTTTTCAGTATAATTTTATGCACAAACCCCTTTAAAAGTCCTAATTTAGAAGAGAAAACCTCAGGATATTTCTCAACTAAACCATGTTCCATAGATTCCGTCACAGCACCAATATTAACATCCTCCGTGAGTGACACAGGTTCTTTTGCGTTAGGATTCAGAATTATACCAAGATCTTTCTGATGGCGCCAACCAAGAAGATTTGTACCAGAATCTGTGATATATACCTTCCCCTGAATGATCCTTCCTTTGAAGGAAATCATCATGCAGCACATTCCTATAATCTCTATTCTCCTTCCTGCATATCCCACTGCTTTTATATCAGGCGTTGATAGATTTTTGCACAAGGAATTAGTCCATCCAGACTCAAACACTTCTTTTGAAATAAGAGTGAATAAGCTTCCTGAGTCAACTAATAACCTAACTGGAACATCATCTAACATAGCTTGGATATGCGGTTTATCAAGTGCCTCAGTGCTCTCCTTTTTGATTCTTTGAAGTGAAATCTCTTCACAATTGTGGGAAATCAACTCTCCATGGACCGTCAAGATTATATCTTCCATGGTTTCGCATATATCTTGTACCTCCTGAACCATCTTGTTATCGGTACCCACTTTGGATTTGCAAACTTTGGCAAAATGCCCTCTTTTTCCACAATTGCGACAAATAGCATTCCTGGCAGCGCACATTTTACTGGAAGCTATATGCCCTGGAGCATCACATTGATAACATTTTATTACTCTCCATTCCTGTATTTTCCGTTTCTCAATTTTATTCACTCTAACAACATCATCATCCTTATCGGACTTATTCCATCGTAGTGCACCGCGAGGTTCTTCTTTCTTCTTTATTTCTGCTACAATCCCCTGTTCAGCTTGTGCAGATTTTACATCCATTTCTTGCAGCCATACAGCTGCATGCTCCATTCTTTTAGCGACCTGTATTGCTTCTTCCAAGTTCGGATCCCTCAATAACAATTTTTCGCGTATTCTTTTATCACTTGCACATCTTACAAGTTGATCCCTAATTAGAGAATCAAGTAAATTATCAAATTCACAAGATAGACCTAAGCCCCTTAAACTCGCTACATAAGATGCAATGTTTTCGTCTTTCTGCTGTATTCTTGAAAAAAACTTATGGCGTTGTAATACCAAATTTGTTTTTGGGATGAATTGTATATCTAACATCTGCATAGACATTTCAAAGATGTTAGAAGGCTGACCGTCTCCCATTCCTAACGATACTTCTGGTAGATTTTCATATATCCTTCTACCTTCAATACCAAGGTGATGCAATAATATAGCTTGGCGTCTAGGAGGAGCATATCGATCACTGCCAATAGCTAACATATAAGTGTTGAAAATTTTCTTCCATTGTTTCCAAGGTATGGGTGGATCACCTGGAGTCGCTAGAAACGGAGGTGGCGCTAGTATACTTTGATCACTCATTTTTCCCTTCTTCTTTTTTTTTTTTTTTTTTTTCCTAAATACTAATCTAAAAAAACTAAATATTCGTTATATTCTCCAATAACATTTAACTTTATTTATAGTAGTTATACAAGTGTAGTTGATAATGAAGAAATATGAATAGTATGTCTTCACTTTCTCCCTCTAATTTGCATTCATTGCACAAATGAAATAGTCTCTCTTCAGTTTCCTTTTTTTTTTTTTTTTTTTCAGTCCCTCTTCTACTCCATTCCTTGATTCTCATCGAAATCTAGGTAGGATTACTCAGTTTAAAACTATTCCAGTTTTCTCATTTTCTTTTAAAGATAGATAGCGCACATAAAATGTTCCTAAATGTGCTGCAAGCGCAGTGTGTGTCGTTATTTGTTTATCCTCCTTTTTACTTTTCTTCAAAGTAGCACTCGCGCGGCACACGCAGACAGTTGATGGTAATGTTTATTTCGTTTAAAATCCTAGAGCACGCGTTAACTCGCGCAGCTGCTTCGTGTTTATTTTTCTTTGAATTAACGCTATTGAAGCGTGATGGAAGTAAAATCAATGAACGCGTGTCAACGCGCGCACGGTCTCTTGAAAATGTGAATGGATTAGCAGTTCTTCGTGTTTACTTAGCGCGCGCACCCCCGATAGTCGGTTGAGCATGAGGGAGCTAAATGCCAAGAAATTAATAGGCGCGTGTCAACGCGCGCACATTCACAACGGCAATAAACGACTCGAAAAGGATTTGAGCAATTTGAAGTCCATAGATCTAAAAGTCAATAGTTGAAAGTTGCAAAGTAATTCCCATGTATTCAGGTAATACCAAATATTATTGTTTTGAGTACCTTTTGTCGAAGCTTCCTAGAAGATCAGTATTCACAACTGTCCAAACAATCCAGGAGTGAAGGTGTTCCTCAACCTGTCTCCTGCACAGGTCCTCGTCGCCAATGTTAAGTTCCACTCCACAGACAACTTCTTCTTTTTTCAAGTTCTCTTTATTCTCGTAAAAAGTCACAACACCTTCAGCAGATACAGAGCCAGCCACTCTTTCTCTTCCGTCAGATCCTTCTCTCTTCCCATCATTCCATTTCACACCTCATCCTACTACCTCATCACATTCTAAGTTCCATAAAGGAGATACTACAATGAATGGTGAAATCTCCACAAAAACCAAACTGAAAGCGAACAGGCAGAAGCAGGAGAGAAAGAGATATTATTGGAGGGTGAAGAGTCCGACTCACTTGGGGAAGACCAAGGAGAAAGTTCAGACAGCGACGAAGAAGCTACAGGTGACAAAGAACCTGAAGCAGCTGAGGGTAGCAAAAAGCCTGAAGCAGCTGAAGGTGACAAAGAACCTGAAGCAGCCGAAAGTGATACAGAGCCTGGCGAAAGTAACGGTGACGAAGGGCTCGAAAAAGGTGAAAAAGCAGGAGAGCCTGATCAGAGGAGGGCTTTCCCAGAAACAGACGATACAGAAAAAGAAAAAGAGAACGTGATCGATTCCCCTGAAGGAGGGGACAAGGCAGAGCAGAACGAAAAAGTTCAAACCTCTACAGAAAAGGTCGCAGGTCCATCAAATGGACATGGTGCAAAGAGGAGACTAAGTATATCACCAGTAAAACAAAGGTCCGGAGAAGGTTTGAACGACGGAGAAAGGCCAAAAGTAAAAGAGAAAAGAAAAGAAGTGTCTGTCGTGGTACCAACCTCGAGTGAAGAAAAAGACTTGACAAAAGAGGAAAGTACCAGCGAGGCAGAATCGAAAAGAGAAGCAAAATTGAAAAGGAAAAGGATACCGAACAGAAGGTATTCCGGTCCAGAATGGGCATATGCAGTCAATGACGATTGGACTGACGAGTTTGTATCTCAAAAGCATCGAGAACGAAGAAGAGGAAGAGATACCAATAGAAAAGAAAAGTTTTATGGACAGTGTTGATTGAAGGGGTGATAAATGATATTGCTTGCTACAATCTAACGTGAAATAGACAACCAGCTGAGACATTGCTAAACCGGATGAGACATTTGCTAAACCGATAAAGACTGAGTTATTGCCGAATTGAGACAAATGCTGCTAACCGATAAGTGACTGGCCTCTTGAAGAAGACGGTGTGAACATTGCGCTCGTTCAGCTTTGTAACTGAATTGCTAAATAAGTTTCATTTATAAGTGCTTCTAGCTCTCTGATTCTATACAGATCATGACGCAAAACAATAGAAAGAAATATTGTAAATATGTGTGTATAGGCTTGGTAATTACATGTGTACTAATAGTAATGGCGATTATGCTTGGAATATGTGGTAAAACTGAGAATGAGAGAATTGAGGCTTCTACTTTTGCTCCTGTTACTGTCACTGAACTAACCGCATTGAAAAGGCTAGCACTGGATGAGAGACTCTTGCATGATAGGAAAGAGCTTTCGTATAATGTTTTCTATCGCTTACTAACAGAATATGTTGAGACAATGGATGCGAAAGATTGTTATGTGTGTACCCAGATACCGACATCAGTGAAGGAAGGGGTGACATATCACCACATGCCTCTTACATACGGGATTACATGTAGTATAGTAATGTCTAGATTTTATGGTCAAACTAACATACAGTATTTTTACTCAAATTATGATGTTACCTTTGCTTATGTTCCTATAATAGCGCAGCTAAGCCTGACTGCAAAAGATTGGGATGCAAAAATTATGAGGGAATTTTTCGAGCCAATGCAACCTTTTGAAACGGCTCACGCTCATAGGGAAAATCTTACCTGCTCGCTCTCTGCAGTAGAAATAAGCTTTTTAGATCGCACAAATGATAGAAGGGCTCAAATGAAGGCGAAATTAGAAAAGGAGTTACATAAGAGGACTTCAGTAGATAATTATGATTTTGCTGCAATAAAGACACAGGGGAAAATTGCTTTAGATGCTTGGCATGTAGGGAAGTTTTGTATATATCGAGGTGAATCTTATTATGACAACATTTTTGTAGGAGCGAGTGAGTGTAAACACACGTTTATCTTTAATGCCAAATGGACATTCATGATGGACGGACTTGACCCTGTCATTCCAGGTGTATATTACATTTGTGGGTATAATGCCTATTATCGTCTTCCAAAGGGATGGTGGGGAAGATGTTATTTGGGTATAGTATTCCCAAAGGTTTATCAGCTGGATGACCTATCGATGATTCAAAAGACATCTGGATCCCATCGTATCCAGAAAAGAGAGACCGCAGCTGCTGTGGTAGGTGATATATTTGGAGCCATGATTCCTTCATTGGGAGTTGTGCTGAATTCCATCAAAATAAGAAAGTTGTCTACTATAGTGGATAACATGCTGACAAAGTTTTCAGGTGCTATAATCCTGATAGATGCTGAACTTGCAGCGGAAAGAGCTATGACTCTTCAAAATAGGCTTGCTTTAGATATTCTTTTAGCAAAGGATGGTGGCGTTTGCAAAATGCTTGGTGCACGACACTGTTGTACCTATATACCTGACAATAGTGTGAAAATTAAAACTATGCTTGCTAATCTAACAAAAGAGAGTGCAGATTTGAAGGAACTGAAAGAACCAGGAGTGTGGGAGAAGGTTGGAAAAGGACTTGCTTCAGTGGGACATTGGATTGGGGGAATTTGGAATGGAATATTGGTAAAAATAATAGAGGGAATTTTAATAGTTATAATTTGTGTATTTGGAATATGGGGAATAAAAAGGGGAATACTAATGATTATGGAAAGAATTAAAAGAAGAAAGGAGGAGAAAATTATGAAAAGAATGGCAGAAGAATACAAAGCGCAAACTAGGGGAACTAAAAGGAAAAGAGAACTGACAGAATTTTAATGGAATAAAATTTGTGGGCTTAATTTGTGTGATGACAAGTAGTCATCAGAGGAGGGATTGATGAAGCAGAAAATGAAGGTTTTGATTTATTAACGCATAAACGTAGTGTGAAATAATCACGTGTGATTTTAACCGAACTAATAAAGAATGTACGGGGACAAAATGTGCCCTCAGAGTAGTTTGCCAACATTTATACGCGTGCTTTATATAACGTGATGTATTAGAATTGCACTAATCCGACATAATTATAAACGTGTGCTACGATTTGCTTGTTTGAAATGCTTTAGCTTAGCATTACTTTAGCGGAGGCTTTGGCCTAGTGGCCTGGTCTCACGGTTTAGATGCTCGTATTTTTCCAATGTGCTATTAAACGTGTATTTCTGCTTGAAGCTGTACTTTTCCACAGAAACCGTTCACATGCTTATCTTAAAGTTTCGTGCCAGCCTGGCATATTTTCTCTTTACTTCAAGGTCGACTTGCAGGTGCGGACAATGGAGGCTCTGAAAGTGAGCTAATTGGTAGACAATGTTGCAACTTGCGTACCCATCTCCAAGGATAATGTATGCTTAAGTGAAAGCTTGAGAACTGTCGTTTTTGATTGGACAATTTGAAGCTAACCTATAAACCCTCCAATGGAAGACCCTACTGGATTCGAACTGTTGTCTATTAAAACCAGGTGCACGAGAAGAAGGTAGCTATTAGCGGCCATTACCCGGACACTACGCCATTTTGTAGACTTCGTAGCTATTATGGCCCACTTTGCTGCGACGCCATTTTGAGAGACTTTGATGCTTTCTCTAATCGAGAGAAAGAGACTTTAAATGATTCTTGCCCTAGAGACTTTAACTTTGATTTGTCCCTTTGCATGAAGTAGTAGTTTTACTTTGCCACCGTGAGGCAATTGCCCCGTCCACCCCTGCCCCTTTGTCCCGTCCCATGCTGATCGAGCAACGGTACCTGTGAGACGAAGACTTCCTTGATTGCTGATCGTAATTGGTAAATATGAAAGGAAATTGTAAAATTGCATTGTGTTTCTTTTAGGTAACCAACTGCTGATTTTGATAAGAGCCCTAGCTAGGAGTTTTTCTAAATTAATGTTGCTAAATTGTTTTTGCATGAAGTCCCACATGCCGATGCTAATTTGAGGTTAGATGAGGATTCCATATGTCGCACGATGCAATTTGAGATCTTGTTATGCTGACTAAATGTATGCAATTAGTTCATTACAGATTATCGTATTAGTGCTTTGCATTGCCATTATCGAATGCCTTGTGATTCAAATGCTACATAGATTACACTTGTTTCGACGCTATGGACAGCTATTAATGTTCATTTATGTTTATCATTTGGTGTTGAGACACATATATATTGTGCTAGCTTTGTTAATATAGGGAAATAAATTCACTAACTTTGCAATAAAATAGTGTGGTTATTCCTGACTGAAAGGTCAGGGTTCGCCGAAATGTATTCTGGACTAATTGTTAAGTGTTATGTTGATCAAGGTATTGCTTATGTTCGTTATTGATTATTGATTTCAAGAAATTGATCGATTAAGAGTACAGAGAGTTCCCACTTAGTCAAAAGATTCATCGGCCTAAAGAGCGTCCGAACATAGGTAAATTATTACTACAGACCGCTCTATCAAGTCTGTGGGTTCATGTTGGTCGGTATTCCACATTTACCGAAATACAGAAAGAGTAGCAGGGACTAAGGGCCAGATGTGGCAAAGGTTTTTACCCATTCTGTGTCTAAGGGAAAAAGTGTTCGTACATATGGCCCCAAGTGATTTCATATTCTTGTTGTCAGTAACACATAGGTCACCAACTTAGGACAGTTGCAATATGGTTATAAGGAGTGGTTTTGTGTGTACCAGTAACCAAATCTGCCTACTCCCCTCAGAAAAGTACAATTTATGCAAGCACTAGGTAATTGAGTTGAACACCCCATTAGTTCTTTAAAATGTGCTATCAGCCAAGTGGCAAATGTGGTTTCAGTGCTGAACACCGCAAACCCTACAATAGCACACCATTGGAAAAAGACAGACACTCCATCACCCAAATGCTGGCACCACCGTCTATGGACAATGGAAGCTATGGAGCACCTAGAAAGCAATCTTCTGGGTTCCCTTTCAGTATCTGAACTTACATGGAAGCCTCTGGTTGAGCAGCTGATTGAGGGGATGCTCAGCCTGCCTCACACCCCCACAATGGAAAGTGCTGAACCTATTTCATTGAAGAGGAGTGAGTGGCCCATGTTCTTTTGCTACATATCTCAGTTATAGTGAGAGGCCTCACAGAGGACACACAGGAGGGATGATCAACATGCAATCCTTTTGCCTTTTCAAATGGACACTGCTGGTTAGTTCATCCCCTGTAGTTGTGGTTGGCAGAGGCAGGGCCGGGTGAATATGAGGTCAAAATATAGGAGAAGACGACATCTACACCTGATGTGAGTAAGTAGATGTGAGTGCTGGAACTCTCTTTAGCCAGAGATGTTAGCTTTTTCGATTGATCTCCTCTTTTTGTGCTTGTGATTTTGTGTGATAACACATGTACTCCTTAAAAAAAATGCTAATAATATATCATAAATTAACATGTACTAGCAGAGAGAGAGACTGTGAAAACACACACATATTAAAGGGTTTGAAATTGGCAATGGATCAATATAAGTGGTTGAGGTATTATAGTCAAGAAATGTAATTTAAAATGTTTTGAGATTATTTCAGCAGCAATTCCATGAACAACCAAACACTGTGAACCTGTTCAAAATTCTAGAAAGGGCAGAGAGAAATAAAACCCTGCAAGAGGTGACTAATAATAAAGAATTATAGAAAAAAGGGGGCGAGTTGGTATCTAAAGTGCAAACTGAAGCAGCTCTCCCTCTTAGGTTTTTCCATCTTGTATGAAGCACTGGATCCTGGACCTGGAATTCAACGACTAACGAGTGACAACTTTTCCACATATGCATAATTATATTAATATGCAATTCCAGGTCAAGTTTGACGACTTGGAAGCTACATTCAAGAGAAATAATGTTAGGATCATCCCCCTGTGACTGCGGAAATGTGTAGTTTTGCTTCTTCATAAGGCTCTCCTGTAAACATGAGGACTAAAATGGCCTTACTGAGCATTCCCAAAAATCAACAAATCACTTCAAATCCAGACATATTTTTAAAATTAAATTGCTGAAGAAAGAGCGATGTCTCTTTCAGGAAAATCATGATTTGACACACTTTTTGAAGAGTTACAAAGGAAGTGGCAACTGAAGATATCCATCAATATGATTTGTGGACTTAATCCTGAAGTAAACATGATGATCCTGTCCTCTTTATAGAAATGTAATTAGACACACCTTGTTTTTGTGGTAAATATGATAAGGCAAAAGGGCTGTTTGATAGACTTGATATTAAGTAGGGTTGAATAAGAACTTATCAGACATAGTCCTATTTGACTGTGGATGATGATTAATAATAAATGAATGAGGGATGGAAGTTCACAAGCTGAAGTTTGTGTTGCTGCTCCAAGTATGATAAAGAATGTTGTCTTTCTTTTATCTGTGCTCCGTTTCTCTAAATTTATTGTATGTATAGTCTGTGCTTCACGAAGTCAGCAAATCTGTGAAGACATTGGTCAGTGGAGATGTGGGTATGCAGCTTCGAACACCCACACTTATGATGCCATTTCTATAGTGTTAAACATGTTGGAAAAATGAGCAACAGAAAATTACCCTGCCCAAGAAACAGATAGAGCTGGATACCATGGCTTTAGAAGCCATATATGAAGCATGTACAGTATCTGAAGGATCTGTTTTATTTTAACCATTTTAATCATTTTTTGATTCTATCAAGTGCACTTTTCACTTGTTTTTTACATCTTCAGTGGTGTTGTAGTGATGTCTTGTAGGAAATGATATCGATTCTGGTGTATGTATGTTTTCTTTATTTTAGCTGGAACCTTGTGATCAAAATCTCCTTAAATTGTCCTGAAGAGGCCATCAATGAGCTGGCCGAAATTCGTCGACATTTTGTTTTTCTTAAGGAGTCCGTCATTGAAAGCAGGAAGTATTAAATAAAAAGCAGATAGGAAGCTTGGCAGCCAAAATTCCCGTCATACAAGAATGAGAATGGAACACAGGCGTTAAAGTCTTTTCCAAAAGGACTACTTTTTTTGACGGACTCTAGATGATTGGACTATCTATAGAGGGCATCTGTTTTTGAAAAAAATAATATATATAAGGAATAGTGTTCATATGTGTATGGACATTTATATGTTTTGGTGTTTTGTTATGACTGTGCATGTTAAATGAGACAGTAGGTTTGTTTCTTTTCCATGTAAGAGATGTTTAAATGTGTTTGATGCATAATAAAGTAAGGTCGATATAATTTTTATACACTGCTCCACTAATAATTAAGTGATTACTGTAGAGGTATGAGTTGTTGAATCCATCCCTCTGGGGTCTATTGATCTAATTATATTTAGATGCCATATATGGCAGGGACATAACTTAAGAAGTAAAACACAAACTATCAAATCAAATCAAATCATTAGCATTTATAAAGCGCGCTACTCACCCGTGCGGGTCTCAAGGCGCTAGGGACAAAGGGGGTGGTTATCGCTGCTCGAACAGCCAGGTCTTTAGGAGTCTCCGGAAAGCGGAGTGGTCCTGGGTGGTCCTGAGGCTGGTGGGGAGGGAGTTCCAGGTCTTGGCCGCCAGGAAGGAGAAAGATCTCCCACCTGCCGTGGAGCGTCGGATGCGAGGGACGGCGGCGAGTGCGAGGCCAGAGGAGCGGAGGCGGCGGGTGGGGATGTAGAAGTTGAGGCGTCTGTTGAGGTATTCCGGTCCCTTGTCGTGGAGGGCTTTGTGTGCGTGGGTGAGAAGTCGGAAGGTGATCCTTTTGCTGACTGGGAGCCAATGCAGGTGTCTCAGGTGTGCGGAGATGTGGCTGTTGCGGGGTACGTCGAGGATGAGGCGGGCTGAGGCGTTTTGAATGCGTTGCAGGCGATTTTGGAGTTTGGCGGTGGTCCCAGCGTAGAGGGTGTTGCCGTAGTCCAGGCGGCTTGTGACGAGGGTGTGGGTCACGGTTTTTCTGGTGTCGGCGGGGATCCAGCGGAAGATCTTGCGGAGCATGCGGAGGGTGAGGAAGCAGACGGAGGACACAGCGTTGACTTGCTTGGTCATGGTGAGAAGGGGGTCCAAGATGAAGCCGAGGTTGCGGGCGTGGTCTTCGGGGGTCGGTGCGGTGCAGAGGGCCGTGGGCCACCAGGAGTCATCCCAGGCGGACGGGGTGTTGCCGAGGATGAGGACTTCAGTTTTTTCAGAGTTCAGCTTTAGGTGGCTGAGCCTCATCCAATCTGCGACGTCCTTCATACCCTCTTGTAGGTTGGTCTTGGCGCTGGCGGGGTCCTTGGTGAGGGAGAGTATAAGTTGGGTGTCGTCGGCGTAGGAGGTGATGATGATGTCGTGCTTGCATATGATGTTATCGAGGGGGCTCATGTAGACATTGAAGAGTGTCGGGCTGAGTGATGAGCCTTGAGGTACGCCGCAGATGATCTCAGTGGGTTCTGAGCGAAACGGAGGGAGGTAGACTCTTTGGGAGCGGTTTACGAGGAAGGAGGCGATCCAGTCCAGGGCCTGGTCTTGGATCCCGGTGGAGCGGAGGCGGGTGATTAGGGTGCGGTGACAGACGGTGTCAAAGGCAGCCGAGAGGTCGAGAAGAATGAGGGCGACTGTTTCACCGTTGTCCATCAGGGTTCTGATGTCGTCTGTGACTGAGATGAGGGCGGTTTCAGTGCTGTGGTTGGTTCGGAATCCGGTCTGTGAGGGGTCGAGCAGGTTGTTGTCTTCCAGGAAGGTGGTCAGCTGTTTGTTGACGGTCTTCTCTATTACTTTGGCTGGGAAAGGCAGAAGGGAGATGGGGCGGAGGTTTTTCAGGTCGCTCGGGTCAGCCGTAGGTTTCTTTAGTAGGGCGTTGACTTCGGCGTGTTTCCAGCATTCGGGGAAGGTAGCAGAAGAAAAAGAAGAGTTGATGACGGTCTGGAGGTGCGGGGCGATGATGTTGTCGGCTTTGTTAAAGATGAAGTGCGGGCAGGGGTCCGAAGGGGCGCCGGAGTAGATAGAGTTCATGATGGATTTGGTTTCTTCCGTGCTGATGTGGGTCCAGTTGTTGAGGGTGATGGTCGGGGATGTGGGTTCGGTTGTGTTAGGTTGGGTCTGGTGTCCGAAGCTGTCGTGGAGGTCGCTGATCTTGCGATGGAAGAAAGTGGCGAGGGATTCGCATAGATCCTGTGAGGGTGTGACGGCGTTGGCGTTGGCGCTGGGGTTGGAGAACTCCTTGACGATGCTGAAGAGTTCTCTGCTGTTGTGGCTGTTTTTGTTCAGTCTGTCGGTGAAAAAATTCCTTTTGGCAGTGCGGATCAGGTGGTGGTGTTTGCGGGTAGCGTTCTTGAGGGCGGTCATGTTGTCAGCGGTGCGGTCCTTGCGCCAGGCTTTCTCAAGTGCGCGACAAGTTTTCTTTGATTCTTTGAGGGTGTCAGAGAACCAGAGGGGTTTCTTGGTTTTATTCTGTCGCTGCGAGCGTTTGAGGGGAGCAAGGTTGTCTGCGCAGTTGGAGATCCAGTTTGTGAGGTTGAGGGCTGCGACGTTGGGGTCGGTGGTGAAGGTGGGTTGGTTGGCGGCGAGTGCGGCGAAGAGTTGCTCTTCAGGGATCTTGTTCCACTGTCGGCGAGGGATGGGTTGAGTGCGGAGGTGGCGGGTCTCGCGTCGGAATGTGAAGTGGACGCAGCTGTGGTCGGTCCAATGAAGGGCGGAGGCGTGGCTGAAGAAGACGTGTTTGCTGGCGGAGAAGATAGGGTCGAGTGTGTGTCCGGCGATGTGGGTGGCAGTGTTCACCAGTTGTTTGAGGCCGAGGTTGGCGAGGTTGTTGAGCAGGGTGGTGGTGTTGGGGTCGTTGTTTTGTTCCAGATGGAAGTTGAGGTTGCCTAGGAGGATGTAGTCCGGTGAGGCGAGGGCGTGCGGGGAGATGAAGTCGGCGATGGTGTCGCTGAAAGGGGCGCGAGGTCCGGGAGGACGGTAGACGAGGGATCCTCTGAGGGTGGTCCTCGGGTCGGTGCGAATCTGAAAATGCAGGTGTTCAGCGGCAAGAGGGGAGTCTTCAGTGGAGGTGGTGACGCTGATGGAGTCTTTGAAGACGATGGCGATACCTCCTCCTACTTGGTTGGTGCGGTCTTTCCTGGAGATCTTGTAGCCTTCGGGGATGGCGGTGGCGATGTCTGGAGCAGAGGAGGCGTTCATCCAGGTCTCCGTGATGAAGGCGACGTCCGGTGCTGTGGAGTCTAGGAGGTCCCAGAGTTCAACGGCGTGTTTGTGAACGGAGCGAGCGTTGACTAGGATGCACTTGAGGTGGTTGATGGGGCGTGGGCTTGTGGTCGTAGTTGTTGCGTGGTGGAAGATGCGTTTGCAGGAGTTGCAGGCGAAGGGTCCATGGGTGCGTTTGGGGTGAGCTTGGAAGCAGGTGTTGGAGCGTCCTGGGTTGAGGGCATGGAGGGTGGTGGGGTCATAGCGGATCATCGGGGCTTGGGAGCGCTGGGGACCAGGGGTCATGGAGTCATGGCGCTGGGCGCGGGCCAGGCGCGGACGGACGCAGACAGGCTTGCCTCTGGTGCGCCTCCGGCACGCCAGCGGCGCACCCGCTGCGCGGTCGCGCAGCGGCCACCATATGAGGTAGGAGGGGTCAGCTGGGGGCGAATGGGAGCTGGGGGGTGGGGGCGCCCTATAGCACCTATAGCAACTATAGCACCTCAAATTAAAATGTGTTATAAACCAGTTTGCAAAGAGATCTGTAAAATAATAAAATGAGTAAACATGGTCAAGAGGAAAAGTGTGTATTAAAGTCTCTAATGTTTGTAAAAATGTAACTTTAGTGCAGGCACTTTCAAGAAAGATAAACCTCTTTTGGGTTTCTTTATGTTTGTTTATCAGGTCTTCGTTCTTTTAGGTGAAGGAGACTAAGTAAATTCTACATCTTGACCATACAATCGGGTTGTTTCCAAATGAAACCAATGTGCTTCCCTTGGAGACGAATGCAGACGTGGCCTCCATCCTTTCAAAACCTGCAGCTGTGAATCCCTTTTGTGCCCTGTATCCACAAAGGAAGCGATGATGAGCTCACGTCTACTAGACTTATTTTTTGAAAAGATAAGAACTGACCTGATAGTTGTTCATCCTTCTCTATCCTCATGTCTCTAACCATTGATCACCCTTACCAATCAAGTTCTACTCAGGTTCTCATGCCTTTTGTAAATAATACTGTTCACAGCATCCAACAAAGGCCAGTCCAACACATCCCAATAGCCAGTCCCCAGCTATCTTGTAAGTGAAAGCTCTTTGATGTTTTCAAAAAATGCATTGATTTTGCATATAATTTCGAAGGCATATTGCTAGCAATAGCTCCTACATGTCTCATTCTTTTTCTGCATTTTATCTCAAACTTCATTCCTTGTGTTTGTATAAAATGTATAGATTAGCTAAATTACAGCACGTCTGCCTAGTCTTCAAATTTTGATGCAGGAATATTGCTTTCCAAACACAGCAGTAATTCCACTGTGCAACGTATTAAACCCATGCTCAATTACTACAAGAGAAATCTTGTACAAGCTTGGGGAAATGTTTTATGTTTTGTGCAAGTTAATCCCAATTAATACAAGAGCAACAATCTAGCTGGAATACAGCCCAGGTATGTTATTGATGGTTGAGGCATGTCTGCTTCAGTGAAGCTGGAATCCTTTGATTTGTGTTGGGAAGCGAATATCTTCACGCTGTACAAGCATGGTCCTGTGCCCTTAGGGCCCAACCAGGTGTATCTTGTATCCTGGGATTTTGATTTTGGCCATGGCATTATGCTAATTTAGCATGTGTGCAGAGGCATAGGCCTGTCACTTCATGGTGAAGTCCTGGGCCTGTCTTATGACCTGGAAGGGTGCAGTAAGCTTGCTCTCATTGACAGAAAGTGGATCAGTATCCTTTTCATGGGTTTGGCACATGGTGCAATGATGGCAGCTTACCTTTGTGTGTGAATCCATAATTGTGACCAGACCTTTTGATGTGTGTCAAAAGAGTGGAATCTTCTGGGCCACTTGTGTAAGAGTGTGCTTCTCTGTACTTTCATGATTCCTGGTGCTAAAATTGGAAGTGCATGTTTTGCATGTTTATGAATGTAGCCTGTGTCAAAAATGCATGGTGTATGCTAGTACACTAGAGTAATGTAGGCCTCTGGGATCCATTCTGAATGCCCCAGGCCTCGTTTGGTGCACAAAAAAGAGGTGATGTTAACTTACCAGACACAGAAAAGTATTGCTGACACTCCGGAATCTAGAGGTAGGAGACTTAGTTAGTGAAGTGAGGGATATGGAAAAAAATTGCCTTTGGAAATTCAGTTAGGCCCTTCGTTTTACAAGGACCTTCTGATTTATTTTCTTGAACACTGCCATTTGGGGATAATAGGAGTGAAGAGTGGGTGCAGCAGACTCTTGTACAAAGGGAAGAGAGCTTGTTAGGCCCAGCCTTCTTTATTTCCCTGGTCACACTCTCAGTGAGGCTGATGACAACCAAGTGCAAAAAGCTCAGATCTCTATGTGCCAGTCATGGGTTTGGACCATAGAACGGTGGTGGCATACTTGTTTTGAGAATCAATATTTTTGATCTGCCCTTTTTATTGTGTTTCTAGAGTGGAGGACTACTGGCTCACTCGTGTAAATAAAGTTCCACTTTTATGTGCTTACCCGACTCCTAGCACTAAGATCCCAAGTGTAAATTGTGCTTCTTTGTGTGTGTAGCCTGTGTGGTATACGCATAATGTGTGTGGGTGAGCCAGATTAATGGAGGTCTCTGAGATTCATTTTGGATTCCCAGGACCTGTTTTTGTGCACATGATGAAGGTGATTTTTTCCCAGAGACAGGGACAGTGTATTGTGGGTGTCCCTAAAGCAGGAGGGAGAGTGAAAACAAGGCTCCTTCAGAAATTTAATTAGGTCTTTTGCTGGCAAGAACCTGCTGATTGGTCTTCATGAACATTACTATTTGGGCATGGTGTGCTGAACAGTGGGAATTTTGTGAAAGTGTAGAGGAGTCTTTATTTGGAGGTCTAGTCTTTTATGTTTCTCTGATTATATTTTCAGTTTACTTAATGTCAGTGAGGTGAAGAAACCCCAAACCTCTTTGTACCTCTGTGGAATGGAAACTACCCTGCCAGTAGAGACATCACTTTACAAAAAGACTGTGGGGGTGATTCTGAGTCTGGCGGGCGGCGGAGGCCGCCCGCCAGACTTCCCCCACCAAAATACCGCTCCGCGGTCGAAAGACCGCTGAGGGTATTTTGGGATTTGCCCTGGGCTGGCGGGCGACCGCCAAAAGGCCGCCCGCCAGCCCAGGGCAAATCATCCTTCCCACGAGGACGCCGGCTCAGAATTGAGCCGGCGGAGTGGGAAGGTGCGACGGGTGCAGTGGCACCCGTCGCGTATTTCAGTGTCTACATAGCAGACACTGAAATACAAAGTGGGGCCCTCTTACGGGGGCCCCTGCAGTGCCCATTGCATTGGCATGGGCACTGCAGGGGCCCCCAGGGGCCCCGCGGTACCCCCTACCGCCATCCTGTTCCTGGCAGGAGACCCGCCAGGAACAGGATGGCGTTAGGGGGTGTCAGAATCCCCATGGCGGCGGAGCGTGCTCCGCCGCCATGGAGGATTCACAAGGGCAGCGGAAAACCGGCGGGAGACCGCCGGTTTTCCGCATCTGACCGCGGCCGAACCGCCGCGGTCAGAATGCCCTGCGGGGCACCGCCGGCCTGTCGGCGGTGCTCCCGCCGACCCTGGCCCCGGCGGTCTCTGACCGCCGGGGTCAGAATGACCCCCTGTGTCTGGGGAGCAGCCTGGAAAGGACATTTAAAAAGAAATCCTACGCCAAACCGGTTTTGAAGATGCAGATAGTGGATACACATCTCCTGTCTGATTGTCCTGTTTAAAAGTGGGAACACAGTACCCCACTTATACTTAAAAGCCTTCTATGGCAGAGAAAGAGAGTGCTCCACAGAGTACTCAGAGGACTGCCACCACCAGAGATACTGTCTGCCTGCCACCCAGCTTCCTAGAGATGCAGGGACATTTCCTGAGTGTGTCCCCTTGCTAGAAGGACTGGATATCTGGTATGAATCACATAAAAGCATGTCTACCTGCTAAGAGGGGAATGAGTCTGCAAACCATGCAAGGTGAGTGCCTATTCAGGAGGAGTGAGATGCACATTCTTCTAGGTGCCTGTAGACATCCAGAGGAAGAAGACTTAGAAGAGTGATCTTTGGACCCCGATGTCTTTGGGCATGACGTCTCTCCATGGTTGTTCTGGCAGGAACCATAAAGACTCTGGCTGTGGTTTCCAAGTCCCAGTCGAGACTCTGATTTTGACTCAATATCCAGAATGTGTGTGGTTGGTATGTAAACAGGACCGTCTGAGTGCCATCAGAAAATTGACGTGCATGTGGCCATGACTGATTGAACGCGGTTAGTAAGAAAGAGTAAAAAATAAACTGTGAGAGACTGAACACAGGCTTGTTAGAGAGAATATCTGCTCCAGAGCCATATTCATGCTAATATCCTATTGCAAGGGTTAGGAGCTGCCAAGACTAGAACAGGGGTCCAGAGTGACAAAGTGAACAGAGGCACAGTACTGCCTAACAGCACACAAGACTCAAAATTGAATGTGTCCTCCCCTACCAAGATATTTTGTTTTCCCTTTCTAACTCACATTATGATATCACCCATTGATAGTTTTCGTTTTATTTACACCATAACATCAAGCAGCTTTAGAAAAGACACTCTTTAAACCATGATGGCCTTCACTTATTTGTCCTTTCACCTGTTTTCTTCTCCTATTTGTACTGCTCTAACATTGACAAAAGAGGTGCTCAGCATTCACAAACCCCAAACAATTGATGTGTGGTACAAGCTGGATGACAGAGGGCAGCACACTGAAAGGAAAATGACGTAGCAGAGCAATACACATAACATGCTGGATGAGACAGGAGGAGAGATGCTAGATATTTCTGAAAGTAATGGCAGCTTGCTGGGCAGTTGTGTCATTGCTTCAGCAGCCAATGAGGCGGCAGGAGGAGCTTGTGAGACTGGTCAGCTACTCTCCCACTGCAACGTCCAGCAGTAGAGGGGCAACAGATCAGTGCACATGGACACACTGGGCATGCAATGGTGGGCAGGATCAAATTTGCCCCAGTCCACTGGCCTAGCATCTTTCTGTGAGGCAGCAATAATGGCAGATATGTCTGGAAATTGTCTGTGTCTCAAGGCGAGAAGATGGTGCACCATGAATCCTGATGCATGCTGAGACAATACTATAGGTTTCTGACTTTTTACCCCCTTGGCTACCTATTTATAGAGTCAGGCATTGAAAGGAGCAGGCAGAATGTAGAAGTGACACACCATGCAACACAGCCATTGCTACCTACATGCATTTGTGCCCTGTCTTCTCTGTAATATTCTCTGATCCTCCCAGTCTGTCAGCTCTTTGCTACTTCCAGCATTCAAAGCCTGCACAATGTAGGTAATAGACCTGTTCTTGGTGCAAGAGCTAGACAACTGCATTTTTCCTAAAACTCACTGAGGCCTAGAGCTATGTGGCTGATTTGTGCTTGTGTCAGCAGCTCCATGCTATGCATATGCCTGCACACCTTTAAGCTGCATCCAGGGCTGGCAGCAGGTAGGTGCCCAGTCTTCTTTGGGTAAGGAGATTTAGAATTGAAGCCAGTAGCTCTCTATCTCCTCAACAATTCTGAGACCTAATACCATGAGCCTGCTGAAAGCCCCACCACGGAATGGACAACCCTGTTTAATGGTGATGATTTCTGACCGTTTTATGAGAAAGAGACGCTTCTGTTTGGTATATTAATACATATTTATACACCATAAGGCTTGCATTTCATGATGAAATATCTGTGGTTTCAGAGATGGTCAAGCTTTTGTTTAGGACAATGCCTCTAGCTCTGCTGCCCTTGGTCTGTGATTGTGAAATCTGTATAACTTTGCCCTCCCAAGAGGATCTCAAAACATGTGACCGAACATCTCCTTTTTAAGGACATGATTGAAAACCGAAGTGAAGAGATATGCAATATATATATATTTTTTGAATATTATAGGAAATGTGACTTTAAAAAACCTGATTTATTGTAATGCCTCTAACAAGTGTATCTTTAGCCAGTTCTTAGAGAAATCGTGCTGAAATATTTACTGGTCTGACATAATTAGTTCAAATATTTTATGGGGGTGCCTATGGTGAGCCCCAAAGCCCAAGAGAAGGGAAGGCTTGCCTCAGTCAGAATTGGCAATACAAACAGAAAATATATTTATGTTATGGATGCCCTGGGGAGGGGGTAATCCTAAAGGGAGGTAGTTAAGGTGTGTGCAGACGAATATATATATCTGTGTTCAGGGGTCTGACTGTGGTAGCAGGTGGGCCATTGTAGCAAATTCACAGGAGTTCCATAAAATGACCATGTTCGGGAAAAGGGCTGACGTTGCTCAGGATTCAGTGCTATATCCAAGGTCAGTGGTGTTTCAACTAGGCTCAGTGTTGGTTTGAAGTGCCAACACTGATGTATATAGGCTCTTTAAAGGTGTTGTAGACTTTAAAAAGCCCAAGCTTTGAGAATAGCTTGAAAACTAATTCTAGGTTACTATGCATCAGTTAGCCTTTGTAACTCTAGTACCTTTTTCATGTCTCCCTGTTGACTCAGATTTTTTCAGGTATTAAATTTGAGCTCTTAGCAATTCTGAGTTGCAGTGGATAAGATGTCAGCATCAGTAAACTGTAGAGCAGGGTTAAACTCTTGACTCCAGCACTTGACTGAAAATTGTTTGACTCTGGACAAATCACTTACTATCCCTGTGGTTAAATTTGTAAATATCAAGGGCCATATGTATCAAAGCATTTTCCTATTGACACACAATGGATAAAACCGTTTGATACATCTGGCCCTAAGTCTTACGCTTATATGTTCAAGCAGCACAATTTAGACTCCATCTTTTACATGTCATCATTATGCAATTACGCATTTATTTCTGACATCTGATATTTATTGTGTGCTTTAATAATAATGTGTGTGAATGTTTAAATGCATTAATGAAATGTAACTACTGAGAAACTGAAAGTTTTATAAACATGTACATTGAAGTTCATTATTTGAATTGGTTATATGTATTCATTTTTCACATTTTGCCCTTACACTTTAACTTGTATATGGAGAAGTAGCATGTATTCTTTGTTTGTGTTTTGCATTTATTTTGAAAGTTATATGTGTGCATTTATAACCACGGAGGTGTTGTACACATTACTCAGGCTAACATTAACTACCCAAAGGCTTTATTTGTTAAATTTACTTTTGGTTGTTCAGAGTGTTCTTTCTTTTGCAGGTGCGTTCTCATAATTTCAGTTGTTAGTGAAAAGGATTATCATTGTCTGTACTAGTTTATTGATAGAAAGGCCTGGGAAGAAAATTCTTGGCAATAAACATGGAGACCTAATGAGCAGAAGAAGCCTCCTATTCATCATGTTCCAGGAATGAGTAATGCTCAAGGTTGCAGCAGCTGTCCAAGTTTCGTGGGATGGGAAATTCAGGTGATGTTGCAAATGCACACCAGGAGAGGGAAGGTGATTAGTTCTTGTGGTGTGGGAAATATAACATTATGCTGAATGTTGTTACTTGTTTTAATTAATGTTCACACTGCTAGAAGTTAAGGCAGATTCCTTTGGCTTTTGAGGGGTACAGACTTCTCTGCTTCATTTATTCTTGCAAGTGTTATACCTTTTGCTAAGCAATTATTCCCTTTCTGGAGGACTTCTACTGAAGTCTTCAGTATGCTGACACCTACCCGCATTTCCAAATTTCCTTAAGACCTTTCATTTAAACCATCCTCATTCCATATTTAGAATTCTGATTAGGTGATTTGGAGTTACTTCATGTTTAGGATAGACAGCAGGAGTTTTGTTATGGAACACTTATCCCTAATTATTAGATTTTTGAATTGCTCTGGATGTCATTGCTTTATATCATAATAAATTGAGATTGAACCAATGAGATATTTCAGTTTGCAAGTGTAATCTTTTATCTTTCTAACATTCTCATGACATAAATATATATTGGATTGATTATTGATTGGCAATAAAATCCCATAGTCCTGAATCACTGATTTTTGGTCCTTATTGTGGGGCCAAATGGGCTTTGAATAGGAGAGTTGTTGGAACTATTTAAGAGCCCAGTCTTACCCAAGCCCATTCCCGACCCCAAAGCACATATCCTGATTTGAAAAAGCAGTGGTATTCCAGATATTTGGAAAGAAGTTGTAGCAGTGGAGGATTGAGTATCAATGGGGTCGTGTGTTGCAACTGGTTATGTCTGGCTTGAGGTATGTTGCTGAAGTTGCATGGTGTGATACAATGATGTTTTAAGTTGTTGTGTGGATGTGGAACAGCTTAATGCTAAGAAGTTGAAGTGGTTATCGAACTAAATATAGCCTAAGATTCCAGAATAGTAATAAGTTGTCAGTACAGAGTACGCTGTGTTGTAATTGTCTGCTACAACTTGTGGTGTTAGTCGTGTGGCCCCATTGGCTACACAATGGGGAAAGGGACAAATATCATTGTGTGAGAGAAAGGTGTGGTTGGTGTGGTGGATCCTTTTTGTACAGGAGTGAAGCTACACTAATCTGGGTGATTCCCCACTGCTCAATGTTTTGCTCACATGTCAGTCTGAGTAGGGCAGAAAGTTGTGATGTGGACGAATGATTGCATGACTGAATACTATTGATTCTATAGTGGAGCAGACAAGGTTTTGTTGAATTTGCTTTGCGTTTGTTTTGTGTTTGTATTGCAGTGTTTGAGAAGAATTATAAAGGAGAGTGACTCGCAGCAAGGAGTGAGGAAGAAGTCACTGTGTGCCATGCTGTGATTGGATGGTTGGTGCTAGTGCTGCTCTGATACTGGTTGACTATGCCATAGAGTGTTGCACTGCTATTGGTTATTAACATCGAATAAGAATTCAGAGTGAGAGAAAATTGTTTCCTGGTTGAAAATGAAATTCTATTTGTGATTGTTGGTATTATTGTTGTAAAATGAAATTCTTTAAGGCTACACAAAATTTGATTAGCAGAGATGTGAGAATACCTGTTCGAGAGGAAGTAGAGACACTGTGTGAAGACACACCAGGTCATTATATGGCCTTAAATGTAGGGTTTCACACATGTATTTGGCTGACTTAATGGCATGAGACCACAGAGAAAGAATATGCATTGATGTTTCTGCACTATGCCACATTTAATTTGAGAATCATTGAAAATCTGAGAAGGTTATTTTAAAAATGAAGCCATCGCCTAGACCCACACAGTTTAAAGCACTTAATGCTTGGGAGCATACAGCTCATGTTAGGCAAAGGGAAAATAGCAAGGAAAAGTCCGAAAGGCAATGCATAGCTGTGCCAGTGCTAGATGGGATGCAAAATAAAAGAGGTTGATTTGATACAGGGAACTAGACTGTACCCTGCATTGATGAGTGAAGAATCCGAGAAAAAGAAAGTAAAGAAAGGGAAAAAGAAGGAGAATAAGACAGAGAGGTCAGAGAATACAAGTGAAGACATTGATAGTGATTCTAGCGATGATTCCCTAGATGTGTCAGTGTATCCACCACCATATAATGTAACCCAAACCAAGAAAATGAATGGTTCAGTTGCTGGTGGAAACTCTGGACTAGCCACTGCACCAATAATTTTGAGTCAGAAACCAAAGGGAGAGAGTTCAGGGATTAGTCCCCTGTTAACTCCATTGCTCCCAATGCCCCAGATGCAATAGCTGTCCAAGTCACTACTGGTCCCACAATTCCTTTGTATAAGACTGAGCCTACAGGAACTACAACACATACTTTGACTTTCCCTGCTGGAGTAAATATGTTGGGTAATTCTCCTGCAGTCTGAGGTATGGGAGGAACTCCTTTAGTCCTGAATCAGGTGAACATACCATATGTTCCCTCTACAGTATCAACCATTAATCCAAGAGGATCTATTCATGTATGAGAGTCCACTCCAAGATCGCAAAATTCTAAAATGTCCTTTTGGAATTCACCTCAGAGTATCATTAACAGTAGTCTCAGAGAAGGGGTAGTGTCCTATATCCCTGTAGTACAGAATGGTACAAATTTCCAAGAATTAGATTATTTGATTAGGTTTTTCAATGGGTCTCCAGGAGAAGGTGACGTTTCAGAATCAGGCAGAGGAATAATTCAGTCCCCAGTAAAGGAAAAGGCAGGAGATGTGGTTAATTAAAATTAGAAATGGATGAGATGATACAAGGAAACCTTGATCTTCCCAATTAGATACCTACAAATAGAACAAATGTATATCCATCTGTAAAGACATCACGAAATGTGCAGAACAAGCTCATGATAAATTGTATAAAATGACTCAAACTTATGATATAGATTTAAACACAACCAAATCATTGCAGAAAAGCTACAACGTATATTTTGATGAGAATGACATTTGCAGTATGAGGACATCAGGAATGAAAATGCAAATTAATGAACAATTGGTCGTTTCCAAAAAGGGAGTGACTAAATAAGTGGGAAGGCAAATGGGCAAAGAAGAAAGGTCAGAAAGGGAGAGCTGCATCTGTCTTCAATGGAAGGAGAGGGCACTTTACATTTTCCACTAAAGAAAGTACCTGAGGAAGGTTATGTGTTTGTGTCTTGAAGTAGGAGTGAGCTTGCATCATTGACTCATGATTTTCTAGGATTGAGGGAAAAAAAAGAAGAATAGTATAAAAAGGTTGAGCACTTTGTGAAGATTTCACAAGTTTTGTTGTTGGATTTCAATACCTTCTTCGACACTGATGTACTGAGTGACTTGTGGGCAGAATCTAAATTGGCTGTAGAATGGCCAGAAAAGGAACCCCTGAGAAATCTGCTAACACATGCCCCTTCACTGTTGGTGATGAAAACTATCAACAGCTGATAACTGTTGTGAAATGGAGGATACCAGATAAAGACATTGTTGGGGTTAAGATTGACAGGACAACTCCAGGGCACAAAGAGTCAGTGCATGCTTACTATGAGAGATCGTTACAGGTGTTTGAACAGAATGAAATGGAGACCCTTGAAGCTAAAGATATGGAAAATGTTGTGTCCGGGTTTGTGACGGGGTTGAGACCTGAGATTAGTCTGATGGCTCAAAAGCATTTGATCTGTTGGCAGAATAAATCAGTTGATGAGATCCTGAGAAATGCAAAGTATTGTAGGGATAAATTATAAATGAAGAAAAAGCGATAGAAGGAGAAGCTAATGGTGGCACAAATAAAAGCAGCACAGAGAGGAAGTCAGAGCCAAGATTTTGTAGGGAATGTTGCTCTGATGCAAGGAGTGCCCCAGCAGAGAGTACCTGTGATACAAAGCGGAAAGGGGTTCCCGCAACAAAGTAGAGGTCATGGTGTTCCAATTGACCCCAGCCCTGGGACTGTTGTGGCAACTTGAAGAGATCGAATCCTTGTCATTATTACAATAAATTAAGTTATTGAAAGCATGAATATTATGTTAATCCCAATAGGGTGATGAATGAGAACCAAGTTAAAAATTCAGGGTTTATACAGCCCCAGAGTAATAACCTTGTACAGCCACAGAACGTACTGAGACTGAGAATACAAAACTCTAATGATTACCAAGCTCCAGTGATGCTGGTTCTACATTCCCCGATGCATTGCAAAATGCAAATGGTCCCCGATTTAATTCAAATCAAGTCCTATATTTAAATCAGAATCCCTTTCAAAATCAGCATGCATTTCAACAGTTCCCTATTTTTGACGCCTTATACAGCATCATCTCTGATCAGGCACAATGACAGTGCCTGAGGGAGGAGGAAGATTGTGTACTTGATGCAGTCAAAGAGGTAGGCCAGAGTGGTCCATTTGTAGAAGGTGAGCTGGATGATCACCCTGTATCATTCTCAATTAATACTGGTGCTACCTGCTCTACTGTTAGAACAGTGGAAGTTCCAAATCTAACCCTCTTGGAAAAAATAACGCATGTTGTAGGAGTGGCATATAAGCAAATGACAAACCCATTAACAGAAGCAGTACCTCTTCAAATAGGGTCCTTTGTGCAGAATCACCTTTTCTGGTGTCTGATTCAAGTCCTGTGAGTTTACTAGGATATGATCTACTGCATCCTGAAAGGTATAGAGTACCAAACCTATGATGAAGATGTAGACTTTAAACTGATGAGTCAAGGGCCAGAGGTTGAGGTGTATTGTATGACTTTTCAGGAAAGAATATTGTTTCCATAAAGGAAGTTGAGCCTGTTTATATCAAAGTAAACCCCAATATTGAGGATCAATGAACCCCACAGTATAATCTGACCTGTGAAACAATTGCTGGGATAACATTCAGTGCGTGAGTCAATGATACATCAAGGCATTTTGAAGGAGATAATGGGGAGTCCATGTAATTCACCTATTATGGTCTTGCAGAAACCTAGTTTTAAATACCACATAGTGCAGGACTTAGAAAGATAAACAACATTGTTGTTCCTTGTTGCCCAGTGGTACTGAATGCAGCTGGGATTGTGTTTCAAATTCCATGTAAGAGTGAGTGATTCACTCTCATCAATCTTTGTCAGGCATTTTTCACAGTCCCTTTGCATGAGGACAGTCAGTACCTCTTTGCCTTCCAGTTCCAGGACCGTGTTTTGGAATGGCACCAAGTTCCACAAGCAAATACGGAGAGTCCCTCAATATTTACCCAGATCCCTGAAAAGAATCTTAAGGCTCTAATCATGCCCTGTAATTCTGTCCTAATTCAGTACATAGACAACCTGTGTAGCGTCTGATACCCAGGAAACTTGCAAACGAGACACCAGTGAATTGTTGACCCACTTGGCTGAGAATGGACATAAAGTGTCCCTGAGTAAGTTGTTATATTGTCAGACAGAAGTTCTTTATCTCAGACATCACATTGAGAAAGAAGTGAGAAAGGTGTCACAGGAAAGAATCTTGGTGAATCTTAGGATGAATCTGCCAACCATGCAGGGAGAAGTCAGGATGTTTTCGGAAATGGTGGGCTACTGTTACCAGTGGATACCCAACATATCCCTAGCGGCCAAGCCTTTTCAGAGGCTGACACACAAGGATGTGTCTGATCTGATACCACATGATAATGGTTGCTTGCTTGCCTTCCTGCAGACGTGGAAGAAGTCAATTCAGATTCCCTTGGCTTTTGAGGGGTACAGACCTCTCTCCTTCTTTTATTCTTGCAAGTGTGAAGCTTTATGCTAAAAACGTATTTCTTTTCTGGAGGACTTTTAGTGAAGCCTTCACTACGGTGACACCTTGTCGCATTTCTGAATTTCCATAAGACCTTTCATGGAAACCTTCCTCATTCCTTATTTAGATAATTCTGGAATCATAAAGGGCCTGATTCAAAAAGGTCTACTTAGACTTTTGGGTATAGGTTTAGACCAAAAGTCTAAGTTTAAGACTTTTCAGTATTCAGAAAGCTAAGTTATAAATAGTTTCTTTATGTCTGCACTTGGTAGAAATCTCCACACTTGGGCGGAGTCTAGAAGTGTAAATTTACCTTTGTGAATCGGGCCCTTTATGATTAGGAGAGAGAGAGTAGAAGTTTCTTTATAGAGAACTTATTTCTAATTCTCAGCTTTTGTATTGCAGTGGCTTTTATTGCTTTGTATCTTAATATATTGAGATTGAACCGATTGTGATATTTCAGTTTGCCAGCTGTAATTTTGTATCTTATTAATATTCTCATGCATATATATTGGATTGATTATTGATTGCCAATAAAAACTCTAATGATTCTTTGTCGTTATTGTAGGACCTAACAGGCTTCATGAGAATTGAATTTTATTTATTATTAACTCCCTTGGTCTCAATCTACTTAAAAAGATCCATCACATGAGAGATTGTAAATCACACTCCTGTGCGCTCTCAATGTAATTATATATTTAAAGCATGTAAGTCCCTGATTAAACTATACCGTTTACTGTGTCTCCCAGTCCCACTTAATGTACTCGTCATTTTGCTCTATAGCTAGGTTTGGACTATAAATACATGTGCATGCATTCAATGTGGGCCTTTAGAATTGGCTTTATGGACACCTTTCTATGTTTCAACTGCTAAGTAGCGTGCATTATTCATTTTGTTTGCTGCTAACTAGCACCATTTAGCGGAGGAAGCTTCATATTGCTCTGAATTTCCCTGTGGCCATGCCTGGGGCATGAAAAGACAAACTTTTCAAGAGCAGTCAAACACCTGCTTTATTTAGTAGTTTGTTCCGGCAATCAACACCATGTATGCAGAAATGACGGAGCATTTTTTTCAGTGTGCTTTTGAATCATGCATTTCTCCCCTCTCCTTCTCAGGCTGCCTCTTTCCCTGTGCCAGAGGCTTTGTGAACCGGGCTGTCGAGAATGGAATCTATGTGCTGTAATTAGCTTAGAAGCCATTTCCTTTCCTAACCACAAAACCTGCAGCAAATGTGGATTTCAGACACAGTTAACAAGTAGGCTACAGAGAGGGTTCCGCGCGCACCAGCCACGAAATCAGGCCCTTTCAAGTTCTGAACTACATTCAATAGTTCAGATTCAACCCCTCTTCCTTACGCATGCTCCATTTAACATTTGTACCCCCAAGCTGCTGCTTATGATAGAAGGGATAGTTATTTCTGGCACATGTTCCCGAGAAGAAAGGCTTCCTTCCTGAAAGTGATCTACGTTTTTCAGCTACGCTTGATGCTCATAACACATAGGAGCTGTGTTGTCCAGGCTCTCTGCTGCCTATCGTCATTTAACACCCCAGACTCTGTTCTGTATTGCGAACCATGTACTAGACCTGTGTGAAATTCGTGTAATAGGTACATTCATAGGCAGAAATAATATAAAATCCCCCCCATATTATGCAAAATTACCAAAATGGCATGCCAGTTTTTAGTGCTATTATTTAGCACGAACTCGGTTGGTCTTGCGTCTATTTAGATGTGAAGGCACATTTTGCACTACAAATAGCTTAACATTGCACATGGCACTAAAAAACAGACTTACGTCCAGGTCGGTCGCATTGTTCCCATACTCCTGCAGTAGAACTTTTTATCGAACTACATCTTAATAATGCAACATGGCGTAACAGCGTAATCTCGGGCATTTCACATAAAGAGTGTAATGCGAATTGCTACAAATTACATGATATTACATAAGTATAACACAATTGCAACCGGGCCAACAATGTACGCAGGCCTGTTTCAATATTTCTCTCAGTGTCTATACGCTGCCAACCAAGTGAAATACGTATTCGGTCAGTTTCCACGTAGCCCAAGATTCCTGCTGTGCAGTGACCTCAACTGTTGCGGTCCAGCTGCCTAGTCCTTGCACTGCTGCTTAACTGATACTTCTGAATGTCTTGTGAGTTTGAAGATATTTATTGTAAAACCAATTGAGATGCATACAGTAAACAGAGTGAGCATTGTGCATCAAATAGTATATGCTGGTGGTATTTCCCAGGTATCACCCACACCCTAATTACTGCAAAGTGGCTCTGAACCTAACTAATGGCCAGAAGCTTTAAAGAGCATAGTTACAGCATGTAACAAGGGCTAAACTCCAAATTAGACCGTGGTTGAAACAGAGAGGTCGCGTTTCAGAGGCTTGAGGGTGTCTCAAGGGGTTGAAAATTCACTTAAAATAAACACCATATCAAGACAAGCAAGCAGGAGAACATAAAATGCAGGCTAAAAGAACAGAATATCATAACACACATTGTGAATATTAAATCTTGGCAACGGCTTCAAGTGCAAAAGAGAAAAAGAGAAAAAACGTAGTTTCAAGAAATGTTACAGGAACAGGAAAATAACCAACATTTGCAGCTGATAGGAAGATATGTTAAAAGTAGGAGATGTAGTAAGAGCATTAGAAACAGACAGTGGGGAGCAGAACGTGGTGGTAGTGGGAACATATGGGAGGGAGTATGGAAGGGAGTATGAGAGGGCAGCAGATAGGGGTCAGCACAAAACAGGTGCACTGGGGTGAACGGCGAAGGTGGAGGGGAGGCTGGAGACACAGAAAAAGTTCTGCAGTGGGCATGGGGTAGGGGTCTGAAGCTGTTTCCTCATTACACCTATCACAACTCTTGTGCACATGGGCTGTCTCTTTTGGCTTAATGTATATAAAGCTCTCTCGCTTTGGTATATTTTGACCCCACTGGGTCACCTGTGAACCATCCGTGTTGGTCAAAGGCTTTTTGCTTTGACATAGGTGTGTGTTTGTGGTGTCTCTTTCGTCAGCATCAAGGCTATCTTTTGGCTAGCTGCAAGTCTTTTTCAGATATCTGACTGGTTTCTGTGGGTACCTTAAGTGTGTGAGAGGCCTTTTTCAAGGATCTCTCTGGATCTCTGTAGGCCTCCTGGCTGTCTTTTAGTTTTATGTGAGACATAGCGTTCGGATATGTGCATTGAACCTTGGTTTTGGGGGTACGTATCGTGTCACAGGGTTTATCTGCGATCTGTTTTAGGTAAATTGGCTGCTATCTCTTCACTAGGCCTCATAAGAGTTTTTTTAAGGGTGACGTGCTGTCTGTTTGGGGGCCCTTGTGATTAATAAAAGTCATGATGTATCTTTAGAGAATCTCTGTTACTCTTCTTTCTGCTATGATTGTAAGTGTATATGACAACATTTCTTGTCTTCGTCCTGGCTCTTCAGGGCATTTACTATTAATATAATTTCTCTCTCTCTCTCTCTCTCTCGCTCAAAGTATAGTGAACACTCTCCTTCTCCATTACCTTCTCCCATCACCTCCTCACTCTCTCTGTTGCCTCTCTATTGTCTTTCTCTCTCTTTTTCTCTCTCTCTGTCGTTTTCTCCTCAAATATTTATTTCTCTTGACGTCTTTTGTCTCTTTTTACCTCTGTGTCTCATTCTTCTTCCCCATCTACTGCATCTCTCTCTGCTATCTTCTGACTTTTTCTTGCACACTCTCATTCTCCCCCAATTTCCCTTCTGTGCTTCTCATGTCATGTGCAGAGCTTCTTTACCCTCACTTTTTTCAGCAGTTGCATACAGTGAAGGCGCGTGGCTTAAATAAATGTTAAGCTACACTTCTGATATGTGCTTGGTCTCGCGAACAATTAAATAAGTCAAAGCTATTTTATGATGAGGAGTCAATATTGCAACTTTCAATTAATATTTGGATTACTATGGAACACTGTGGTGACACCCTAAGATACAGAGGTATTAGTAGTCACTAGAAATCAAGTGCTTTCAAATTTTCTTGTAGGAAGCTGTTTTTTAAGTTGTGCTAACATGTCTGCCTCTAAATTGCAGTGTCTTATAGTGTACTTGTCAAACATTGGGTCTCTAGTTGGCAGAGGTATCCACCCTGTCCAAGTAAGGGACCAAAATCCTAGTAATGGTAAGTCAGACATACAACCTAAAATAACCTGTGCTCACCCTCTGGTAGCTTGGCGTAGAGCAGTCAGGCTTAACATAAAAGGCAATGTGTTAAGTATTTGTGCAACACTTAAATTACAGTAACACAGTGAAAACACCACAAAAAGACTACACCAGTTTAGAAAAATAAAGAATAGTTTATGAGTAAAATAAGACCAAAATGACAAAAATCCAATAAGTAGCAGTCAAGGTATGAATTTTTAAAGAATGACTGCAATATAGTGCTTAGAGGTCAAAAGCGCTAAAAGGTTACTTGAGGTCATGCTAGACTGGGGTAAATCCAAAGCTCAGGCTGACCGCGATGAGGGCAGGTCGGCTGGCTACAGGACCCACGCAAGGCCCACTGAAAAGTACTTTGGATGGGGGGTTGTGTCAACGTCGAGGATAAGATGCAAAGGTGATGCGTTGGTTCCGATCCACGCAGTCCACGGAATGCATCGTCATCAAGCTGCACAGCCCTAAAAATGATGTTCTTGAAGTAAGGCGTTGAACCTGTCACGATGGAGGAGATGCATTGTCGTTGAGCCAAGTGATGAGAAGGTGATGCACCAGGGCTGGGGGTGATGCGCTGATCTTGAGCCGAGCACTCAGCGATGCGAAGTCCTCATCCTCAGTGGCAGTGGCGATGTGTCGGCATCGAGGGAGGATGTGGCAGCTTCAATCAGTGCAACGGTATTGATGTGTTGATTTTTGCAGGAAAGCAGCTGGAGTCCCCTTTAAAGGCCCGGGACTGGAGTGGCACCTCTTGGCAAGATATGACTCACAGTTGGCAGATTCTAGCAGCTGAGCAGGGTTGTAGAACATCTTTGATGGCCTGAGACTTCAGAGCAGGAGGCAAGCCATCAAGCCCTTAGAGTCACTTCAGTTCTTTAGAGGATGTAGAGAGGCAACTCCAGTCCTTATCACTTCCTGGAAAAAGGCAATAGGCAGTAGACCAACACCGCAAAGCAGTTGAGCAGAGTGCAGTACCTCCTGGCAGCACAGCAGTCCTTCTTCAATGAAGAATGTCCTCAGATCCAGAAGTGTACTGATTTGGTGGGCTTTGAGGTCCAGTACTTATACCCGTTGTACCTTTGAAATGGGGGAGACTTCAGAGAGAGGCCTTTGAAGTGCACCAGTTCCCTGTCATTTCTTCCCTGGCTCCAGTCACTCTACAGAGGGTTGTGTAGCTCTTTGTGTGGGGGCAGGCACAGCCCTATTCAGGTGCAAGTGCCAGCTCCTCCCTCTCAAATAACCCAAGAAGACCCATCAGCCTTCTGATGGGCTATCAGGATGTAAGGGCACACTTCAGCTCTCTTTGTGTGACTATATAGAGGGAATGCACAAAGCCCAGCTGTCCCCCACCCCAGATGTGTATTTAGAGACATGCCGAGGCGCAGAATGACTAAAGTAAGAAAATGGCAACTTTGTAAAAGTGGCATTTTCATACTTACAATGTAAAATCCAACTTTACTATAAGTTGTGGTTTCACATTTTGAGTCCAGAATCACCAAACTCCAAATTTTCATACTTCCCCAATTGGAAATTACAATTAAAAGTTGTACCAATGTAAGCTCAATGTTAACTATTGTGAGAGATAGGCCTTGCAGTAGTGAAAAACAAACTTAATAGTTTTTCACTACCAGGCAGTGGTGGCTGCTGCAAATCTCAAGGAGGACAGGGGGACGAGGTGTTATGGGGAAATAATAATAATAAAAAAAGTACCTGTCCTGCCGCCGGCCGGCTCGCTCCTCTTCGCTCCTGATGGTATCCCAGCAGTCCCTGGGCCACCAGCACGGGCTCCCCATGCAGCCCTGGTTTCATGTAATATCTAGCATGAGAGCAGCACCAGGATTGGTCTGAGCGGCTTGATCTTCCACTCAGACAGTGCATTGAAGTCTGTGCTGTTCTCCAACCCGGCTGTGCAAAACAGCTGGGTTGGAGAAAACTAAGTGCGCATGTCAGTTTGACGGCCTAAGATGCCTGGCCAAACTGACAGGCGCACTTAAATGCACTCCACTCCTCCTCCCCTTCCGATGGCCCAGCCCCGCCCCTCCCTGCTCAGCAAGCAGCTGGAAAAAAAAATGATAAGAAAATGTTGTTTTATTTTTCAGCTGCTTTCTCTTAGCCAGTGGGGTGATGCTCCTTTGCCACTGCGGAGGAGCCGCTGCTGCAACTAGAACATGCTAAACTTAAAAGTACATGTCTGACTTTTTAAAATACAGTGCACCAAGCCCTTGAGGCTAGCAAGGGCCTACCTTAGGCATGTCTCACATGTACTAAAAAGAAACGTTTGGGCCTGGCAAGAGAATGCACTTGCCAGCTCAAAATGGCATTTTAAAACTGCACACACAGACTCTGCAATGGCAGGCTTGACAGATGTGTAAAGTGCTATTGTAGCAGGTGGAACAATCAGTGCTTCAGGCCTACTAGTAGAATTTAATTTACAGACACTGGGCACATATAGTGCACTTTACTAGGAACGTAAGAGAAAATTAAGTATGCCATTTGTGGATAAGCCCATGTCACCATCTTTAGTATACAGAGCACCTGAACCTTAGCACTGGTTAGCAGTGGTAAAGTTCACAGAATCCTAAAGCCAGCAAAATTGATTTCAGCAAAGCAAGCATCAGAAGGCAAAAAGTCAGGGGAAATCACGCCAAGCATGCCATGTCTAACAGTGCCCAGCATATGACTGAAATATGCTGATCTACTGCCCTACACTGTGTTCTGTGGTAGGAAGAAGCAAAACATTTGTGTCAGTTGAGGAAACCAATGGATAAAGAATTGTGAACAAAAGTTTTTTATATTTTTAGGTATGCAAGTATTTATGCTAGGTTTTTGTTTTAGAAAAATTGAAGCTGCAAAGACATTCACAAACCTGCAGTATTTCATTTCATTAGAACATGTCCCTCTCTGAGTCAAATGGAATAGCATTGAAATTCTTTCACAAAACTGCAATACTTTAAGTAATTACTAGAGGGCCATCTTGAGTCAGATTCAGCTGCTTGAAGTCTTTAAAAAGCTGCAGTACCCAAGGGTGTTAATAGATGCCTCTCTCAAATCTGAGGTAGCTTTTCTAAAATGCCTCTTATAAAGTTGAGGAGTTTCAGCATAAAATGTGCATATAGTATACATTGCTGCTATTTCAATTATTTGTACTTGTTTACTAAAAAATAGATTAATATATCTAAGTTTATGATGATTAGTCAATCTTGCTTCTTTCAATACATTTTGTGATTCTAATTGAAGTAGGTGATTATATTGTACCATACCTAGGACCTAGCACTCACTGTGAAATACATTTGCCTTCTGCTTTCTAACTTTGGACGTAGCATCTTTTTCAGTTAGAACTACAGCAACGGCTCCTCCATTAGGGCGGAGGAGCATCACCCCCTCGCCAGGATCAGCAGGAGCTGCAAACCTTTAGGAGCAAAACAACAATAAACGTTGTTAGTTGTCATTTTATTTCTAAAGGGACGGGGCCATAGGGCTGAGGAGCATGGAGGGGAGTGCTCAGATCACTCCTCTCAGTGCGCATGCATGTTTGGCTGGCCGTCTCGGGCTGGCCAAACACACATGTGCACAAGTGCTCTCTCCAGCCCAGCACTGTTTTGCCAAGTTGGAGAGAGCCTGCTCAGGCTCCCAGTCTGCGCTGAAGCACCTAGCCGTGGAGCTCCAGCCAACCATAACGGTGCTCTGAGCAGTGTCATGATTGGTGTAGGGCAAGCTGGGAGCCTGTGCCGGGAGTGCGATTGTGGCGACTCTGGAGCAGCGCGGCAACGAGGTAAGTGGATTTTTTTCATTTATATATCAATACATGTCCATTTGTTTTGCCTCTCCCCACCCCGCCACCATGCCAAATCGCCAGCCACGACTAGGTAGAAGTATACAGATGCACAGCAAAAATCAGGCACAGAGAACTCAGCCCAATCGCTGAAGAGGCTAACCCTGTTCTTCCCTGTGACTGTGGTGATGGGAAGCATAATTTGATTGACATATTTAAAGACCCCAGTTGACAAAGAGAGTTGACTAAAAATCTCCGTATGTATTTATGTATTCTCTTTATTTTTTTTAATATGAAGTTGGAAAGATTGTTAGAGCCATCTTTATGCTCACCTAAAACGTGAAGGGTGAGAAGTTTGAAATATTCTCTGTCATGGGTGATTAACTGTTCTGGCAACATTCCATTGTTTTTGCTTGCCGTGTCACTTTACACAGCACCTACCTTACGTAAGTCATTCTTGGTCTGGCTTCAATAAGAATAGTCTAACATTAACTGCCTCTGAAGGGGAACACAAACACCCCAGATCGGTTTCATCCTTGCTGCTCCCTTTCAGTGAGGTGCAGCTTCACTCCTATGGCAAAGTGAGGGCAGGAAGTAAGTCTGGGCATACGTACTGCACAGATGGCGTCTTACTGCGAAAAAAAAATGTGATGGGTGGAACGTTTGAATTAATCCCAGACAAACAATAATTTCAACCATCACCTTTGTAATTCAACAATTTGTAAATAACGAGTGTCCCTTATTACAGCTTAATAAGAGTAATGCCCAAGACTAATGTGATCCAGCAACTAATGTACAACATAACTCATACAAGTGCTGTGGAGGTGAAACAACTTGGTAAATAAAGGTGGAAACGTTCATAGCTCTTTATTATTTGTGGACGTGTATATGTAGAACAAAGCCTTTGACTGGCCTGCACCAAGTTACTGATCTTGACTCATTTTCTGCAATTAATAAATTAGCCTAACACAACCTGCAAACATTCAACTTTGGCGGTATCTAGTACGAATCTTGCCTTTCACGCACGTTTTGGGGAGTTTTTATGTAGGAAGAACTCATGTCAAAGATACTGAAGCGCTTTAGGTGTGCACCAGTTACATTACACAAGGTCACGTTCTTTTAAGGATTTCCCTAGAATCAGAGGATGTTGAGCCAACGCCGAGTTTCGAACCTGATTCCTGTGTTTCAAGGTCAATAGTTGTAGTGGTAACTCAGAATGTAGTGCTCTACACTTACACGAGGGATAATCCTTTACACTTGTGTAAGAGTTCCGTTCAGAAGGCGAGAAAGGTTCTGGCTGGGCACATAGCGGATGCTTGTTTGGCCCCGAATCTTTTGTTTCGGCCCTTTGACCAATAACTGAGTTGGACGCGTCTAAAATGATAAGAAAACAGCTCTGTTTAGAGTGAATACGCGAGGCCTGGTTCCCTCCTTGGAAGAATGACATTCTGAAGTGTTTGCTGCTGGCCCCTCTCACCGCCTTCTAATCACATTCGACCTTTCTGACCTTTCCTGCTGCCCCAGGACTCCTAAAGATCTCGTTACAGTTGGGCATGCTTTCCATGATAGGTCTGGCGGTAAATTTGGCGTTGTTTATTTTTGCGGAGACATTCCCAGCTTTGAAGCCAGAGAGTGTAATTATGCTTGACAAAGTCAAAGTTCCAAGCTGGGATTTCTAAGAAAGCGCTCTCGGAGCATCTCTCATTATCCAGTAATATACGGCTATGAGGCTGTGCCCTTGACCTGACCTTGAGACAAGGGGACATTGGTTTCCGCTTTGACGGTGGATGCTTTTGAGCATGCGCTTCTAATGGCATAAAAGCTATAGCTACGAATACGTGGATTCGGTGAGCGTGAACTTCCTGCCAGCTACGTCCCATTAGTCGGATTGAAATCCAGTAGACCCGTGCACTCTTTCACAATCCCAGACATAAATGAAAGAACTGCTTAAGAATGTCAACGTTTGAAAATGTTCCAGACAATCTTAGCAAAATGCAACAAGTGAAAATATTGCAGCCATAGAGAAAATACGGAATTCGTGGCTATGAGGGGAAAAGATCTTGATTTCCCTTTCAAATCCAGAAGAGGTATTCTCAAGGAAACATAATGAGTTGATAGTTAGCCGGAGTCATTCAATGTTTCTACAATCGAAATAGTTATTTTAATGTTAAGTTCTTTGTTTATATGGCCCTTGTGCCGCCAAAAGTCCATTTGAGAGCACTTACAACAATACACAGGGAAAGGTGGTTAATGTAGGGGAAGACGGGGAGAGATGTAGAGGAACGAAGGAATGAGGGTTCTTCACAGCCCTCCATGCAACCAGTTTAAAAGCTGAGACACACCAGCTGGGAAATCGAAGAGAGGACTTTGGGAAACAGAAGGCCTCGCCCCCATAACAGCTGTAGTTTGGGTAGTAAGTTGCAATTTTGGGTGCCACACCGTGGACATCCGGACTGCTGGCAGTTCGTGAAGAATATGGCAACATTTGGACCTCCCGCCTGATAAGTTGATCTACCCAATCACAATTGGAGTAAAGGCAAGAAATGGTTTCCTTAAGAGCACCACTAATCCCGAATAACCCCAAAAAACCCCCAAAAAAACAATAACCTTGGGTTTCGGAGCGACATGCCAATCGCCTTCAATCACTTTATCGCCCCATTGGCGCAGTAAGTGTTATATAAATGGAAATACAATACAATATGTAACTCTCTTGTCCCACACTAATAGTAATAACATAACTCCCAGCAGTTGATTATAGTTCTTACAAACTGCATTATCATTTCATTTTACTGCTTGGCTCCCTCACACTCACATAACACAAATGTGCTGTGTCATGTCCATCATCCACAGCAATACACCAACCTTCACCACCTGAGCAGGTATGGAATAACCAAAGAGATCTGCATTGTGCTGCTGGCCAACTGAGGGCTTTGTTTCTTCATCACTTCAGGTCCCAACAAGCTACATACCATGACCACTTCTTGACACCTCCCAATGCTAATCAGATATGAAATAATATAGCCAAAGTCCATCAAACCTATGCCGACTCAGGACCATAAAGTTTAAATATTAAAAAAAATCTCAGATTAGACATCCCACTGCAGTAACTAGCTAAGTGGTCTATGATCATAAAAATTAGAATAAAGAGACCTGCTTGGCTATTGAAAACTGCAGCATACTGAAAACCTTAAACTGTGCGTCTATCCCTCACACTTCTTCATCCATCACATTGCTAACTGCTGCATCCCATAACATGGTAACCTCACCTCAATGGTCATCATGCATGACATGGAAACACTTCTCACACAGGATGAAAACTGACACTTCCAAATGCATACATTACATGGTGTAGCATGCTACCCATGTAGGCAAGCACTTCAGCATCTCACACAGGGGTAGTAAGTACTGTATAAGTGTTTCAATGCAATACAATAACATAACAAGGCACACATCTATATGTCAATTATGGGTATATTGGGGGGCATTGGTGCTAGACTGAATAGAAGAGGGGCATATGAAAGGTTCAGATTTCAAAGCTAGATAAAGTTACAAATAGATATCAATGATCTACCCATTTTACTGAATTTTAGCTAATGTCTTTTGCTTTAGAGTTTCCACTGGTGTTTAATCCATAGGGAAAGCTCATAGAATTCTGAAAGACTTACAACTCAATGAAACTTGATTAGATAGGGAATGGTATGACGTTTTTGAGAGGCTCAATGGAGAGTACTGGAATGAGTATAAGTGAAATGAGGAACAAGACTGCTAGGAGATTCAAATAAGAAAAAAACATGAATAAGGCAGAGAGATTTAAAAGCAATATGTCTCTTTGTTGACAGTGAATAAAGCAGTTTGTTCCTAAAACACAGTCAAATCTTTGTAAACAAAAGATATTGCTGACTACAGTATTCTGAATGTACTGAAGTTTAGTCAGATATTTTGCTTTAGTGCCTAGGAATGTGATTTTACAATGGAGAATTAATGAAACATGATGGCAAATATTTGGTTAGTGTTAGAAAATGGGGTCTCCGTTTAGCAGTGGTTTGCACCCTGTCCAAGTAGGGACCCTCACTCTAGTCAGGGTAAGGGAGTCACACAGCTAAGATAACCCCTGCTCACACCCTTGGTAGCTTGGTACAAGCAGTAAGGATTATCTCAGAGGCAATTTGTAAAGTATTTGTTCACACACACACAGTAACACAGTAAAAACACCACAAAAAGTACTCCACACGGGTTTGGAAAAATAGCCAATTTTTTTCTGAGTAAAACAAGATAAAAGTGACAAAAATGCAACATACACTAGCAAAGAAACACATTTTCAAATATTAAATCTTAATATAGCGCTTAGAAACAACAGCTTGAACTGGGGCTATCACGACGACTTGACAGAGTCGTTTCCAACAGTCCAACGCCACTTGTGAGGGAGTGCAGGCAGGTTAAGGAGTTGCACTGACCCCGGGTAAAATACTTTGGAAGGCGATGAGGAAACAAAGACGTTGCACGGAGTTGGGGAGGTGAGGCGTCTCTGGAGCCAGTGCAGTTCCACTGGTTCCTCACAGCCACCGGGGAGGTGAGGTATCTGTGTCTTGCTGCCAGGCAGGGCAGGTGAAGTGTCAGTGGCGAGGTGTCAGTTCCTTAGGACAAGGTGAGGTTGATGAATCTAGAAGGTCAAGACACCAGGCCTCTACTTTGCAGTGTCGTGATCAAACCGCGGGGCCACAGGTGTTGTGGCGGAGTCGGAGTCTGGTTCTACAGACATAGGTGACTTGTAGCTCAGGAGTTGCACTGTGGTAGTACTGCAGTGATGTCGGGCCTGAAGCCTTGGTCACGGTCGTTGCACTCAGCGGGGACCACTGCTCTGGTGCAGGCAGTGGTGCAGAGTCAGACTGTGGTGCCGGTTTCAAAGACGCTCTAGAGTCGATGTGCTTAGTCTCTTCTTGGTTGCCCCAGAACTCACTCCAAAGGGCCCAGGAACTGGATTTGGCATCACTTGGCAAGTCAGAACTCTCAGCAAGAGAGCCCAGGTCCTGGCAGATTAAGGGGGTCATTCTGACCATGGCTGTAATTACCGCCATGGCGGAGGTCGGCGGTAGCACCGCCAACAGGCTGGCGGTGCACCGCTGGGCATTCTGACCGCGGCGGTTCAGCCGCGGCCAGAAACGGAAAGTCGGCAGTGTACCGCCGACTTTCCGCTGCCCGTCTGAATCCTCCATGGCGGCGGAGCGCGCTCCGCCGCCATGGGGATTCTGACACCCCCTACCGCCATCCTGTTCATGGCGGCTCTCCCGCCATGAACAGGATGGCGGTAGGGGGTGCCGCGGGGCCCCTGGGGGCCCCTGCCGTGCCCATGCCAATGGCATGGGCACGGCAGGGGCCCCCATAAGAGGGCCCCAAAAAGTATTTCAGTGTCTGCCCAGCAGACACTGAAATACGCGACGGGTGCAACTGCACCCGTCGCACCTTCCCACTCCGCCGGCTCAATTCTGAGCCGGCATCCTAGTGGGAAGGTTGATTTGCCCTGGGCTGGCGGGCGGTCTTTTGTCGGCCGCCCGCCAGCCCAGGGCAAATGTCAGAATCACCGCCGCGGTCTTTCGACCGCGGTGCGGTGTTCTGACGGGCGGTACCTTGGCGGACGGCCTCCGCCGTCCGCCAAGGTCAGAATGACCCCCTAAGTCTTTGATGCCCTTGAGACTTCTTAACACGAGGCATGCTCAGTCCAAGCCCTTGGAGGACCTTTGGAAGCAGGATGTAGGATGTAGAATGCAAAGTCCAGTCTTTTCACTCCTAGGACAGAAGCACCAAGCAGCAGGCCATCACAGCAAAGCAACAGGCAGAGTGGCAGTCCCTCCTACCGCATCCAGCTCTTCTTCCTGGCACAATGTCCTCAGTACAGAAGAATTCTAACTTTGCTGTCTCAGAAGTCCAGTACTTATGCCCATTTCTGACTTTGAAGTAGGCAAACTTCAAAGAGCAGTCTTTGTAGTGACCAAGACCCCGCAATTCCCTGACCTGGCCCCAGACACAGTCTAGGGGTTCGATACTGCTTTGTGTGAGGACAGGCACAGCCATATTAAGGTGCAAGTGTCAGCTCCTCCCACCAGCCTAGCTCAGGAATACCTGTCAGTCCTGGTGATGGACCATCAAGATATGCAGGGCACACCTTAGCTCCCTTTGTGTGGCTGTTTGGAGTGAATTCACAAACAGCCCAACTGTCAACCTGACAAAGATGTGTATTCAGCAGACAAGCAGATGCCCAGAATGGTTAGGCCAGAAAATGTCTACTTTCTAAAAGTGGCACTTTCAAACTTACAATTCAAAGATCAACTTCACCAAGAGATGTATTTTTAAAGTGTGAGTTCAGAGACCCCAAACTCCATATCTCTATCTGCTCCAAATGGGAAATTACACTTAAAACATATTTCAAGGCAATCCCCATGTTTCTCCATGGGAGAGATAGGCCTAGCATTAGCGAAAACCAAAGTGAGCAGTATTTCACTATCAGGACAAGTACAACACACTAGTACATGCCCTACCTTTTAAATACACTGAACCCTGCCAATGGGGGTGCCTTGAGTCCAACTTAGGGGTGACTTGCATGTAGTAAAAGGGAAGATTTGGGCCTGGCAAGTGGGTGCACTTGCCAGATAGAAATGGCAGTTTAAAACTGCACTAACAGACTCAGCAGTGTCAGATCTGAGATATCTTTACAGGGCTATTCCTGTGGGTGGCAAAATGAGTACTACAGGCCCACTGGTAGCATTTGATTTATAGTCACTTTACTAGGTACTTACTAGTAAATCAAATATGCCAATCATGGATAAACCAATTACCAATACAATTTAGACCGAGAGCATATTGTATTGTATTGTATTGTAATTGTATTTATATAGCGCTTACTACCCCTGACGAGGCGTCAAAGCGCTTTTCGATGAGTAGCACGCTACTCCGGAACCCAACAAGAATTAGTGATGGATTAGTATCATTTAATAATGAGTACAGTTTTAGTATTATTATGAGTTAATTTGAGCCGCGGATATAAGAGTTTGTTAGTTAGATTGACTGGAGTAATGTAGGGGTGGAGGAGGAAAGAAATCCAGAAGTGTTAATTGGTAGTATATCCTTCATTTACTCAACCCAAAGGCTTGGGATGAATAAAGGGGGGCGGAGGGGGAAGAGTATGTGGAAGGGTTAGGGAGAGCATAGTAGCAGGGTGAGATGAATGCAGGAGAATTTAGTAGGGTTGTGTGGGAGGTCACAGAGGTAGAGTGAGGTTTGGTGAGTTAGATGTGGAGGTGGAGGGAAGAGCTTAGGCAGAGATATTTAGGAGATGAAAGTGGTCGAAGGGATTTGGGATGAGTCAGAGTGAGAATGGAGGATAGTTTGATAGAGACATGACATAAGAGTGATGAGTAGATAAGTGTGATAAAATGAGAGCAGAAATTCATAGATATCTAGTATAACAACCCAAAAACCAGTAGCCATGCAATGATCCACAAACATGCCAAGCACAGAAACAACATATACACATACATACACATATATATATATTTATACATTTATACACACACACACACATGAATACACACACATATGCACATACAATACATAATTAGAATCATGGGTAAAAAATATTTAGACAGGTTTATAAGAGTGTGTGTGTGTATTTTATTGTTATGACAGTAGCAATACATATTTTCCAAAGAAACTATAAATAAATAGAATTATACATATAATCTGAAAAAAATATTTATCCACATAGGCATATGCAGTTCACAGTTGTTTGAAAAAGGTGGTTATGAAGGAAAGAGCCAACTCTTGAGTAGTTTTCTGAAAACAAGAAAGTTATCTGTGGCTCTTATAGTTGGGGGTAATGAATTCCATAGTTTGGCTGCTTGGACGGAGAAGGATGTACCACCTACAGTCTTTTTCTTGTATGGTGATGTTCTAAGGCGGGGTGCCAGTCTTGAGCGGAGGGTTCTTTGTTGGATGTATTTGGTAATTTTCTTTCTGATAAAAAGCGGTCCTGTTCCATGTATAGCTTTGTGGGTGATACAAAGCAGTTTGAAAGTGCATCTTCTGGCAACGGGTAACCAGTGTAGTGCTCTCAAGGCAGGGGAGATGTGGGCTTGCGGCTTTATATGTAGTAGTAGCCTGGCTGCGGAATTCTGGATACGTTGTAGTTTTTTCATAACAGAGAGAGATGATCCATGGTAGAGGCTATTTTCATAATCCAGTTTGGATAATACAAGTGAGATAGTAGCTTGCACCTTGTGTGGAAATCCGAGGTGGGGGAAGATGCGTCGTAAAGTCTTTAAGGTGATGAAGCTTGTGCGTGCTAATTTGTCTACTTGGGCATTCATAGTTAGCTAGGAATCCATGGTGATTCCTAGGTTTTTAACTTCCTTTGATAATTGAGGAGGTGGTCCGAGATCGTCAGGCCAGATGCACAGAGGGTCATAATTTTTCCAGTCACCACATATGAGTATTTCTGTTTTGGAGGTATTTAGTTTGAGATGGCTCCAGGTCATCCACTGATCAACGGCTCTGAGGCAACTGAAGATTTGTGAGTTTTCAATGTTTTTGGGGTCTTCTAATTGAAGTAGTATTTGTGTGTCATCTGCATAGTTGTAGCATGTGAGATGGAAATCATTAATCAGTTCTGGTAAAGATATCATGTAGATGTTAAAAAGCAAAGGTGAGATGATTGACCCTTGGGGGACCCCTGTTTTGTGAGATAAGGTTCGGATGAGAAGGGGGGTGAGTGGATGATATTCGCTCTTTTTTGGAGAGAGGAAGTAATCCAGTCGAGAGCAATCCCTTGTATGTCGGCTTCGTGGAGTCTTTGAGTTAGGGTGTCATGGTCAACCGTATCAAAGGCAGCTGAGAGGTCCAAGAGAAGTAGTGCAGCAACTCCATTTCGGTCGACTGTGTTTTTAAGATCGTCCCAGATTGCCATGAGTGCCGATTCAGTGCTTCTTCCTGGGCGGAATCCAGTTTGGAAGTCTGAAAGTATAGAATTGTCTTCAATGAATTGTGACATCTGGGCGAATGCTGCTCTTTCTATCAATTTGCCCAGGAAAGGTCCATTTGTGATAGGTCTGTAGTTGTTGGGGTCTTGCGGGTCTAGGTTTGTTTTCTTTAATAATGGTCATATGTATGCCTTTTTCAGGTCTGTAGGAAAAGTTCCTGAAGTTAAAGAGTTGTTGATGATTCTTCTTACAGGTGTGGCAGCAGAAGTAGATAGCAGGATGTTCTTGAAGATTTGTGGTGGGCAAGGGTCAGAAGGGCAACCAGAAGGTCTGCTTGCTTTGACCAAATCCATAAATTAATCCTGGGATATTTGTTTGAAGGACTGGAGAGGTTGGGATGGTTTATTCTTAAAGGGTATTTTAGTAAAGGGGTTGGTGCTGATAGTTTTCTTCTGTTTTAAATAGGAGTCCAATGTGTCTGCCTTGGTTGTGTAGTGAGTTGCCAATTTGTTTGTGAAATCTTGAGTGGTGGGATGACTTCCTTCCATGCATGTAGGTTTTTGAAATTCATTGAGAATTTTATAAAATTCCTTGGTTGTAGATTGAGCATTTAGAATTCTGTCTGAGTAGTATCTTTTTTTAGCTTTTTTGATTGATGATTTGCATATCCTGTTAAGTTTGTGTAGCTGCAGTTTGTCTTGACTGTTGTTTGTTTTGAGCCAGGTCCGCTGCAACTTTCTGATTTGTTGCTTTATCTTTTTAAGTTCTGTGTTTCTTCAAGGTGTTGGTTTTCTTTTGTCATGTTTAGTTTTTCTGAGTGGTATTAGGACATCAAAAGCTTCCTGTAGCCACTCATAAAGTTTTGGTACAGAATTAATTGTATCTAGATCTGTGTTTGCTGTTAGTTGTGTTTCTAAGTGATCCAAATTGAGTTTGCTCCATGGTCGATAGGTGTATGTATGTAAGTGGTTGTGGGGTGTGTTGATTTGTGGAGTTGTCTGTCGGAAAGTTATCAGATGGTGGTCTGACCAGGTGGTTGGTGTGATGCTATGAATAGTAACGAGTTCAGGCTTAGCAAAAATGACATCTAGGATGTGACCAGCGATGTGTGTGGGATTGTGTACAATCTGATGTATGTTCAATGCGAGTAGGCCAGTGGTGATAGCTTTTGGATGGGGCATATTGGGTTTGTCAAACCAAATGTTTAGATCCCCAAGAACGCATAGATTGGAGTATAGCGTAACAAGGTTTGAGACTGTGTCAAGAAAAGCATCTGGGAAAGTGGAGATGTTAGGTGGAGGTCTGTAAAGGAGGAGAAAGTTACAGGAGGAAGTTGGAGTAGGGTGGCATCTGGTAAGGAGGGCTTCACAACCTTGTATGGAGATGTTGTCTGTTTTACTGAGGTTTATTGCCTGTTTGAATATAATAGCTAGTCCACCTCCTCTCTTGCCTATAAAGTTTTGTGTGATGGTTTGATAGCCCAGAGGAAGGGCTTCGTGCAGCACTGGGGCCATGTCATCTCTCAACCAGGATTCCGTAATGAATAGTAAGTCAGGTTGTGTGTCTGTGAGCAGGTCGTAGATGTGGTGCTTGTTTTTTTAGAGTGATCGAGCATTTATGAGCTGGCAGTTTAGATAAGGTGTGTTACTGGTAGTGTTGTTTTATTTAGTAGAAGGGTAAGTAGTATAATGTGAGCTTGAAGCAGGAGTGTTGCTAGTTGTGATAACTGTTTGAGGCTCCCAATAGTCTTGCTTTTCAACATAGTGTTCCTCTTCCAGCAGGTTAAGGAGGCATTTTGTTGGGTCTGTGTGTGTGGGTGGTGGACTTGGTGGCTGAGAGAGCCATGAGGAGTGTAGTGTTTTTTGTAGGGTAGTTTTATTATGTAACAAACAAGGGGATGCGAGGCTGCTATGAGTGGCATGTTTTTTATTTTGTTTGCGTTTGTTTAGTGTGGATGGAGTATGGGTTAGGGGTGGTGGAGGAGCATGTGGATCATGATGTAAGGCTCTAAATTGTGCAATGGAGGAGAGGCGAGTGAATGAAGGTTGCTGGGATGGGGTGCTTGTGGTAGGTGTTTGTGAAGAGTGGGGGGGTAGGGGTGGAGATAGGATGGAATTTGTATCCTTTGTGTAGTCCTGGGGGTGGGAGTGGGTATGATGATGAGTGTAATGTAAGTTTGTGTTGCTTTGATGTGCTGATGTTTGTGGTCGGTATTGTTTTTGTGGAATAATGAGAGGGCAATTGGTGTAGTTGTTTTTGGTGAGGGATTTATATGTGAGTTAGTGCTGCTAAGTGGAATTTGAGTGTTTGTTGGGGTGTTAATGTGTTTTGGAGATGAATGTATGAGGTGTGTAAGAGGTGATGGGTGTGTGTCAGGGAAATAAGTATTAGTTGAGATGACTGGAAGGGGTAATATGTGTGGTGGAGTGAAATGTGGTGATTGTATGGGTGTGTGTAATTGGTGAGGAGAGGGGAAGAGTGTTTGTAGATGATGTGTTTGAAGGCAGGGTTTGGGCATTGTTATGAAGACAGGCGGTCTGTGTGGAGCGAACAGTGGATAGTGTTTTTGGTTAGTATGAGCAGAGAGTGTGTATCTGGGAGACTGAAACTGAGAGAATTGTATGTTGTAGTTTTGTATTGTGTGGGTGGTGGCAGGTAGTGTTAGTGGGAGGGGACAGAGTAGTGTTTGCTGTGAGAATGAAGGTTTTTTTGACTGTAGTAGTTATGGGGGGTATGTGTATATGTGTTGTATGTAGGGTATTGTGTTGGGTGGTGGGGCAATGCAATATGTCTGTGGTCAGTTTGTGATGCATAAGTTGGATATCTTTGCAGATAATGCGTTTGCATGTTGAGGGATGTGTTGGGGTAGAAACCATTCCTGGTGAAATATGAATTGGGCAGCATTTCTGGCCCTAGTCCCTAGTCCCTACCTGTCCCGAACAGGCCCAAACAGACAGCTGCCCTTGTCCTCTCCGCCCTTTGCCTCGACGCCCGGGCTGAGACGCCCTGAATCCTGGCCTTTTATAGCCCTAACGGCCAATAAGAAGCTGGTCCTAACCCTAGCCAATCCTATTTTAAACCCTGATTTAGCCAACTAATGGAAGGCCCTATTCACCAGTCACAGCCCTATTCCTGACCACCAATCACAGCCCCCAGCCCTAAAACCAACAGCCAATCAGAATCCCAGCCCTATCCACCAATCACAACCCTAGAACCAACAGCCAGTCAGAATCTTAGCCCTATCCACCAATCACAGCCCTAGAACCAACAGCCAATCAGAATCTCAGCCCTATCCACCAATCACAACCCTAGAACCAACAGCCAATCAGAATCTCAGCCCTATCCACCTATCACAGCCCTAGAACCAACAGCCAATCAGAATCCCAGCCCTATCCACCTATCACAGCCCTAGAACCAACAGCCAATCAGAATCTCAGCCCTATCCACCTATCACAGCCCTAGAACCAACAGCCAATCAGAATCCCAGCCCTATCCACCTATCACAGCTCTAGAACCAACAGCCAATCAGAATCTCAGCCCTATCCACCAATCACAGCCCTAGAACCAACAGCCAATCAGAATCCCAGCCCTATCCACCTATCACAGCCCTAGAACCAACAGCCAATCAGAATCCCAGCCCTATCCACCAATCACAGCCCTAGAACCAACAGCCAATCAGAATCTCAGCCCTATCCACCAATCACAGCCCTAGAACCAACAGCCAATCAGAATCTCAGCCCTATCCACCAATCATAACAGCATCCCTGGAGCTAGCAACCAATGAAACACCATCTCCCAACAACCAATCACGACAGCATATGCAGCAACCACGAGGAAACTATATAAGGAGCAAGTTAACTAAACTCCTGTCCCTGTGGCCAGGGGGAAGGCAACTGCTGCTCTATTCAGTATCTCCTTGGATACAGACAGGCTGAATCCACACTTCCAAGCTAGCAGAGTCTACTTTCCAGGTAAGGGGGAGATTGTTTAAGAGACAAACACTCCAATAGTGCTGGGCGCACACTCAAAAATCGGGCTTTTTTGAAGGCAAAAATACAGGGGAGCAGACAGCTTTTAAGCACAATTTAAATCACACAAACAGATTAAAACAGTCTCCTAAAACCACACTCTGAAAGATATATGTAGCCTTTTTACTAAGAATAGGGGTGAAAAAAAGGGGGCAGAGGGGGAGAAGGGGGGGGGGGGTGCCACAAACTAGCAAGGGAATTCACACAGTCACGGCAAAAACGATTTTTAAACAAACACCACTTTAAAAGAGGCCAGGCTGCCTGAAACACAGAGAGTCCACAGTAAGACAAACACTTTTTGAACAATTAATACTATTTAACCAGAAATATCTTTGGGCTCCTTACCTAGGTCTTTTTGCAATCCTTGAAATATGACCTTAAGCACTGGTTAGCAGTGGTAAATTGCTCAGAGTCCTAAAGCCAACCAAAGCAAGCCAGACAAAATAGGAGGAGAAATGCAAAAATCTCGGGGGTAACCCTTCAAAATGGCTAGGTCCATCAGTTAGCCATCATCAGAAAATGGAAAATGGGCTCAACAAACACAGTTAAATTAAAGTTTTGTAATAGTTTGAAGAGGATAAAACTAGAATCATGAAAGGCATCAAGATATCTTACTGATTTGACCGGTGCAGGGCAGGTGCCCATAGAAAACGGCTGTAAGGCATTATCCCACTTGTTAAGAGCATTGCAGGTTAACATAATTCTGGAATTAGAAGTATTTGATTTAAGGTAATTTGGGGTCATCCACTTCCAGGGTTTTTCCAGATTTGAAAGTAATAAATCTCTACTGATATCTTGGCCTGACTGCCAAAATGAAGAGGGAAAGGGAATCAACAAGATTTGCTGAAGGGGTAACATTTTTCTCAGGCCATGTTTAGTGCGATAACACAAAAATAGTCTTGTAAAGCTTTGTAGGGCAATTAATGGCCATGCCAATCTTAACATCATAGATTTAAGTTTTTTCAGCAATAGATGGTTGAATTTATGAACTTGGTTGCAGTAACACGCTCCATCTTCTTTACTGTAACACTTAGGCCCTCATTACGACCCTGGCGGTTTGTAACCGCCAGGGCCGCTGGACGCGGAGGCACCGCCGACAGGCCGGCGGTGCCCCGCAAGGCATTCTGACCGCGGCGGTTTGGCTGCGGTCAGAAAGGGGAAACTGGCGGTCTCCCGCCAGTTTCCCGCTGCCCCTTTGAATCCTCCAAGGCGGCGCAGCTCGCTGCGCCGCCGAGGGGATTCTGACACCCCCTACCGCCATCCTGTTCCTGGCGGTTCGCCCGCCAGGAACAGGATGGCGGTAGGGGGTGTCGCGGGGCCCCTGGGGGCCCCTGCAGTGCCCATGCCAATGGCATGGGCACTGCAGGGGCCCCCGTAAGAGGGCCCCACTTTGTATTTCACTGTCTGCATTGCAGACAGTGAAATACGCGACGGGTGCCACTGCACCCGTCGCACCTTCCCACTCCGCCGGCTCGTTTCCGAGCCGGCGTCCTCGTGGGAAGGTTGTTTCCCGCTGGGCTGGCGGGCGGCCTTAAGGCGGCCGCCCGCCCGCCCAGCGGGAAACTCAGAATGCCGGCCGCGGTCTTCAGACCGCGGTGCGGTATTCCTGCGGCGCAACTTTGGCGGACGGCCTCCGCCGCCCGTCAAAGTTGTAATGAGGGCCTTAGGCTAAATAGTCTCAAATATCTGTATTCTAGCCTTTACATGGAAGGGTAAGCATATTTTTTTAAAGCTTCACTTAAAATATAAAATGTCCATAATGGAAAATTGACTTTTGGCACCTATCTTATAGGCATTGTGGCATAGTAGATTAACATTACCCGTCCCCTATGCTCCCCCCTTCACACACACACCCACACCCCTCCAATCCATTTGATCTCATTCCGAAAGTTTTATTCTTGACTATAAAAAGCATTGTTGATCACGCACAGGTTATTAAACTTAAGTGAGTGGTTAAGGAGTTGAAATTCATTGGGTGGAACTCATTTTGAGTAGTACTCTCTTTCTTTTATAGGCATCAGTCATCTTGTGGCACCTTCCAGCATCACCTTCTCTTTGCTGCAGGACTCCTACCACTGTGGGTATATTCCTAGCTGTGATTTCTCAACAGTACAGGTCAAAGAATCTGGGTTTTTGTGGGTGTCAGGCAGCGGCAGCTGCTTCATAATGCAAGGGGAGGGGCGGGGAGTATAGGGGTTGGGGAACGGAGGCAAGGTAAAAAAATAAATAAATAAAAAGAACTTACTTTGCCTCCGTCTCCCGCCGCCTCCAGCCACCTGGCTCCTCTTCTTCTGATGTCCCACCTTTCACTGCTGGGACACCAGCACAGGCTAACCAGCAATACTGGTGCTGCTTTCATGTAAAACCTTGCATGAAAGCAGCACCAGGATTGGTCTGAGCGGCAATGACTGCTGCTCAGCCACAGCCCTGGGGCCTGTACAGTTTCTCCAGCCTGGCTGTTAAACACAGCCGGACTGGAGAAACCTAAATGCGCATGTGTGTTTGGCTGGTCTCAGACAGTCAGCCAAACACACATGCGCACTTGGGTACACTCTCCCCCCCTCCCCCCTCCCATCTCCCGTGGCCCACTGCACTGCTGGCTGTGCCAGAAGCACAATAATAAAACAATCTATTGTTTTATTTTTCTGCTTCTGGCACAGTCAGTTGGGCAACGCTCTTTCACCACAGCGAAGGAGCCGCCCCTGGTGTCAGGGCCCTGTCCTCCATTTTTGGCAGCTCTCTTTTTTTAATCATTCAGTTACCCTCTAACAACAAAACTAAAACTCCAAATAAAAAAATAAATGAAAAAACAATGCTTATTCTATAACCTGGGTGATAGTGTGGCCTTGCACCAAGAGTGGAGATGGTTATGTAGTCAGGCATTTCGTGAGTCTCAGAGACCAATTGCACGTGTGGGCCTTCAGTAATTTTATGGAGCTTCTAAAGCACTCTGTTACCTTCACAACATCCAGTGCATTAAGGGTCGGCATCTACAGTTAACCATCTACTTAGTAGTGGTACAGAAATGATATTTGAAGATAAAGTTGCAGTCAGTGAAAGGTGATGGATGAAAGAGGCATAGGATGGAATCAAACCTAGACATTCTTTGTATTCTGTAACAATGACGCGCTTCTGCAAAAAACCTTTGGCCTCAGCACTTATTCTTTTACAAATTAAGCACTCTGCCAAACCTTGCCTTGACCTGTCGTGCTGTCCTTTTATATACATGGCACCTTCTGTGTGATGATTAACCAGGTATTTGGGAAACATGAAGGGCACAGGTTAAAATTCCAGCATGGCCAGCCCAGCTTTGATCAGTTTGAAGCACCCGTCACTTGGATGTTAACAGAATCTGGATACAGTAAAGAGCGAGAGTGAAAGGGGCTGCTGAGATGTAATTAGGAAACAGTGGCAGGAGGTGAGAGGCTGCTGCAGGTAACAAGAGGACAAAGAACATGAGTTGGAAAATAAGACTTTGGACGAGGGAGAGAAGCAGAGGAAGAAGAGAAAGATACAGAAAGGAAGTTTGTGTATGTGATAAAATCAGGATAGTGACTGGGGAGAGAATAGGAGGATGGAGAAGGACTTTAAGGACAATGAGTGAACGGGTATGGAATCATCTAACGACTAGACAAACAGGATGGAATAGAGTTTCTCAAGTATATTTTATATGTGCAAAGTTTGCAAATTGCAAAATATCAGACTTTGTACACGTGAAATTCCAAATAACAATGAACCAAAATGACATTAGTATTATTTCTAATTCATTTTCTAGAAGTCGCTATCCATGTGGAAAGTCTAGCGGAAAATGTTGTTTTTAAAGAGTGCACTGCATCTCCTAATAGCTTTAAATGAAATGCAGGGTCGAACTGGAACAGAAGATAGGTCCAGAACCAAATTAGAAGTGGCCCCATTAGCGAATCAGACAGCTAGAAAAAGGTAGCTCATATTTGAAAATCGAGACAGTTTTAAACTCTTAAACTAATAAAGATATGCTGAATATGTGTTTTGCAAGATATGATCCAATATAGAGGGTAATATTTAATTCATAATATATATTATTTTTGGTGATGCCATACTAACTTTAGAAATTGTGTTGAGTGCTTGAAGATGTCTTCTGCAGGAAATGCAGATGCTCTGCTGGGCTTTCATGAATCATGCAGGAAAGAAAAGGGTTCCCTTGTACTTCTAACTGTAGCAGCAGCCTGTCATTTGTTTTCACAGTGTACTATTCCTACAGAGTTCTTATAAAGAACTAGAGGGCTAACATTCTATATTCAAGACAAAAGCGAGGATGAACACTATTTGATAGGAATAAAAGCATCTGGATTTAAAGCCTTTCCTAGAGAAATACATGAGGGTTGATGTGTTAATGCAGATATGGCGCCACCAACTATGGTGTTTACGCACTAATTTACGGAGACCCTCAGTATCAATGTCTTACATACTTCAGGTACCCTAAGTACCATTATATGGAGTCATCCGTGGTCTTGGGGAAGATCCTCCTCAGCTGAACAGGGAGCACCTAATTAGGCTGTAGGCTGTTCAAGCTCAAACTCTTAAAAGGACTTTACTCCCCATTTGGTGTTCCATCTCTTATACCCATTATACAATATGGCTAACACCATGGACATTCCTGAAAATGTTAGACATGCATTAACATTACATCTAGTAGCCCATGGCTTAAGAGAAGAGGGTGGGGATGTTACATTCTTAGTGGAAGCTGGTGAAGCTTACCAAATAGAATTTTTTTATTCCTGGGTACACTTTCCCAAGGAAGACAACACTACATTTCCATTCCACCTACAGAATTGTAAACGTACCAATACAGTAGAGAGCATACAAGTATCATGCAATACCACTCACTTATCAAGACCATCAGAACTGGTTTGAAGGCGCCCTACCACATGAAATACAACCTGTGAGATTAGGGGCCAGATGTACCAAAGGATTTTACCCATTCTGTGTCGATGGGAAAATGCTTTCGTACATATGGCCCCAAGTCCCTTAGATATTAAAGGACCGACATGTCCTATGTTTTCCACATACACACACCTCACCCAGGTATACAAAACATTCAGGCAGTAGCCCTGCAAAACGTATATCTTGAATTAGTAACACTTTACAGATGACCTGTTCAGTTCGTAATCTGAACTTTGAACACTACACCAGCGTGTCCAGCACTGCCAGTACCTGCTGGATATCAATTGGCTACTGGGATAAACCCACAAACAGAACATACTATTATGGGTATGGTACCCACAGAACAAGAGAAAATACCATTCTGGATACCCAAGAAAACAAATCAGCCGGAAGCTGTGTTTCCCCATATGGGACCACAGGAGAAACACAGAATTCTCACAATCTGCTTGCCCTTTGGGATGGTTCCCTCCAAGGATAACTGTGCCACATGGGGTACAGTCTTCACTGCAATTTATACTATCAAACATGGTACCCCGACGCTTGCCAATTTACCGGAAATGGTAAAACAAATACAGAATGAGCACAGATTTGGGGATGAAATTAATGCGTAATTTCGAAGCGGTCTCCTCAATAATACTCAGTTACATCAAAGGGGAAGTGGTAGCTCTGACTCTACGCCAGCGCCTCCGAGAGATTCCACATTTTGGACCGGGAGAAAGAGCTACCAAAAAGGATTTCCGATACCTATACCAGTATAGGACAGGATAGTTTGGGAGCCAAGCTGAAGAAGCTTGAATTACAGAGTACCACCCCTAAGAAAGGTACTAAACAAGCACAGGAAGGTTCAAAGAAGCGCTGGGATAAACAAAAACAATTTAAAGATAGATGTAATCAGAGAGCACCCAGAAAACTCCAACAGGAGACATACTCTCAGAAATAGAGAAAATATAAAAGCTCCTGTTAGATATACTGGATCAAGTCCCTCTCGTTCCTTTCAGGATGCACCAGATAGACGTAGCAAGAGAGGGGGCCTTCCTGGTCAACGTCCTGAATATGTGAAACAAAAGAAAGACTTAACACAGTCTACAGTCAAAAAAGAAGAAAAGACTCATCAGCAGAAGCCACAGTTTAAAAAGACTGTCAGTTAAAAATGCCAGTACACTTGACAACATTGCAGAAGAACAAGACGTAGGCAGTGACAGTGTTAGACAGCGCAGCAGAGGTCACGATATGTCACCAGAGTCTGAAAAATCATCTGGATGGAACAGCAACTAGCGTTTTCTTTGCAGTTGAGACTGTGGACAGCTGCGTTCTCCCACCCTACAGGGTTTATGATTTAAATATATTTAAATATCCAAATTGAGTGAGATGTGGTGTGATATTTTGGGATGAACTTAGTCGTGACATTCTGCTGACTGATAGGGACTGGCCACCCGAGCACGTCCGTGAGCTCCCACATGGGGAAGATGTCATTTTGCCTTCTTACTATGATCTTGTTCTGTAGGCGGTAAAACAAGCCTATGCTGTCAATTAGGCTTTGGCACAGCACCCGCTTTGTACCACAATCATGTAGGTTGGGCCAAGGACTTTCTTTGTCAAGTTATACCTATCAGCCACAATATCCTGTTAAAAAACTAAGCGAAAGCTCCTGTGAGGGAGAACCTCACTCAGCTCAAGTCCAGGGTGTAACTGAGCCCTGTGTCTCTGCAATTAATAACCTGTTATGCCCCATTGCAAAACCCGACCAGTTTTATAGATTAGTCTTAGATTACAGACACTTAAACAGTCATACACATACATACGCTATACAAAACTACCATAGCAGAGCACTAATTAACAATATAGTGTGTAGAAAATACAAAACAATGTTGGATATTTCCAACGGGTTCTTCTGCCAAAATTTAGCATATGAAAGTCCTGACCTGAGTATATTCTCATTTGGCTCACAGAAACGCTTCTGCCATTTGCCCCAAGGCTACAGGCTGTTCTCAGCCCGAGTAACATCAATATTGCACAATATTGATCCCGAGGCGTTGTCCTACGTGGGTGACATCTATCTCATAGATGACGACCTCAACATTCATCTTGCCAGGGTCGATAGGATCGTCTTAGGATTCACGGCCCTTGGCTACAAATTCAATTTTAGAAAAACTAAAATAGCCTTTCTCAGCATACTGTTCCTGGGATACGAGCTATCAAACGAGAGGAAGAGCCTGGCCCTGCACTTTCTAGAGAAATGTGCTCAACTCCACCCACCTAACACTCTCAAGATACTACAGTCTTTACTTGGTTTCTTCAACTTTGGCAGAACATACATTCCTGACTATGCACAACGTGTCAAGCCACTCTATGACCTAATATGCCCTGATTTTTCTCGCTGGTACTGGACAAATGAACACACACGTATCCTTAGGGAATTGCAACAGGACATGCTAGAAGCAAAACACTCGCACACACGTGACAACAAAACAATGTGGTCATCAGAATAATAGCTGGTGCCATTAGGTTCACTTATGTCACCTTTAAAGAAGGCGACACAGTGCCCATAGCATACAAATCTCATTTATATTCTAATGCAGAATGTTTTGCACCCACAGAAAAAATTCTAACTGCAGTTCAGATGGCTGTGACTTTGGAGAAACACGTGATTGTCGTTACTGATAGCGTGTCGGAACCTTGATAAGTAAACTTACAAGGAGACACGCCTAGGCCGATGAACCTTTTGACCACGTTCGGAGACTTCACAGTACGAGGTATCTTTCTGGCATCACAATCAACCTCCTAGTAACTAATCAACAAGATAGTCAATAACATTTAATAGGAATGAATAACGAATTCACCATGACCTATCGGCCAATGAATAACCACACAAATCTAATCAAGTGTTAGGATATTTATTCCGTATTGATTACAATCTAGTAGTCATTTCCGTTAATCTCATCAGCAATTGATCTCATTAATAACTCTTCAGATACATAATTTGAACACAGTTAATCAACGCATAGAGAATATTCATTAAGCATTAACACATCATTAATAAGAAGCAGTTTAGCAAAGTCTCGGTTGTGCAAGATTCAACAAAGCAAGAACCCAGTCATTTGTCTATTTGCGTCAGATTTTAGTGAACACCTTAACTAACCTCAAATTAGCATCAGCATGTTGGGCTTCATGCAAAACAATTTAGCAAACACAAATTTGGAAAACATCTAGCTATGGCCTCTATCAAAAGAGCACCTAGAAAGAAAAGGCAAACAGACAATTACAAATTTCATCAGATAGTTACCCCTCCAAATGAATCAGCAATCAGTGTCAGTCTTCGTCCTCAGGACATCAGTCGATTCACCATCAGCAAGGATAGGACAGGGCAAAGTCTTAGTATGGCATAGCTAAGAATAAGGCTTTTCCCTCATAAGGAGGAGAAATAAGTATCAGGTAAGGAATGTGCTGAGGATAGTTAAAGTATCAGAAGAATAAACGGCAAAGTCTCAAATGGCAAGGTATAGCTTTGAGTGGAATGTCCAGTAATGGCTAATGATGGCTAATAATGGGTGATTTCTTCTCGGGTCCTGCGATTATTTCAAAACAGTCGAACTAGCCCTTAGTTCCCTATTGGATCAATTTTGGTGCATCTTTATCTCTGTCCAATAATTCTCCACGCACCTTACTAGAATTTTTCACAAAACACAGTTCTCGTGCAGTTGATTGGCTCCTGTAATTGACATCTTCATCGGGTGGAATATCAGGTAAGAAAAGTTACACTTTACGCTCCAGTCAGTAGTCCCATTGTCTTCTCCTAGTCTAGGCAGCCTTGCACCTGTTACGAATTGCACTGTTGCATTCGGCAAGAATGTCTAATTGAGCAAGTCGGGTCCCATGAGAAATAATTTGCTACGGCTACACATACACATCTAGCTTCGTGTCCTTCAGGAAAGCAGCACATTGCATGTTAGAAAATCACAGTTTAATATGAGACCAGGCAGCTAGGCCCAGACCCTCGCTGACTAAGGCCTAGTAATTTAGTTAACAAAAACCCAAATGCATAGCTCTAATTATGATATGCTAATACAAATTCATATATTAGTACATTATTAATTCATCATTAATATGTTTCATTATCCTTCATATACATTGGTGGCCACTCCCTGTGGGCACATTCCAAACGCGTGTATTATTTTTTACATTAACACATTTTCTATGCAGCTTCATAATACATTATATTGCAAGCTTTTCATGTTAATATTGATTTTAAAAGGGGGCGTGGCCAACATGGCGACCGGAGCGGCAGAGTAAAACTGCAGCTCCGTGCCTGGCCCACAAAAAACATCCTGAAATCGGCACCCAGAACCTTCTTTGAGGCGGGTGCCATCTGCCCAGCTGTTCGGGACCACCAACAGATGCGGTGACCCTCTGCGGGACTCCGGGGTCACCTCGGGCGACGGAGAGGAGCTGGCGGCCTGCTAGGTCGACGCTCGCGGCGGGTGAGTCTGCTGCCGGGGCCGTGGGCCGGCCCCGCCCCCGGACTTCTGGCGCTCGGCGCTGAAATGGAGAGGCACCATGGGGAGCCGTGAGGCATCGGAGTTCGGGAGGACTCGCATCCCGGGGATTGCTCTGCGGTGGAGTGATTGCCCGCGCCCCACCGCCTGAAGCGGTGCTGCCGTTGCAGGACTGGGCCTTGTGGGGCGCACAGCGCCGTGAGACACGTCGGACTGTGGCTGCGCTAGGGCTCTCCGGCCCGCGGGGCTCCCTTACCGGCTGATCACCGCCTCTCTCTGCGCTGACCGGACAACTCCTGTGCCATTAACTGCGGCCCCCCCTTGGCGCTAGAATATGGTGACTAACCTGTGCACGGCCCGAGTGCACTGAGGCTTCCGGCTCGGCGGGTGTTCGGGGAGCTGCGGCGGCTGTACCGCCGTCGTGCCCGCGCCGCCTGGAGCGGCCGCTCGGGGGATCCCCTGCTGAGCCCCAGGTGCCCACACACGGTGGGAACAATAAAGAGCAGCACACCCTTCGGCGACGCAGACCAAATCGTGGAGAGGGGACGGATCGCTCTCCCCCCCCCCCCCGCGCCTCACTCGGCGACACTGCTCGGGTCGCGGCGCGCGGGGGCTCGATCTCACTGAGTGCCTCAACGGGCGCGCCAACTGCCTTAACAGCACGCTGTAAGCCTCACACTCTGTACACATCTGCAGTTTGGCATTGAATTGGGCATCTGGGCTCTACTGGCAGAGAGGCTGGAGTCGGGACGGTGTTTTTTTTTTTTCTTTTTGGCGGAACGAGTGCCCCTTCTGGGCTACATTGAGCGGCCAGTAGCGGACCATACCCGGTCTTTGGTTGACAATATTGGTACTGACACAGCCATTGTCCTGGAATCCACGGGAGCACTGGGCATTGTGCTGCCCCCTCTGGCGTGGAATACCACGTATGGTATCGGATCCACCCTGAGTCTGCGGGCTATCGTGAGTGGTGGGAGCCACCTGGCGTGGATCAGTTAGACATTAACTTGGGCCAAAACAACAAGACGGAGTGGGTAATCTGTGAATCTAAACCGGCGCCAATATCAGAAAAGGATACTCAACCCCCTCCTGTATTACAGCCTAGCAAACCAGGGGACGTGCTGAAGGAAGTTAGAAGTCGTAGGTGATCACTCCCGGCAAACAACTGTCCGATAAAGCTGGCGTAACACACTTATGTAAAATAGCGCGGAAATCATGGTCAAACCAAAACACCCCAAGACGGGGTCCACTGGAGAAGCTGATCCTCTCCAACCGTCCTGCCAAGGGGTCTCGCAACCGTCCACACAGCTACAGTTGATTGAAACATTACGCACGCACTCCCTACAATTTGACAAAATTATGCAAGCAATAATGGACACTAAATCCTCGTTAGAAGGGAAAATAGACGCTGCAGTACAGGAAGTCTCATTGCTGCGAGCGGACCACCGCAAATTAACCGGTAGGGTACATGACACTGAAACGTCACTGAAAACTATTCAGCCCGAAGTGGAAGAAATGAGAACTAGTATGCAAAAAATTGAACTGGACATAACTCAACTACAACGTAAGGCTGAGGAAGCTGAGGGTCGTTCCAGGCGGAATAATATCAGATTCCTCAGAATCCCTGAGAGAATCGAGCTTCCTAAGGCAGAGGAGTTCTTAGAGGCATGGCTGAGGAACACACTTAAAGAGCAGTACCCCACCACAACACCGGTGATTGAAAGAGCGCATAGAATTCCGGGCAGGCCACCTAGGCCGGGAGCACCGCCCCGACCACTAATAGCTCGCTTCTTGAATTATAGGGATAGAGAGTTGGTCCTCCAACACTTTAGAGAGGCTGACAATATCGTGATGGAGAACAGCAGGGTAGCAGCCTATCCTGATTATACAATGGAGGTACAAAGCAGGAGAATTGCGTATAGCAAGATCAAGCAACTGCTAAGAGAGAAAGGCATTACTTACTCCCTCATGTTCCCTGCACGACTGCGCATCGTTATGGACGAGAAAACCTTAATGTTCCCCACTCCTGAAGATGCATGGACCTGGATACATGCTAAGGGATTGGCCGACCCACCCGGGGATGACACGGTTTCCGGTGAGTGGTCCACAGCTAAACCCAGAAAAAGGAAGAAGAACACCAAAACATCTGCCCGCCCCACAAAAGCGCAAATGGCATTGGACCGGGCGCAAATATTAAAAGACACAAATTCATTCGCTCGTGGGTTGCTGGACTCAAGGAGTGAAACGGACACTAATGACACTGCCTCACATGGGGGAGATACGAGCCCGTCCCCCTCTCCGTTGCGGGTGGGCCCTGACCTCACACCGCGATTGGCAGACGAACTTTGAAGGGGTGGAGTTGCCGTTCGTGGCCCCTCTCTGTCGGCGACAGCAACTAAGGTGCTGCATGACACTATCATCGGGACCCTCGCCCTAAGCTCCACAGTGAATAACAGCTATTATATGAAGAACTACGTCTGAATCCTCGTAAATTGTACAAAGGCGAATGGGTCTGCGGAAGAGGAAAATATCCTGCAGGTGGGCCACCCAAGGGCTAGTCGTCAGGTGATCCACGACCCCCCACACCGGAACGGTATCCGAATGGAACTGTCTTCTTTGGAAGCCACCTTAGGCACCGGTTGTGCCACTTTATTTAACGGACGTACACAGCCCGTAATATCCTTTTGGTTGTTATATCTATCTCTTTCTTTTCTATCTTTAGCCCACTATGGGCTTATTCTTTTATCACTGATGCTGGGGCGCTGGGGTGGAGGGGCTGGGGACCGGTGGGGGGCGTCTGGGGTGGGGCCGGGGAGGTGGGAGGGGGTGGGCGTGTTGGGTACAGATCAGATAACCCCCTGCGCCTAACCATAACACAATGAATAAGATACCTAGTTATAACCTCATAACATGGAATGTGAAGGGCATGGCAGGGACTAGTAAACGTCATAGAATACATGCATACCTAAAGCGCCACCGCATACACATAGCAATACTGCAGGAAACACACATCACACCCACAGAGGCTGCTCGGATAGAAAAGTGCTGGTTGGGCTCAATATAAAGCGCTGGCGATTCCTCCTTCGCCAGAGGAGTGCTGGTTTGGATTGCGCCGGGTGTCCCTTATACAGTACAACACTGCACAAAAGATAAGGAGGGCAGGTTTATACAGCTAAGGGGCTCACTGGATGGGGAGGATCTTGTAATAAATGGACTATATTTACCGAACATCAAGCAAGGTGAATTTTTACAAACCAAGACCTCTCAATTAACCAATGATCTAACTTCATCATGCATATGGGGGGGGGCATGAACTTTGTCCCACATATAGATAAGCGTAGATCACATCCCCCGCTAGTGGCCGCTCCAATAACGAAAAACTCCCAAATGCTGGGCGCATGGATGGAAGAACGTCGACTGATCGACATATGGAGACACATGCATCCACATGAAAATGTGTACTCCTATTATTCCCCAGTACACTTATTACATACCCGTATAGACCTCATCCTCACCTCACAGAATATAACGCATAAAATAACAAGAGCGGAGTATTCCGCTAGGGTAATCTCAGACCACTGCCCACTCATAGTACAAATAAGATGGGGAAGGCCCCGCTCATGCATTCCCACCTGGCGTCTGCAAACGCAATTACTACAAGACCCCCCTTTTAGGAAGGACATTGCTACACACATCTCAGCATACTTCACATTGAACAAAGGGACAGCCACCTCCAGAGCCATCGAATGGGACGCACATAAGACAGTCATAAGAGGGGTATGTATATCAACCACAGTGGGAGTCCGGCAAACGCTAATGCGCGAACTCCGTGCATTAGAACAAGAAATTCAAATCGCTGAGGGTGAGTTCACTAAAGATACCACAACAGCGACTAAGCTCACTAACTTGCGCACTAAATGGTCCGAGACAGACAGACGCCTCGGACAGTTCGACTATCGGCACCATATGGCTCGCACGCATGCAGAGGGCGACAGATCCGGTAAATTATTAGCGTGGCTCATAAAGAGTGAACACCGGAACGCCCCTATAGGCGCTATCCGCCTGGAGTCAGGTCGTATAGTTAATACCCAGGTTGAGATAAATAACGCTTTCAAAGAGTATTATAGCTTGTTGTACCGGGCACGGCCCCCACCCACTAAAATCCAGTTAGAGGAATTCTTCAACGATATAACTCTAAGCAGCCTAACAGCCTCTCAAACTATAGAATTGGACAGCCCGATTGAGATAGCAGAAATCCAACGTGCGCTGCTACAGTTGACACATGGCAAAGCACCCGGCAGCGATGGCATTCCCATAGAATACTACAGCACGTTCCAATCTCAGACTCTAGCCCCATATCTAGCAATGCTAAAGGAAGCGCTGGAACGGGGCCAACTCCCTGAAACTTGCCGTGAGGCTTTGATAGCAGTTTTACCAAAGGCAGGCCGTGACCCCTTGGATGTTCGCTCATACAGGCCATTATCACTACTAAATACCGATTGCAAATTACTCGGAAAAATACTAGCTAATCGCCTGCTTCCCTGTGTGTCAGAGTTGGTACACCAGGATCAGGCAGGCTTCATTCCCGGCCGCAATACCTTCAGCAATATCAGGAATTTACTGCGTCTAATGAGAAACTCCCCGGTAGTAGGCAGACACCGGGTGGCAGTATCACTGGACATAGAAAAAGCGTTTGATACTCTGGGTTGGCCTTTCTTAACAGAAACACTCAAGCGGATGGGGTTCGGGCAAGTGTACATTGGTTGGGTGAAAACATTATACACTGACCCAACGGCTAGGGTTAAGACGGGCGATACGGTCTCCGAAAAATTCAATATCGGTAGGGGCACCAGACAGGGATGCCCGCTCTCACCACTATTATTCGCATTAGCCATTGAGCCGCTGGCCGCCCGCCTTCGCATAATGGCCCCCACGTGGGGTATCTTGGATGGCCAGAAGCACCAGATAGTATCCTTATATGCGGATGATGCGTTGATCTTCCTACGAGATCATGTGGGAGCCCTGCCGGGCCTACTGGAACTCCTAGAAAAATTTAGCTCGGTTGCCGGATTAACAGTGAACTGGACAAAATCCTGCATATTCCCTTTGCGCCCGGTCCCTGAGGCACTGAGAACACCGATGGGTCCGGGAGGCTTGAAATGGTGCTATACAACATTTAAATATTTAGGGGTAAATATATACCATGACAGCCTAGATCTTAGGGATGGTAACCTCGGCCAAGTGGTCAGATCAACTAGGGGCTCCCTGCCCTTCTGGTGCTCACTGCCACTGTCTCCTATGGGCAGAGTAGCCATCGCAAAGATGATAGTATTACCCCGACTACTCTATTATTTTATGGCGCTACCCTTAATACTCCCGAGCTCATTCTTTAAACTACTGAATACCTTACTAACGGACTTAATATGGGGCAATGGCCGCAGACGCGTTGCATTAACAAAGGTCCTCCTACCGCTTAGGTTGGGGGGACTGGGCGCCCCCCGATTTGAAGCATACTATGCAGATGCCCAACTACAATGGATATCCACATGGGTTGGTTACCCGGCCGGGCCCGAAACTCAGAGGGTGTTGCAGGATCTTGAAGGCAAGGAGATAATGCAATACCTCATGAACCGTACCGATCCAGGGAACACTAGCAGTGTGCTGCTGCACACTGCACATTGGGCCTGGGGCCGATATGCGCTGCAAAACGCAAAAGCCCCGCAGTACTCACCGAAGATTCCACTGCTGGCCCTACCGACATTAGCAAAAATAGCAGCCAAAGTGGGCCTGAATACATGGGGTAGCAGGGGCATACTTACACTAGGTGACATCTACCAGGACGGGCAACTTCAAACCTACGAAGCGCTAGCCGATAGGTACGCGCTCGGCCGGGGAGGCTTCATAGCTTACGGTGCAATTAGGCAGGTAATGAGAGAGAGTTGGAGTAAAGGCAACTCGGAACCGGATACCTCCCCTTTGCTACACGAACTTTTGGGAAGCATAAGCACCCCATCAAGCATTTCAAATATATATAATATCATAGCCGCCCAGGCTGAACATAAACAGGATCAGGCAAAAAACAAATGGGACTGCGTGCTACCGGAACCACTATCCCCTAATTCATGGGAACAAGCGTTGAAGCTGACTCGCGAGGTTTCACGCAACCCGCGCTTCCGATACACACAGTTTAATTATGTGCATCAGACTTACCTATCACCTCACCACATAACACGTATGTTTCCCCGGTCGCCGCAGACATGCCCCAGATGCAACACAGAAGAGGCCACATTCTACCACATGACATGGGAATGCCTCCCGATCCGGAACACATGGATAGAGATAATAACGTTGCTAGCGGAATGGACGGATACTACACTATCTCCCACTCCTGAGGTGCCTACTGGGCTTAACATCTCATCCCAAGAAACGCAAACGTACATATAAATGCATTGCCTTGGCACTGGTGCTGTATAGACGCCTGATCGACATGAAGTGGAAAGCCCCCGATGCCCCCAGGGTGGCCCAATGGCGCGAAGAGGTAATACGATGGACCAAAGCAGAAACACAGACATTGCAGAATCTACTGGATAGGGGTATACTAGTTAAAGGCTTGGAGGTATGGAACTCATTTTTGACAGCTGTGGAAAAAAAAGACGATGTGCGTCCCCCCTGAACTAATGAAAGGAGTGATTTTACATCATCGCAGTGGCCACAGGGTGACATCAACATATGGTGCGTTCGGGACATGCGGGTGTGAGGGGGGGGGGGGAAGGAATAGTATAAAGGGAATAATTAAAAAAAAATATATATAAAAAAATAAAATAATAAATAAATAAAAAATAATAATAATAATAATAAAGTAAATGAACCACTATAAAATAGCGATGCCTTGTGCGTTTTCCCCTGGGCGCGTCACGGGTGCCTTGCGTTGCGCTCGGGGATACTGGGGCTGTGAGACATTGGTACCCTCTGGCTCCCTCCAGCTGTGCCCCGTCCCTCATGCATGGCGCTCCGCGGCCAATGGTGGGCTAGTCCCCTGGGGCCGTGGGGTGGCATGGCCACGGGCTGATGTGATGTGATGCGTGGAAACTCGCGCAAATGTCATGCAAGCCTCATGTAGATTGCTCCCTGACCCCTCCGAAAACTGGTTTCTCGTCCTCCTGGGCCCCTCCTCTCCTCCTTTGTCGGTCCCCTCTTTCTCCCCAGCCGTTGCGTGTCGGCTGTAGCCTACTCAGCGTCTATCTTACTCTTTTTTCTCTATGTTCTCTGTTCTCTTGGAATGATCTTGCATATGTTTAATACAATCCCTACGTGAACGTGCCATTTGTGAAGCCCCCCTCGGGCGTTGTTGCATGTATACGTGAGTAGCGTTTTGCTCATACGTAACAGTTATCTGTGTAATGCACGATGAAACATAATGTAACAGTTTGCATTTTATTCCAATGTGGCCACTTGGCCGATAAAACAATAAAAATATATCTAAAAAAAAAAAAATATATTGATTTTAAAAGACACACTCCAACAATCTCTCCTCTGATGACTCTTGTCATCATACAAACCTTTCCTCTTACATTTTACATTCTAGAATTCCTTCATCTCAATTTCCTCTCTCAATCGTTCCCCCTGTGATTTTGCCCTGAATAATTTTTCCCTTTGTTTTTCTTCCCTCCTCTTATTATTTTTCACCATTTTCAACTTTATTCTTTTACTAATTTTACATGACAGCCATAATCCAAACAAGCAAGCTATAATAATCAATATTCCCTGTATTATTTTTGCCAATATCCCATGCCAAATACTACTAAACCAACTCCCCACCGAAGCAAGTCCTTTCCCAACCTTTTCCCAAACACCTGTTTTTTTCAGTTCCTTCAAATCTGTACTATCCTAGTTAAGTTAGTAAGCATACTTCTAATCTCATTACTGTTGTCAGGTATGTAAGCACAACAATAACGCACATTAAGCATCTTACAGACACTGCCATTTTTCGCTAAAAGAATGTCTAAAGCAAGCCTGTTTTGAAGAGTCAGAGCCCTATCCGCAGCAAGTTCAGTATCCACCAGGAGTATAGCCCCTGTAAAATTTGTCAGCATGTTATCCACAATAGTAGACAACTTTCAAATTTTTATGGAGTTTAAGATAACTCCCACTGAAGGAATTATCGCCCCAAATATGTCTCCTACTACACCAGCAGCAGTCTCTCTCTTTTGTCTAGTACAATGTAATTCAGACAATTTCGGAAACCTATTCAAGTCCTCAAGTTGATATATCTTTGGGAAGACTATCCCCAAATAACATGTCCTATACCATCCCTTTGGAAGACGGTAATAAGCATTTAGTCCACATATATAATAGATCCCGGGGATCGCTGGATCCTGTCCATTTAACACGAACATCCACTTACTCTGAAACAAAAGCACATGCTTGCATTCACTCATTCCCACAAACACATTGTCATAATATGACTTTGGTCTAGATATGCAAAGCTTACCTACGTGTAGTGCATCTAAAGCTAATTTCCCCTGTTTCTTAATTGCACTATAACTCTCACTACTAGCAAAAGCTCGCTGCAGCAATCCTTTCTCTAATTTACCCTTCAATGCCCTTCTTCTATCTTCTGTGTGATCTAGAAAGCGTTTCTCTACAGGTGTAAGCAAACATGTCAAATTATTGCGGTGTGCAAAAGATGTACTAATTGTTAATGTCACCTCAAAGAATCCCTTAACTAACTTTATACTATAATACTTAGCTACACTACTCAAATCCTCTATGATAGGCACATAAGAAAACACAAGGTCGTGGCTGGAATAAAAATACTGAATTGCCTCCTGGTTATAGAATCTTGTTAGTAACCGACTACAACTTATCCCATTTGTTAATGGCAGACTGTGATAGGTAACCCCCTCTTGTACCGAAACAGGAATCTGTGTACACACATAACAATCTTTCGCATCCATAGTGTCAACATACTCCCTTAGCAAGCAATAGAAAACATAAGTTGATAATTTCCCTTTTGCGTTAGTCCCCTCATGCAAATATTTTGTATCCTGCTCAAACCTCTCCCAAGCTGTTAGTGCAGTGGCGACCTCAGTAATTGTAGAATTGTTAGTTCCACTCTTACCCACTAATGGCATAACCACAATCACAACTATGATGAATATCACACACACGACACCCAAACCAACACCCAAACATTTATAACGCCTACTTCCCCTATTATCCTCTCTAGTGTTAGCCATGATCTATAAAGAATCAGAAAGTGAAGGATGATTAGTTCAAACAACAACCAACAAAGGACGGTTAAAACTCTTTTTTTTTCTCAGCAAAGTTAAAGCAAGCAAAAGTTTTTCTTCAGCAATTTATTTACAGCTTTCACATTCACTCCCAGGATCCTTGTCAATTCAGGTTAGCAGCTTGTCAAAATCAGTTTTCAAAAGTCAATTCAGGTGTCACATCCGGTAAGTTATCAATCTCTTTTCTCTATTTTCTCCTTTAGTTAAAAAAAAATGTTTCTCATGCCAACTCAGTCTCTTTGGTCAGACTCAAGTACCAAAGTACTGACCTGGAACTTCTCGATCAAAACAGAACGCCAAGAACTCTTGTTGCCATTCGGCTGACGTTGCATACCCCCATTCAGGACCCGCGTACCTTCTGTTGGCTACTCTCTTTCTTTTCAATTTGTGATCACCTTGCAATTCTCCTTCGCTCAGGTCTTCTCTCCTTGTTGTGTCAACCTCTTCCTCTATTGCACCTTCGACGACCACTTTCCCTTTCTTCACTTGCAATTCTGGCCAATTATCTCCTTTCAGCGTCTCTCTGGTCTTTGATCTTTCCAGGGGCAACCCTTCGCCCCCTTTGACTCTGTGGTGTTTTCTCTTGATGGACCTGAAATTTGCTCAGGAGGAGTCTGGGCACTCTGACTCTCTTCCGCCTCAACTCCTTCGCCTTCTGGGTCTGTCAGGGGCTCTATTTCATTTCCATATTCGTCTGCTCCTGGGAGAACCTCCTTCTGACTTGGCTCTCCTGGTGCCTCAGTTGAGATAGGCTCACTGTCACCCCTCTGGGTCTCTTCTCCTTCGTCTCTTACTGGAGTGACCAAGCCGTCCTCAACGGGCTCTCCTTCTGTCTCAGTTCCCCTTCGATTCGTCTCCGGCCCTGAGACTTCCTTCTCTGTGGTTGGTACTTTCAACAACTCGACTTCCTCATCAGTTGGACACGTCAACTTTTTCGTGTGACTGGCATGGATCCAGTTCGGAATTCCCGCACACTTCACAGCAGTAGTAGTCGTTAATATTACTTGATATGGCCCCTTCCAACGTAGCTCCAAACACAACTTCCTTACGTGTTTCTTGATGACAACCCAGTCACCAGCTTTCAGGTTGTGTCCTGGATCATTTATCGGTGGCAGGGTGGTAGCTTCCACCTGGTGAGAAAAAGAGCAGACCACGTCAGCCAGACCTTTGCAGTAGTTCACAAGAGCATTCGCAGACACTGCGGGCAGTCTCATAGCTCGACCCATGAGAATTTCATGAGGAGATAGTCCTGTTTTCTTGTTGGGCGTATTTCTCATTGACATTAACACCAAAGGCAACGCATCGGGCCATTTCAAATTCGTGGCTGCACACATTTTTGCCATTCTCGACTTCAGGGTACCATTCATCTGTTCCACTAGTCCTGATGCTTCAGGGCGGTAGCTACAATGCAATTTCTGTCCAATGTTCAATGCTGCACACAAGAGCTTAACCACCTCGTTGTTGAAGTGACTTCCCCTATCTGATTCTAAAGTGATCGGAAACCTGAAACATGGTATCAATTCCCTAAGCAGCAGCTTTGCTACTGTGAGACTGTCATTCCTGCGTGTAGGGTATGCTTCAATCCAGTGACTAAAGATACACACAATCACCAACACATATCTCAAACCTCCACACACAGGCATCTCAATAAAATCCAATTGCATTCTGCTAAATGGACCTCCTGCTCTCCCAATGAGGCTCAAATTTACCACGATCCCTTTCCCCGCATTCATCTGTTGACAGATGATGCACAGGTGACAAATCGCTTCTGCAGCTTTTCTGAACTTCAGGTTAAACCAGTCAATTTTGACCAACCTGATCATGGCATAATATGTGCTTGCCCATGGTAAAACCTCGCAAATTGTGACAGGAAACTGTTCGGCAAAACCATTTTCCCCTCATCTGAGACCCACAAGTCATCTGGTCTTTGTACACATTGCATCCTAACCCAAGAACGCTTCTCATCTTTGCTGGCACGTCCCTGCAACAATCTCAACTCTTCTAACGTGTCAATCACCCTTAACGCGTAACCTGTGCATGTCTCATTTTCTGTTTCAGGTAACAATTCCCACTGATCCTTAAACGATATACAGTTCAATGCGCAAAACCTTGCGACTTGATCCGCATATCCATTTCCCATTGAAACAAAGTCTTGTGATTTCAAATGAGCACTGCATTTCACCACTGCAATTACATGAGGTAACTGAATCGCATGCAACAACTCCTTAATTATTTCACAATTTTTCACTGTAGAACCAGAAGAGGTCAGGAAACCCGTCTGTGACCATAGTTGGCCAAAATCATGAACAATTCCAAATCTGAATCTGCTATCAGTACAGATAGTCACCCTCAGCTTGGCAGAAGCATGGCATGCCCTATTAAGAGCAACCAATTCAGCCACTTGAGCAGAATATACTCTCTTGAGCCAAGACGCTTCCAGGATACCAGAGATCGTACATAAGCGTATCCAGCTATCAGCACTCCTACTGAGTCTCTTAAGCATGAGCCCTCGACAAACATAATTTTGTTATTTTCTTCCAATTGGGTATCTTTAATATCAGGCCTCGTTTTGGTGCACATTTCTGTTACCTCAAGACAATCATGTTCTACATCCTCAACATCTTCAACTTCTGTTTTTTCATTTGGAAGCAAAGTTGCCGGGGTTCAGCACTGTACATCTCTTCATCATTACATTTGATGACCCTAATATAATCATTTCATATTTTGTCAGTCTTGCATTTGTCATGTGTTGCGTTTTGGTACGGGTTAACAAGATCTCAACTGAGTGAGAGACCATGACTGTTAAAGGATGTCCCATCACTATGCCTTCACACTGTGTGAGGCTTTGACCAACTGCTGCTACTGCACACAGACAACCTGCCAAGGCTGCTGCAACTGGGTCCAAAGTAGCTGAAAAATATGCTACTGGTCTGTTTACACCTCCATGGACCTGTGTCAGGACAGACAAAGAACATTTATCACGTTCATGACAAAACAGAACAAAAGGCTTTGTGTAGTCAGGCATACCTAAAGCTGGAGCCCTGCACATTCTCTCCCTTAGCTCAGTAAACGTCTTCATTTCTTTTTCTGACAGTACTATGACATCTGGCCCATCCTTAACCGTCAGTCTCACCAATGGCTTGGAGATGACTGAGAAATTTGGAATCCACTGACAACAGTAGTCCACCATTCCCAGAAACATCCTTACATCTCTCCGTGTTGTTGGGGGATTCATCTGTAACAGGGCAGTCACTCTTTCCCTGGATAACGTCCTCAACCCTTTTTCAATTTGATGAACCAAATACTTCACCTCTTTCTGGCAGTATTGCAGCTTCTTTTGGGACACCTTGTGCCCGTTCTTTACCAAGTGGTTCAGTAAGGCAATCGAATCATACTTGCACTCATCCCTCGTTTTGGATGCAATCAACAGATCACCAATGTACTGCACTAGAGTCGATTAAAAAGTCAATTCCAATTACTCCAAATCCTTCTTCAGTATCTGATTGAAGATGGAAGGTGATTCCGAAAACCCTTGAGGAATTCAACACCAATTGTAAACCTTATCCAGGAATTTGAAACTGAAAAGAAATTGGCTGTCCTCATGAAGAGGCACAGAAAAGAACACTTGGGACAAATCAACCACTGTGAACCACTCTGCATCACATGGAACCTGGAACATAATCACAGCTGGATTTGGCACCACTCAGCAACATTTCACCACTATGTCGTTAATGTTTCTCAAGTCTTGGACAATTCGAACCTTTCCACAGGGCTTTTTTAGCCCCATTATTGGTGAGTTACACAGACTGCTCATCACTTCCTTCAAGACTCCCTGTTTCACAAAGTCTGGAATCAATTGCGCAACCTTTATAGGGACATCTTGCGCCATATGGTACTGCGGTACCTGGGGGAACACAGCATTTGGCTTCACACTGACTTTAACTGGTTCTACTCCTTTTATCAGTCCTACTTCTTTCCCTGTCAAGTCCCACACCTTCTCTTGGACTGTCCCCTGCAAGTCTCCTGGCAGATTAGTCACTGTGAACATTGGGAAGAAGTTAATGAGAGAACACTCCTCATCCGTGGTCTCCGTTTCAGGCTCTGAAATCTGCTCCTCATCTCCTTCATCGTGACTGTTTGTCTGAACCTCAATTTCCTCATTGGAACAGGTGATCGAACACCTTGTCTTGCACAGTAAGTCTCTTCCCAGTAGGGACACAGGACTCGAATCGCAAACTACAAACCTATGCAACCCCTGAAAAGTGCCAAGCTCAACCTGAACCGGATCTGTGATCGTGTTAGTCAGGAGCTGATTCGCCACTCCTACTACCTTGACTGTGCATCCGAAAGGGGCAATTTCGGAACCTCTGCACTTCTGACCGTAGAGCGTGTAGCTCCTGTGTCAACCAAAAATTAGACCTTGTGACCCATTATCTTCTGCTGAACATAGGGCCCTTTCTGATCTACTTCTAGGGACGCTGCAAGCCTGCACTCCTCACTATCTGAACTCTCATCCGACCATTCATCGTTTTTTCCATTCTCACAACGCAATGGGAACTGTTGCACTGTGTTATTTTGACTCATTCTCTGACCTGTCACCTGTTGAGGAAGCATCACCTGTTGCTGTTCCATTGGCGCTAAGGGCAATTGCATTCGCTGTCTAGGTACCATAGGAACCTGCTGTTGCATTTGCTGCATCTGCATCTGTTGTATACGTGGCATCTGCACCTGCTGCATGGGTTGAAGACCCTGCATCTGAATCATGTTATTCTGAAAGTTCAGATTAGGACCTCTCAGCCTCGGTCCCTTCACGTTTTGAAATGCACTGACATCATTGCTTTGTTGAACAACACCCTCCTGCACCATCATCGGGCACTCCCGCTTCCAATGTCCAACGCCCCCACAAGCATGACAAGGTAACATCTTTTTCATCCCCTGCACATCGTTTTGAACCACTATAGTATTCAAGTCTGTGCTTCTGTTCACAAAACCTCCTCGACCTCTGCCTCTCACTTGCGCCTGAAACAGCCTGTTTCCTTGCGGCTGTTGCACCATCTGTTGTAGACAACCTCCCTGCATCCCTGACTGTGCTGCCCTAATTTGCATTACCATTGCTTTCTCCTTCAGCTTCCTCTGCTTCAACTCAGTCTCGTCACTACAGTACTTCGCATACTACAACACCTCGTCAATCGGCTTTGCTTGCCAACAGATCAAATGATTCTTAATCATCTGAATAATCTCCGGTCTCAATCCCTCAACGAATCTGAACACAAGGTGATTCATGTCCTTCACCTCAACAACCTCTGTACCGCTGTAGTTCTTGAACGCTTTCAACAACCTCTCATAATAGGCATGTATCGACTCTTTGGGTTCCTGAGCTGTCCGGTCAATCTTTTGCCAATCAACATTCTGCGGCGAAAATCTCTTTTTCAAGAACTCATTCACCTTATAGTAGTATCGCATCACCTCAGGAGACGGTGCTCCTGTGACTCTATCCCTTGCCATTTCCGCGGCCGGCCAATCCACACTCCTCCTGCACCCAAGCCACAAATCGTCTGGAACTATGATCTCAAAGAGAGTATTCAGGTCTTCCCAGAGGCATTTGGCAAGCTTCACAAACCAATCCGTCTGCTGATACCACTCTATTGGTTTCTCCCTTAGCCTAGGAAAGTCATTTGTAAATGACAGGATATCACCTCTGGTCCACGGCACATGGACAAGAACCCCTCCAGCCGGCTCTCTCATTGGTAACATTTTCACCGAACCTACATCATGTGAGGCTTTGGCTGGCTGCTCTATGCAGTCACTTTTCCTCTTGTCTCTTTTCTTCACCCATCTGCCCTCCTATTTCTCTAAGGCTCCCCAAACTTGTGCACTCTGAAGTATTTCTTTAAGGTGTGCCTTCATCCCAGTAGACCTCATGTGTTCAAAATCTTTAGGCTCAAAGTCTAATCTGTAACGTCTCTTCAGATGTTTGGTACTTTCTAAGTATATTCCATATTTATCTGCCATATTTGCCAACCTCTGGTGCACCCTGCTCACTTCTTTGGTTATTTTTGAACACAAGTATCTAAATTCTGCTTCAGTGTATGATTCTAGCCTGTTTACTCCCATGCTCCCTTCAACTAGTTCATTTGGCTCCATGGCCAACCTCCCAAAATTCAGATACTCTTCTACTTCTGACCTCCCTGCTGCTGCAGGAGTAGTCTGTGGTGAGTTCAACTTGTCTAATCAATCATTCAATTGTTGCGCAGTTAAACCTTGCAAGGAGATATTCCCAGCCTGCACTATCGGTGTTTGCGGTATGTTTGTACTCGAGATCTGCAGAGGCAGCAATCCCAAACCTGAGTGTCTCATGGCATCTGGAGGAGCCCCAATTGGACTGAAGTCTAACAAAGACCTAGACCTTTCAAATGTCGGTTCCACTGGAGTCAACCCTTGAGAGCTCCCTACAAACCATCCTCTTGTCATCTCTTGGGTCATTATTCCTTGATCACATACACTAGGCTTCGCCTGTGCATACAGTGGTACTGGTGGACCAACGGTAATGGGCAGAGATATGGCGGCTGGCGGCTGCCTATTTCCCAAAACCTGTGGAGCATTAACTCCCATATTCTAGTTCATTACTGGTGCCATGGCTGACTGCGGTCCTGTGACCGAAGTGTAATTCGGAATCATCTGTTGTTTGGGTGGGGCAGTAAAGGTGGAGTTGGCTCGGTCTGTATATGTCGGATCTGACGGCAAAAATGTTATTCATGGTATTCTCTAATATTGGGACATCAGGGTAAAGTCTCCAAACCTTTGGTGGCTGTAGCTGAGATTGCATCTCTGGAGCGGTAGACACACTAATACTACTCTGCACCGGAACCGGTGTTGAGACAGGACTAACCTGTATTGGATTCACTGTTACCTTGCTCTGAGTTGAACTTACAGGACCTGTACTGGTACTCGGTCTGATGTCATCTATTGCACATGGCGGTGGTCAGTCGTTCAGTAACTGATTAAGGAACTCATCATCGTCTGAGTCATCCATCTTTGACCAGGGCTTCTTAGCCCTTTGTCTTTAGAAGAACTTTTGTCAGTCTTAAAAGTAGCTTTCCCTCCATTGTCTTCACCTTCTTGAGCTATTGCTGGAAACATCCTAATTCCATCTATTGTTTCTCTCCTCCAAACTCTCTGTGCACTATCCCACCTAGCCTCCGCCATTGTCTTTTCTGCTTTCCTCATTCTCCTCTCAAATTTCTGTTTCTATTGTCGTATTGCCATCAGTTCCCAAATTGCTAGCACCGCAAACTGTGCTGGCGTCGGAGGTGGCTTTAGCTCATTTAACACCCTCTGCAAATTTTCCAAAATCCTTATATTGAACTTTCCGTGCTCCGGAAACGCCAAACACCCTTCTTTCTCTGTCGCTTTGCACCATTGCTTTAGCCAAAGACATGGCGCGACTCCCCTCTCCTCCATTACGGCATAAGCCGGTGTATCCTCTGGCGGTGTAACTTCTCCTACACTTGCAGTAATATACGTATCTCCCCTCAAAGTGCTCTTTAAAGCCTTGAAAAACTTCATTTTTGCGTCTTTTTTGTTGTTTGCAATCGAATCAGGAAGTGACTTTAATTCCCAGAACTCTCTTCGCTTACCTTCTCAACCAATTGCCTCTCACGGACTGCTGCCAATCCGTGCGCGACCCTTCTCACTAACCGCCCTATCCCAGCACAGCTCCAATGACGTCACACTCACACACACAGCGGCTGACAAAGTCTTGCGGCTTGTCTTCCTCACTCTCCGCTCACACAAAACGAATGCAATATATTGCGAGCACCAACAAAAACTCAAATTTGCCGGTTTACTACAGGAAAGGGTAACACAATCGCTTCAGAACTTTACAGAGATTTTGCTTAGCCTCGGCCGCTACTCTATCCTTCTCAGATCCCGCACCTGCAAGCAAACTTTGACCCGCAAATTCTACTCTCGACTTGTCAATGGATTGTTCTAGTGCACTTTAGAACTCACCAAATCTCCATCGAAGTTTTCATTCACTCACTTTGACTCAAACTCGACTCGTAAACCACGCCTGATTGACCTATTAAACCGCACAAATTACAACATAAACCAAGTGTCTCATACACTTATCAATATACTCCGGATTCTTAGACCACGCAGGGTCCGTACATTACCAACAACCACGTGGACAATTTTTGAGCGCAAAGCGCCATACTCACATGAAGTTCGTTGACTTCCCCACTGTCATACTGCGGAGTATGCCAACTCCTACTAAAACATTACCTGGCCTCAAATTCTCACAAACCTCACAATTCACCTGCGGTATGCATCAGCTGTGCAAGCGCAAAACCTACTTAATCCACACTATCACTAGAACACCGAGAAAATACCCAACTCACTTCGGCAGGCTCCAAGATTCCGGGAAAGTCATTCGGGACATAAGGGCACATCATCTCTCTAATTTGCATCATTTAAAAAACAATTTTTCCCAAAACCCCATTTCTCCCGATACACCTTGCTTACTTCCAAACTACGCTCATCAATTGCTACCAGACCCTTTGACCCAACAATCTCGTCAAACAGTGGTCTCTCGTCCTGGGTCCCCAAAGGGCCAAACCATCACCTCTGCAACAAAAAACTGATAGCGCGTCGGAACCTTGATAAGTAACTTACAAGGAGACACGCCTAGGCCGATGAACCTTTTGACCACGTTCAGAGACTTCCCAGTACGAGGTATCTTTCTGGCATCACAATCAACCTCCTAGTAACTAATCAACAAGATAGTCAATAACATTTAATAAGAATGAATAACGAATTCACCATGACCTATCGGCCAATGAATAACCACACAAATCTAATCAAGTGTTAGGATATTTATTCCGTATTGATTACAATCTAGTAGTCATTTCTGTTAATCTCATCAGCAATTGATCTCATTAATAACTCTTCAGATACATAATTTGAACACAGGTAATCAACGCATAGAGAATATTAATTAAGCATTAAAACATCATTAATAAGAAGCAGTTTAGCAAAGTCTCGGTTGTGCAAGATTCAACAAAGCAAGAACCTAGTCATTTGTCTATTTGCATCAGATTTTAGTGAACACCTTAACTAACCTCGAATTAGCATCAGCATTTTGGGCTTCATGCAAAACAATTTAGCAAACACAAATTTGGAAAACATCTAGCTATGGCCTCTATCAAAAGAGTAGTTGGTACCTAGAAAGAAAAGGCAAACAGACAATTACAAATTTCATCAGATAGTTACCCCTCCAAATGAATCAGCAATCAGAGTCAGTCTTCGTCCTCAGTACATCAGTCGATTCACCATCTGCAAGGATAGGACAGGGCAAAGTCTCAGTATGGCATAGCTAAGAATAAGGCTTCCCTCATAAGGAGGAGAAATAAATATCATGTAAGGAATGGGCTGAGGATGGTTAAAGTATCAGAAGAATAAACAGCAAAGTCTCAAATGGCAAGGTATAGCTTTGAGTGGAATGTCCAGTAATGGCTAATGATGGCTAATAATGGGTGATTTTTTCTCGGGTCCTGCGATTATATCAAAACAGTCGAACTAGCCCTTAGTTCCCTATTGGATCAATTTTGGTGCATCTTTATCTCTGTCCAATAATTCTCCACGCACCTTACTAGGATTTTCCACAAAACACAGTTCTCGTGCAGTTGATTGGCTCCTGTAATTGACATCTTCATCGGGTGGAATATCAGGTAAGAAAAGTTACACTTTACGCTCCAGTCAGTAGTCCCATTGTCTTCTCCTAGTCTAGGCAGCCTTGCACCTGTTACGAATTACACTGTTGCATTCGGCAAGAATGTCTCCTTGAGCAAGTCGGGTCCCTTGAGAAAGAATTTACTACGGCTACACACACATATCTAGCTTCTGGAAAAGTACAGCTTTGTGTCCTTCAGGAAAGCAGCACATTGCACGTTAGAAAAACACAGTTTAATATGAGACCAGGCAGCTAGGCCCAGACCCTCGCTAACTAAGGCTTTGTAATTTAGTTAACAAAAACCCAAATACATAGCTCTAATTATGATATGCTAATACAAATTCATACATCAGTACATTATTAATTCATCATTATTAAGTTTCATTAGTCTTTGTATACATTGGTGGCCACTCCCCGTGGGAACATTCCAAACATGTGTATTATTTTCTACGTTAACACATTTTCTATGCAGCTTCATGATACATTATATTGCAAGCTTTTCATGTTAATATTGATTTTAAAAGACACGCTCCGACATTACCCCGGTGCCAGCCTTAGTGGCCGTCACCAAAGCAAGCGTTGCTAATGCTAAAGCATTACATCCACTCTGGATTCAGTGGGCAACCTCACTTACTGCCACTGATATTGACTACATCTTTGATCCAAAACTTCAGACACAAGAATTTCTCTAATACGAACCTGAGTACCCCACTCTTCTAGATATCTTGCCACTTGACAGATACCATACTGTCATCTACACTGATGGTTCAGCACAACCAGCTGTAGGTACCAAACATCAATATTCAGCTTCTTGCACAGCCGTGAATGGACTGATGAAGGATGGAGTTTTCCACCCGCACAATACCTACATGCAGACCCTAGGGGACTGCACAGCTCAGCTGGCTGACCTCAAAGCCCTTATTCCAGCGCTAGAGCATACGGAGCCAGTATTGCTGACTTTAACTGTCAGTGACTCATATTACTGCATCCAGTCGTACAATGATTACCTCAGTCATTGGAAGCAGAAAGGGTTTAGAGACTCCAAAGGGAACACCATGAACACAAAACATTGTGGGGGAGCGTGGCTGATCTCAAGGGTAAGCCACTGTGTGTCCATTTAGTACATACATTGGGCCACCATCGTTCTCTCCTGGGAAATAAATGAACAGTTTTGCCTACTTTTATTAATCAGTAACCTCTACAGCTGACGATCTGGACACTGAAGCAAAACGCCATCAGTTTGAAGTTAGAAAGGCACATGGAAAGGTCTCTCTGCCACCGAGATTCAATTCAACTTGAAGGCCTGGAGTACAATGACAGAGACAGATTCTTGCAGCTGCTGACTGGGCATTCTACTGCTACAGACGGTCACTGCTCGCCTTATCGTTAAGAGGCACGGGTGGCTGTCTATGAATGACACGGAGAAACTGCACACTTTCACTCCGGCTCCTGACAGCATTTCTTCTAAGGCTCTAATTCTTGAATAAGTTGAATGTATGATCGCAAAACTTGCTTAAAATGTGTATTTTGTGTTAGTTTTTGGTTGAGTTAATCTAAGGCAGGCTGAGATCACTGTGTAGCTGCATGCTGCTATAAGACAGCGAGGAAAGAATAGCAGTGTACATATGAAAGAAAGCTGCTGTTATGAATCAAGCAGACACAACAACAGGAGAGAGAGAGGGAGAAGAAGAAATGGGAGAACCACAGGACAGAGCCAGATAATAAAAGACATAGGGGGTCATTTCGACCCTGGTGGTAAAAACCGCCAGGGCCGTGACCGACGGAAAGCACCGCCAACAGGCTGGCGGTGCTTTCCTGCCCATTCTGACCGCAGCGGTAAAGCCGCGGTCAGAAAAGGGTCGTGCCGGATTACCCCTGGCTGGGCTGAATCTCCATGGCGGCGCTGCCCCCTTCCCGCCATTCTGTTTCTGGCGGTTTTTACCGCCAGGAACAGGATGGCGGGAACGGGTATTGTGGGGCCCCAGCATGATTTTCACTGTCTGCTTAGCACACAGTGAAAATCGCGACGGGTGCAACTGCACCCGTGGCACCCCTGCAACACCGCCGGCTCCATTCGGAGACGGCTCCTGTGTTGCAGGGCCTTTTCCGCTGGGCCGGCGGGCGCTCCCTTGGCGGGCGCCCGCCGGCCCAGCGGGAAAGTCAAAATGGCCCCCGCGGTCTTCTGACCGCGGAGCGGTCTTTTGACGGGGGAAGTTTGGGGGAACTGCCGCCCGCCAAACTTGGAATGACCCCCATACTCCGCAAAGAGCATCAGCAGGAAGAAGAAAAAAATAGCTCCCAAAAGTGAGAGCAGAGGAAAAACAGTACAAAGACGATCAACATGCGTTCCGTGGATGATGGTGCACGGACTTTAACCACACTGTCATTGAATTCACTGCATTCAGTCCAATAGGCTTCAATTCGTACAAATGGATATCTCCAGATCATCAGCTATGGCATCATGTTTTGTGTTCTGCTGGGCTGCTTCACCTCCCAGTTGCCATTAACCTCCACATGCAGCCTCTAGGGTAAATGGGGCTTGCTCAGAATCCAACAATTCAACAATTCGCAGTTCGCTGTTCACATAAAACTCTATGTCTTATCTCATGATTTCAATCCTGCTTCACTTTTGATACAGAAAAATAGTGATAGGTGGAATACTTGAAAAACATCACAGCCCCTGGTACCTACACTGGGTCACATTCCAGCCCATCTTGTTTTTCCTCACTGTGTCTCTATAGACAGGCACCAAGCATATGCATATCAACCTTGAAGCTCATGTGTCACGTCCCCTCAGAATTGAACTACAGGCAATCTAGTGGAGCAGTTGCAAGGCGGACGTGAATATGGTTGACTTCTCAATGTAGTGTTATTCTAAGCCTGGATACAAATGCGCCCTGAGCGTTTATCTGCATTATCCCTAAAAACATACAACAGAGTAATGACCACTATTAACAACATCTCAATTCTGTCTAGTTCCAATTGCCTCAAAGCCCAGATCCAAATTCAGAAATATTACAAAGGAAAAGCATATCAATGAGTTTTTCTCACAACTCTTCGCCTTACTCGAGCACAAACTACATGTCGCTTTCAAATTGGTCCCTACCTTCTGAAATTCAGAATGGAGTTGAAAACCTACCTGATCAGATAATTCCTTCCTTTACCCATCTGACCCACTGGGTTGCCTAATAGATGCTAGTCTACTGATAGCTGTGAACATATGGTTATCTCTCCCATGAAAATGTGCATCCTTTATATGCACCTTGGTGCCCTGTAAGGCGCATTAAACATTATATAAGTAAATATTCATAATTCAAGATATGCAGTAGTGGTAACCTATACAGAATAGTACTCTCTTGAGGGCTAGTCTGTGCTCTGTAAAAAAAACAAAATACTAAAAAGCTAATTTTTTGCGTGTAAAACATACAGTCAAAGTCAGGTACGACACAACCCTGTGCAAATGAACACACTCTTCCATATGCTAATGGACTTGCATTAACGGAGTCACATCTATGTAATTATGGGTCTGGCATTATCATGTTCACATGTCAGTGTTAATGAGACTCTCATTGACATTTGCACCTTCTTAGTAGTAATGGGCCTGCCATTTTAGATTTCACATCCTAATGCTAAGGGGCTTGCCATTTACATTCCCTCCCCCACCCCTACAATGTAAATGTCCTGATATTAGTATCTAAAAGCCCAGAACAATGCTGACCTGCTTTTTGTTCTGCGAGAGCCGGGATGAATTGCACCACTTACCTCTACCTTCCCTTGCTATTATAAGACACAGAGAACCATTTCTTTGTGATCGCTGGAGGGCACAAGAACAGTTCAGACACAGCCCATCTTCAAAGTAGAAAGCAGCTGACAACAGACATCCCTGAGGTGAGTTACAGCAACACCGAAAAGATGTAAATGTTGTGCAACTAATGGGCCACAATTAACGAAAATGGGGCTCCATCCAATGCAGCACCACTTTTCTTACGCCCCCCTGTTACCCCTTAATCTCACCATGTGTGTGGTGTATTTATGATACGGCGCACCATGGCGGTATTAGGAACTATAGTGTCAAAAAATGTTACGCTATTGTGGAGCTTTGCTCCACTAGCATCAAAAATGTTTACGCTAGTGGAGCAATGTCCAGGGAGGTCTATTGATTACAATGGGTGTGTCATTTTAATGCCTGCTTTCAGCAAGCATTACAAACTACACCAAAAATGGTGCAATGAAATCCTATAGATTTCATTGTACCATTTTTTCGGGCCTCCTTGCGCCGGAACGCCCCTTTGCAAACATTATACATGGCACATGCATAATGTGGCACAAAGGGTTGCAAAGTGGTGCAGTGCATGCATTGTGCCACTTTGCCAATATGGCATGGCGATTTTACAAGCTTAACGCTACATAAAGAAAAAAATGAAGCTAATGTGGCACTAGGCCTTCTTAAATTTGGGCCATAGTGCACTGGCGGGAGACTCTTATATTTGGCAACTGTATTCACTGTGTATATTTTATTGTGCGCAGTAAATTCATGCATCCATTACGATTTTTCAAGTTATTTGTCTAATATATGCTTTGGAACAGATTTTATAAATTGGTTCCTTAAAATTTAATTGCGAGTAAAAATTTCTAATGGTATTAAGCTGTTTGAAAAAGAAGTAATTTAAAATCCCGATTAGGAAAAGTCCTTATATCAAATAATGATTATTTAAAATCTATGTATTCGTTTTAATTACCTTTTTTAAGTATTACTAATAGACAGTCAGATCCTAACTTAGAGTTTGATGGTAATGGTGGCAAATTCCAGTGTTTCACATAGAAAAGTTGATATAATTTTACTGCCAGATTCTACTTCTGATTTAGCTTTTTTTTTTTTAAAAAGGAGTTTTTTCCATTACCACCAAACAAGGCACTTATTAGGGTTGGCCGGAGAAGGGTGTGCGATATTTCACGCATCTGAATGAAATCTGAAACTGCAGAAGTCAGAATTCATGGAGTGATGTTACAGCACCTTTTATGAAATTTTAGGAGGAATATTAGGATTTTGGTACTTATTGCAACAAAATATGCATGATCTGGTAATTACCTGGCATAATTGTCCTGTTAAATTCTGCAGAGGTGACCTGTCGAAATTTAACAGGCCATGCAAACATTATTGCAGCTATTATCTGCCAAAAGCAATGACATTTGCAAAACTTATAATTCGATCTCTGCTTATAGAGGGTTTAGTGCAGGAGTCAGAAAACATAGATTCAAAAATAATGAGAGCATGAATCAGGTATCTCTGTCTCTAGAATAAGAACAGGATAAAGCAGGTCAAGACGAATCAGACTGCTTGTAATCTCTGACCCACCAGCCACAGTGTGTGTGCCCACAAGCTCTTTAAAATACTAGGTACCAGAAAGACATGCAATGCTGCCCAGGAGCATCTATTTGTGATAGCAAACAAACGATGAAATCCAGGTCGAGGGTGGGCTTCAAGCTGCTGTTAGCCTGGGCTTTGCCAGACACAGCATAGCATCCCGTTCTCAGTTTTTATAATCTGCATTCACAACACTTGAGTTGTTCTTGCAAACTCTCTTTTAAACCAATTTACTACTTACCATTACTTACAATTTGTTGGCTTTGATGTCACTCTCATTTCCTTGCTTTTTATTTGTCAGCGCCTCCTTCTCACCTCTGGCTGCCTCCTGGGGCTTTGTGTTGTCCCTGTCGTGGAGCAGGCAAAGCCAGTGCCCTTTCTCTGGCCCCAAACTCCTGCATGTACTTTTTTTTTACATCTGTACATGCACTCTTATTAAGTACATCTGTCTGCAGTCCCTCTCCCTCCCCAACTCCGCTGTTTATACTGCCCTGTGTTCCTCCCATTGTCTCTCCTGTATTCCATACCTTTCTCCCTCGTGTTGCTTGACCCCCCAAACTCTACCACTCTGTTTTAAGAGATATTCCAGAGCAGCATGGGCTGCTGTGCTAATTGTAAACAAATTGACAAAGCCAATAGATCTCACATAGATGAAAGCTATTGGCTTTGCCAATGCGTGCTGGGACAGCATTTGGTGCTAGCTGCTGTTAGCGCGTCAGAGCCTTACTAAGTAAACTTACAAGGAGACGCATCTAGGTCGACAAACCTTTGGACCACGTTTGGAGACTTCCCAGTACGAAGAATTTTCTCTCACAAATCATCATACCACAATGTCAATAAATAATCAATAATGACATTTGCTAATCAATGAACAATCAATAAGAATCGATCATTAGAACACACCATGACCTTTCAGTCATGAATAACCACACCAGTTTAATTTAGTGTTAGGATATTTATTTCCCTATTTGTTACATTCTAATATCATGTCAATTAGTCTCAATAGCAATAAACTCATCAGAAAACACTACCACTTAGTAATCAGAGCACAACTTAATCAATGCCTCGGCTATGTTCATTCAATATTTATGCACATCATTAATATGAATCAACTCAGCAGCGTCTCATTAGTACATGAATCAACAAAGCAAGATCTCAATCATTTGTCTATTTGCACAAGGTATTAGTGAACACCTTAACTAACCTCAAATTAGCATTAGCATGTTGGGCTTCATGCAAAACATTTAGTGAACACAAATTTGGAAAACATCTAAACTAAGGCCTCTATCAAAATAGCAGTTGGTACCTAGAAAGAAAAGGCAAACAGACAGTCACAAGTTGCATCAGATAGTTACTAATCTAACAGATCAGCAAGCAGCGTCAGTCTTCGTCCTCAGGACATCAGTCGATTCACCATCAGCAGAGATAGGACGGGGCAAAATCTCAAGATAGCATAGCTAAAGTACGAACTACTTCCCTCAGATGGTAGAGAAGTTAGCATCAGGTAAGAATAGGGTAGAGGATGATTTAAAGTGACAGAACAACTATACTAATATGTGGCAACTAACAAAAGTCCTCTAGCAAAAGTCTCATTAGCAAAAGGAATGGCAAAAGGCAAGGGTAAAAGTCCCCGTGTAAGTGGAAGAAAAAGTGTCTCTCGTTTTCCTCGGGTTACGCTGTTAAATCAAAACTGTCTAACTGTTCCCTAATTCCTCATTGGATAAAGTTTGCTGCATCATTATCTCTGACCAATAAATTGGTAAGCACCTTACTAGAATTTTCCACAGTCCGCAGTTCTCACATCACGGATTAGTCCACGTTATTGACGTCTTCAACGGTTGGAATGTCATGTAGAAAATGTTACACTTTGCGCTCCAGTCAGTGTCTTCATTGTCTTCTCCTAGTACGGTTAACCTTGCACCTGTTACAAATTACACTGTTGCACCTAGCAAGAACATCGCCTTGAGCAAACCAGTTCTCATGAGAAAGGATTTACTACGGCTACACACACATAACTCCTGGAAAAATACAGCTTTGTGTCCTTCAGGAAAAACAGCACACTACACGTTAGAAAATGCAATTCAATATGAGGCCAGGCAGCTAGGCCCAAGCCCTCGCTAAGTTAATAAAGCAAATCCTTAAACACATAACCCTAATTATGATATACTAATACAAATTCAAACATTATTGCATAATAATTTAGAATTAACAAGCCTTTTCATTAGTCTTCATATACATTGGTGATCACTCCCCGTGGGCACATTTCAAACGTGTGCATTATTTTCTATGTTAATACATTTTCTATGCAGCTTCATCACACAATATATTGCAAGCTTTTCTGCATTAATATTGCTTCTAAAAGACACACTCCAACACTGTTACTAAGCAGCATCACATGGAGACTCCTTTTCTTTTTCCATTTGGAAGAAAGGAGAAATGCAGCTATTTTGACTTCTTGGATTCCACTCAGCAGGACGAACAATGATGCACAATTTGCCACCCAAGTGCAGAGTCTCTGGCTGCTTCTTTTCGAATGAACACCACAGGGACATTTAATACATGTTTTATAAAAGCAAAGCATACGTTCATTAGTAAAAATATTGATGGTGAAAGATAATATTCTGCAGTATCTATATTTTTTCAGCGAGGAAGCAGACATGGCTATTTACGGCTGTAGGTAAGCCTAGATAAGTAAGATTAGTAGATTTGTTTTATATTTGATGTTCTCTTTTTAGGCCTCACAAAAGACCTCTTCTTCACTATACCAAAACCTCAATCTCATTTGCTTGCTACTTAATTCATGGCTTTCGTTCCTCTTCTGTTGGTTCCTTCCCTGGAACATAGTTTCTTTGCCATTTTTTGATTGGATAACTTGTATTCTTTCACTGCTCATATTCAGAGATCTGCTAGTACTTTGCTATCAGCAAATTATTATTATTATATCGATTCGTAAAGTGCCTGGCTACCAGAAAGGGTTTCGCATCACTAGGTAAAACAGAATAGACAGAAATAAAAGGATTAGAAAATACACTTCTTCAAAAGCTTTCTGAACATACCAAGAAATTTGCAAGATCTAATCGAGGTGGGCAAATAATTCCACAGTTTAGGGCATGGATAGGAGATGGACCATCTGCCTTGTCTCACCTTACAAAACCTAGGAACCATTGCAAGGTTCAGAGTACTAGAATGGAGAGGCCGCTATAGGGTGCCACCAGTGACCTGACATAAAGTGGTCTAGGATTTGCCAACGCTTTAAATGCATAACAAAGTGCTTTAAATTAGACTCGTCAGCTAATTGGGAACCAATAAAGGTCTAGAGGAAGATTAGAATCTGAGGAGTGCTTAGAAAGATGAAGAAGCAGCCGGGCAGCACAATCTGAACTACTTGTAGTCCTTTGAGTGCATCCTTTGTTATCCCCAGAGAGTGAATGTTATCATAATTAAGCCTAGAAATGATCAGTGCCCGAACAACCGTCTTTTGGGCTAAAACAGGAAGCAGTCAAAGAATTTTCCTTGGCCATCTCAGGGCGCCAAAACAGGAGGAGGCTACTTTAGTGATTGATGGCCCATTGTTGGCTTGTCATCAAGTTGTTGACTACCCGAGCAGGGGTAGGCCGGGTACTCAAATCATCAGGCCAACAGTGAGAATCCCAAGATAAGGCTGATTACCAACAATATGATTTCAAACATTTAACTTAAGAAAATGACTGTTCATTCAAGTCGCCACCTTAGCGAGGAAGGGTTCAGAGTAGCAGAACTACGATCTTATGTAGGAAAAAGAAATACAATAATCTGGGTATCTTCTGCATAAGAAAACAATGTAAGGCTGCAATCTTCCAAAATGCCAGCCAGAGGCCACAGGAAGATGTCAAACAGGGTCGGGCTTAGAGCGAGCCCTGCGGCACCCCACAAAATAAAGGATATGAATTAGAGTTATGTGCCTTGGTAAAGACCTGGAAGGAACAGTCTTGCAAAAAGGTCCATAGCCAGGCCAAGGCCAGGTCTTGTATGCCCAGATCCCCTAGCCTTTGAATGAGCAATTGGAGAGAAACGTTATTCAAAGCAGCACTAAGTTCTTACAGAATCCAAGTCGCCATACCTCCCCTATCAAGCTGAAGTCTAAGATGCTCAGTGACATCCAGAAAGGTGGGTTCACTGCTATGACCAGCCCTATATTCCAATTTTGGACTGAAGAAAACAATTGGTGTCCATAAAGGCTGACATTTGCTGTTTAACATGCCTTTCTAGAATGTTTGCAAATAGCGGCAAAAGCAAAATGGCTGACAGTTAGACCAATTACGAACATTGAGATTAGGTTTCTTCAATAAAAGTATCACCCTAGCATGTTTCCAGGCTTTATGAAGTAATCCCTCCAATAGTGAGTTATTGAAAAGAGTGATTAAAATGGAAAAAGTTGGAGACTCAATTTGCTAAAAAAAGAAGCATGTAGAGGGCCCAGTGGTAAACTGAATTCAATAAAAAGACAAAGAGTGCTCAGTAGAGGCAAAGGTCCTCAAGAAGCATGGAGAAGAGATGGGGAGATGACAGCACCACTCTCATGCAAAGGAGGGAAGGAGGCCTGGATATCAGCCACTTTTTTGCTAAAAAAACTGCTAAATCATCACACTGAGTCTGTAAAAGTATGGGATAGGAGAAACATTGGCAAGATCTGTTAAGGATTTAACAATTAGAAATAACAATCTGTGGCAACTCTGGGCCAAAGTGATTTTATCAGAATAAAAGGAGACCCGATCTGAGCAACACTCTTAACGATCAGCCATCAGAGCCATCTTATACTTAATCTTTTCCTCCTGATGGTAGATTTTACACCAGGCCCTCTCTAAACCCTTGCAGCTCTTCTTTAACCCAAGTAAAGAGCCATTGAACCATAGGTTGGGGGAAGTGATCCAGAATTAGCCCTGGGTTTAAGTGGCAGCACAGAATCAAGGGGTCGACCAAATACAGTTGTCAATGACACTGGAATCAACATCCACTGACCGACTCAATTCTGGTGCAGTTGCCTGTAGAAGGGAACTAAAAGTAGTAGGATTAAATTTAGACCAATGTCTAGAACAAGTAACAAAATCACGAGGCTGATAGTTTAAAATTGTATTTGAAATGCAAAACGGTAATGCAAAATGATCATGCCAAAACATAAAAATCGGGCTATCTATTGATACTGTCCTCAAATTAGGGAATATAGGGTCAAGTAGATATCCCTTTGTATGTGTAGTAGGTTGTGTAGTAGATGCACATCTGATGCTTAACTACAAGCCACCAGAGAAGAGGCAAAGCAGCAATTTGGACCATCAAAGTAAATAATAAATCACATAAAATATTAATATTAGAGTAAGAATATAAGGGGACAGAGCTTCCAACAGCAGAGAACACCAACTACCCATCGGTCCTGGGAGAACGGTAGATCAAGGCACCAGAGAAGGTGAAATTCCTAGTTAAGCACAGTGAAAAAAATAACACTCACAATCTGAGGGTTGCAGCTTCTCCATTTGACATTGAAACTGCTCCTTAAAGATTATCGCAACCCCGCCATCTTTCCTATCCAGACTATCCAGTCTCAGCATGCAGTAATCCGCAGGTATGGAGGCAATAATCTCAGGCATAGATGCAACATTAGGCCAGGTTTCCCATCAGAGAAACTGTGTCTGGCAAATTATCAATTAAACAAATGTAAAACTTCCAGCAAATAGTTAACAAAAGAATGGTAATTAATGTTAAGGAAACAATAAGTAGTACATCTAGATTTCATCTGAGGAGCAGCCACATAACTCCTACTGGATGTTATAGAGTGGGAACTAAAATCCCTTATCACCAGCTCAATAGTTAACTGCCTAGCTGCCATACCAAAATCACGATGCTAGCAGAATACAGAGAAAGTTTAATGGCAAAAGTTGACAAACATACCTCCGATGTTGCGAGGTGCAAACGTTGCAATTGAGTGGCCGGATACGGCCCTCTATCTGGGACAAATGGACCAGCTTTGTTGGCCCCTAGTCCCATTCAGGTGCGAACGGGTGCAGGCAGACTTGCCTTTGGCAGTGCGCCTGCTGTGCGTGTCCGTGCTGTGTCCGCACCACGGCCACGTTTTTATAGGGCATGGGCCGGGAGCATGAGGCAAGAGCCCACAAGAAAACATGAGGGAGTCGCGCTGCTCTAGGATGCGGCTCAATAAAAAAGGCTGACTGAACTGCACCCATCTGTGAGAGATGCGGAGCAGAAACAAATCACACAGAAAAAGGAAATTAAAGAGCAATGGTTAAAAATGATCGGCCCCAAATCGACAAATTCACCCAGATTGCAGCAATTAAAATAATAAAGGAGCCAATCGTTTTACCGCGAATTATTAATTTAAGAAATTTAAAAATGGTCAAATGTCATTCCCCTCTATACTATGGCTCACATTTACAAGAAAGTGGCACATCATAGATGATGCAGCCCTTTCTTGAGCCCCCCTACCAGCACCTAACAACACCAGCGTTGAGCTATATTTATGATATGGTGGACTGTGGTGATCGTTAGTACAATAGCATCAACATTTTTGACTCTCTTGTGGAGCTTTGCTACATTAGTGTCAAAAATGTTGATACAAGTGCAGCAAATTGCAGGGAGGCCCATTGACTACAATGGGTGCGTCATTTTCACGCCTGCTCTGAGCAGGCATTGAAAATGATGGAAAAAATCGGCACATTGAAATCTTGTAAATTTTAGTGTGCCATTTGTTTGGTCTCCCAGCGCTGAAACACCCCCGTTGCATACATTATGCTTGGAGCAGGCATAATGTGGTGCAATGGGCTGCAAAGTGGCGCAATGGAAGCATTCTCCACTTTGTAATTCTGGCATGGCAGAAAAGCCAACTGAGCGCCACCTTAGCATTAAAAAAAATGACTCTTTGGCAGCTCTGAGGTGGCGCAAGGGGCTTGTAAATATGCCCCTGTGTGTTTTCTTTGGCAGTGCATTGACCCCCAAGTAAATGCCCCGTCCTATCCACTTCGTTCTCCTCCTTTACAACATCATTGTGTCCCAAACACTTTTTTCAAACTTTTTAAAAATGTATTACTCCTGCCCTCAAGGTTATACACTGTCCCCACCCATTCCCCACTGCTTATCTCTTAGCCACTCAACACCTTCTCCTTCATTGTACCCCCTGCACCCTGTACCCTTGTGGTTTTTAAAACAACATCTTTTATTTTACTTTTGGAGAGCTCAGCAGCTACCATTTGTAGCCAGGAGACTCTGTTTCCAACAAACGTTCTTTTGAGCAGATACAAAACCATTTTATTTAACTACCACTCAAAATGCCCCCATTCATCTTTGAACATAAATAAAAAACATTAAAAAGACTCACATCATTCAGTAAGTGTGCGCATGCGTGGTAATGCATTCACTTGCATACCTTATCTTGCAGCTGCACACATAAGGAATGACACCACCTTCTGCTTCATCATAATATGTGCACATTTTGTGTCGAGTCTTTCTTCTTTTCTTTTTTTGCCGATTCTGTGATTCTGCACTGCATCCGCAAAAGGCACTGGCAAACCTGAAAGGTCAAAAGGGCGAAACCAATTGGCTTTGGCACAGCTTGTTTCAGGTGGTTTAGATTTGATCCTGGATGTTAGTTTGGCAGCTTAAAAGGTTAATGCCCCAATTACTTACCAGTAATCTTCACTAGTCTTAGTCCTACTCAGCCTTGACACAGTCTTTAACCAAGAGGTTTAGTTTCCAGTCCCAGGACCTCAAACAAAACAGGAAATGCCACAAGCCCCATCCCCTCCACTGGGAACAACAAGAGTATAGCCTTCCCTCTGTAAACCCTTTAATACTAAACTTCTATCAAAAGGCCACCTTCAAAGTGATTACTAAGGACTGGATCGAGGACGAGTAGGACTAAGAGCAATGAAGATAACAAGTAAGTAACCAGGGCATTACCTCTACTTCCCTCATTCTCGGCCCATTCCTTAACCATAAAGTTATGCCAAATCAGAGTACAGGCCTTTTGAGAAACCAGAAGAGTCAGGCATAATGACACACTAAGGGCCAGATGTAGCAAATTCCCAAATTGCGACTTGCAATTTGCGAGTCCCTGCGACTCGCAAATTGCAAGTCGCAATTTGGGATGCAGAAAGGTGTCACAGACACCTTCTGCGAGTCGCTATGGGGTTGCAAAGACCCACCTCATTAATATTCATGAGGTGGGTCGCAATTTGCGCCCCCATAGCGACTCTGGGCACTCACGGGGATGGAGGCCTGCTGGGAACAGCAGACCTCCATGTCCGTGACTGCTTTTAAATAAAGCAGTTTTTTTTTTTCCAAGTGTAGCCCGTTTTCCTTAAAGGAAAACGAGCTGCACTTAGAAAAAAAAACCCGAAACCTTTAGTTTCGGATTTTTTCAGGGCAGGCAGTGGTCCCTTGGACCACTGCCTGCCCTGAAAAAATATTTTTGGGTCCAGTCACAAAGGGAAAGGGGTCCCATGGGGACCCCTTCCCGTTTGCGAGTGGGTTACCATCCACTTCAAGTGGATGGTAACTGCAACGTACGCGGTCGCAAATTGAATTGCATACCACTGCGACTCGCAAATAGGAAGGGAACACCCCTTCCTATTTGCCACTCGGAAATGCATTTTGCGAGTCGGTTCCGACTCGCAAAATGCATTTCTACATAGCAAACACGCATTTGCGACTCGCAAACGGTGATTTTCGCCGTTTGCGAGTCGCAAAGTGTTTGCTACATCTGGCCCTAAGTGATTTAATGTCACAACAGCTCCTGAACAGTAGCCAGCAACAAACAGTACTCAGACATTCAGTGAACACTAATTGTAAAACACCAGAGCCAAAATTCTTGTGTCCCTGTAGCAGTTCATGCAACCTCAATGCTTAACAAAAGTGAGCTTTGAAGCCCAGGTTCCAGCTTACAAATCTCCCCCAAAAGGGACAACTTGCAGTTCAGCCCAAGAAGGAGCCACCCCATTGGTGAAACACCCATGCAGACAAACAAGTGGGGTCAGACCAGAGCTAGTATATGCCAAAGCAATAGTCTCCTTGATCCAGAGACTCAACATCATCTTGGATGCCTTCTACTTCTTCCTTGTGATGCCAAACATGATGAACAAAGAATTACGGGCCAGATGTATTATATTTCCAATAGCGATTACCAAATTGCGTTTTTTTGCGAATCGCAATTAAGTAATCGCTAATGGAATGTATAAAACTCCAGGAGTTTCATATAACGATTCGCAAGGGCTTGCAAATGGACCTACCTCATTAATATTCATGAGGTAGGTCGCAATTTGTGACCAATTGCAAATGGCTACAATTACAGGGGTGGTGGCCTTCTGGGCTCAGCAGATCACCATGTCTGTGATTGCTGTTAAATAAAGCATTTTGTTTAAATGCAGCCCGTTTTCCTCAGAGGAAAATGGGATGCGCTTAAAAAAGAAAAATTAAAAGTTTTCCTCTCATTTTTTCAAGAGAAGACAGTGGTCCATGGGATCACTGCCTGCTCTTCAAAAAATGTTTTCACTACCATTCACAAAGGGCAAGGTGTCCCTTGGAGACCCCTTCCCGTTTGCAAATGGGCTACCACCAATTTGCAATTGGTGGTAACTGAAATTGTTTTGCAACCGCATTCACAGTCACAAAACAATCATACATACCTCTGAGATTCGGTATTAGAAAGGGACGCCTTTCACACACCTCTTCCTAATACTGAAATGGTATCCAGTCGCAAATCCAATTTCAGATTCGGTAACTAGCTACTGAATTGCAGTTTGGATTTGATACATACCAGAATGCATTTTTGTGATCACAAATGGGCCGTTAGGCCATTTGCGTTCGCAAACAAGTTTGATACATCTGGCCCTACATTTCCTGTAGGCTTTGGATCTGTCAAGGTAAATCGAGAGAGCACATTCACCATCCAACAAATGCAATATAGATTCCTCAGCAGAAGAGGGATTAGGATAGAAAGTGGGAAGAATTAGATGTGTCTTAGGAGCGCCTGGGCCATTAAGGCTCCACCACAATCACTTCGACCTTCTCCTGCTGAATCCTGCACAAGTCTCTGGATCACAGGAATGGGAAGAAAGGCAAACAGAAGTATCCGGGGACAAGCCACCTGAAACCTGGAGCAAAACCTCGGAAAAAGTGCACTGTGCCTGAATGCAAAAGAGTCCCGAAACGGGAGGCCAAATCTCATGCAAATTTCCCTGAAAACGGTCTTTGTCAGCTGTGAATACTGAGAAGGGGGAATCTTTTAGCTCAGTGTGTCTGCCACCACATTGTCCTGACCCTTGATGTGAACCGCTGTCAATGATAGAAGACGAGTTTCTGTCCACTGACCCAAACTGCGGGCCAACTTGTTTAGTGATCAGCAACATGTACCCCGATGATTAGTATGTCACCATTACTGTGTTGTCTGATCTTACCAACACATGCTGGTGGAGCAGGTAATGATTGAAAGGACGCAGAGCTCAGAACACTGACACCAGTTCTTTCCATTATGATGACCTCCTTGTTTCTGTCGCAGACCATTTCTCTGAGCTGAGAGGGAGCCCAATGATGCTCTCCAACCCAAATAGCTAACATCTGTTGTCATCACCAGTAGCGGGTCTGGCTGCATCACCATCCCCTTGCAAAGGTGGTCCTTGACCATCCACCACTGCAGAGACAGTTTGACTTCCATGAAGACAGGAACCAGACAGATCAGGTCCTTAACAGATAGGGACCCCTGGGTGATCAGATGGAACAGGAGGGGTCTCATATGAAATCTCCCCCATAGAATTGTAAAAACCATTGCCACCATCTAACCCTGAATCTTCAGCTAGTGAAACAGGGAGGCTGACTTGCTTTCCATGAGGTCCCCTAATAACCCCAGGAGTTTCACCATCCTGTCTGTTGAGAGAAACACCTTGCCCTGCTGAGTGTCAAACTGTGCTCCAATGTACTGAAGATCCCTGGAGGGGATAAGATGACATTTTGGAAGGTTCAGGAGGAATCCATGATGGCTTAGTTTAGCAATGATCAGAGACAAAAGGCACTTGAGAAGTGTAGGAGATGGATCGTAGACCAACCAATCATCCACATAAGGGAATACTGAGACCCCTTGAGATGAAGATGCTCCACCAGGGCCCACCATCTTTGTGAAAACTCCTGGAGAAAACCTGAGGCCAAATGGAAGCACCATGAACTACTAATGTGTTCCCCAAACAAAGAACAAGCAGACTTTTTGATGTCTGGTGCACATCAGTATGTGTAGCTAGGGGACCATCAAATCCAAAGTGGCCAACCAGGCTTTCAGTTCTATCAAAGGAACGATCCTCTGTAAGGTTTCCATTTTGTAGAGTATCTACTTAATGAACTGATTCAAAGTTTTCAGATCCATTACAATTGGTAACCCTCCATTGGCTTTGGGGATGAGGAACACAATAGAGTAAACTCCTTGTCCTTCTTTCACCTTTGGAGTGGGGACGATTGCCTTCTTCTTGACCAGGTTCCAAATGCAGTCTCTCAAAGCCACCGTATTTTCGAAAGGTCTTTGAAATGGGGTGATAATGGTCCCCGACAGAAACAGAGGGGTGCTGAACTAGATTTGATATCCCCATTGCAGAACCTCTAGAACCCACTTGTCTGTGGTTGTAGAGCATCATGCCTGTAGGAAATGTTGAATTCTTCCCACTAACCACTTCCCATGTTGATCCTCCCACTAACCTCGTACTCTGGACCATCTGTTACCCCTATCCCGGAATAGTCTGGTGCACTGATTGGTGTTCTTGGGATTATGTTTCCCTTTCTTCTTAAACGTTCTGGAGGAAATTGTGGGAGGAAACTTCTGTCACATTCTGCTACCACCTAGAAGGTTGCCTGAATGATGCAGACAAACTGGAATGCGTATGCTCCTTAACTACCTTATGAAGTTTTACCTCCAACTCAGGACCAAACAATGTATCCCCTATATATGGCATTCTCAGCGCTGAAGACTTCTGAGCAGGTGGTATTCCAGTCCTTCAAAAATAAATTCCACCTTGCAACCAAATATCCGATAACAACTAAATCTGTTTCTCCATGTTTTCCAACTGTTCTTTAAAGTCTGACAATAACGATTGTGCTGTTAAGGCCACATATATTCCACTGCAAAGAGCCAAGTGGGAACCAGAGTAGAAATTCTTTAAGGCTCCATCCACTTTTTTATCTGCTGGTTCCCTGAGAACACTCTCCTCTGACATCGAAGAATGACCCACAAGACTCACCACCGCAGCGTCTACATGTACAGTGTCAGGAAGCGTCTCCTCCATCCGTTCCAAAGGATATAAATTGGACATAAAGCTGGGAATATTGATTTTATCAGGGTCCTTCCTCTCATTAAAAACCACATCCATAACATGCTGGTGTATAGGAATTCCCACATTTAGAGGTTTTTTAAATTGGTGCAAAACAGCATCCTTTCAAGTCTCCACCACCTCCTCCGAAGGAAACCCCATGTTATTCTTGATGTTGGCAAGCAACTCAGGCAACATCTCCTCTGAGACATATTTGCACTTGTGATCAGGAGGACGAGGGGAAGAATCACCCGATGGGCCAGAGTCAGATAAGTCAGTCTGCAAACTTTCAGATTCTGAAGGATGGTTTCCTTTTTCGTTTTTTTTTTTAATGAAACCAGTGTCTCTGTCACTAGTTTCTTGAGGAACTCCGCATCTGTTGAGGATTTCCTCTTCTTAGGAAGCAAAGGAGAAGATGACCCACTGGATGAAGAAGAAACAGGAGAAGGGGACAAATTCCTCCTCTTTACCAAATGCTTGCCTGTAACTTACAAGAAAAAGCACCTTCGTCACAGAACACACCACAACACTGAGCTCTAACTCACCAAGTGTATAAATACAGTAAGTGAGAAAAAACACTGAGCTCGCCTCTGGCGGTAATGAAAACAAAAACACTAGAGTGCGCCCAAGCGGGCAGAGCACATGCATAGACCTTTCTGCCATGTACAGCTTCAACATATAAGCTTGTGCAGTGACCACCGACATGCCTGGAAAAACAGTGCATGTGGCCACTGAGAATGCTTAATGCTGGCAGGGAAACCAAACCCCAAGCACAGCCTGACAAACTTAACAAGTACATTTGAGAGAGAAAGAATAGGCCTCAAAGGCCCATACCTGCCAAAACCTAACCAATCACTGCTGGGGGATCGAGTCTATCACTCCCCACCAGCACTGCTCCTGCATTGTTAGGATGAACTCCTCCAAGCCCACCAGGGAGAGAGAACCACCCTACAATGTAGAGTGCAGATGCCCAGCAACCATGCTGTAGCATTCCCTATCCCAGTCCGCAGGACAGGAAACAAACCAGGAGGTACTGGGGAGGGTTTGCTCTTTTAGTTCCCAGTGGAGGGAGTGGGGCTTGTGACATTTCCTGGTTTGTTTCCTTTCCTGGGTTGGTAACTAAACCTCATGGTTAAGGACTGAGATGAGGACGATGGACAAAGAGGTAATCACTGTTTTCAAGAGTCCAAAGAAATGTACTGGCAAGAGAACAACGGGCCAGATGTACAAAAATGCAATTTTTCATTTCTTAAATAGCGACTTCATAGAAATCCCTATTTGGGAAATGCGAAATGCTATGTACAGAGATAACAATTTCCTAATAGTGATTCCCACAAATTAGGAATCGCTTTTAGGAGATTTGTATTTAGAAATCCCATTGCATTTGAGTCAATAGGCTGGTTTTGCATTTCCAAAATAGCAATTTCTTACTAAGAAATTGCTATTATTTAAGAAATGCAAAACCAGCCTATTCTTAAGAAATTGCTATTATTTAAGAAATGCAAAACCAGAGATAGCAAAAGGCTCCCTTGGTGCACCCCAAAAATATGGTGCACCTGTATAGCACACATATGCCTAAGGGGCATGTGGGTGCTCTATTGCAATTAAAAAAAAAGACTTTGGGGTGTATTTATTAAATTGCACCTGGTTACTTACCATGGACTTCAAGCCAGTGGTAATTGCATCTCCTAAATGCCTAAGTCGCATTTAGGAAATGCTTAGTACATCAAAATAGAAATCGCAAAAAGGGAATCCCTATTTGCGATTTTCTATTCTGGGAATAACCAATTGTGATTTCTACAAGGTAGGAATCGCAATTTGTTTTCCCCAGGTAGAAATAGCAACTTGCAATTCCTTAAGGCTCTTTGTACATAAGAAAAGGCCATTTTGAATTTCTTAACGGCCCGAAATCCCGACGACAAGAAATACAGAAGGGCTTTGTACATCTGGAAAATAAGCTGGTCTGTACAACAAACTAAAACATTAGTCAGGCGGATTTGGTTCGCCCAAAATATTTGTTAAGTTATGTTCCTGTTCTAAATGCACAAAATGGTTTACGTGACACTATTTCATTGGTGTAATTTTATGCAGAATTACTAAACGTTTTGGGTGTTGGGCTATAGAAACGTTAAAAGTAACCTTGCCTGACACTTTTATTGTGCCTCGTTAATTGTGCCGTTTTTTTCCAATTCCACCCCAGCTCATATTTACCCACCTAGAAAGGATTTGCATCCAAGTAGAATGGTCAAGGAATAGTGTGTGATTGTTTTGTTTGAAGTTTGAATACGTGTTTTCGGACTTTGGCAGGCGCAGCAAGGCACCCAGTCCCCAGTTTTTATTAAGTTTTGCAGAGTTCTTACCCTTAAAGTGCAATTAAGTTTTTAAGAGAATTTCCTAAGTGTATGTAGAACGAAAGCCTCTTGGTGTCGCTCAGATCACTAATCAAAATCATCAGAAGAGATCTTAACATAAATTTTTAATCACGCATACTCTCTTCTGTCTGTTAAAGTCCTACATTCCAAAAGAATGAGACCTGAAATGCCTCAGCGTTAGTGAGAAAGAGCAACCTTTAACCTTCCTCGATAAGATCTGCACTTCAGTGGAACAAGTTCACCTCTCTCCCTTCCAATATGATTTGTGAGGATTTGTTTTGGAGTATTGAATTATGTGGCACCTGGTCACACTGTAGAAGGTGGTCATTAGGCGCATGCGGCAGCAAATGAGCCTTTTGCAAAGGACCAAATAAACCAACAGACAGGAATGCAGCTTCCAGCAGGATTAAGATTTGAGCCCTCAGGTGAAGAAGGCCACGTGTGACGTCAGGCTCTCTGCGAATCCCTGGGCCTCCTCTCAGCAGCTGGGGTTTTGACAGGTTCCTCTAAAATATTTACGAGAATGCAATAATGCTTGTAAATCCTTTTTTGTAAGCAATGGAAGCTTCATGAGAGGCTTGGGTTGAACGATTCATTCCATCTCTTTGCTTTGATCTCACGTCTACCCACTTAAAAGTGGCCATTAGAGAGAAACACTGCAACGCACACACCGTGCTAGGGACTGACATTACCACAGACATCTCAACTCACAGGTTGCATGGCAAGATTGTTCCCTGTTTCGGAACCAATAACAGCAGGGCGATAAAAGCGTTGTGGATGCCTCACCATCACCGTGAGTGATATTTTTCACGAGGATCTGATAAGAGGCATCGGTGGCTGGATTCACAAAGCCATTTACGCTCCTTACTTCAATTCAGGTGCGCAAACATCCTGATTTACAGGTGTAAATTCGTATTTGCAGGTCACAAAACAAGAATGTTTATACTCACGTGAAATACCGCAGTATGGTGTACAGCGGTGGAGAGTGTGCTTCGCACAGTTAGTCAACAGCGACAAACATGAGTTTGTGGGTATTAACTCCGGTTTGCAAGAAATATTCTCACCATTAACACAATAGAAGCTGTAATCTTGTCCAGGACAGGAGTAAATCTAAATCTACTGTGGAAATTGGGTCTAAACAGTAGTTTCGCCACAGGTAGGACAAATTATATTTGTCTTTTTATATGCATTTACTCATGTATACATGCTACATTTGCGTTAACGCACGTGTAACTCATTTGAACAGTCCTGGAAAGCTATGATGATAGAAACAGTGATACAACTGCTTCAAAAGTAAGTGAAAATCTATTGTAAACAACAATCTTTTTCTAGAATTGGACTATGGAATTCAGTTCCACAAACCTAAGCTCATCACTTACAGTCAGACATCTGAGTCAGTAAACACTGGCAGAATCAATTACATTAGGTTGGTAAACCTGCATGCAAGGTACAGTATAGCCATCTTCAGTACCACCACTGAAACTAACTGTGGCAAATTTAAAAATTAAAAATATCCTGCTGGGAACATGGTAGGAGTGACACAACTATCATAAAAAGCAATACACCGCAGCCTCAGCGCAAATACTGCCAGTATCTAAATGCTCAAAATTAAATTAACATTAGAAAGAGGTCAAACAAAGCAGAATAACAACTTGTGCCTAACGTCCCTCGACAGTGGGAAGGCTGAAAATGATCTGCTGTTGAAAAATATATTGAAATCTAGTAGATAACGAACCTCTGAACTCCCCTGCATCAGAGGTGGTGACACTGCTTGAACTCGTTTTCATCATTGTTCCGTGTCCAAAAATTCTTCATTGGGGGCATGCACTGGCTTAATTAAAATGGCAGTAGACGTGTTGCTCTGGTGCCTTCATTAGTTCAGAGCTTTATTCTGTAGCTTTCTCTTATCCTCCTATACCCACAAAAGGTGTGAACAGGCGACTTCCAAATGTTTAATTAGTTTATAAAATGTGCCAGGGCCCTTCTCATAAGTCCACTGGATCTTGCTGTCTATGCCAATGTTGCAAACGCCAGCAGCAACACAACTCTTAACAATCACACTCCCACGAGATCGACAATTCGGACTATTCCGGGCCACCCAAAGCTAAAAGAATGACCTGGGCAGCAGGTATTACACATTTTTACTGTATATTGAATATTAAAGACTCATTTCAAAATTATACAAACAGAATCACTGTGTGCTGAACTGTCATGAGTGCTATCATTGCGGGTAGCGTTAAGCATTTGTTGTACACACACAAACAATAAGTGAAAACACACACTCAATGACTTAACTCCAGACCAATAGGTTTTGTATAGAAAAATATATTTTGTTAATTTATTTCTAGAACCACAAGATTCAGTTTGCAGGTAAGCACATTAAATGAAAGGTACTTTGCATAGGTAAGTTCAGGACTTTGAATCACATTGACAATGCATACAGTTTTCTGTAAAATTGCAAAAAGCTATTTTAAAAGTGGACACTGCACTTTTTTAATAGTTCCTGGAGGAGGTAAGTAAAGTGCAGTTTTTGAGGTAAGTAACAACCTTGCAGGTTTAGTCTCTGGGGCATAGGTAGTCCACCGTTGGGGGTTCAATATAACCGCAAGCACCCAGCACCAGCAACACAGGGCCGGTTAGGTGCAAGGGCAAACAAGAGCCAAAATAATGTGGGCCCGCATGGAGACAGAGGGTACTCCGGTTCCGGTCTGTTTGCAGGCAAGTACCTGCGTTGTCAGAGGGCAAACCAGTGGGGTTTAATGGAGCATTTGAGGGGCCCCAAGTAGGCACCAATCCCACACCCTTAGCGGCACATGGCGGCAGGGTGCAGATTGCAAACAGGGCATCGGGTTTCCAATGAAATTCTATGAGGTTACCCCGGGGGTCACTTAGGCGCTGCAGCCAAGGCACAGGGGGGCATCTCGGGCAAGCCACTGACTGCATAGGGAGGAGAGCTGCCTGCTGGTCGTAGCCGCACTGGTGGTCAGTTTCTCCTGAATCTGGGGGCTGCGGGTGCAGTTCTTCTCCAGGTGTCGGATATCTTTGTCCCGATCAGTCGAGGTCAGGGGGGTCCTCAGGATTCCCCCTGCAGGCGTCATCGTGGAGGGGTGGAGAGGTCCTCCCAGGGTGGACACTCAGTTGGAATCGCCTGGGGATCCTCTCTGGCTAGTTGGGCCACCTGGACACAGACTGTGGGCATCGGGTGCAGAGTGTTTTAGGACAGGTCTGCAGTCCACAGGAGTTTCTTGGTCCTCTGTGATGCAGGCAGTCCCCTGGAGGCTTTTCAGGGGTCGCTGGACCTTCAGAACGCATTGTTCTCCTTTTGCATCTTTTTGAAGCAGGAGACAGGCCGGTAGGGCTGGGGCTGAGTCAGTTGTTGTCTCCTTCTCTTCTCTGCAGGGTTTTCAGTTCAGCAGTCTTTCTTCTTTCTTGAGGTCTTCAGGAATCTGGTGAGCTAGGTTCAGGGGGGCACTTAAGTTCTAAATTTAGGGGCGTGTTAGGGTCAGGGGGCACTACTGTCCCTGAGGGTGGCTACATCCTCCTTGTGCCCACTCCCTTTGGGGAGGGGGGCACATTCCTCTATTGGTACTAATCCTCCAAAGCAAGATGAAGGATTTCTCAAGAAGGGGGTCACTTCATCTCTGGATACCTTAGGGTTGGTCCTGGCTGAGGGATTGACTCCTCCTTGTGTTCCCTCCGGACTTGCCACCAAAAGTGGGGCTGTGTCCGGGGGAGGCGGGCATCTCCACTAGCTGGAGTGGTCTGGGGGCACTGTAATCCGAGGCTTGAGCCTTTGAGGCTCACCGCCAGGTGTTACAGTTCCTGCAGGGCAACGTATGAAACACCTCCACCCAGGACAGGCTTTGTTTCTGACCACAGAGTGCACAAAGGCACTCACCCCATGTGGTCAGAAACTTGTAGCAGGCTGGCACAGACCGGTCAGTCTTACACTGCCAGTTGGGATAACATACAAGGGGCATCTCTAAGATGCCATCTGTGTGCATTTTTCAATAAATCCCACAGTGGCATCACTGTGGGTTTATTGTGCTGAGAAGTTTGATACGAATCTTCCCAGTATTCAGTGAATCCTTTATGGTGCTGTGGAGTTCGTAATGACAAACTCCCAGACCATATACTAAATAGGGCTACACTGCACTTACAATGTCTAAGAATGGACTTAGACACTGCAGGGACATATTGCTCATGCAGCTATGCCCTCACCTGTGGTATAGTTCACACTGCCTTAGGGCTGTAAGGCCTTCTAGAGGGGTGGCTTACCTATGCCACAGGCAGTGGTTTGTGGGCATGGCACCCTGAGAGAGGGGCCATGTTTACTTAGCCTTTTTATCCCCACCAGCACACACGAGCTTCAAGGCAAGGTGCATGTGCTGAGTGAGGGGTCCCCATGGTGGCATAATAGCTGCTGCAGCCCTTAGATGCCTTCCCTGGCCACAGGGCCCCTGGTACCATGGGCACCTTTTACAAGTGACTTAGCTGTGTGCCCGGGCTGTGCCGATTGTGGGAACAAAGGTACAGTTTGTAGGGAAAGAACACTGGAGCTGAGGCCTGGTTAGCAGGGTCCCAGTACACTTTCAGTCAAAGTTAGCATTAACACTAGGCAAAAAGTGTGGGGGGGGTAACAGGGGTATTTTCCTACGCATTACATCTAGATAATCTTCTGCAGGAGGTAAGGGTGTAGAATATCAAGTTTATGAACTGTTGCAAAATCATAGAGGTGTAGTGGGCAATTGTTCAGGTAGGTCTAGTATTTGGAGAGCAGCTGGAAGTGATGAGACAGTGGGTTGAGAAGGTTAATTAAAAGTTACTTTGAGTTTGAGAGGGAAAGGGAGTCGTAGATCTGCATGGGGACTGGTGGTACATCTTAGAAAGAACAAGAGCATCTCAAAGTGGTCTGACTAATTGCATGCAGATGGAGATGCCGCCTAGCTTTAGGTTACACACAATTTAAAGACATTATGTATACTGTGTAGGGGTTTAAAAAACCTGCCAGAAAAAAACTTATTTTATTAATTGTTAAAGGGAGTTAGAGATGACTGATTCCCATTGGATTATTAGGAATGGATGAGATCTAGACACTTCCCAGAAAAATGCATAACCTCAGAACTAAAATAAAACAGGGGGGTGAGTACTGTATTTGCGTGACACCCTCAGCTCATAGTATAGAGCTGTCTGAAGGATGGGGAAAGGTGGCTGCTTTTGGCAGGTCACTTGAAGGAGCATCTATTCACTGGCATTCATAAACGTAGGTAGAATACTTATTGTGCAACTCTCCAGAGAGTGATTGCAGCAGTGTTGTGTCCCTTTTTTCATAGGGGGTACTTTAATCTGGTAATGGACGCAGGGCTAGGGAGAACTAAGCAGTGATATTGGGGACTATAGGCATTTGCACACTCGGTAAGGCCTACTTGTTGGTGATGTAAGCACCTCCTGAATCATTGCTTTTTCTTCTTCCCTATATACATTTTGGTGTATTTTTACTTGAACAACCTAGAAGAGTAGACCAGGGCAAAGTTGGCCCTGCATTGGCATGTACTAAAATATTATTGGTGATGAGTTTCATAGCTGAGACCTCAAAAAGGAAGAAGATAAAGACATTTTAGATCACATTGGTGATATAGGGACTGCATGCATAAGAGGGATATTAAAAAAAACACAGTCATTGAAGCTATTTTGCAAGATCCCCTTACTGAGGTGATAAATAGGGATGATAGAAATGGACAAGGGAGAGTAACTATAGAATAGATTGCATATGACACATAATGAAAGAAGGAACAAGGCGGGAACACTCCTAGTCAGTAAATTTGGAGCTAATCAAACCCAAGGATACATCATGGAAAAAATTGTGGAAAAATGTAATTACAAGGCACTATATGCAGTGGAAATCAAAGAAGGGGTCAAAATGGAGGATTAATTGAAAACCATAAGACTATCCCTACTTTCAGACATAGGGAGACACAGAATAGAAGGCACTAACATGAATGAGGAGTTCCCTATCATAATAGAGGTCCAAGGACTGCTCAAATATATGGTCAGAGTCTAAAATATAATTGCTAATGGTTGACTGACCACTCTGGTGGAGCTCCGACATTCCTTTAAGGAGGCACAGACAATGGCACATTCAATAAGGGAAGCCATGAATTTCTTTATACTGAAGCCAGTGAAAGATCTCAGATAATGTGAACATGGCAGCTTAATGCTCTCCCAAATACTGATTATTACATTTTACAAGGTTGGAGAACTTGAATTTGAATAGTGTAATGTTCTCACTAGTCTAACCTAAATAAGCATGCTTCATTAGACATCAACAAGCTAGCAACAACATCAAGAAGATATGCTTTATCCTTGACATCATTCAGAAGCAACATTAGGAGTCAGTACTCATCTTAGGTAGGGTTGAAAGGGACCTCAATAGCTCGGTGCTGGATGAAATGGGCTTTAGAAGGAAACTACACATTTGCTGCTACTGGGCTATTACTCACTTATCGCTAGGATTACAGTGAAAGGTTGATTGCCAGAGGTGATCCTTAATCAGTGAAACCTGGAGCAATGATATCTCCTGTTTGTGCTGACTTTCACATTCAAACTAAAGCCTGTTGCCTAGAGGAGATTTGATGATGCAAAAGTTAAAGCAATGCAGTTGGGACAGCATGAAAATAATGAGACAATGTTCAGTCATGGCATAATTAAGTCTTTAACATCCCCTTGTGAGACGCTACAACAGCTTCTCAAGGTGACAGAGAAATAAGGAGTGGTAGAAGGCCTCAACGTGGATACTAAGAAACTAGACAAACTCCCACGGGTATTTGACAAGCTGACCCTCGATTGCCTGAAAGCTGAGATCCACTCTTTATAGTCCAAATCCTGTTTAGGCTTATTATGGGTTAACACAGCTAAATTTACAAATATGACCTTGACTGACAAGTATCATGGAAGACTTTGGTGATACTGTAGATAGAAAAGCGAGCCACTGTTAAAATGGCAGTGCCCCAGCAGCTGCTGTACATGTTCGAGACCTTACTTTTATGGACAAGCTGGGAGGATTTACTGAAGCAACATAAATTATGTGACTCCATTATTTGCATGGTTGGCAGTGCAATAGCAGGTGGACTGTTATTTCAAAAAATGTCTGTTACTGCCTGGCCACTTAGCTATGGTAGATGGTAGGATGAAGTAGGGAAAAGGAAAAGGGGTGATGCAGGGATCCTTTGAAACAGCAGCATTATAATAATCAGTGATGTGAACTAGTGGTCTTCATAAGTCTAAAGATGTGACAGGTTAGGCCATGAGCTAGACTCTGCCCTTCACTCCACTATGGGGAAAATCAGTTTTCAGCTCATGGGCTACAAAAGAAGACCTCAAGCATGTGGAAAGAGGGGGCTTTAATAGATTGGAGAATTTATTCCATAAATGGTTCCAAACTCTTTAAGGAGCTTAAACAAAATTACAGTCTGCCAGAATGTGAACACTTAAGGTACATGCAAGACTCTGTACTTTACCAAAGAAGACTTGCAGGTGAAGGGCTCTACATGTCTTACATCATGTGAGAGTTGTGGAAAGACTGAAAAGTACTCTGCCCATGGCTTTCCCTGACAATATAAGTTCTTAGTGACAACTAGATCAGATCACAAGCCACAATATCATGGAAAAAATATTAGGGGCAAGATTTACAAAGACTTTGCATGAGATTTGCTATAAGTTTTTTAATGCAGACCTGACACAAAATACAGGTTGGTATTTGCAAACTAACTTAAATGGTGATTTGTGGCGTTTCTAACCAAATAAATGCAATGCAGTGCAATGTGCTGCCTAACGTTACTTTGCATCATGGAGGCATTCCATGGGTGTTGCATGGGCATTCCTGTGCATCCACACCTGGATGTTGATTCAAATCCACATCTAGAAAGGCTTGTAGACATGGATGTGCACCAAAATCCTGTATCTCCTTGAGGCCGGCCTAATGAGGAGAAATATTTCTGTTTGTTTTTTCCACATGCAGAGAGGTAATTGCCTTTCAGAATATTTTTTTGTACAGGAAGGACCACTTTCTGCAAAAAAAATATTATTATCACACCGCAGACACCATTGCACAAGGGATCCTGCTTTGGCTCATGGCTGCAGCAAGTGCGTCAGCATAAGGAGATAGCAGATCTACACCACTTCTTTCTAGATATGGCCCAGTCCTGCTCTCTCCAGTTCACGCAACACAGCACACTAAGTTTGCTTTGTGCCTTGTGTTTCTTCAAATCTTTGCAAATCTGGGCACAGATGTTCACCTAGACCACAAACAATGGAATGAGATCAGAAACACATACTTTGGATATCTTGCATGGGGACGGGAACGTTTATGCAACATAATTCAGCATTGGAACCTTACACTTGCTTTCCACACATGATTAAAAGGCCCCAATATGATTCCAAAGTAGAACTTTATATAAAATAATCTGTATCTATTTTAATATGATCTTTCTGTCTATGTTTATTTAAATTGGCAATCAGAGGTATAAGGGCAGCTGTAAAACACATTTAATGTGTTTTCTTCTTACTTTACATGTTTAAAGTATGCACTGATAAGGCGTAAAAATACCAACCTGATTTTTCTAATTGTTCTACCACTCATACCCATATAAAACTGGTTAGGCAGACACACTAGGAACTGTATGCGTGCAACTCACAAAACATAAAAAGTACTCTGCTCAGAGGTAATGGAGGGTACAAAATATAGCTAGAATGTTGAATGAGTGGTAAAGGATGTGAAGGGGTGATTACACATGGTTGATTGTGGTGGGTGAGCGCTACGGAAGTGGACCCCTCCTGCAAAAGACTCTCCTTCAGCACCAGTCTATTTTTCTCAATGCCAAGCACGGTTGTGCCTGCCACAGGGATCTTGTTTTGTTTAATGGTCTGCTGTGGGGGAACAGGGATAGAATGTTTTTGAAATAGTTAAACACAGACATGGTGCCATCTGTAAATACAATAAACCAAGGGGAGGTGTTGTGTGGGGATGTAATTTATTTCAATCTACACATATCAATTGAAAAGGTAACAACATCTCTTATAACGAATGGGAACCCATTAAAATGTATTTTACATTTATTACCCAGAAAGCAATTAACCAGGCAATGTGGGCTAACACATACATCTGCACTATTTTCTCTATCGTTTTTGTATTATATGCACTATCTAAAATACTAGTCAGACTCTCTGTAGCGGTATTAGAAGTGAATTTTAGTGGGGGGACACATTAAGCCATAGTTAAACTGGTGGGGGTACTTTATGGGATAAAGTACCCCGTGCTGTACATTTTAGGGATATTGAAGTCACTTAGGAGTTCCATGACCACACAGAGGAACAAGACTGAAAGCCTAGTTCTGTTATAAGAATATGTAACTCTGTGGTGACTTGCAACATCCTTATTATGTACCCCAGGGAGCACTTTATTCCTATTAAAAAGGGGTCACGCCCTGACCTTTCCCACAGACCACTTACATTCTTGGTGTGTGGGTCTTTCATATGAAAAAAAAAGTATAGTTGCAAACACGAATAATAAAAATAGAATGTACAGAATTAAACACATCTAAAAATCTGTTAGCGATTTATCGTGAAAAGATATTAGAATCGGGTTAATACAACTCCGTTTTTTTTAAAGGGTGTAGTATCTTGGAATGTATAGAAACATGCAAAAAGATTCATAATGTTCTAAAAGTACCTTAGGAGGGCAAAAAATGAACATGTTGCTATACGTTTCCCCTTTCTCTTTATCATGGTACAGCTAGAATAATAAAGTCGAAAAATGAAAGCAGTGTTTTGTTTTCCTTCTTGAAACAGCTGCTTTAATTATCATGGCCATAGTCATGGGGGAGGCATTTGAGGGCCAGGTCAACCCATAATTATCTCTGCCCCCCACAAACCACCATGGCACCTGGCTCAGACTAGAGGTGCTGGAATTCAGACAGTGAATGAGCAATAAAAATGTATTTAAGTGTTGTTTTAATCTTGTTACATTTTCTATATGTTCCAATAAAGGTTAAATGTGAGGGTTTGTTTTCTAAAAAAATGCAGCTTATTTTTCTAATGTGGAGACGTTGTTTACTTTCCTTCCTTTGACTGCAAATTGAGAGGATTTATTAAAGTGAACTATGTGACAATCTCTGTGTAACAGGCATGGCCACTTGAATTAGGTGGCAAGAGAGGCCAAATCATGTAGCAATGTTGACTAAATTATTTGGCAAGAAAATACAAATCATGTATCGTAATGCAGCATACTTTCTAATTGCATAATTGCATTCTCTTGTACTTTTTGCACATGTTAGTACTATATGGGCAAAGGTTTCACTTCATTAGTACCAGTTCCATGTCAAAATACACCTTTGTGTAGGACCTTCAGCTGAAAGGCAGAACATGTTACAGAATTTTGAGTTGTTTGAGGTAGAAACAATGTTTTTTGTTAAAAATCTGCGGATTATGGATTATTTAGCAAATGTTTTAAATTCACAATTATGAAATACGTTGTTATCACAGAATCACACAATTTTGCAGCCGCAGAATCTAATCTAATGGCTTTGTCTACAGGGAGTACAAAAATAAATGCCGTAGGACGTCAAAGTGTGCAAATATTTCAACTTGATACACAAGCAGTTACGAATGCACAAATTACGCACATTTGTTTTATAATTCTGAAGTGTGATTAAAGCTAAGATTTTAATAGGATCAGAACAAATCTTGGCGATGTACAAATTATAAATATTGTATTCTATTGTATTGAAATTTGTATAGCACTTCTTACCGCTACATGTGGCACAGAAGCTCTTTCCTACATGGGCAGCAAGCTACACCATATAGCGTAGCGTGTGGCTTACAAGGGCGTTGCCTTTGTTTTGTGAGCCAATGCGGAAAGTGTTTCCATGTCGTTCGTGATGACCACCGATGTACGGTTATAGTGTTATGGTACACAGCACGTAGCCATGTGGAGGATGATGAGGTGTGAGAGACACAAATGCACAGTTTATGGTTTTTCAGAAAGCTGGTAGCTTTGAACAGCTCTCCGGATCCCAATATGATATTTCTTTTAATTACAGTCTGCTTAACTAGCCACTGCACTGGGTTGCCCAATCAGAATTTTTGGGGCATATTTACTTACATTTCATGCAACACAGCAAAGCAACTTGCTGCACTGCTTTGCGTGAAATGAAGACAACAGAAATTTGTCATATTTACAAAGATATGGCACATTTCTACTGTCTCCTATCATTGGTGCAATGTGTGCTGCCTAGCCCCAGTGCTGGCACTTGCGGCGCAGTACAAGAAGGCCTGTGTTACAAGCAAGATTGTTTTTATGCAGGAAAGGACAACTTCCTACACAAAAACAATCCTTAGAGCAATACTCATCTTTCTATGTATGCTGCAGAATGCAGCACACATAGAATGAAGAAGTAAGAAGTAGAAAGAAAAATATTTCTCCTCGTATGCCTCTCTGGGGAAGGCGTAGCATTTTCCCAGGTTTACTAACTTTATGAAATCTAGTAATGCACCACAATCCATGGGTGGATGCCTGAGAATACCCATTGTCCTCCCAGGGAACGCCTTCCTAATGCAAGGTAATGATAGCGATTGCCTCACATTTAACTTGTATTTACTAAACTTTACAAAGCCATGTTAGGGGATTTTGCATTGCTAATTAAATACCAAAAGGATTTTGCATCTGGGCTGTGCCACAAAAGTGACTCTACCCAGATGCAAAAATCTTATAAAAACATTGGAATGTTGGGTCTCTCATGAAAACAATGGGGTGTTCTGGGCTTCTAATGAGCACAGAGGCCGGAGCGCCAACATTACAGTTTTTTGTTCACAGCTGTTACTGTGAACAAAAGCCTTGCAAAGCCCAAGGGGATTTCAGTCCCCTTGGGCTCCGTGAAGCCTTTGTTTGATTTTTTCTAACATTCGGCCCTCTACTGGCAGAATGTGCTAGTAACCTTATAGCCCTTCCTAGATGGGCTATACCGGCCTACAGCTCAGGCCTTTAATGCTGGAGTGAGCCTTTAATGTCTGGTATAGCCCGCTTCGGAGGCTTTAAGGCTACAGTAACTTTGCCCCAATGTACATATCTGTGCCATAGCTTGCATTCTTGGAGAGAGAGAATAGGAGAGATCTGCTGGAATGTTTAATCCTACTATCATCTCATATCTGAAGACATTAAGAGATGAAAATAAGCAGTCAGGGTGTATAGATATTTGGGACCTGAATTCATGGACTCAATTAAAGTCCATCAAGTAACCTACAGTGTATGACAGATCTCTTCAGTTATTCCATGGCTTTTCCTTTATTGATGGCTTGCTAATTGGCTGCACAGTATTGTCGAAGAACAACCCATGTACCACATGTGCCTTAATTGAATGTAAGAGGTGTAAATTAGGGTTGACAACCGGTGAGCGTTTTGGTATTAGTATTAGTATGGACCAGAAACGTTATGTATGAACTGACATAACAATGTAATACCCCAGCGAAGCATAGGTCAGATCTCCTTAACTTATCAGCTAATTAGAAGTACTTTACTTGTTGGGTTGTTTCCAATCTGTGAATTGTAAGCTAAAGATTGAGCTTGAGGGTACAACTGGCTTTCCAGGTTCTGTTGCTGGGATGTTTGGTGGTATAGTTGCCTTGGAAATAGCCATGTTTTATACTATGTTCTAAAGTGTACTGGCTCCTGGATACGCTGAATGCCAGCTAGTAGTGTGTTCTGAGCTTGGCTTGTACTGAGAAGCAGTATGTTCTATGTATTTCTTTTGGTAAAGTGATGTATCATAAGTGATGGAAGCCTGGAGCGCAGTGTCCTGATTTGTTTGCATTGCTTTTATTTAGCTTATTAGTATAGCAATCTTTTCCTTTGGAGGCTCTCGGAACAATACAAAGTCCCTTGAACATTGCCTTCCTTCATATAGGTAGCAAGTGGAGTGATTGCAAGACTGGATTTCTCTTGAGTGGCGGCAGAGAAGAAATCTTGCAACAGTATTTTGGATTAGTTGTATTTTACATAATATGAATGCCAAGGTATAGGCTGTTGGCATAGTCAAGCTTGGAGATTACGAGTGTGAGGATGGCTTGCAGTTTCTGTTGGTTTCCAATGTGTGGAAGGATGCAATGTGGTGTTTCCATTGTGTAGAAGCCACTCTGCTTCGTGATATGTCTGATTCCATGGTTACCACTAGGTTTCTGACTTGTTTTATATTGTTGGAGGGGCATCATGTTCCTTAGACCATATGGAGGGAGGGTGGTATTTTTGTCATTGTCTGCAAGTCACAAGCTCTGTCTTAGCTGTATTTAGCTTTAGAAGGTTATCCATCATCCATGTGTTATGGCCTGAAGGCAGTCATCAAGTTTTAAATTGCAGAGGTCTTTCAGACCATCTAGAACATAATTTGGGTGAGGTTGAATCATTTAATCAGGTTTGGTAAGGAGGCTAGGTACATGTTGAAGTGTAGAGGGGATATGATGGACCCCGGTGGGATGCCACAGTGTTGTGTGTGAGGTGCTGTAATGAAAGGTAGTATGAACACTAGTTTGCATCGCAGTTGAGAGGCCAAGAATTCAGTGTCCATTAGCTGAACTCCTTTCTCACTTTCATATATGGTATGTCAAACAAAAATATGCTGTGTGAAGAGATTGTACAACTGTACAGCACATTTAGTCATGTTGCCCTTGAGACAGAAACTTTTATGACATTTCCTATTCCTGATATGTTTGGCTTCCACTAGCATAATCTACCAGGCTTTCAAAAGCAATCTCCAATCAGGGAACTCAAGATTCCAATATAAAATGGTGCTTTTATCAGCCTATTGTCCCAATCCAGAGTTATCACAAGTCAGGTCGATTTATATTTGACTGACATTGTTCTAGCCCACACTTGCCTGTTTTGAAATATAGCCTGGTGAGGTAATGTATTTGCTCTACAGGTCATTATTTTAGGAGCCAGATACTGCTACAGAGGGGAGTAAATACCCTAACTAGCAGCAGTGTGAATCTGAGAAACCCCAGTATAGTCTGCCATGTCACAAAGGGCTGCTGTAGCAGACTATATTTAAAAAATGGTTTAATATCTAGATGACCCTGTCAGGGCCAACACACTGAGGATTTATCTGCTTGAGCCAAATAGTGTGGAAGCCACAATCAGATCATTTGAGACTGAAATAATTTGTACTATAATTGACCTCCCTAGACCTTACCGCAGTACATCAACTAACATTTTCTGATTTGTGTATATTGTAATATATGATCTCTGTAGTATGAATTTGCTTTTTGAAATGTATTGATTCTTTTCTATCTTATGTATGGTCAAAGCAGATAGATTTCTGTTATCAGATCCTTGGTAATTAATGTACTTAATGCATAACAGTTCGTCAATATTTTGTGGCAGTTTTTTACTGGGAGAAGTGAGGAAAAGCTTGGTGTTAGAAAGTCAATGAATCCTCTCAGATTACGGAACTTTCCTTCTCAGAAATATAGGGAAATCTGTGATTTAGCCAAAGTTTGGTGTTTGCAGGGCATTCTGGCTAAGAAAACACATTGGGATCCACACAGACTACACCTTGTTTTCAGAAATGTTTGGGCCTGAGTGGATGCTGACGAAGCCCTGGCCTAAATACCTCTGCTGCCCTCGTTAAAATAATTAATCAATTTGCATGGCAAAATCTTAATCTTTCTTTGTGTCATAGAGATCTTTGGGAGCCTTTCCTTTCACGGATAATAGCCCAGTCACACAAGTCGTATACTACTGTGATTGGGAGAACAGTAAACACACTGTTTCCCACAGATTTATTTGTGTGATCTACTTTCATTTTGTTTTGCAGTGTAAAGTCCATGTGCAATACAGCAAAACTAAAAATCAGGTTTCAGACTATTGGGAAGAATTTCCCCTGCATACTGAATTTGATTATGGAAAATAAAATGTTTCTGGTGTTCTTACCAGAAATATTTTCTTTTCCATTACTATGATGACCCGTTGAAGTCTATTACATTATAGAAATAGTGTGGTGGACATCACTGGGTCATCATCTGCCCTAAAGCAGTTAAAACCCACCAAACCCATGCACTCTTATATCCTGTCCAACAAGAATATATAACAAGCTGCAGGGACACATTGCATTGACTTCTTTATTCCATGATTGTAGGGGACCGCTCCAGTTCCAGGAGGCCCCAGAATGGTCGGTTTCCGGGACTGAGGAACAGCGAAAGCTCAGTGGTCAAAGAAAGGTGGTAGGTGGCAGAGAAAGTTTCAATTGACATAAATGGCATGTGGAGAAAGGGGCTAGAGAGAGAATAAAATCATTGAAAAGTACAAAGATAGAAGAGAAGATACAGAGAAAAGGATCTTGAAAAGGAGACAAGAGAAGGAGAAAGAAAGGAGAGTAAATAGGAAAAGCAAATGAGAGCAGGAGAGACAGGAGTGGCAAAGTAGATGCAGCAGCAAACAAAGAAATAGTAGGGAAAAGTCTGAGAGAGGCAGTGGGGACAGATACTGGAGGTTGGGAGTGAATAGAAAAAGTAAGAGAGAGCCTAAAGGCGCAAAATGAGAGCTAGGTACACATAGGGAAATTATGACTGGAGATTTTAACTTATAACTTATCATGTTTTGGCCAACACACCTGGGCCAATATGATTTTAAAGCATAGTTTTTGCGCTTTATGTTCTAAAAGGGATCTTAGTGTAATATCCAATAATCACTTTGCATAGTGGTCTTTAAAATATTAATTTTAAATTTCGAGTACACATGACAGGCAGCCATGCTTTTTAAACTCCGCACTCAGAAATGTGCATGCTCAACCAAGCAATGTTAGCCACATATAGAGTGCCACCTTTAGGGTCCTATGCTAAGAGCTAACTTCATTTGAATGAGTGGAGAATGCCCATAATCACTTAGAATTTACCATGCCTACCTGCCTTGTTGGTCGAAGTCTAACGGAGGTCTTCTTTTGCACAACACTTTTGACACCACCTGCCTGTAACTATAAGGGGTGTATGCTAATGTCAGAGCATGCCTATGCAGTTTTGATTGGTGCTTTTGATGAAATATATTTGGGCTAACCATCTTTTGTCACAACCTTATAATGAAATTCATTGTGGGACCTTCCCAACTTCCCCTGTAAAATGACAATTTGATTCCATTTAATTTTTCTCTTTGTTGCATTCCTAAAATGTAAGAACAAAACACACTATTCACCACTAATTTCCCAAAATGTTCTCTGTAAAGTTAGTTTATATTAGTGCCAAGGTAAATTAAGACTTCATTCACAAAGCTGGTCAGAATTAGGAAACTCCACACTTGATGAAGCAGATGGAGTTTCCTAACTTTGCCTGAGGTAAAGTTCATCCTTTCAGGCTTACAGGTGTGATGATTTCCTAAACTTCCCACATAGATCTCCCTTTAGCAAACACATTTTGAATGCGGAGGCTGTACAACATCTACCTCAGGAAAGAGGTATGGCAGGGAGGGCTCCTAAGTGAAGGTCATATAAGCTGTGAGTCAGCTTAGTTTGCTACATAACATCCTTCTATTTTAGCTACCGTCTAATTTATAGGTTTGAAAGATGGATGGTGAATAGTTGTGCTTTAACATGTACCTTAAAGTAATCTACATATTTCTTCACATAGAATCACACTGTGTGCACCCTGAATATCATAACCAACATATTGATTGCACAGAAATCTATACTTCTCTATATGCACTTACCTCTCAATATTCTGTCTTTATACTTGTACCATGATATTCCGGGATGGGTCGTTATTTAGTAGGTCAACCAGTATTTGGGAAAGAATGCACTATAGAGCTCAGCTTTAATGTTTTGTCATAGCTGAAGACCATGCCCCCAAAAAATATACTGCTGGCTACGCTATTACAGTTGAGTTATGGCATAAATTATAATCAGTGTATGTGTGTATCTCAAGTCGCAGATTATAAAGAAATTAGGGCCAGATGTAGCAAAGGTTTTTACCCATTATGTGTCTATGGGAAAAAGTGTTCGTACATATGGCCCTTAGAGCTGGGTTTTGAATACAGGGATTGCAGAATCCTAAATTATTATATGTAGATATCAATGGTGTATAACTAGCCCTTGCGGTGCAATGGCTCTGAGCTCCAGTCTGGGACCAAGCACTGTGCAAAGGTGGCAGGCCCCTGGTATGAGAGCTTCTGACGGGGTGTGGGGCCCCCTCCATGTACTTTGCAGGGGGGGCCCTTATGTTTTATTACGCCACTTGCTGAGTATGCTTTTCAACCTCCCAGGGTCCCCCAACCACAGATTAAAAACCACTGAGCTAAACTATCTCTTTCAGTTGCCCCACCCGTCAGCCCAGTTGAAGACTGTGCCATCAAACAGAACAGAGTGAAGTGTAGCACCAAAACTACTATATTTACTCGAAGCAACTGCCCAAAATTAAAGTTCAGAGTGAACTGATACGGGGGAAAGAAGAGGAAGTTTGTTTTTCTTTCGACAGTGGCCAAACAGAGTGCCCAGAGAGAAGTGGTCCTCCCTATCGCCATCCTGAAGTTAAATCACACTGAAACAAAAAGTGATGCTAGAGGAGAAGGTAACAATCCTTATGCGCCTTTCTCTGTCAGAATGTTAAAACACTACCCTTAACATATCCAAGTAAATCCGCAATTAAAAAAATTAAAGTATAGAAAAACCACTGACTCCGCGGATCTGACAATTAGGCAGAGACAGAACCCAGAGGACAGATTACATAGCGCTGCAGACTTGATATTTTCATACACTACCCTTTAAGGGTAGCCCCCTGAAACTGATGCTTGTGCAACCAGCTTCTTTATGAATGACTGCTATTTGTAAAGCACAAGCAGGTGCTTCCAAAGAAGCATTCCAGCTTTACCAGAAAGTGACTCAACTATCCAGCTGTTACCTGAAAAGGGAGGTTTCAGCCCTTTTTAAAAATGGTCTCCGAAGTCGGACTTTCTCAAGACTTTACTGGAAGCTTGTTCCAAAGCTTTGGCGCCAAAAAGGTGAAAGAGTGGGCGCCCTTCTGGCTGTACGAATTCTGAGGCAAAAAAATAGGCCCTGTTTAGCTTATCGCAAGGATCTAGACGGCGCAATAAGCTCAATTTATTCTTGAAAATCCAAAATAACTGGGTCTAAAAACCTTGAGGTGTGAATATTACTTTTCTCTACCTTTGCAAATATCAAAAGAAAAATATTTTTTTATTTGCCATTTTTTAATTGGTGACTCTAATTGGCACTCTGGTGCATTTAGTATTTCATTCATAAATTGATGCTTTGATGAGTGATATATGATCATGTTACTATAATACAGGTCACGGAATCAAAGTCAACAAAATAACATGAAATGATGACCACCAGTACGTGGGGGAATACTAAACATTGGTGAAGCAGGGCAATGAATACAAAATGAAGCACTGGAGGCTGAAATCCAAAGAAAAGCAGGTTCTATATGGCAGCGGTGTTGGGGAGGTGGCATACTGATTGCAAATCAACACTCTTATGTTTTTAAATGTTGAGTTGTAAAAAAGCCTGCACTGTTTTATTCATTAACTAAAGGACCCTGCACTGTTTTATTCAAGGAGTAGACACATGCACTGAATTATTCAGTAGCTGAAAGGAATGGACACTGTTTTATACAGTAATCTGCTCTCCTATGAAGATTAATTCTTACTATGAAATTTATTTGAAGTCACAGCACTACACTAACTAACCTCGATTTTTATGAGCTAGATGGAAGTGTGGGGAAATAGTGTTTCTGCCCAGCATCCCCACTAGTCTGGGTTTCCCTGCTGTTATAAATGAATCCTCCATGTTTTAGACCTGTTTCCTGGGCCCCAGGGCACTCAGGGGTTACCCCGCTCCAATCACATCAATTGGAGTGTCCCGCACTGTTGTGCTGGGGACTCAGTACTAGTGGGAGGTGAGGTGGGTTTAGACATTCAGAATACAGGGTACCCTGTACTACAAGCTAATAGGATCAATGTCCAGTCAGGGCTTTACTTTTTAAAAAGAAACATTTTTTAATGCACATAAGAGAAATATATTACACATACAACTAGGATAACAGTGAAAACCAAATATCTCTACAACCCTCTGGGCCAGAGTTCTGACTCCAAGCAGTATTATAGCACGTAAATACTAAGTACTACACAAACACAGCATGTAAACACACAATTACCATTGCATATTACAGACCATGTTGCACAGGGTTTCTCTCATTCAATAGAGCCAGGATACCAATCCTTGTGTGGTAATGGTGTAGTTTCAGCATATGATGTGAAGTTGAATGTTCTGAGGACAGCCCCAGAACCCACCACCCAAAGAACAGAAGTGCCCTCCCGTTCTTAGCAAGGACACCGCTCTGATGGCTTCAGGGATCTGATCACAGGTGCCTGATGTCTTGGCACAGTTTACTGGAGTCCCACTAGACCAGTAGCCACAGCTACAGATTGTAACTGTAAGTATCCCAGGCTCCAACAGCACAGGGGAAGGGTCTGGCCAGAAGTGACCTCACCTTCAAAGGCTTGGTGGAATCAAGCTTCCTCGTCTCCCTCTGTTGATGTGCTGTGAGCTTCCTTATCTTGAGAAGCTGTTTCCAATTTCCTTGTCTTCCAAGCCAATGCGACAAGCCCCACAAACTGTTGGTCCTCTGTATCTGCATTCAGGTTGCTGATTGATCCTTTTTCTCTTTCACAACTGGCAAATCCCTTCACAGCATAATCCATCTATCAAAGAGAAAACACTCAGGTTCAGACGTGGTGAGCAAGCTTCCTTGCTTTTACACCGCGGGCCCACAGCTGGCTTCTGTAGATGCTTGTTAGAACCGAAGACCGTATTTTAACAACCACTGAGGTGAGACTTTTATCATCTCTGATTTATAGGCTGATCCAATCAGAGGGTCTGCTACTTTTAAATCCTGGGTGCCCCTCCAATCATGAGGCCTATCTGTGTCTCATGCTCACTGTGTGTATAAAACATGTGAGATGAGTTACTGGGGTTCAGGACAGGCTCTTGGTATCAGCCCGGGTTTTCTCCAGAGAGGAATATCAATTAACTTCAGTCCAAGAGGCACTGACCATCATCCTTCCTAGCACAGTTAGTGCAGCTTAACACAGATAAGAGCAAGTGTCTACCCCAGCACACCAAGCTTCTCAGGGAATAGGGAGGGGCACGGGGCAGCTGGAATGTCAAGAACAGCTCAGTTCACATTAAACACAATGGCTCAGCTCACCATTCTCTCCTAGATTCTCTCCTAGGGAACCTACTGGCTCTCAAACACACATCCCAAGTAGACAAAGGTGACAGGACTACAGGCAAAGAAGACTGCACAGACTTGATTAGGAGGATGGCTAGTAGCTCCCCCCACCAAAGGTAGCGGATACAGGTATCCATGACCATAGATTTATTTCTGCCACCACTGTCAGTCTACCACTGCAGTGGTAGAGAGAGCAGTAGCCACTACATTTGAAATAGGAGTGCACTATGCATGTCCTCTCAACCTCAGAGCTAAGCTCTAGGGTCTCAGTCTGTGTGAACAGGAAGATCCTCTTTGGACATATATGTTTGCCTTGTTCACTGAGGTAGGGATCCAGCAACCATGCAGTACCTTTTAAGTGACTTGCCTGTAGATCACCATAAGGCAGGGGAAGCATG